>NC_092078.1:6037500-7237500 GCF_039877785.1 Chaetodon trifascialis
AGTGTGTTGGACTAAATTAAAACCAGACCTCTGCAACCAAGAAGAAACAGTGGCAAGACAACAGACAGCCTATCTTCTCTCGTTCAGGCAGTATTTTTCGACTTTCCGTACCCCGGTACGGTATTTTACACTGCCATTCATAGAAAGTCGCAGTGGAAAGAGAAACAGAGCTGCATGGAAACCCGACGAGCACGCACATGGAAACACACACATGCAGTCAAGATACAGAGACGGGTGAGAAGCTGCAACTCTGTGGTGTCCTTCTTTAAACAGTCTGTCACAGCTATGTTTAGGTCTTATACACTACATGAGATTATATCCAGTGGAGGCTGTGTGTAGACCTCACGTGTGGATACTAACCTTCACAAACCCCAAAATGTCAGAATGATATATGTTGGTATTCTGTTTACATATCCACACTGTATATACAGAATACATTCCACTCATCGTACAGCTTAAATTAGCTCATTATCGATGGAAACGCCAACCAATTAGGACAACTCTCTACCGACAAAAGACCAAATGTTTACAGAGCGTACAGGAGGTGCACATGAAAGACGGTGTCATGCCTGTTCACACACTGTGTTGACTCGGAGCTGAAACCTGTCAGCGCAAGAGAGGCCGTCCATGGAGCTAAACTGATGCTGATTCAACAAAATCAGAAGTGGAGTCCAGATGTGAGAAAGAGCAGCTGGATCCAAACAGGTTAAAAGAATGCGCTAAAGAGCTGTGGTGGAAATCACCGGTCAGGGAGCATTGATCGAGGTCCTGAATGAGCACGGCTCTACCTTCCTTCGTCCTTCAGGAAATCAGGTATTTCTACGAGGATGAATAACACTGTGTAACCCTGACGCAAGGGGGATATCGTATAAAGAATATACAGCAGCTCTGAGTTCTCCCTTCCTGAGACATTTAGCAGAGAGGCAGGCAGAACAGTGGAGGTTCTGCTGGGATTTGACCTCAAACCACGGGGGCCTTGCAGATCCAGTTATAAGTTTTAACCACTACATCTTAACTGGACACGCCCCAACTACATTTTGGTGTTTGACTGTAACAGAATGTGAAATATGCCATTTATTGAACGCTGCATGGCCGCTTGTATCGCCTTCCACACACAGAGGAGTCCAGTTCTTAACCCAGGCTCTGCCTGCGTCTGCAACCAACCAAAGAAAAGCATTTGGCAGTATTAATACGTGGTATTAGTAGTAGTATGCTCAAAGAAATACATGAGGTATTGTGGTCATTATTTTGCAAAAAATGAAAATTTAAAAAAAGGTGGGAAGTCTGTGTTTTCTCAAGATCCTAGATCACATGGTGCCTACCAAATAGTTTTTCGGAAAAAAAAAAGAAAAAAGATTATATTCACGGGTCAAAAATGTCGAAACTCTATTTTTCTAGTCCAACGATCGCTCCCAGAACTCTCCAAGGGCTGTCAGCACTAACCACAGGCCACCCGCCTCTCCAGCAGGCGCCTGCATCTGGGCCGCCAGCCATTTTAGCCAATTTTAGGGGTATTATTAAAGAAGAGCCGGGCAGGGGTGGAACGCCATGTGATGTACCTTTCAACTGGTGACTCTAAGTCCTGGAAGTGAGAGGTGAAAATTGATTTATGGCGGCTCAGTTCTCAGGATTCACAAAGGATGCGAGGCATAGCTCTGATTACGCTGAGCAGAGAGCTTTGGATTCAGCCATGAAAAACGAAAGAAGAGAAGGAGAAAACCATCAAATAGGCAAACCCTGAATTTAGGAAATCACTGGGTAAAGAGGCTGAGTGGGCTAACTGCAGCACTTTCGCTCATCATAAATAATAAGGATGTGGTTAGACTGGAGTGTGCTCTCACTGGAATTCCAGTCTGTTGATGTCAGTCATTTAGCACGAGCTCATAGACGGACACACACACACACACACACACACACACACACACACACACACACACACACACACACACACACACACACACACACACACACACACACGAAAGAGTAACTGAAGGGTTAGCAGAGGGCATGGTGGACTGACTTTAATACTAATATTTGTCCATCCAAACATAATAAGTTCTGACTACGTTCCATCTGGGAGGGCTAGCGCACAGAAAAACCATCGTCCGACACACACACACACACACAATCATTCTGTCAGCAATACAACTCTATTTCAAGTTTTTCGAGAGTCATCGCGGTGCCTGGGGAACCGTGTATTTTTCCAAAAAATCTCCCTCGCTCTTTCCCTACGATGTAATTAAGTTTCCGACTACATCTTCTAATCAGATGAGTTTTCAATCCCACAACAGCTTCCTGTGGCACCGAAAAAAGAGTCACACCACAGTCCCGTCTATCCGTCGTGTTCGCCATCAATCCGCGCGCACTCTGTCATTTGCAAATTCCTACTTTTTGATGGTCTGTCTTTTGGTGAAAATGCACGACTGAGGCACAGACGACGGATTTTTCAGCTGCCGATCAAAGGATAATTTCTCAGTAATTGAGGGTTTTCTAATGTTAAATGCCGCTGACTTCTGCTTTCTATTCACATTTTAGCAGCTCAGAAGAGCCGATGCATCTCAACATAATTTAATGCCTACATTTGCCGTCCAAGTTTGCTGTTTGTGACAAGACCAAAATGCTACCATACAGCTTTGGAAGGCTAATCCAACATGGAAAAAGTTCCTTTTAAGTATGACAGCAGAGATCATGACAGCTAGCGGCTTTCGATTTTCACTATAAAGACAAGACTACAAGCTGCTGCTGAGCATGTATTTGCTATTTTGGTAGATTTATACGCACACACACTGACCTGTGTTGGTCCCGGGATGCAGGACAGAACCCTCTCAATGTTCTCCGAGGTCACGTCCACATCGTCCACTGCTACGAGCACATCACCTGAAGACCGAATGCAGAAAAGCAGTTAAAAGTCCAGTAATGCTAATAAATAATACTAACAGTGTATGTTAGTGTATGCCACCTTACAGTCACAGAATCTGACAGCAATGAAACACAAAGCAGAGTCTCTTGATGCACAGTAAAGCAGAACGCTGTCCACAAGAACGGGGATTAATGCCCCCAAAACAAGAGTCGCACACCAAATCAAAGGCTTAACTTTTGTGCTGTAACAAAGCAGCGTGCCTTCATTTTTTGCTGCACTCCAGTCTCTTTTCTTTCCAAAATTACAGGGAGCATCTCGAGCTTTGCCTGCATATTATTTAGAGGCAACACACTCAGACAGGTCCACCATCGAGCAGCGCTTATTCTAAACATCTGACCCACGTTTGGTCAATAATCATATATTAATTTGGTTTATACGGTCAGTAAGAAGACTGACTGTATTGACTAGGATGTGTTTCTGACCTCTGCACTGCACCCAGTAAAGGGCCAATAAAGCGCCTCACCTGCTTGGTTGCAGGGAGGCTCACCACAATCTCAGTAACAGAGCTATTCCAGGTATTTAACCGCTCTAATTGTTTAAGCATGTAGCTGCGCTGCATTAAAGCTTCTCTAAACAGTAACTCATGTGGGTAGTCATTTGTGGTGAAGCACAACTGGCATTCCTACGTCTGCTAGTAAAAACTGCTTGATCATTAGCCCAGATAGAGGAAAATCACTTCAGAGAGGCCGAGCTTTCAAACAGACAGATCTCTACAGGACCTGAGCAGCATTTGGAGTTTCGCTCGGACTGAATATAGCTGCAGCGCAGAGCTGGCCACGAGAGGTAGCGATTAAATGCACTCCACACAGTTTTAACAAGAACTTTGTGGTTTTACAACACAGAGCTAAAAACTGAAACTATGATAATGATTTGTATTACTTTGTAGTTGTTACTATGGATTCAGCAAACTGAGAGCGTCTGGCTATATCGAGCAACATGTCGCAGAAGAAAAAATAAAAGTCTCATTCCCAGAAAAAGGCGAGTTCTTGCAGTTTATTCCTAATTCCCTTAACGTATCATAGTTCATGCTGCCATTTTCTGACATAATTACGTGTTGTACATGATGCTCATTATTTAGGCTTTGGGCTCTTTTTCTACACAAATCTGTGTGTGACTATGACGACGCCGTAGTAACTGTAGCCCATGCTTTGGCAGTGCGTTTGTCTGGTGTCGCTGCTGCTTCACCACTCGACTGATGATCATATCAATCATAATTGCTGCGTAGCTGCATTTTCCCTGTCTTTTTGAGGAGGGAGCGAGTGCCTTCTGTTGCAAAAACTACTTTATTTATCCTCGAATAAAATATTCCTCAAGAGCTCAGGCTTCTCAGACACACCCCTCCTCCTCGTGAGGTGTGTGCACATGTTCCCAGCCAGGAACATAGCAACAGGCTAGGACAGCTCTCGACCTCTCCTGAACTCTGGAGGGGATAGATCATATTGAACATGACCTTGTACATAACATTTTGCAGTTTGGTGTAACTGTTGATAACAGCTAACCGTTGGAATTATGGTCCTACCTATTAGGATTTGTCCACATTTGATGGCCGGGCTGTTGGGTATCAACCCATGAACAGTCAGTCTTTCCTCCTTTCTGGCCACCGCAGGGTCTCCATGCCCTCTGCTCCAGGAGGGGCGATGCACCACCCCCAGCAGAGCTTCCAGCAGGCCTCCACTATCAGAGAGAGGTGCTGATGAACCTCCAAGACGTTTAGGGTTGAGGTAGACGCACACTTCTTTCAGCTGCTGCTGCTGCACCGTCACGCCCTGCCTTGGACCCGGCTGGTTCTTCAGGATGGATGCTGGAGGTGATGACGAGGTTGAGTGGTCTTTGCCCCCATCCTTCCCTCCTCCCCTGCGCTGAGATGGCCGGCGTTTTCTCCTCAGGATCCTGGCTAACCTTTTCAGCGTGGGCTCACCTTTCGCCCGTGAACCGCACCGCTGCTTCTTGTTTTGCTCTGTGATGATCTCGGCCTCCTTTTCACTAAAGCGAACATGATTAGTGGACACGCCTTGATTGGCGGTGGCTTGGGCCAATGCAGCCTCCTCTTCGCCCTCGCTCAGCTCCAGGTAGAAAAGCTCGCCGTTCTTCTGGATGTCATCCAGCCATTCTGGTTCCAGGTCACTGAGGGAAGACAGAGCACTGAAGCACCGAAAGACACCAAGTATTAAATGCACAGCGGTGTGAAACTGAGAAGAACAACATGAGAGATCGACTGATAGTAATGATATGATGACGCAGAACTAGAAATCATTTAGATATCTAAATAACTACATATCAGATATTTTGGTTATCAGTTAATGATAAAGCTTACATGTTGTCTTTTTCTGGTCTAAATAGCTGTACTGAAGTTAAATTACACATTTCTTTTTAATAATTTGGTATTTCTTGTACAATAAATGCATTTCCATCATTTAGCCACATTACTATTTATTTCTGTCCCGAAGGAATGAACTATTATCCATGCAAAGTTTCAGTATTTGCGCAATTGTTGTGCTACTGATTGAAAAGTACATTTTTTTCTGTGCAAATTCACGACTATCAGTTATCAGCTGTTGTAATGAACAAACCAAAAAGCTAAACTGAAAACCACCACATGTGGTCACATGTGCCTGACCTTAAGGGTGGGAGTAAAAACTAGATTTTTCTTTTGCTTGCTCTCCTTTTAAACCTGCTTTGAAGACCCAGTGGTAGGCAGCTTTGACATGATATCCATAAATTCACTGAGGATGGCAAGAGGCATGTAATTATTTATGAAGGTTTACCTCCCAAATTGAAAACACTCCCCAAAGCTATGAAAAGCACAGGGAGGAGAGATCAAACTGCGCGGATGGGAAGACACTCCCTCTTTGGCAAAGCTGGCCACCGCCTGACAAAACTTATATTCACAAAACAACCAATTTTAGATCATATGTGGAGATAAATTATCAAGAGCAGCCGCAGACCACAGCCTCCGTTTTATATCTGCTGTGTGTAAACCATCAAAATGTCTGTTTCAGAGCCAAGTTACAGTATCTCCTCCTCGCAAACAGGGGGAACTTTTCTGTGGAGAGCTTGTTCAGCCAGACTCACGACAGACGGCCCCGTCTTATCGTCTGTGAATGTAAACTGTTTGTTTGAGGTCGCGGAGTGAAATTAGTATATGTTCTTACTCGGAGTCGTCGAAGCTGTTGAAACTCGATGCAGACTCGCAGTCACTACCGTCTCCTCCCTTTTGACGGCCAGAAAGACTTTTATCGGTAAACTGGCGCGAACTTGCGAAAGCCATTTTTGTTCTGCGACGTTTTAATTCCGACGCACTCACGAAACGCGTCCTTAAACGCAAAACTTTTGGTGAGACAAACGGTTATATTCCATCGCCATGTTGTTAGCGTTGGCCAGAACGCTGGCGTTGTCACGTGACGCGAATGCGCCCGATTCGATTGGTGGACGGCGAAGTTGCCCCTGGCAACGCAGAAGCTTTCTGAGCTGAGGCTCCTCCGCTTTGTGGCATGGCCCAGGTGGGACCGCGCGACTCTGTGCCAGCAAGAGGCTCTCATCCCATTAAATAATGCAGCAACGGCACAGACAACACCACATACCAGCTCAGGTTATGTTTTTCATTCAATTTAACCCTAAAGAATAAACACTCGGAGTGATCGACAACGTCAAATATCATAAAACAATCATCACAACAGAATATAAATATCATGAGTGTTAAAACGTATTGAACCACGTTAATATCGCGTTAACCAACTTCTAACTGCAACAGCCTTTAAATGACCCCAGAGGAATGCTGGAATCGAGCACGCAATGACAATCAATCGTCTGGGTTTGCTGAGTTTTAAATGCACATCTGCGCTTTCGTTTTGTTGCCCCGTCACGTCCAGCCCCCTGCGGACTTGCACGAGGTTTTTAAATCCCCTCCGGTATTCAGAAAACCTCTGACAAAGTGCCTCCGACCATACAAAAGCACGCAGCTTTAGGTTTCACGTGGAAATAGAAATACACAAGCTGTGTTCAGATAACTGAACTCGTGCAAAGCTGTACTGACCTGTAGAGGAGGACACTGCGAACAGAGTCGAAGTCCTCCAAGTTTTTAGAGAATGAAGCTCCATCTAAAGAAATGTTAAACATCATTTGTATGTCATGTTTTCGCCGGGACTGCGGCCAGCAACGCTGCGTGCACGTGAAGTTTCCACTTCACGAAGATGAAATTTAAAGTCCAAGGTCCGAAAAAAAAGGCTTAAAAGATCAGTTTCATCTCAGCATGCGCCGATAAAATCTCAATCAGCCCCTCCGCTCTGTCCCGTATGAGCACCACCACCACGCAGGCTGAACTGCGTCTCAGGGACCGGAGCGAGTCTTCCTCCAGCTTCTCACGTCAATCACCGACCCGGAGCGGTGGACCGACACCAACACCAGCTATTCAACGGGAGAAGAAACCCATCGGAGCCTTTTTTTAAGTTTTGAGCGTTTCTCCAGGCCAGCGGAGCGGAATTTGTCCCAGCGGTCTTCTTGGCAGGTGGAGTAAAAACCCGCCTACTCAAGGCTACCAACAAAAAGCTGAGCAGGCAAGCCCACATTTGAGCAGGCAAGCCTGGGGAAATAATGCTGCTCGACCACGCAATAATCCCAACAACAAATCACGCACATGCATCGCCCGTGATGGAAGAAACACTCGAGTACCTTTGGTTTGGTAAACGCAATAAACTTTGATTTATGTTGCGGGCGGTTTTCGTGCCAGGCCGCTCTACCGATGTCATTTCCATCGGTTTCACATACAATATCATGACATCTAAAACCTTATTATGTAAGATAGAAAGCCACTCCAGCTTTACATGTTGACGGGAGATTTATTTGAAATGCGGTTTGGTTAAAGTATTACATTACCGAAAGAAAACAAAAATACATAAATAAATAAAATTATGCCAGTGTACGTGACACACAGCGTGGGAGGCAAAATAATATTCTAAGTAACTAGTAACTATGACAAGGAAAGAATAACACTGCAATAAAAATACAATTATGTACAATGCATTCTCAAGCGCAGTACAATATGACATTCGTAGGTTTCTCATAAGAATATTGCCAATGGTATTTTAATAATCTGTACATACTGTACCTATACATAGTTTATTTCTATATTCTGTATACTATTTTATCTTGACCCTTCTGTGCCACTATTCGTGCTTTTCGTTATATTTGCTGGTTGTAATGACTTAATTTCCCGAGTATGGGATTAATGACATCTTACAAAGTACATAAATCAGTCATTACTGGTACCATCACTGAGTAGCTCTACCCCAGAAGTTAGTTGACAACGTTCAACTGAAAGCACGAGATACTGTACTTTAAATCCGTATGTATATCATTTATGATTGTAAATCATTGATTTTCTACATAATTGCACTACCACTCTGATCATACACCTTCCCTCATTGTTCCCAAAGGAAACAGTGAACGGTCATCAAAGACAGAGAGCATATGACCTAAATCATTTCTCTCTGCCCGCTTCGCGCTCAGGAAAGAGTATCACCAATTCTTCATCGTGGTTAGCGAGACCATACAATTTAGAAACACATTTCTCAAGTAAGAAACTATAGAAATGATCCCTGAAAGTATAGTCTTAACAAACCAGTGTTCTCGCCCAACTACTAGTACGACGATCCTGTGCTTCACTGTCACGGTGCTGAACACTGTGCTGAACACTGTGCTGAACACTGTGCTGAACACCGTGCTGCAGGTGTTTTCTTCTAAAGAATATGAGTATTAAAAACACTTAAATAGCCAAGAAGTGGACTACAATGAACAAAAGCCACAAAATGTACATATATCTGCATTTGTTAGCAAGAAATAACAAGATTTATGAGGCACTACAATTACAATATTTGCTTCCGAAAATACATTTTAACACCGTTCTGCTGATAATGTAAAGCACTGAGTCTATACATGACACCTATTCCCCTGACCAAAGCATCTATCAACCGATTAATGATCAATATATTAACTTTATTTTAAAATACCCATAATGCTGCTTGGTGAAAGAGCCCTCGTTGGAGTCTGTCATTGGCTGCCGAGATACTGCATGGCCACATGTTAGCCTCAAATGCTAACCACAACTGGGGTATAACTATTGTTTTTAGACGCGAGAGTTTAATCAATACTGAAGACATGCACGTTGACTGAATCCATGTGTCACACAGTGCAAAACACATTGAGATCGAATTAATGTCACTGAGGAGAACGTTGGAAAATTACAATTCTTCGTTTAAAATAGCTAGGAGGTAACAGTGTCAGTGTGCACCAACTTTAGGCTCCCGACGGTAAAACGTTATGATACGTAAGTTCCGGGGCATCACCAAATGCAGCGGCAAGACAGCTGACTGTACGCCTGTTAACAACTTTGTCTTACAACAATTAAATATTTAAAGCTGTGGACATTTACTTTTGAAATAGTTTAGGAAAATATTTTATAGCTGCAGTTCTGTTATAAGAAAATCAACATTTTCATCCAGTAGTTGGCTGGATGATTAAATCTGTTGTCTCTTTTTACTTGCCCAGCTACAAATACAAATATTATTCCAAATCATGATGACTGTCATTGGACAGAGCACTGTAGTTTATTAAAGTAGATATGACAGCTGTCTCTTTCTCCTTAGCTCTCCTCTTCTGTACATTTGGATGAAGCTAGAGTTTACGTCTTGTTTGTTTGTTTGTTTGTTTTTTCACGTTTGCGTAATCAGCGCAGATTTTCGCGTTAGCTAGCTTTCACCGTCTTCCACATCAAGGAGCCAAACTGAAGAGTAAGTTAGTAAGTGTGCATGTAAAACAACGTAAGTTTAATCCACAAAACGTTTCAGAAAAGTTGTCAAGATAAAATGTCTTGGCAAGACAAGCTAGGGGCTGAGTGACGGGATACCTTTCAGGTAGCTAGCTAATGTTGTGCTAAAACGTTTGACGTTTTTTAGCTAACTCAACAACCGTCTGAACTTTCAGTCAGTACGTCGACGTCTTAACTACACAGCAACTTTAGAGAAAACCCCAAAGGCTTAACACTTTCTAAGCGCTTTATCTAGCTTAACACAATACACGTAAAATAATAAAGGACGGGGTCAACTCACCACTAGTTGAGTAACTACGGTGAGATGTCCTTCACGTAAATGGCGCCCGTTCGCGCATGCTTAATTAAAACAGGAAGAGAAAGTTCGACCGGACTCTTAAATGTACCGATTTTTAAACGTCTTTGACAACTATTGAAAAGTGAAAGCTCAAAAAATTCTAACGTATAATGCATATTATTTAATATTATAATAATGTAATAAAAATACAATATAGCTAAGTATTTAAACAGTATTTACAGGGGACAAAAACAGCAAAATTGTGTGCAGTAAAGATGACAGATAAATGAATCAGAATTAGATAAATCAGAATTAGAAAGTATTGAAAGGGTACTTTTTCAATGTAAGTATGTTAATGGTGAGAAATCATAAAAGCGTTTTCTATTTACAATATTTAAAGCAATGATTTAGGAATATGCACAAACGCTACAATGTGCATCTTAGCCTGCACCATTTAACTTTCTACAGGTAATGAAATATGACATCAAGAAGTCATGATGTTGCAAATGTACAGACATTTTGCCAAACGCTGTGAAGAATAGAATATCATACACATTACTGACATACAAAATCATTAAAATAATAACAAATAAAACAATGTACAAGAATCTAGAAATACTATTGGTGAATGATTGCAAAGACATGTCTTTATTCTATACGTATACTTAAATTATATGTCCAGTCTTTCTTTATTGAACATGGACTTATTCTCTTTGAGGTAATGTACAGTGATAGCTGATCTGTCCCACAGGTAACAGCAGTAATACGCCTCATATAGTTCTGCATGTATGTGTTTCTGAGAAGAATTGATACACAAGAAGAAGTGGCTTTCAGAAAGTCCATCAAACGTCCTTGGTGACATCAAAACACGAACAGTAATGAACCTTTGGGATTAAATATTAGATTGATATAGTTTCATCGGATGTTTGAAACAATTATTAGAGGTATTTGGAGTTTTAGCGTTGTAACGGTTTCACACTGCCCTCTGCTGGCGTGTTAGCGGAAGTGATTCGAGTGTTTTTTGCTTTTATGTCAAAAATCACCCAAAACAACAACAACAACAAAGGCGATTTATGTCTGGCTGATTGAAACTGGGTCTGTTCATTGCGTTCATCTTTTTGTCCCAGCCACCCTCCACTTTGTTTACGCTGACGTCATTCACATGCGCCGCTCACATGTTCCCAACCCGGAAGCGGCATCATCTTATGCACGTTTTTACTACATCTGACTTTATATAGTTCATCTGTTGCTTTTTAATGTGATATTTGGTTAAATTGAGAAAAACGTTGTGATTTTGGAAACAGTTAATGTTACGCTGGCAACAGAAATATGACTTTTTGGCTATTAAATGCCCCCTCACACGAGCTGGCTTTGTTTTGATGTACTCAAAAGTTGTTGAGCCTTCAACGACCTCAGATAATTTACCGTTTACCACAAAACAACTAGCGAAATGTCTGACTTTTACAAAAGAAAATATGTTTTTTAAGGGCATGCATCTGAAGGAAGTAGCTATAGAAGCGAGCAGCGGACAGAAATGGCCCATAGTGGCTCGGATGGGTGTGAAATGCAGCTGAATGGAGTCTCAGAGGAGATGGATCTGCTTCAGATCGATGTGGAGGCTGATGTGGTGGAGGACAGGGCAGGGAGACAAGATTCAGCATGTTCAGTAAGTTTGTTTACTTCGCATTCTGTAGAAATAAGGACTGCTTTAATTCATTTAGTATTTATTTACCCTTTAAACCTCATATTTCTAGTTTAGGTGAACTTGAGTTCTAAATATTTTTAAAACACTTCAAACAAGATCAGAAATCCCAAGCTTACTTGCTGAGTGAATAAACCATCTGTTAAGGCAGCATCCCCTAAAAATCTGTGATTGATTTCCTGACTTATTCTGCACTGTTAATTGTGTTTTTTTCTCTCTTTAACAAACAGAGGAACGTGTTGAGGAAGCAGCGCAACTGGGAGAGGCAGCTGGCAGCGAAGAAAAGCAAGAGAAAAGAGGAGAAGCAGAGGAGGAAGCTGAACCGTGAGCAGGAGTCAGGTGAAGAGATGCAAACACTAACGTTTTGTGAGGAGGCTGAAGGTGAAAGTAACTTACCTTTCAGTCGATATATGAGCAGAACATGTCTTTGCTGTTTTTTTGTCATGCAGGCGGCAGCGCAGATAGTCCTCACTATACCAAACGGGTCATGAAGGCGATCACCAAAGAGCGTTTAGCAGAGGCTCATTCCACCGGGCTCAAACTCTGCGTTGACCTGAGTATGACAGACAGCATGTCTGATAAGGTAAGTGCCCGATGAGCCTGAAAACAGCATAAACTCTCAATGAGCCTGTTTTGGGATTTCTAAGCAAACGACACAGCTGGTGACGGTTCACACAGAGTTTTTCCCAAAGAGTGATCAATCAGTTTCAAGTCTGACCGTAGTCTGCAGAGCAAAATTCATTAAAAAGGTCACAATTTAGGTCGTGGATCGTGATCGGGATTATATAAATGATGGCTGTATTTTTGGCCACATCGCCTGCTCCTGCTTCAGCTCTGTGTGTTTGTCTGGTTCAGGAGGTCAGTCGACTGGCCGGCCAGTTAAGAAGGCTGTACGGGTCGAACAAGAAGGCAGCTCAGCCGTTTCACCTCTTCCTGACGGACCTGAGGGAGGACAGCCGTCTCTACAGGGAGTGCATTCGAATGAACGACGGCTTCCTCAGCTACATGGTGATTATTACCGTCCACACCCTGAAATCGCTGGTGAATAGTTCTAAAATGAAGCAGGAAATCTCTTTAGCAGTTTTGTTTTTCCCAGCTTGAGGATATTTGAAGGCTCTTTCTTGGACATTTTATGAACTTTCAAGAACATTTGTGCCACAAACATACACATACAAGTTTATAGTTTCCTCGGGAGTTTGACTCACGTCCTCTGTAATCTGGATCAGGAGTAGTTTGAATACTCAGAAACGGACTCGGATTATTTTCACTTTTCAGATGGACATAACAGAGGAAAGCTGTCTGGACCTTTTCCCTCCAGAAACGGTCGTCTACCTCACGCCAGATGCTGACGAAGGTTTGTCTCAACGCCATTTTTGAGTCATATTTCTCAAGAAGGGTGTATTTTTGTGACAAATTTATGAATAACCAGCTTTGAGTTGAATGAGATGCATGTTTTGGCCAGCAGAGGGCGCCTTCTGATCATCTGATCATACTGTACTACCACCTCAACCTTTGCTAACCACTGCTGCTACTTTACTAAATAATGTTTCCAAACACTATATATTCATTATACATGATCATATTTAGTGTCTTTGCCTGCTTGTTGTTCTTTACTGCCATTTTAAATCTTTTTTTCCAGCTTTAGAAACAGTGGATGCCGACAAGGTGTACGTCCTCGGCGGCCTCGTGGATGAAAGCATCCAGAAGGTATTTCATCACAGTTGCACGACGCAGACATCACATGGCAGCAATGCTGTTCAGAATGACCTGTTACTGAGATCACTGCGGTAAACTGAGATTATGTCTGCCCACCTGTTGGATTTCTACCAATGTTTTGAGCCTTCTGCCTGCAGAAGTTGAGCTTCTCGAGGGCCAGAGAGCTGAGCGTCCACACGGCGAGGCTGCCCATAGACGAGTACATGGTGAAGAGGAGCAATAGCAAGAACTTCCACTCAAAGATCCTGGCTGTTAATCAAGGTGAGTGATTCACGTTCAGGTCATTTTCTGTGGGAACTGTTCAGTCTGGATCTTCTAATAATGACTGTTTTTTGTCCACATTTTGTCACATTCCACCCCTGTGACGGGGTGGAAATATTGAAAGTAACATTGCTAAAATTCTCTGTGTGCACAAAGCTAACCGCACATTCAGCCTGCAGCTAAATGGAAAAAAAAAAAATCACGTTTTATACGAATACATTTATGCTTGTTAGAGAAGGATTTGGAAGAAAAATGCAGCTAAAATACACTAAAAGGAAATCCAAACTCAGCAGCAGCTGAACTCCTCAAACTATGTCATTTCCACTGAGTAATACCTCTTAAATGAAGTACATTAGTGTGACAGGCTCGAACATTAACGAAGGGACGCACACGTAAATCATGCTATTTTAACCCATAAAGAGAGTTTGAGATTTCTGCACTGTTTAGTACCTCGTGAATATGAGATATGGTTCCAGCAGACGTGAGAAAATGACTACAGTTTAACAGAAAACAGGACAGAGGAATAAAAATTGTGGTTATTATTATTTAACTTTATCTTACTTCATGCTAATAAGAATTAATTTGTCCCTTTGAATGCTCGGGACCCAAACTGAAGAGTTTTCATGGAACCGAAGCTGTTCTGTGTTTATTAACAAAGTGCCTCTCTGTCCTCAGTGTTCGACATCCTGTCGGCATTCTGTAACACGGGCAGCTGGACCCAAGCGCTGCAGATGTGGTTCCCCCAGGGGAAGGGTTATGTTGTTGCACTGCCCCCTGACTCTCCAACAAAGACGTAGCATGTGGGTTGACTTTCATCGGAGCTTTACGCTGAAGCCTTCGTGGCTCATGGCCTCCTGGAGGAGTTACCCCAGAGGAGCTACACAGTGTGATAAGTGCCCGGCGGAGGAGAAGCAGCAGACTGCTGTTCAACATTTCTCTGCTGTTTGCATATTCTGATGCTTGATGTCTGTTTGTTCTCATCTGGCTTCAGGAATTTAATATTTCTATTTGTACTGAGTTACTTTTGTTGAGCATTGTGAACCAATTAAAGACAGTTGAGTTTCTTAATAATAATGGACAAATTCTTGAGGTTTTGTCAGGAAAAGGACAAAAACTGAACTAACTTAACAGTGAGAAATGAATCTGTTTATTTCCTGTGAGTCTCCCTGCAGGGAATGTGTCTTTAAAACATGATTTTTCTGACCGGTTTTTGCAGCTTTGTGTTGCTGGCTGACTCACAGTATCAAACTTTCCCTAAAATGAAACCAGTGCTGTTCGAGATATTAAGTTTGAATTAAAACTGTCACTTTTCAGGAGCTGACAGAGGACATCAGATATGTTTCCTGTATTTTCTCTCTTGTTTTATTGTGTTTTTATTGTTGTGAACCTTTTTCTAAAACCTATTTGCTAATCATTCAAAAGAAGCTGATTTATTATTGAACAAAACTTCTTCCTGATATCCAAATATTTTCAAAAGGTTCGTCTTGTTCACTCCTGACCAATTGATCTAATTTCCAGTCAATTAAAGGGTAGTGTCTGGGGTAATACAATCATACTCCAGGGATCTGGATGTCTTTTATGTGTAATAATGCAGGGCCATTCACAAAGGGCACAAGTGATCCAAAAATACACATAAAACACATCCAAAAGATTTGATGAAAACACGTTTAGCACCTGAAAACACTCATACCTTCCACTGATTAATGTTCAGCAGCTACAGGCAACACTGAGCAGCTCTCCATGTTACTGCATGCCACACATGTTTTGGATCACAAGTAACGCTCAGGTGTCAAACATAAACTAAATTTGATGTTTTTCTGCAGAGCAGCACTCCTCTCACTTCCCTCTGGCTCACCACCACTCCGTCATTTCACAAATATCTGGAATCGAGCCCCTTGCTTCCCCCCAGAGGGAGAAAATCTGACACTTTGACCCATTCTGTTTCATTCTGTTTTACTGTCAGTCACGTTAAACTGCTACTGCTGCGCAACAGTTCGACGTCATGCATTCAGAGTGGATGGATTTTATATTGTTTTGTGTGTTCCAGTTTGTTATTGACGTCATTTAACCTGCTGACTTGCGGAGAGAAACAACCTGTGGCTGCTGTGAGAGACAGAGAGAGACACTAAAAGAAAAAATAAACATCATGTCAGCACGTGACATGTGAAAACTTGTCCAGAAATTAAGCTCTCCGAGACACATGGGCCCTTAGCTCATTGTCTAAATGCCTGTGGACAGGTTGTTTGAGACGTCGGCAGTCTGTGAATGATGGAGCTGTTTATCAATGTGCCCTGTGGAAGTCCAGAGGAGACTATACTAAAATAATAAAGTAAACTTAAAAAAAGGTAATTTCACAGTAGCTTTGTAATTTTCCTTTGTATCACTGTAGTGATAGGAGTTATGAACTCTGTTATTATTGTGATTACTACATATTATTATATACTATTAATATTGTTATTCTAGTTTTAGCATTAGCAGAAGTAGTTGTATTCCATTATTCTTGTTACTTAATGCAGAATGTTGCCGAGCAGATATATTTCTACATAGATGGTTGCGATATATTGTAGCATAATACACAATTTACATATTTACAGATGTTTTCCTATTTCTGACCACCAGAGGGCAGCGATGTCAGGCGCTCCTTCCTGTTAGCTATCTTGCATTGCCTTGTTTAGACAGTCGGATTTGAACTGGGAAGCTTCCAGTTCACTTTCATGGTTATGTAACCGTGTGAACCGGGCAAACCTCCACTGATTGATAAAGTTTTGTTTTTTTTTAAAGTGAGATAGGTCTTGGCTAATGTGCTTGCAGCGACAGCCCCCATGAATCTCTCTGACACAGAAACACTCAGAGGTGAATTAGACTTGTAGGTGGTGAACGCTCCAGAATGAGCTGTTTATGAATATGAAGTGAATGGATATGATATGAACATGAAGAGAAATAACTTATTTTTATGTTGTTAGCCCACCCTTTAGCTCATCCCCTGATCCGTTGCTCACAAACACACTCGATTGGCTGCATATGTTCAAGCTTCACACAGATCAAACCTCTTGATTTTGGCGACGTTTCACTCTGTATTATTATCGGGACAAATATCTTCAAATCCATGCAGTCATTCTGCACCACTTACAGTGTTTACTGTCGAAGGAAATGCCACCTGGGAAGATTTTTATGTCTGGGCTTGTTTTCTCTGGAAGCCAATGTGCTCAGCTGCACTGAGCTGAAGCACACAACAATGATAGTTACAGATATTAAGAAATCTCCCAGCAGGCGGCTCATCCATGCTCGAGCTCTACAGCTAGAGAAACAGGGCATCATGGGAAATACACAAACATTCGCTGAACTGATGATGTCTGAAAGAAGTGCAGGTTTAATGCTGGTCGTGTGGCTCCAGGAGTTGAAATGAGGTTTCAGTGCTTAGAACAGGACGGATGGGCATGACGTGCTCTGCAGACGTTCATGCTTCCCTGAGGATGATTTTGTTGATCCCCTGGCTTTTCCTCTAGCGCCCCCATGAGGTTGACACGTGTGGTTTTGGTTTTGGTTTATGACCATTTACCTGTAAAGCTAGAGACGTTCCATCATTGATCACTGTCAAGATAACAAGAACAAACCATGTCCACCTTTTATGAACCTCTGCCATGTGATGTAAGATTGTTTTGCCTGGTGATTTGATATGAGGGTATTTACATTTTGACTGCTTATTCAAGGGACTGACTTGCACCCACAGGTCAGCTCAAAGCAGATGTGTCACTGCCTTTGTTTCCTTGTGATAATGAGATAAATCAACCTCTTATCACGAGACAACGAGCTTTGGTATCTCGTTCAACTGTATTCTTGAATGTAAGAAATTACACATTTTACTTTTTAAACATATTTTATTTTTCTTTACAGCCTCACGTTTGATTTTGATAATAATAGAATCAGTTCTTTCTTGCTATTGTTGGAGAAGCTTCACCAAAAGGAGTATTACATAGAGATTATGTTACACACTGTGACATAATAAGACATAGTCAACGTTTCATAGTGTCTGCTTTCAGAAAGTCGTACATCCAAACTCTTATTATGTACATTTCAAGGCACACTTGAATCTTTTTGCACAGTTAAATACCTCATTCACCTTATATTTTGCTAACTTTCTGTAACATAATCACACACGAGATCAGATTTTTCCAAACACTAAAATAATGTAAATTCAGAATCAATGTTATTTTTTAAAAAAATGTGTAAAACATTCAGTAGAAATACAACTCTAAAGCTAAAATAACAACAGGACCCACAAAAGGGCTGTTTAAGCTACACAAACCGGGCAAACATCGCGTCATTTGTCAAAGTGAAACAGCGTGGCTCATCGTTAGAAAGAGGTTGCTCTCAGCAGCTTTTTAACTGCTTTTTCATTTGCACTCTGATATTTATGCTTGTTTCTTGCCAAGCGCTCCTCCCTGCTGGTGTAGCTGTCTCTCAAGAACAAAGTGGATCAGCTTCTTCACCCAGGACGACTGAGGGTTCAGGCAGACCTTCTCCCCGTTGGCCAGTCCAGCTCTGCTCAAAGAGATCGAACGCAGTCAGAGCCACAGTTTCAGAAACATTGAGACTGAACAGTCCAAGAGCGAGCGCACTTCCCCCTCCAGATATTTTTGACAAGCATCCAAACTTCCTTTGTCTTTTTCTCATTTCATCTCTCCACGGGCTAACTCCTGTGACGGGGGCAGTTCTTGGGAAATTGCAACACATCTCCTCATGCCATAAAAGATTTCCCAGGAACAATATCAAGTGTTCACAGCAATGGTTTCAATTAAGTGAATCTTTTAACAATCAATCTGACAAGCTTTGGGTAATTCTGATGGCCATTTCTACAACTTCTATTTGTGATATGATTGACTGCAATCATTCCTTGCAGCCCTCCTTATAATCTAACATCCTGATGACATCATAGTTTGCCTTTGCGCAACGATCAAACTTACATGACTTCCGTGTCCGGGCAGTGGGGCCCTTCAGGGACGAGCTTGATGCTCCTCAGGTTGTCTGGAGGGATGATCCTCGACTCCACCCGCAGGCACCGGCAGTGTGTGTTGTAGTCCCTGCTGATGGGCGGCATGCCTGTCCACAGTCACAGTAAAGATTTAAGCAGATAAACTCACCGCTCAGGCTCCTCCGTCTTAGCAGAGCTTTTAAACTTTGGGGAGTGTTTTGACAGATGTTTTCAATTCGGCCTTTATTTTGCAATGGAGAGGGAAGACCAGGCTGCTCCCAGGAATTCAATTTTTCTCATGTTTTAGTCCGTTATCGGCTGAAGTAGTTGTAAATACTATGGATGATTAATGCTGTGTTTGTGCAGACACTATGTACACATACTATGTGTGCTGTATACACAGCAGCACTACCTCCTCACAGTGAAAGAATAAACTCAGATGCCTCTAATCTCATTTTGTTTGCCTTTGTCAACATTGTGTGAAATCGCCTGCGTGCTGGTGTTAGACCCGACTGGTTTGTGTGGTTTTTAATCCGCGCTGACAAGACCACTTTCTAGCTTTCATCGCAACCTCGCTGCTGGGACATCCTCACAACGAGGACACTTCCCTCTTTTCTCTTCCTGTCATCTTCCTCTTCACTACAACTTCATTTTCAAGTCAAGTTTGCAAAGCTTGACCATATCTCAGATAAATGTGTTGCCTATCAGATATTAGCCAGCCATGTGGTGGAGAACTTTCTCTGATCAGATCTCCATGAAGACCCTTCATTTAACCGTTAGCTTACCTCAGCTCACATTAAACTCCAGTCAAAATCTCAAATTATCCAAATACGTCTGCCTAAATTCATTCATTGAGGGAATTCACACACAAAATAACACACCTGGACCTGTTTTAAGATGTGCCCTGGGTTAACCCACATCAGGCTAATGCAAGTGGTTTCACTATTGTGAGTGTTTCCCACGAGTGGAGCACGAGTGTGGTGAACCAAACAGGAAGTAGATCTGCACACAGTGTTTCATTCAGTGTTGCGTCAGTTCATTAAGCTCGAGGCGGACATTGGTTTCATTTCACTACAATATGAACGCTGACTTTTCTTTTCCAAGGCTGAAACTGTACCAGACTTCTGTTTTTGTCCATTTACCAGAAGTCACCTCTGTGTTTTCTCACCTTCTAAACAGCCTTTAACTCTTTAATTACAACGTTAAAATCCTTTTCACAGATTAAGGCATCAGTATTTTAGTATATAGACACTTGTATTACTTGTATTGGAGCAGTTTTACGCTGCGGTGTTATTAATTTTCCTTAACTAAAGGATCTGAATACTTCTTCCATCTCTGGTCACCTTATTTTTGGGGCGATGGTGACCTTTCAGATCAGCGGTAAAAGCAGACACGATGTGGTGGAAAAGATTTCAAGTCTTTGCGAGCTGATTTTCGTACCATAGAGAAAAGGCTGTCTGAAATGTGAGAAAACACATAGCTTCCCTTATAAAACCCACTGCTTTATCTCCCTTTCTAGCTTTTGGCAGCATGTATCATGTCCTATTACGGCACAAACGCTGCCTGTCAGTGATTTCCTAATCAGTTTCCACAGAATTGCCCCGGTGACCCCAGTCCCACAGCCGTCATCAAACTGCCATGGTAAACACCTGAGGCATCGTGCATGCACAGACTCTTCACAGCAATGTTAAATCACACAGAAACTCTGCGCTCTTACCGTTGATGAGGACGAGCAGGGTCCCAAACACGAGCAGGATGCATAGCTTCATCTTGTTTACGTCGATGCTTGCAAGGTCGTTAAACTCGGACAGATATCACCCAGCTGCTGTGACTGTTTGCACATTCTCCACTCCTGTATTTATACAAACACTGATCATGTGCTCTTCATGAGGCGAGGGGAACCTGAAAAAAAAACCTTTTTATTAAGTGTGTATGTACGTTGGTTTCATTTTGGTGCGTTCACATGTGCAGCAGAAGGTAGTCATGGGACGGTGGGTTCAGGGACAGACCAGAGGCCCGCTGAGGCTCAGACACGGCGTGCCCGCGGTCAGCGGCCAGAGAGCTGAGTCACACAGACAGAGTGTGTCCGTCTGGACGGTCGGCCAGCGGCTGCATTTCTCTTCTGCTTGTCGTAGCTCTGCAGGAGCACACAGCTCTGCACTCCCCTCTGACTCCAAAAGATAGAAACGATAACATGATCACCAGCTCGTAAACAGACACAGTATTACTTGTGGATACTGCATGATCCTGTGATATAGTGTTTTTCATTTTGTCCTGGGGGCTTGTTTTCACCCCGTATATACTGTACAGTACAATAAACTGACTATGTGATATAGTCCACCACTGCTTTATTCTGCACAGTTTTCATTATTTTCCTCATTTCCATTTGGTGTTAGTTTGTGGTGTGGGTGTGTTATAGCTTGACTGGGTGACTATTTATTGATTTGGGAGTAAGAGCAGCACGAAAGCAGCATTAATCAACACTTTTATGTAAACGATAGCTCAAAAGTCTTATTTCAGACTCTCCTGTGCCAAAAAAAAAACAAAAACAGCTGTACAGGTCATTTTTGCATGTCTATAAAGTTGAAGTGGTACTTCTATCTGTTCACTAAGTATCATTACTGGCTTTTAATATGATTAGATAACAGCTGTAATCATCTTTTTGATGACAAAGCACTTCCAGACTTGAGAAATATTACTCCCTTATGATTTAAGGCACGTGTTGTCCCAGACGTTCGGGTCATAAACGTGGGACAGTACAGGTCATCATGCAAAGCCTCAAGGCCACATGACTCATGACCGTAAGAAATGAAATGATGTTTTACAGTATGACTTAGCAAAATCTGATGCTGTGAAAAACAACTTTTAGGGGAGTTTTAATGGGATTTTTACAACTTTGTTATTCATGCTGATTAAAGGCCATAGCACAGCAAGAGGATAGGAGGGGATGGAGGGATGTGTAGAAAGAGCAGATGCACCTATCAGCGTTGTGGCCATCACTAATACAACAGAGGGTGGGAGACTGATGTCAGATAAGGTGATAGAGTCACTGTAATTCACTGCGTTGTTTTTAGCTGTGCTGTGCCAGCAGTGTCGCCCCATGGAGGGCAATCTTGGTCCGCTTTGGTCCAGACTGAAATTATCGGACTATTGCTGCAAAATTTCGTGCATTTGCATCAAGATGAATCGTAATGATTTTGCTGATTCGTCCGAGTTTTTGGCCACAAACCAAACTAGTGACATTCCCGTCAGCCTCAGCTGTACTTTGTGTTCACTCCTGATTAGCGAATGTTAGCCTGCTAATACTTTAAACAGGGATAGATAACATGGTAAACATTACGCCTGTTTAGCATCAGCATGTTAGCATTGTCACTGTTAGCATTAAGCTCTGTGCAGCCTCACAGAGCAGCTAGCATGGCCGTAGACTCCTATTATTGAAAATGTCATTTATTTAGAATTGAATGTCAACATGTCAATGTTTCACAAAGCTCAGCTTTATTTCAGCTTTCATCTAATCTTCATCAGCATAGATGGCAAGAGTACGCATCCAGTCTGATATATACTCACATAAATACAGATTGTTCTGCAATACAAAAAATAGAAAGAAATTCTTCAAACTATAAGTTATGCTCTTACATATCAACCATATAAGACACAATTCACATTTACCATCATCTCTAAACAACAGAAATATTAATAGATCTTACAAATCTTCATGTTATTCATGTGACCTCACTCTTTAAGCTGCCCGTCCCACCAAGCTGCAAAGACCTAAAGGTGCCCTGTTTACCCAGATGAGTGTTCAGGGTGAAGGGCACTCCACAAAGCGTCTACTAAATGTGACATCGCCGTCATCTTTAGCTCAAAGCAGACGAATCATTTTACACACATGAAATCTGCTCTACGACGACGTTGGCACCGCTGTGACTGATACTGTGGCTGTTTTTGGCCTCGCGGTCGTGTTCATCTTAGCAGCCTGTTTTGCCTTCTGCCTGTGAAGAAAACATAACCTGGTCAGCCTTTAATATGACATTTCAAACAAAGGGTGGTCTTTTTTTATTTTATTTTAGAGTGCTGAAGAACTAAAATGATCTTATAGTGCACTAGAAATATGAAACCCGCTGTTTTCCTTTTGTGTCAGCTGTTTATGCTGCAGGACTGCATTAATTACATGTTACACGCTGCTCTTCATTTAGCGACCATCCTCTTATCCAGCTACACAGATATTAGCTCCTGCCTAGTTGAATAATAGTGAAGTGCACCATGTAAAAAAGCTTGTGTTTGGACTTACATTTTCATTGTTTGCAGGACTGCTTGGGTAAATTTGTGTGTGGGGTCAAGGCACCGTGAGCTCCTATCTTTCAGTAGGACACTGTAGGGGAAAAAGAAAGCCTCACAATTACAAATTAATTGGAAAATCTACACCAATCAACACTGACGAATAAGGATGGATGCTTTCTATGTGGTCTGTTTGTTTATCTCTTTGTCACTTACATGACTTCGTGCTTGTTGCAGTAAGGACGAGGTCCGTACTCTCTGACACCAGCGATGAGAGAGGGCTTTACAGCCTTGCTCGTATTCAAACACTGGCAGTTCTTTATCACTGGAAGAAATAAGAAAACTGTGAATAATCTCTGGAATAGCTCATGTTTTCCTGATGCTTTAGGCTCGCCAAAATAAAGTCATTTAAAAGCCACATGCATGCAGACATACAGCAAAACATCTTCGCACAATCCAGCAAATTAGCACACTTACCTGCCGCGCAGACGGCGGCGCAGGCCAGGAGGACGATGCACTGGATTGCAGTTTTCATCCTTGTCTTCAGTGGTGGAAATCAGTGAGTAACGTTCAGAGGAGCTGCTGAATCTCTGTATCTTTATCTCAAGCTGAGGCAAAGCTTTGTCTTTTTCCACTGACAGGTCTGGAGAATCCCAGCTGCTGTGTAAAGTCTGCGAGACTGTGAGCCCCGTCTCCTCCGCGCCCAAATTTTATACGCTCACAGCGAGCAGGACACGATTTCCAGAGAAGTGCTTGAAAAAATAGAAACCCCTCTTTTCTCACATTGGTCCTCCGGCTGTTGTAACCGATCCATCTTTTTTTTTTTTTTTTTTTTTTTCCGCAGAATCTCCTTTAGCTGAATTTGTTCATTTCCTTTTAAAGACTTCCTGCATGCTGAGGAATGCGTCACTCTTGTTGAGACAAGGTTACAAGGTTCAGTGGTGGTCTCTTGTTTTTTGAGTTGAAATGATTTAAATTCATGACTGAAGAACTGCCTTCCCACTTTCAGATCTGAGAAATCATCTTCTGAGTCCCTGAATTTCTCTGTTAAACACGTATGCTTATCTATTTTCAGCTTGTTACCCCACTGCTTACCGGTGGTTTGAAATATATTGGCACTCAGCCACTGAGTTGCATCACATTGGCATGCGTGCTCATTTATATCTGTAGAAATTGAAATAGCACAGGAAGCTTTTTAAAATTCTGTTTATGCTGTTCATTGTGTTTGGAAGTCAAAATGTTAATAGGTGGGATTTTCCTATAGTACCTGTAATTGTGCTTTGTGTAATTGCATATTACACTATAGAGCATCTTCACATTTAAAGGTCCAGTGTGTCGGATTTAAAGAGCTCTGTTGGCAGAAATGGGATATAATATGAGTTGTTTGGAGGCAGTCCATGGGGTGTGACACTGACTCTAGGTCAGAGTTACTGTAAAGGCCCCTACACATGATCAGCGGTAAAAACGCTTTGCGCCGGCTGTCCCATTGTTTTCCTATGGAGAGAGCGCTGGCGCCCGACTAAGCGGCACCGCTACCCTCGGCGTGGCGCACCGCTCGAATCTGCCGCTTACCGCTGCGCTCAAAGTTCAGATTATTTGAACTTTGACCTCGTTCGCCGCTGACCTTTCAAAGCGCAACCAATGAGATAACAGCTCTAAGCAGCGTTTACGAACTACCGTTGAGCTAAATGCAATGCTAACGTTAGCTTAGCTGTTTGTGTACGTACGTACTACTACTACGCTACTGCAAGGGCCTTCTTTTGCGACAATCTCAGATACATTGTGTGTAATAATTTACAAACAACGATTAGCTTTCTGGAGTGAGAGGAAGTACTTGCGTTGCCAAGCAACGGTGAATTACCATCCATCCATCCATCCATTATCTATACCGCCTATCCCTTTCGGGGTTGCGGGGGGCTGGAGCCTATCCCAGCTACAATGGGCGAGAGGCGGGGTACACCCTGAACCGGTCGCCAGCCGATTGCAGGGCCACATGTAAGGACAAACAAACATTCACACTCACACTCACACGGACAATTTAGAGTCATCAATTAACCTAATGAGCATGTTTTTGGTCTGTGGGAGGAAGCCGGAGTACCCGGAGAGAGCCCACGCATGCACGGGAAGAACATGCAAACTTCACACAGAAAGGCCCCGTCTGACCCGGGGATCGAACCGGCAACCTTCTTGCTGTGAGGCACCCGCACTACCTGCTGCGCCACCGTGCAGCCCGGTGAATTACCAAATATTCCTAATTAGAAAAATAGAAAATATATTCTTTCTTCTTCGTTCTAGCTTTTTCTGCATCTTTCAAACACATTTCATAGTCTTCCTCGGCTGATGGAGCTTGTGTTTGTCATGGAAATACCTCAGGTATACCTCATGACCTAAGAAAGGAGATTCGGTCACGTGACAACAGGTAGTCGTACATGGTCGTATCATCCCGTGTCTCAAGTGTGTTACGACACTCGTCGGTAATCAGAATGTATTTTTAAGTTAACACTAACGATGCATCTCATAACTCAACTGTGAACTTCCGCCCACCACGTAATCTTTCTGTGGTTCAGCATCATCATCTTTTTAGTCATATCAGTTGCGTTATCTTTGCTGAAGGTAAGAACTTTCATTTCTCTTCAGAAGCAAAAGCAAAAACAGCGTGACTGATTATGATATTCAGGCATCTAGCTGTGCACACCTTGATCGTGAGAGAAGAGCAGAACAGACAGCAGCAACAACCCCAATGACCTGCTCACTAACAACTGAGCATCTGACATGTTTTAATCTGGAATTTTAAAACAGCAGCAGCCAACAAATGCATGTGACTTTCCCAGAGAGGATCCTTAGGCGGTTAGCCACGATAGCTAATCCAGCTGGCTGGCTTTGGTATCCTGTGGGCAACGCCCGGATACACGACAGAGATTCACGGTATCATGACCCATTTTCAGAACAGCCACTAATCAGAGAACAAAACCAAGGTTGAATGAAACTGGAATTTTCCTTTGAAGAAACATCTTGGGAGCTAAGCTTTTTCACTAATATCTGTCATGTCTCTGTTAGATATGAGGCTACTGCAAGCAGCTGCTTAGCTTAGCATACAGACTGGAAACAGATAGAAACAGCTAGCCCTGATCACCCATCAGACAGTCTGCAACATAATCATGTTTACATTTTAATTCTCTGAAACTGGTAAACTATTGCACCTAAATTTTGAATTACAATATATGGTTTAATCGGGGTGGGCAACCTGTTCCACAAAGGGCCGCTGTGGCTGCAGGTCTTCTTTCCAACCAAGCAGCAGCACACCAGACTTGACTCATTCAATCAACTGATCTCACTCTTCAGACAGCTGATTGGTCAAACTGTGAGCTCTTGCTTGGTTGGAAAGAAGACCTGCAGCCACAGCGGCCCTTTGTAGAACAGGTTGCCCACCCCTGAAAGGGTCTGTTCACCCCTTACAGTTTTAGTCTGTTTTGGCTAATTTGTGGAGGCTGAGGACTAAAACATGTGAAGCCATCTGTAATGAAACTTACTCAGATCACTTGCAAACAAGTATCTTGGCTGCTTGCTTGGATTCGGTTCTTCTTTCAGCACAGTTTACATTCTCAGAAACGGAGCTACAAGTGCTTTAGTCACAATTAAAGGGAACCATTACAGCACAAACCTAAAGAACTTCTCTAAGAGAGATGGGTCATCCCGTGATTGAGCTGTTTCTCAACTCCTCTGCTTAATGATCCCAGTTTATTCTCAACTCACTGTCCGAGCAGATGGATGCATTCTGAGCTAAATCCATAAAGTCAACATGCAGCAAACTATCATCAAGGAGGGAGACAACAGAGAATACAGAGTGACCCAAAAATCCCTAAATGCTCCTCTGGTTGGTCCCCCATTTATCATTATAGTGCTACTCTGGTAAGTTCAAGTTCCCTCTCATCAGTCACCCAAATGCTTCTTTGGACAGTTTGATTGCCTTCTGCTCAGTCTAAGTATCCCCCACAGGCCTTTTTAATGGTCTGGTAACCACCAGTGTCCATCTGATCAACCAAACGATCTCTATGCACAGTCAGGTTCCTTGGCCAGCCTGAGTGTCCCCCACATGAAACTAGCTGGGTCAGTGCCCCCCAAACTGCCTCCAAGTGCACCTCTAGTCAGTCCAGGTGCCCATGAGGTTAGTCCAAATGTCCAGTGTCCTTCTGGTCAACCTGAGTGTCCCTCAAATGCAGCGTCATTGTCTCTCTTGAGCTTTAACTCAGCACAGCTTATCTTGGTGAAAGCAGGCTCGGTCTGGTAGTCTGGACCACCTAGAGGTTCACAAAGCCACCAGCAGCAATGTGGGAAAAAGATGTCCTGAAATTGTCAATATGACACGGATACTGTATGCTGTATGCAGGTGCAGGCAGTGGTTCCAACCATCCTCACCTCCCCCCGCCCCTTTAAGTGGATCCTTCTGTTCATGTAATGTCGGAGGTCAACCAGGAAATAATCAAGTGAAATCAAGACAGAAGGATCAGAGTTGGTTTACAAATGAAGCAAAAAGAAGCAAAAAGATGGAAAAGAGGCGTGGAGTGGAAGGAGTGGAAAAGGTCAGAGAGAAAAAGAAGAAATCTCAAGGCTGATGCTACGTAACAGAAGTTTAAACTCTTCAAAGTTCATACTGTCGTTATTGTTTCTCTGACTCTTGTGTCTCTCATTATCTGCCCCTCAGCTGAAAACAGCGAGTGATATCTGTTTCTTGTCTGAAGGTGTTTAACAGCTGCAAATGTGACCTTTCCAACCAGACACTGGTCTGAAAGTGTAGCAGCTACCGACCAAAAGTCAGGAGATATTCTGCGAGGGTGACGTTGTCTGTGATGATTTCAGTAGACAGCTGCAAAATTCATCACAATACTCATCTTAGCCAACAAGCTACTTAGCCCATTTGATGGAAAACTTCAACGACATGCAGGAAAATGTTTTAACACACTCATTATCCAAAAATAATGATAACATCCAGTTGAAAGCTCTTACTAAAGCTCCTTTGACCTTTGAGTTTAGATTTTTTGTATGCTTTATTTTTGATTGTATCCTGTTCAAATGGAGGGTGAACTGCTATTAAATACTGGTAAACTACATAAAGCAGGACTAGCACAAATTTCTTGAAACAAAATCATTTCAACGGGATTGCGATGAATGCAAATATCTGGATATAATCTTGATTTTTACTGGGCTGTTAATGCCACTATATGAGGCTGTAAAAATGTTCAGTTTATCAGTTTCCAGTCTGAGTAGGACACCTAGTGGTTTGAAGTCATAAAGCAGCAGGAAGTCAGACAAACAAGCAAATAAAAAAACATTTGGTCTCATCCGTAATGTTGGTGGGTGAAATAATTATCCTTATGTTACCATTATTTAAAAAGACATCATCATTATCAACTCTATCACCATTATTACACCGCGCTTCACAAACTAAGAGACTAACCAGGGAAATTCTTCATTTACAGCTAAATTATTTCTGTTCTTTCTGAGAGCTGATACAGAGCTAATGTCGGGATCTTAACAGGGAACAGTGAGGTGTGTGTGGTCAAAGTATGGCAGCTGTTTAAGATTTGAGGGTCCTGGCTTCTGCACAGCCAGCATGTCCACCACCAGATGGCAATGCAGCACTACCAGCAGAATAACAAACATGACAAGTGTCTCAGCTGACGAAACAACCCTGGACATGAAGCTCTGCAGTTTGGTGAATGAGCAGGTCAGACTTTTTCTCCTCTGTTTGGCATAGTGCACCACTTCTGAGTGTTATTTCACACCATTTCCTCAGGTGAATGTGTCGGTGGACCCCATAATCAACCTCAATTGATCGAAATGGGCAAATGGCCTCTGAGAAAAGCAGGGAAGAGACCGCAGAAAAACTTCTACCTGACGAGAGGGAAGTGGGCCCTCGCCCCGGGTGGTGTTATGCCAGTCGATGGGCTGCACCAAGATCTTCCTCATTGAGGGTCTGTCATGGGAGGGAGTCAGGGGTGGAGTGTGCAGACAAAGGGGAATTCATAGTGGAGTCATCAGTGTGTTGGGGAGGGCAAAAGGCATGATGGGAGAAGCAGATGAAGCCTCATATTAGCCCAAGAATGCATTTTAAAAAAAGATCTTTTTAGTGATTTATTTCTTATTTCTGTTTTTTGATTTGTACTTTTCTTTCTAACTGTGTTAGAATAAATTAGGGTTGGACCCCAAGTGGAGGCTGAACTGAGAAATGGCCAAAAAAACAGGGGGTCCAGATAGACATTTCCAAGCAATACACAATTAAAGCGTCTTACTCATGTTGTCTTTGTGAGAGGACAACATGGACAGTCTAAAGCAGCTGGTGGAGATCCTGGGTCTGCATGTGGAGGAGGACCAGACTGTCCAGGCCGGCTGGATGGTGAGTGGATTAAAAGATGGGTGAGCCAGATGATGCAGAAGATTCCCAAATCTGATAAATTAAGTAAAGTTAAGTAAGTGCAGAAAATATGAAAAGTTTTTAAGGAAAAAAAACAATGACAAAAAAAAAAAAAAAGCATTTTCAGGAGTGTCAGCATGTATGGGTTAATGTATGTGAACAAACACTTATTTACAAGTAAATCTGCATTTTGTTTTTCACTGAAACTAATATCTCTCTAGAAGTGGGGCTGTTCTGTTATCACATCTTTTTTTTTTTTAACATAACAATATCACTTATTTGAAGATAAATGTTGAAAGTGGATCACAGGAAATGACAGTATCAGGTTTTTTGTGACAGAGAATGATTCATTTTCTTTAATGATTCATTACATCCGAATGTGTTGGCATGACTTTCATACCAGCCACCGCAGAAATAAAAGTTACTGAATCAAGGATGCTGTCACTGTGAATTTGTATTCTTCGTTGTTCAGGTTTTAAAGGCAAGATGACAACCAATTATCACATCAGATTAACTATAGTGTCAAATTGTTTGGCAGTTTTCAGGTCTTTATTTGGCTGAAATCTGCATTCAGTTTTGCTCAAAGGAAAAAATGATAAAGAAACCAATTTCATAAAAAACACAATAAAAAAGAAGCAGGAAGAGCATTTGACTCAAGGAGAAACGCTGAAACTTAAACATTAAGTTACATTGATGGGATAAATGGAGAAATTTCTATCCCTCTAAAATGTGTGAACTGGTCACAACAGGCTGGAATATACTGTATAAAATCATCATCATCATCATCATCATCATCATCATCATCATCAGTGTTACAGTAACACTGATTAAGGTAGCTGCACAAGACAGGGGACTGCCACAATTAATATTAGAAATGAACTATTTATGTAGGTGTGTCCATTTGATGAGGAAATTAACAGAAAACACAACACTTACGGGAAGTGAAAGTGAAACTAAATCCAAGTAAAAGCACGTCAGAGCACACCCTTAATCAAAGAGGCACGGACGCCGGATAAGAAGTGACATAGGTTTTCTGGCGAGTTCAGAAGTTCAGGGAAAATGGATGAATACCAACATTCGTTATTCTTTGAAGCAAGAGATCTGACGGAAAGAGAGGAGCAGAAGATCAGGAGACACTTTCAGAAAAAGCGAGACTCTGGGGGAGGTGATTGTGGGACCATTGAGAAGGCTGGAGGCAACACCTATAAAATCAGTTTCAAGGAGAAGGAAGGTAAGGAATCCCACCTGGTTAAAGTGAGCGAGCGGTGGAATTCACTTTGTGTGATTTTGTTGGGAATTTGAACTTTGTTGTTTTTCACAGACCAGGAAAGGGTTTTGCAGAGGAAGTTTCACACCATTTCGCTTCCTTCGGGAGAACTATGTGTGACCGTGAGTCGAACATGTTCACCACAGAACCCCGATCAACCCTCGACTCGTCAGTCGCAGGTGAGGAAAAAACATATTGATCTTTGGAACCTTGGCTGATGGTTTTTATGATTGTGGTAAGTACCGACCATCAAAGCCAAATGATCTGGCCTGACCAGTTTGTGGGGATTTCTAATCAGTCAACAACCTGATGTATCTCTTTTGTTTGTTATTCCTGCTGGCTGTTGTGACAACACAAAAGTTGATAGTTTTTCAAATATGTTTTTAGAATTTCTACACTATCAAATGTCATATTCTTATTAGACTTAAATGATTATATATTCATTAATTTGTTTAATGTTGCTTTTCTTCTTTAGACATTCACAACAACTAACACAAAAGGCCTTGAGAAGATTTTCAAACTAGACATTTTCCTTCTGTTGTACCTGAAAAACAACCCAAAAGCAAACAAAACACTGAATAATCAGCTCTCCTCTATCGGCTGCACAGTGGAGTTCAGTCTAGATGAGGAGGAAGTAATGGTTAGGGGGGAGGCTGGCAAGGGGTCTGGAGGAGCCTTTGTCAGTTCTGCAGAGAGCTGGGAGATACAAGTAGATCGAGTCTTCATCTGTCTCACTGAGAGCTACCTCTGCCACCATGTTTTGGAGCCAAAACTAGTACAAATCCTACTGCAGGACCTCTCCTTTGTGAATGATGATATCAATGTGTACACAGAGAGCGGTTATGCTGTGCTTGTGGGCAAGAATGAAGCTGTAAAGGAGAGGATTGCAATCCTGGAAAAGAGTCTGCCAACCAGGAAAGAAGTACCAGTTGTGGAGAAGCAGTTAAAACTGGTAGAGGAAGAATTTAGTCGAGAAATGCTTGAGAGTTGCCCTGGGGTTAAAATCCACAGAGATAACACCAGAATCATCTTGGAGGGTCCTGACAAGGAGGTGCAGTCAGGAGCTGCAAAACTCGATGAACTGATCAAAAAGGTAAAGGAAAAGAGAGTTAAGTTCTGCACAGCTTTACTGACCTTCATGAAATCCAGCGGTGCCATCTCCAAGTACCAGGCCCGCTTCCAGCAGAGTCTCAGAAATCCTGTTCTTCTAGAGGTGGGGTCAGACCTGCTTCTGTCCAGTTTGTCCTTTGAAGCCCTGAATGAAGTTGAGGGAATACTGAATCGAGACCTGAGTCTGGCCAATGTGCAGCTGCAGGGAGCTGCAGCTGTACCTCCAGATCTCGACACAGTGAAAACAATCATGATCAAAGCCAAGAACGAGGCAAACTCTCAAGAGCTCAAAGTGGACGTCAGCTTCATCCCAGAACCCGGGGGAGCAGTCACCAAGGTACGACTGGTGGGCTACAGTGAACATGTGAACAAGCTCAAAGAGGTTCTGCATGACTTCCAGATGAACCAAGTTGAGACACAGGAAATGCTGAACCTACCTCATCCCGGACTGGTCGACTGTTTCAATGAAGTCTTAAACATGATTGGAATGAAACAAACCAAGGTGACCTTTAAAACCTCTCATTCCCCATACCCTTGTGTGCTTGTATCTGGCCCTCGTTGTCTGGTCCAGGAGGCTCAGGCAAACTTAAATGCAACTCTTGGCGGTCTGACGGCAGACAGTTTGATTCTAGATGGACCAGGGGCACAGCGGTACTTCCAAGCAGAGGGTAAACTTAGCAAGGAGCTTATAGAGAGGTCCTTCCAGGTACTAATCAAGGAACAGCAAAGTGTGTACTCCACGACTAATTCATTAAGCACTAGCAACCCCAGCACCAGCAGTGCAACACCCAGACCATCCAACACCATCCATCACAGCATCAGTGGGAGCAACGCAGCCAACAAGACAAGCCTGGAGATCAAGCTTGGAAGTCTGGAGGATGAGCAGGTTTGACAGTTTCTGTTCTACTCACCGTAAAGTTGCCGAGCACAATGCAACACTCACACTGATATCATTTCACATTATTTCCACAGGTGGACGTGTTGGTCGTGCCCTTGCTCAACAGGAATCTGAATTCTACAAAAATTGCTCAATGTCTTTTAAGTAAAGCAGGGAATGCAATCAAGTTCAAGTTTTGCTTGATGGCAGCGAATTGCACCCTCGCCCCTGGTGATGTCCTGCAAGTCGACGCACCTCCAACTCTGGGATGCTCCAAGGTCTTCTTCATTGAGTGCTTGCCATGGGATGGAGTCAGAGGGCAGGGTGCGCAGGTAGAGTGAAATATTGATGGATTCAAAAGAGAAAACACTAGTGACAGACTTGAACGATTCAAGGTCCACTTACTGACATAAAGCTGATGTTGTGGACTTCAGTGCAGAACAATTCAAATATTGTTTTTGCATTTAAATGTCAGGAATTACTGCTATAATCATTGTGAACACAAGCAGACAGAACATTTACAAACTAAATTAGTAATCTTACTTTGCACATCTTTGAAAGCAATGTGCAATGCAGCACTTTTATCACCATGGAAATGTCTGATTTTCATTGTTTTGTAGGCGCTTAGCAATGGGCTGAAGAAATGTCTGGACCTCTGTGTACAGCAGCACTTGTGCTCAGTGGCTTTTCCAATTATCGGACCTGGAGTTGTTTTTAAATTCCCTCGGGAAGAAGCCATTCAAGTGCTGACTGGGAACATTCGCCAGTTTGGATTATCTGCGTCCTCTGGATCTCTCACTACCATCCACATTGTCATTGAACCAGACTATCCTGATTCTGAGAAGGTGAAAATCAACACCTGGGCTGTTGTGTCTGATTTGTACGATGCATGCGTTCAGGATTTATTGAAAAGAACGTGTTCAATGCTGGTCTTTTTATTTACAGTGCTACCATGATGTCTACAGGCACCTCAGCTTAAATATGAACCAGGAAGGCCAAGGTAAGGGCTAGACACATGTCCAGAATACTTTGAATAAGTGTTCAGTACAAATACAATGAGGAATTTGCACCCTTTGAAACAATATTTCACCATTTCCATCGGTATTCTTAATTATCAGTTTAAATATCAGGCAAATATGAAAGATGTTGTGGCGTTCCTCCTCTCACAGCTATCTTTAGGTCCCTCTCCACCGACCTCGATGACATCACAATGACAGTGAGAGGTGGTGTTAAACTACAGCTGGTGTTTGGGGACATCACTAATGAGACTACAGATGCCGTGGTGAACACGACTGACTTCAAAAATTTTCAGATCGGTGGGTGAGAGCTGCCGTAACTGAGGATGTCCTGCTGAGCAGATCTTGTTGTAATTGCTGAGCCACTTTTAGCCACGTTAGCAGTGTGGCTTTAAGGATTTCAGTGTCGATCAGTAGCTTTGCTGACTTTGTCCCAGACTGAAATATCTCCACAGCTATCAGATGGATTGTCATGAATTTAGGTGCAAACATTCATGGTGCCTGTAGGATGAATCCTAATCACTCAAATTTTAATTCTAAGTACTGTTGAGTAAATACTTGCAAAACTAATCATATGCCCTCCAGCCTCGGCTGTATTTTGCATTTGGTGCTAATTAGAAGATGTCAGCAGGCTAATGGTAAACTAAGAACATGGTAAACAAGGTAAACATTACCTGCTCCACACCACCCTGTTAGCATTGTCACCGTGAGTATGTTAGCATGCTGATGTTAGCATTTAGCTCAAAGCACCACTGAGCCTAGTTCGTCAATGGCATGCTTAACTAAGGTGGTGAACATGGTAAACATATGCTTAACAATGTATTTGCATTGGCATTGGGAGCATTTTGCAGGCTGAAATTTAGCTCAAAGCCCTGCTGTGGGCTAAAGTACAGCCTCTCAGAGCAGCTAGCATGGCTGTCCACCCCTCTGGTCTTGTTTTATTACCAATATAACCTCTCTTCGGCAGACGGTGTGTGCAAAGACATCCTAACCGTTGCTGGACCAGAGGTGGAGACTGAACTCAAAGCAGGTGAGGAAAGAGGACACGGCAGACATTTTCAAGTGACCCACACTTAACAGCTTCTTACTGTTCTTGTCTTTTGTTGCGTTGTGTGTAGCACAAGTGAACCGAGGAGACGTTTTTGTGACCCAGCCGGGATCGTTTCCCTGCGAAGCCATTTTACACTTGTGTGGAGAAAGGGATGCAAGTCTCGTCGAACAACTGGTGTGCAAAATCATTGAACATTGTGAAACATTTGGCTTCAAGTCTGTGGCCATTCCTGCTATCTGTGCCGGTAAGTATTTTAGAAGATACTCACCTTAAGTCAGTTTTTCAGTTCACATCAGTGTCAGTTTAAATTCTGCCATTAAATATTCAAATGGTATTTGCAGGAAATGGCGGGTTGGACCCCGGTGTCGTGGCAGGTGCCATCCTCCGAGGGATCGAGGCTGCCACGTCGTCCACTCCTCTTTACTCTCTCACTGATATCCACCTTGTCCTGATTAGGATCAAGGTCTTCTTGGCGTTTAAAGAGGAAGCAATGCAGATGTTTTCCACCGCTGTAAAGAAAAGAGGTGACGCCTCCGTCTTTTGTGGTTGCTTAGAAATCTCCTCAATCAGAATTCTGTTATTTCATTGGGATTTTTCACTGATTGTGATTTTTTTCCAATTTACTCGGCAGCCCCAGCACCTCAGCTGCCTCTTGTACAAAAACAGCAACAGTCCCCTTCATCTGTAAGCGCAGACCTAAGCATCCTCCGTACCACCTCCACAAGCCAGCGGTCCGTCTTCCTGTTCCTCGGTCTCTCCAGAAAGGAAGTTGACGATGCCATGACAAAGCTGAAGGATCTGTATCAGGCTCAGTGCGCCACTCAAACCTTCAAAAAGGAGGAGATGGCAGGTCTCACCGTGGCCGACACAGAGGATCTGAAGCAGCTGGTGGAGACTCATGGTCTGTACATGCAGAGGGACCAGGCCGGCCAGGGCAGCTTAACAGTGAGCGGCTTAAAAGATGGAGTCAACCAGGTGATGCAGATATTCAATGCCTCTCGGTACGACAACCTCAAAAGAGCGGTGAGAGTCAGGGAGGAGGAGGATTTGTACGCCCGTGTGGCTTGGTGCATCATGGGCCATAATGGCAACTGGGAGAGACTCCCCAAAACAGCCAATCACAACCTGGAAACTAATGATACGGCAGGAGGGATAGTGGACACACTGGGCATCCGATGGAGTGTGGAACTACAAAGGCTGGAGGCCACGAGACCAATCAATGGACAGACGGCAAAGCTGAAACGACTTGTGAACCTGTCGGGTGAGAGGATTTTACTTTTTAATGAAAAAAAAAATCAATGACACTGTAGTTTGAGACCACTGACAATATTATTATTGTAAGAGGAATAAAATTCTAAATAACACAAATGTTGCTGCGATGAATCAATCAATGCTATGATTTTGTGGTAAAGATATTTTCTATTTTCAGTATGAATATTATTATTATATTCTCACACTAAAGATTATTGAAACAAAGTATTTATTATTTACTTAGAAAATAATATATATTTATATTTAAGAACATTTTAAAAGTTAATGTCCAGTTGTCATGGAGATGTAGATGTTCAAATTAGTTTTTGTGCATGTTTAGGGCTTTTTGTCCAGTGTGCTTCTTTGCAGCTTATTTTTAATTTTTCTATTCATTTTTCAGACTTCACTCTCCCCCTGTACTGGGACAACATGGCTGATGGTGAAAATTTCAAGATGTTTGAGCTGCAGCCTTCTTCTGCAGAGTACCGGACAGTGAAGGAGGCCTTCAAACGAACCGCCCCCAAGACTATAATGAAGGTAGGGGGCTTTCAGTGTCTGTAGAAACAGTATACAGACTTTTATTTTGGCAGCTTCCAGGTTAGATTTATGATAGATTAATAGCTTTCGTCTAGATGAATGGAGGTTTTTTAAGGACAGGGCATCCTTTAGATTTCACATCTCTATGTAAGTTTACTACATAATGTGTTTTTGATGTGTAATCAGTGCATTTGAAAAGAGCCAAGATCCTTACATCCTTCTAAGGCAAATTCGTGAGGCAAATTATTTTGCTTTTGTTCTTCCCTGACAGATCGAGCGCTTGCAGAATGTTCATCTGCGACGCGCCTACGAAGTGCAGAAGAAACACATCTCTGAAAAGAACATTCAGGAAGGTGGAGCCGTGGAAAAGCTTCTGTACCACGGGACGACCCAAGAAAACTGTGACTCCATCATGAAAACTGGGTTCAACAGACGCTTCGCGGGGCAAAACGGTAACGAGCTTTTGGACCCAGTAGTAGTAGTTGGTGCTTCAGTAGTTGTGTTTCCTCCACAGCTTTCTTTATGTCAAAAGGTCTTTTAACTGTATAAAGAGGATAAAACACTCAATAGTTTCGTAACAATCAGATGGATCGTGTTGGAAGGTGCCGTGGTTTAGATATGACTGCTTGTTAATCCCCCATTTCCTCTGATTCTCAGCCACTTCATATGGTCATGGAACCTACTTTGCCGTGAATGCCAGCTACTCAGCCCACCCCACCTACTCCAAGCCAGCTGCTGATGGTTCTCAGTTAATGTTCGTGGTCCGAGTCCTGACTGGCATCTACACTCTGGGCCAAAGCAACATGAGGATTCCTCCGCCTCGCAGCAGCCTGCAGCCCCACGACCGCTGCGACAGCGTGGTGGATAGAATGGACAACCCCAACATGTACGTCGTGTTCCATGATAACCAAGCCTACCCAGACTACCTCATCACCTTCAGGTGACTGTGAACAGGGTGGATAATCTGCACTTCTGTCCAAACCAGCAACAACTTAAATGAACAGGGAGCTGCATCAGGGATCGCTTGCAGCCACAAACACAAAGCAGAAAGAGAGCTGCACAGCTTTTGCATGTTTTGCACACACATATGTTACATCTGGAGGATCTATCATGTGCGTGTTAGCATTTAGCATGTTAGCCAGACCCAGGATGCACCTGTTCATGCAACAGGTGGGGGTGCTTGATTTGGGTCACTTAGAGTGCCCACTGTGAGCTGCATTTAATCTCTACTTAATTAAAGTAAGTTCAACCTTTTTTTTCTTTCTTTTTAACCAATGCGTATAGATAAAATGCTAACGCTAACCTTAACGGGGCAGTTCAATCCAAAATGATTTTTTTTTTCTCTTACCTGTAGTGCTTTTTATCCATCTGTCGTTCATCTTTGTAGTACTGTTCACAAACTGCCACCCCGGCCCAGCTGGGCCTGTGCACGTACATGTGTAGAACACGTATATTCATATCAGCTGAGTGCAGAGTGTCGTCTCTCTGGAGCTCCTGCAGACTCACCGGCAGCTTCTTCTTCTCTGCTGCAGCTGCTGATCTGGCTCCTGTGTTTCGTTCCTCTCTCAGTTTACACAATTTATCGTGATTTTTTCATGTAGCTTTTGTGTTTACTCTGTAACGGATCAAACTTGAGATGTAGCGAATTACAATACTTAAGATAAAAGATATTAAAGTTAAATTACTGATTTTCAAAAAGTAATGATACTTAAGTAGTTTCTTACCTCGTTTTGGGTATGTTTATTTTATAGTGCTTGACAGCAAAAAAGTTAAATTATAACATAAATATACTGTAATATATCATGTAAATCTTCAGTACTTAATGTTTAAGTGAAAGATCTCACAATTATTCCCCAGTTTATGTGAAAACACAGTTTTCCGCTAAGCTGCTCAGGTACCTGCAAGATAACTCCTCAAGGAACGAGGATGGTTGTTGCACTTTGATGTACTGTTTAATCATTAATGACTCATTTTTTAAAGCGATGAACTATGTTTAATACTGTGTTTGTTTTGAAAATCTGAGCATTAATAAAATTTGTCAAAAACCACTGGCTCACATAAGCACACACTCACAGTATAGGGAATATTTTATTTGGATGATATTTGTATTGGTTGTTGTACAAAGAAAGGTTATCATGATAGATTGACATAAAGAGGCAGAAAGAGCTCTTTCTCAAGCAGAAACGCTGATACCTCAGGTTAATGGCTGTAGCTGCATAATGGGAATATGTTTCCAAAATTAAGCTCAAGCGGCATTAATCAATACTTTGTATATGAAATCAAACATCACATGGATCGCTCATAACTCATATCCACCGAGAATTATCACCCAGCGCTGTGGTTATACTGAGCTTTGTTTAGCCCATTGTTTGTGGTTGTTTTTGGTTCAGTGTCACAGTCATAATCAGCCTGGTTTCTCTAAAAAATCCACTAAACTACCTTATCGAGCAGCAGAGGAACAAAGTTAGCAACTAGCTGGTGAATACAGTTGAATGTTAAACAAAACATGAGCAGATATTTTCCTTAAGAGTTTGTGAAGATGAGTGAATATTGGAGTTAAATATATCAGGCAACCAGAAAACAACCTTTGACTGGCATGATAGCCCTTATTGACTTCATTTTATGATAACTTATCAGGACTGTGTGCCTGTCAGGTTGTTTTGGATGTAATTCTGCCCCCTAGTGGTGAAAACTGATTAAGGCATCTTTAAACTAACCAGTCTGTCAGAAATCCCTCCATATTTACCCAACAGAGCCCTGCATTGTGTAAACTTTAAGTATGAAATTTCTAAAACATTTTACAGTGTATTCTTATTAAAGAAGTAATGAATGAGTGAATAGATTTCAGAAACAGCCATACTCATTTTGTACTTGTGTGCTTTTTAGTTAAAATAAAGTAGCAATCCATAGATTTTCTCAAAATATGTTTTCTCACCCTAAAATCTCAGTTGCCTTTAGCTGTAAAAAAGTTTGATACGGTGCAGAAATGCATTGATTAGCCTCTTTTTTAAATTAGAGTTCTGGTTAGATGTAAGAGATCTGTACTCTCTTTGCCTGTAACTAAAAGTAATCTAAACCTACAGCTACATAACGATGTAATAGGCCTATATCTGGGCTGCAGTGTAAATGAGCTGCACGACGTTGGCCGTCAGCGATCCTGCATTGATCCTCAGGGCTCGACGGTGACTGACGCCTGGCCATGGACCTGCCTGAGAGCAGGACAGTCCAGGGTAGCGATCACCCTGGTGTTGCCAGCCCTCTGCGGGGTGAAAAACTCGGTCCAGGTCAGGGAGGAGCCAGCTGGGATCAGACTGAAAGCAGCAGGCTTAGAGTTAGAAGCCAGGATTTGACATATTGTCAAGACCATCAAAATATTGATCAGTGATACTTTATAATAAGGTTACAAACCACATTATCTTTTGATGCACTGATATGCTGCATAATGTGGATTATAGCTGCTTTAAATAATGTTAGAATAGGGCATTTCAGACATGCATCAAACACAAAGATTACACACACACAAATGTCTTCTGTGCTGAGCTCACCTGTAATATTTGAACTTGGGCGGCATGATCCCGGGTCCTTCCATGCGAATGTAGACGCCCTCCAGGCCGAAGCTGAAGGGGTTTGTGAACTCTACAGTCGCCATCATCTCTTCACTCACTTTGGCCCCCTCGGACACCTGAAGCACACAAAGGACATTATCAACAAAAACATGACACATCCACTTACAAAAGCGTACTTTCATAAACGAAACAGTGTTTGTTTCATGCATAATTTCAGACCGTGACGGTGAGTGTGGGATTGCGCAGGGTGACGACTTTCATGGCAGTGATGATCTGGCCGGTCTCCTTGATCTTCCCAGTGGCAATGAAGTGGAGGTTGGCCTGCTCCACCAGATGCTTCATGTAGCTCTTTGCCTCGACCAGAACCAACTCCTTCACACCTGGACGACACAAAAGACGGCACTGCTCTCTCTGCACTGACGTATTTACATCATTTCTTTGTGCAATACATAATATGCTTACATGTTCTTTATGATGTAGCTGACATTGTCTGCGGTTGCTGGATGAATATAGTGAAAAAGTCTATAGAAATACTTGTGTGTTGGTGTATTTTTGTTGGTCATTAGGGTTTTATTCGATACTGATAAAAAAGAAATGATTAAAGCCTCGCTCACGTTTTTTGGGGCCAACCATCACCGTGGGATCCCTGAACAGGAACTCGGAGCTGGTGACTCCAGTGTAATACACCACGCTCCCGCTGATGTAGGCGTCCACGACGCGGCGCTGGTCGCTGTGGTTTATGAACTCCAGGTTCAGCTCGAAGTCGTCGCCCACATTGACCTCAAGGGTGGGCAGGACCAGGTCCACATCAGCCTGAGCAGGGCTGGACTTCTCTCGTTCGCAGCCGTACTCCTCCGCCTTTTCCAGAACGGTCCGCTCCTCTGTACTACCTAGATAGGATGATTGAATTTTACTGCATCAGTGTGTTTGTCGATGTCATTAAATCAGACAAGACCAGGTTGTTGGTAACAGGTTTGTTGCCATCCTGGTCTGTATATTTGGAAACATCAGGACTTATTCTTTGTTTGAGATGAAACTACTTCTGGTCCCTCAGTAGTAACAATTCTTGGGCTTAAACCAGCCTGAATCCTTGCTGCCAAATACATGCCATAATTGTGGTACACAAAGCCCCACAAAAAGTATTCTTGTCCTTTTCCGTGTGCCAACCGTGGCCCAAACCAAGCCAGAGTGATGCCAACCAGAGCTGACTTCCAGACCAAGTCCACGCCCCCACAAAACGTTGCCAAATCTGGCAGCCACACATGGTTCATGGTTGGTCCTCTGGTGCCAGAACACAGTCGACTGTGTCAACACCATCATGCCAAATTAACGTGGTGTCTGGCATTGCTGCACAGAATTACAGACTTGGAGACGGCTTTCATTATGTCCAGGATTAATGTATTCATAGTAGTGATCTTTTGCATTTTGACTGCAGTTTTGTTGTGGCAGCTGATTCATTTGGCTCATTTCATTCATTCAATCACTCATCCACAGCTGAGGCTGCAGCAGAGAAAACGGTTTGAAACACTGTGATTGGTGTTGGATGTCGTAGTCACTGACCCTCAGGAAACTTGTATTGATCGGTGATGTCGCGGCGGGTCATGTCTCCTGAAGCTTTGGTCAAAACCATGCGGCCAACATGAGTCTGGTTGACTTTGACGGGCACCATGGTTCCATCTTTACTCCGGGAATAAAACACCACATCGCTGTTGACCTGAAGAGAAAAAACAGAATTAATCTTCAAAATAAGAACAAAAATCTACACTGAAATAATGTTCGAAGACTCACCTCCGCAAACACAAAGGCAGCATCAAATGGGTAGCATATCTGCCCATGTTTGATGGCTCGGACTGATGCGGGGCCACATCTGTACATGCCTTTATGGATAAAGGAGGAAGAGATTAAATACAGCTGTGCACTCCAGGCTATTTACCTTTGTCCTGCCTCAAAACACATTAATTACATTGCATTTATTTGACGAATACACACTATAACCTAATGAAAAAACACATTTTATAAATGTTTGTCTCTTTTTTTTCTGGGATTTCTCTTTAAATAATTAGATGAGCAACTAAAAGAATTCTTAAGAACCCACAACCTGCTGTCACAAAGTCAGCAACTACTGTTGTTTACCATCGCTGGTCTCCTGCGGCGTTGCATCCACCACCTGCCAGCCTCCAAAGCCGACTGGGAGGTCTGGTCTGGACATGTAGCACTCATTCCAGCAGTGATAGTTCCTGACAATGACAATGACCAACATTATTTTAAATGTAATTGTCTCTCCTCCACACTGGAAACCATAGTACTGAGCTTGCACTGAATCTGAGCTTGATCATGCAGCTTTAGATCTCTGGAGGCTAAGCTCCATGAAAGCTGTGTTACCAGATCGAGTCCTTGGTGCGATTGCGGTCGATCCTGCCGTTGTCGTCCAAAATAATGTCAGTTTTCAGGTTTCCGTCGTTGTCATGAGCGGAGTAGTAGTTGGTGACGACCCTCGATGGGATGCCGAGGCAACGCAGGACTACGCAGACAAGCAAAGACAGAAATCAAGGAGGGTTCTCATCTGAATGAACTGACCCAAAGTATCTAAGTATGAGCCATGATAAGAGTTGGAAGCTGAGAAAAGGGGCCTCTGTGCTTCCTGTCCTGTCTCCTCGTCATCCCACAGTTTCTCCTCGCAACTTTCTGACCTGACCTGACTGAGGTCAAGGAAATACTTCAAAGGGGTTTGGAAAGGGCTGCTGGGATTCAGTCAAAATCTCACAGGTGTTGAAGACGGCGGCGTAGACCCAGCACTGGGCGTAGCAGACGGGCATCCTGCTGGTGGCGTAGCTGAGCAGGATTTCTGTGCTGCCAGTCCAGGAAGTGGGCGCCACTCCGTAAGTGTATTCGCCGCTCCAGTTCCCCACCAGCACGCCTTCATCATCACGAGAGTTCAGCTGGGCACAACAAAGAGCAGATTTCACTTTAAAGGGTTAACTTTGCATCAGTTTATCAGTTTTAGACGTCTAAAAACATTTTCTCACCATAGCGGAGGCCTTTCTGGCCACCTTGATGGGGTCCCCTCTGTTGGTGATGGGCATTTCAGACCTGTCCATGATGTACAGACAGGCATCCAGGACTCCATAGTTAAACTAGGAAAAAAACCCCGCAATTCATTAAATATATATATTTTGAAAATCTGTCTCAAAGTCTTCGATGGGGCTTTACCTGTCCATAGTTCCAGTTTCTCTCAGCGATGTCGTCATATGCACCGTGATAGATGATCCCCATCTCATTCATCACACACTCCTCCCTCTCTTTGTCATCGTCCAGAAACACAGCGTCAGCTGAGGAAAGACAGCAGGTCACGTGGATGCTTACGGGTATGAAAGTGAGGCAAAAGCCAGTAAGATGTTCAATAAAACAGCAAAAACGTTGTATTCAAGAAGCCTAAACCGACCTGCCGCCCAGGGATTGTAGAGGATGTAGAGGTTTCGACTTTCCTCCCGCCTGGTCCTACGGATGCCAAAGGGGGTCATCACAGCGATGTACATGTGGTACTTCCCCACAATGCAGTTTGCCGCGGGAGTGATGCCCATGGTGACGGTGTTGTCGGCGGTGTTTGTGATGCGGCCTGCCCAGGAGCTCTGACGCTCCTTGGTGGGGAAGACAGGAATATAGGTGCCCTTGCTGTACTGAGGGCTGGAGCCTGGGTGAACGGGGAATATAAGTTCATTTAATGCTTCTGTATGTTTGGCACCATATATAAGTGACAGTCAAGCCACAGTCAATGAAGTATACACCAGCAATTCAAGTTCAGAGCAAGGGATGCTTTCTCTGGACTGACCGCAGGATGGAAACTATCATTAAGACCATCAAAACTACAGCACACTACTAATACAGTGTGCTCGGCTCACCGATGGTGAACTCCACAGCGAACTTGTCTTCAGCAGGTTTGTAGGGACGATTGAAGGAGATCTTGACCTGGAACTCTTGTCCTCGACGGATGATGAGATAGTCCGAGTTGTACAACATGGTGTGGTGTTCCTTCTTGTTGATCTCATCCGGCCTCTTCATCATGTCCACGTCCCAGATGTCAAGAAACTCTGAAAGGACAACGAGAAAACAAAGAGACTTGTCAAGGTTGACGCCTTTATTTTGCAACTGAGTAAGTAAAATTACTGCCTGTGGCACACGGTGACAAACAGATGGTTCATCCAATCACCTGCCAAGCATCTTTTTGAAAGTGCCTGACTTTTTCCAAAAGGTTTCCATGGACGACTTCCCAGATGGTTCTGTGCAACAAACCATCTGGCATGTGCAAGCTATTAAACAGTCATTCACATTTATACTGTATCCCAAAGCCACACCAGAGGGGCACATAAGAGGCTGAAATACCCCTTTGGGTTAGTCCAGACGCTCATGTGGTTAGTTTAAGAGCCACTCTGTTGGCATTTAGGGCAAAAACAAAACCTAACCCTGTGCACATTTGCCCTCTGCCTCATTAACATGTCACTGAGTTTAACTCAAGTGTCGTAAACTTATCAAAAAGCCTCAGTGATGTGTCTGCCACTCGTCTGTGGCCGTTCGCTGTCATCCTGATGTTCTACTCTAATGTGCCGAACACCAAATTCCCGTCACATCTGGATATCTCTCACTGTGCAGCCCTTCGACGACATCGCGGGGTGGAGCGTCGCGGCAGGCTGCAGGAAGTGAGCAGAGTTTATCCTGTCTGGACGTCATTCATGTGTCAGTCATGTGCCAAACTTGCTGGAAACTGTGTCGCTGTCGGGAAGAAGACTTTATCTTCTCCAGCAAAGACGCGCTGTGAGGTCTGTCTGCTGCCCTTCACTTCTGCTTTTTGATAATCAAATGTGTCTTCTACATAAAACAATGTATGGTGGGAAGTCATGTTTCTTTAGACCTCGACTGAATGAGTTGAGTGAACTTTCAGCAGCACTTTCAAGTCAAAAGCCCGTTTATAAGTTCTGAAGCGATCTGAAAATACAAGTCAGAGATATTAAGTTGAACCAGCGAGTCGGCTCTCACCAGTCATAGGCGGAAATCCTCTCGGGCCCGGAAGGCCAAAGTACTCCACCTCAGGTACGTCCAGTGACTCAGAGTTGGAGCTTGCCATGGGAGCTGAGGTGCGACCGCGGTTCGTCATCTTAGGGCGGGGTCCGGTGGGAGCCGGGGGGGCAGGAGAGGGAGTCGGGGTGACAGCTTGATCAGACATGGTGGTGATTTGTCAGGCTGGGTGATCTGTCGCAGGACTGGAGGAGGAGAGCGAATGGAAAGCATTATTCCTGGTGCATCATCAGCAGAAGTGGCCGTTCATCTGTGCAGATTGTAACGTCCCATCATGCTCTGTTCATTCCTGCTTTTCAAACCCATCTGCTTTAAATATGAGTGTGTGTCTTTGTCCCTTTGATCACAGAAGATTTTTAAATATCTATTCGAGCAAAGTGCATGAAAATATTGAAGCTTGTGACTGATGAAACACACATGCAGGTGGTTTCCATGTGTGTTTGTGGGCTGGCTGGAGGGGCGTTTACAGTCACTCCCCTTCCTGTAAAATGCTGGTAAAGAAAGACACTTTCAGTGTTTGCTGATTTATTTTCACTCCACAAATATTGTGCGTTTTTGTGGTCACACAGACAGAAAGAGTTTTACTACCGAGCATTAATCATGTGTATTAAAAGGTTCATGTTCTGCATGTCGAACGGGCAAATAACTGAGTCATTCCTGGTCACGGAGGGAAACCACGCTGAGTCCTCCTGCGGTCTTCTTTTGTGTGAAGTCGAGTCATTATGAAGAAATAAAAGCCAGATATCACATTAAATTTATCTAAGAAGTTTGCAAATAAAGGTTATTTTAATGTATTACCTAATATTGCATGCACTGAAACTGGGACCAACCAGCTGAGGAATTCATGTACTTTCAACACATTGATATAGCAGTACTGATAGTAGTACTAGCAGTTGAGGAAGTACAAGTAGAAGTATTACCAGGATTATAGAAGTTGTTTTATTAGTGGTAGAAATGAGAAATGGCTACAGAGTGTAAGAAAAGGAAAATACATTACACCTACAGGCCCTTTTTAACAGGATGGGTTTTCTTCTCTTTATGACAGTAAATTAAATATCTTTGGTGTTTTGAACTGTTGATTGAACAAAACAAAACTTCACACTGAACATTTTCACTATTTTCTGGCATTTTATATACAAAACAGTAGCAGTTATAATAAAAATTATTGTGAGGTGATCTGCAATAATGAGTAAAAATAATAGTCGTATGGCAGCAGAGTACTTCTACAGTACAAGTATTTGTACTAGTTGTGATAATGGAAGTTATACTAGTAGGAAAATAAGTTGCCCAAACAAGTTATTTGCATTCATGGTTAACCAAAGTAATTAAAAATATTCCCCAGTAATCTATGAAGGTGAAACAATAAACCAAAAAAAGCAAAGTGTAATTGACCACCGGCAGGTTTAAACTTAGCCTCGAGCATGAACGCATCAAACTGACATAAACAAAGAGTGTTTGCAGAATGACTCATTAAATCCACAACATGAAACATCGCTGACATTACATCAACCCTTCAGCCCACATGGGGTCTACCTAAAACCTGCGTCCAGAGCCCGAGCAGGCCGCCACCGCAGGTCAGGGAGGCGCGAGGCTGCTGCCATGGTGATTATGTAAGTGTGTGGTAAGGCTGATTTAACCGTTAAATACACAGCAGCTGTTTTCATAAGATGCTAGCAGGGAGCAAGGTTGGTGGTGCAAACACCTGCCCGAGAACGAGGCTCAGTGTTGCATAAGGTGGGCGTGTGCGCCGGACGGGGAGACGTTTGGGACAATTTGTGGCTGCGTGAGTCATCGTTGAACACAATGAAAGCTCTGTTTCCAGCAGAGGCTCAGATAGACAGATTTACCCTCTGCAGACAGACACACAGACGGCAGCACAGGAAAGGAACTAAGCACAATACTCAAGTACTGTGGCTCCATGAGTATTTGTATCTAAATCTATTTTCCCTCATTTCAGAGGGAAATATTTTTGGTTTTACTCCACTGCATGAATTGACAGCTACTTTTTAGATTAACATTTTACATAAAAACACATGATGACCTTATACTGACATGTAATAAAGATTAAACCAGTGATTTCCAAGTGGCTGGAAACGTAAAACCAGCTGAGTTAAGTTCAATAAACTTAAAATAAGTTGAATAAATTGGTGATATCCAGTGTTTTTTCTGACTCGAGTCTCTTGACATAAAAGCAGTGCATGTTGTTGGGATCTACTGTCATGTTTCAGGTGTTCATGAGTTCTTAATAGCTTCATCAAAAGGTGATTTTCACTCTGAACTCATCATTTAAGTAGCAGTTTGAGGCAAAACTCTTCAATAGTCACAAAAATTAAAGTTCAGAGAAAAATCGAAACATGATTTCTTTTGCTTAATTTTGATACTTTAAGGACATTTTGATGCATTTTTTTTTTAAATTTTTATTATTATTACTTTACATTACTTCTGTAACGTCACAGAAGCAGGAGTTTGAATGCAACACCTTCACTTGAAACAGAGTATTTTTTACACAGTCACATTGCTACTTTTACTTAAGCACATAATAAAAATATGCAAGTTAGTGCTTTCAGAATAACAAGTCTTAGATAGCCTTAAAGATTCATGTTAAATAAAGTCATACTTACTGTATTTGGGCAGTAGTGGAACGTTATAAGTATCATACCATCGGGTTATTGCTACTGACGCATTAGCATGGAAGCACTACTTTTATGTCATGGTACAATATGCAGTACTGCACCTCCCTTTAAGATCTGGAGTAGAAGGATGAAATAGCATAAATTGAAAAAACTCAGATAAAGTACAAATATGTCAAAACTGTATTTAAGTCCATGTTTTGAGTAAATGCATTTAGTGACTTCACACTAATGCAATACAGCAGCAACTTTTTCCATGTGTGAGACACGCACACACACACGCACACACACACACACACTCACACATACACACACACGAGTTTAACACAACTTTGGTAAATGCTGACACAGGAGAAAAACTCCACGCAGGTTTACCAGCAGAACTGAGCCTGCTTGTGCTCACCGTAAAACTCTCTGCCGGGGCCATAAGTTTCCAAAGAAAAACTTAAGTTTTGCATGTTTAATTGATGTTTTTGATTCTATTTTTACTGTTACTGCTCTGGTAACTATAATATTCAGGTAACACCTGGATTTTTATGTCCACTGTTGTGACACCTGGAGTATCAGGATGGGACTGAGAATGTAACTCAGCCATTTCATCAAACTTTATATGAGAGAAAAGTGCATTAATAATTCAATAATAAAGCCAAACATATAAAGTGAAGTACAATAGGCTTTGTTTGACTTATTCAGAGCACATTTGTTTTACCAAAACACTACATAACAGCTGCAGAATGTTTAAAATGACTCTCAGATGTAACATCAAATGCATTCTTCACATCTGGAAGGCATAAACAGAACAAAGTTACTGAACTGCTGAGGAATTCAGGTGCAGTAAATCACCAAAGCAGAGCTGGAAACCTTCATACCTGTTAGGTCTGAATGCGGAGTGGACACACCTCAGAAGAAGCTGGACAGAGACGCTGCTGCTGGTTGGAGTCGGTCTGCTGCTGCTGCTGCTGCTGCTCCGTCTTGGGAAACTTCTGTTTCTGCTTATATACCCTACAGGGGATAGGCAGAGCTATCTGTGTGTGTGTGTGTGTGTGTGTGTGTGTGTGTGTGTGTGTGTGTGTGTGTGTGTGTGTGTGTGTGTGTGTGTGTGTGTGTGTGTGTGTGTGTGTGTGTGTGTGTGTGTGTAAGACCTTTGCAGGGAAACAGTGTTGTGTAACTGGTCAGTCCAACTAGGAGCAGGATGTGGAATCTACCGTCTCTGTACAACCCACAGCTGGATGGAGATCAGACCGATACAGATGTTTGAGGTCTCAGGTGTGACCCAGTTTGATTTACATGCAGGTTTGATGATGAGGAGAATGATCTTCATCTCATTAGCAGTGATAAAGAGGAGACACATCTTGGTTTTTTTCTTTTTTTTGACCATGCTAGCTGTCCACAGCTTTGATCCAGACTGAAACATCTCGACAGGCTCTGGACCGATCGCATTGCATTGTTGTACAGACATTCATGGTCCTCAGAGGATGAATTGCAACAACTTAGATGATCTCTTGAGTTTTAAGCCAGCACCATAATCATAGCAAAGTTTTATGAAAAGCTAACCACATTCCCCTCAACCCCAGCCCCATTGTTAATTGTGCATGCTAACATGCTAATCATTATTAGTGAAAGTGTGTTTGCTGTGACTTTTATTGAGGTTTAAGAAGCTGAAGAAAGGTAATTGTCTGTCACCTGCTACAAGGTATGAAATGTGTTAATTCAGCATTGCTAATCTTGTACCCAAGTTGTGTCTGCGTGTTGTTTGTCGACAGGAAAAGCCCTGACTGATTGCCTATTTTAGCATTGCTTGTTTTAGCTTATTTCAGGGTTTATTAGAATATGATTTAATTCTGTCTGTCTTGTTTCTGGCTGTGTAGTCATGGTGGCCTCCGGTCACAGGTGTGGTCGGTGTGCCGGGAGTCCGCTCAGGTTTGATGGTTTGTGGTGGGATGTTTACCAGCTTTCGTTTGAGGTGTTGCTCTTGGTTATCTTTACACATGTAGGATCCACCCTGTGGTATATCTAAATAGTCTAAATAAAGAGCCAGTAATGGAAGTTAAGCCACACCGAGTGTTGTGGCCTCTTTATTGGAGCCCCTGTGTCTCAGTTCAGTTGTTAATTCCTGGAAGGTTATTTACAACTGCAGGTTCACTAAAAAGCGCCTGTTTGCTGGATTCATGAATGAATGCCTGGAATAGACCAGAATAGAGTCCTGGTCTGATTCAGGACGCCGACCCTGGCCTAAAGCTGGAATGTGACAAACTGGAGCTCAACCTGGTCTGAGTGTGCACGCCCACTTAAAGGTACTAAACTGGGATTGTTCGCTAACAGTTGTTATGCTAATGCCAGAACTCAGCTAAATGTGCCATCAGTGAGCCGCAGTGGGCTCAAATCTGGCTGTAGGCATTCACATATTACAACTACTTCTTCCTGTTACTTTTAATACTTTTAGCATTTTTACAGGTAGTACTTCTATTACTACGCACGCTGCTGCTGCTACGCTACCAAAAACATTACTGTATAATATTACCACTGTTATTCCTCTCAGTGTTACTATTATTACGACTTCCTCTGATGCTACTTTACTAGTACACAGTCTTATTTTCCACACTGGCACTGATATTGTGCTGGAGGGTAATAAAGAGCAAGAAATGACTCCAAAAACAATGAAAGACACAACTGTTGGGGATGGAGCGGAGTCACCACATTGCTTATTTCATTTCACTCGTTTAATCATCGGCTGCTACCATGAGAAGGAATTTCCATCGCGACTACCCAAAACACGGACGTAAAAAAACTGCTTCATTTCCATCTAAAGACGACAGATGCAAGCTTCTAATGTTTTGAAATGATTGAAAAAAAAAGAAACTTTATTGGTTGTGCGACCTTTACTTTGATTCCAAGTTAGCAACAGATGTGAAAGCAAAGCTAAAAATACCCCGGAGCTCCACTGCAGAATGAAATTACAGAGGAAACACTGTACTGTATGTTTCTGGGTTTCCCATTTCCACCACTAGCACTTATCTTCTTGATTGACCAGTTAATTTCAGGGGAAAACTAATCAGCAAATGCCAATGCAAATTTCTGTGCTACATTAAGAAAAAAACAAAAAACAAAAAACTGCGAGCTTCAGCGTTGATGGTAGCATTTTCTGGGCTGTTTTTTATTCATGATATGGAGTCTTTTAGATGGCAGGCAGCCTCATATTTGGAGGGAAGCGCTGCTAGTGCTGCTGCTGCTGCTGCTGCTGCTGCTGCTGCTGCAGGGAGTCCAATAAAAAGTAATTCATTTGACATTTACAAAAAGCAGCACACATGTGAAAAGGCATCCATCACGGTAATATTCACCGAACACTTAACAGACCTCAAAACAACTCTGCTCGGGTTAATGGCGCCAAATCAATACGGCTGATTCAGTCCTTTCCATAAACAGGGTTTGTTTTTATTAACCCTGACTGGTGCTGAAGGAAAGGGTGAATCATCAAGGACATGATCTAATGTGTGTGTGTGTCTGTCTGTCTGTGTGTGTTTTCATGTAATCTGGACTGGACAGGAGAACACGTTGTACCATGTAATCAGCCAGCGTGCAGTGACAGCAGGCAGGCGTGGGGAAAGGATACTGGCTCTTCACACAATACGGCCACTGTTATGAAGGAATAAAAATATCTGATGGTTTCATAAAAACACACACTCTGAGGGAGACGCGGAGCAGAAAACCACAAGTGATGGGTGGCACTTTAATTTAAGCCCTATTTAGCATTTCTAATGGTTTATAACACGCTATAATCTAGCTGGGTGCAGCTGTAAGGGCATTTAAAGTCTTCATTGTCAACAACTGTAACTTCTCCTGTGAAGATTAGATTATTACAACTGCTTTTTTCACTATAGTCCCACAGGAAGAGTTACAGATATTGACAAATGGTGGCACGGTGGCAACGTTGTCACCTCACAGCCAGAAGGTCCCGGGTTCGAGTGTGGGTGCTGGGGGGTGTGTCCTCCACCATGCCTTTGGTGCCTGCCGCACCTTAACGAGCCTTCCTGTGTGGAGTTTGCATGTTCTCCCCGTGTTCACCATAAAAAATCCCCACTAAAAACATGCAAGAAGATCACCATCTGACCAATGGTGACGAGAGGAACCGGGTCCCAGTGCGCCGCTGTCAGCTAGCAGCCCACCGCTCCTGGTCTGCCGTGGAGGAAGGATGACCAGGATGGGTTAAATGCTGAGGAATAATTTCACCAAAAAGCATGGCATGTGCATGTTGTGTGTGTTGTTGTGTTCAGCGATGCATGGCATGTTGTGTGGTGATTAATAAAGTATGTATCTTAATCTTAAATAAATGTACTTAAATCTGCTACTTTACAGTGTTTCATAAAGGGTTTATCAAATGATTTTACACTGCCTCTAAATGCTTAACAAAGGAAGGTTAAAGTGTTTCTAAAAAGCTGAATATTACACTGAATCCTTTCAGCTGTGGCATCAGACAGCTCTCCGCTCACATTCCCTTTCAGCCTGCCCAGTCACCACCTACAGAGACATTTCAAGCCTCACCTGCAGTCGCCCTCAGTGTGCCCATGCCAATCCCAGTCACCTGCTCCTCTTTCCCCAATTATCCCCTCAGAATAAATAACAGCCCATTTCCACCCGACTCTGTGCCAGATCATCTATTGTGCCATCACCAGCTGTAGCTCCTGGCCTTTTTCCTCTATCTCTGCCTGCCTTTTGGATTTGTGCCCTGCTGCTATCTGACTGCCTCTCTGTTTGGTCTATTTACCTCACTCTTTGTGTCTTGGAGTCATGTTTATGGGTCTTTTTTATTACAATCATAGAGCATTTAGAACAATTGCTAAATGGTCAGTAATGGGATCATTGGGGGAGAACTGCAGTGATTAGATTGAGGATTAAAAATGAACTCAAAACAATCATAAATTAATGCTGCATTTCACCGTTTGCGCTCTCTATAAAACTAACTTCTGCTTGCTGTTTGCTCACTGCAGTCATGCCGTCCCTTAACGTGCTTTGACAACATGACTCGAGGCAGGAACTCGTTACCACAAGGCCAAGTTAGCTCCGTTTTGCTTGTGAGCAGAGGAAACAGAAGTGCCACACATTCACCACAGGACAGCATCTGACGGTAAGCTGCAGCTCTCACCGTGAAGCCTTCATGTGTGCCTCTGCACATACGTGTTATGTATGTAAATGCGACTTCTTGCAGCTGTGTGCAGCGTGCATGTGTGCGGCGGTGTGTGTTCTGCATGTGTGTTTTGCGAGCATGTGCGTGTGTTGGTGTGTCACTAAAGCTCACCGTGCCATCTCTTAACTTCCTGTCGTCTTGAATGAGAACACAGAAAACCACAGGTCGGTCATGTGACGCGGCGTGTCTTCCACCGCCCGCGCTCCGTTTGTGCATCGCAAAGCTCCATTTTGGATCAATTAACGACGAGGCTGTTTCTGGGCTTTTTTTTTTTTTCTTTTCACAATGACGCTGAAGAAACACTTCCTGTAAAATACACACAGGAACCAAAAAGAGGAAGAGGAAGGATAAGAGGAAGACAGTGGACAGGGAGGTGATGGACACGACAGATAAGACGTGTAGTCCAGCAGACATCATTGCGAATGGTGGTGAGTTCACTGCTGGGCTCTTACATTCTTTGTCTTTTCAAGTATTATAAATCTGAAATGAGCTTGTGTAGAGATGCATTAGTCTGAGAGGAAAGTGATGTGAATCACACCAGGATGTACTTTCTGATGCAAATGCAGTTTAATGTTCAGGTATTTCCTGATAATCAGATCAGACTGAGTTGCAAGTAAACAATCTGAATGCAGTTCTTGAGGTAAAACAATGATAAGGAAAGTTTCAAATGCAGCTTTATGTATAAAGGTGAGGCCAGACGACTGATTGCTGTCACACTTTGTGTTTTGTGTCATTCAGATTATCCGGTGCGGTGCACTGAGGAAGTACTTTTCCCTTTCTTCACAGACGAGAGTCTGCAGGTCGCCATGGACTCACAACACCCCCCTGCCTCCCACAGCGTCCCTCCTGCTCTCCCAGAACTTAGACTGGTCCTCCTGGGCAGGAAAGGAGCAGGGAAGAGTGCGGCAGGCAACACCATCCTGGGAGGAGCGGGAGGGTTCGAGAGTGGGAAGCCCACGGAGGAGTGCGTGAAAAGGCGAGCTGATGTATGGGGGAGAAAAGTCACAGTGGTGGACACTCCAGGGTGGGAGTGGTACTACCCCCTCAACAGCACCCCCAACTGGGTGAGGAGAGAAACTTTGCGGAGTGTGTCGCTGTGTCCCTCTGGACCCCATGCTGTGCTCCTGGTGGTGCGATCCTGCGCCTCCATAACAGAGAACTACATCAGTGAGATAGAGGAGCACCTGGAGCCGCTGGGAAAAGGAGTGTGGGAGCATAGCATGCTGCTCTTCACCAGGGGAGACGAACTCGGCCTGGTCTCCATGGAGCAACGAATCCTGACCAGCGGCCCTGCGCTCCAGAGACTCCTCCAGAAGTGTGGGAACAGATACCATGTGGTGGATAACCGGAGCAGAGGAGATGGGACGCAGGTTAAAGAGCTGATAAGGAAGCTGGAGGAGATGGTGGAGGCGAAGAAGGACGGAAGCAGCTACTTGGAGATGAATAACACGGTTCTGTTGGGTCTGGAAGCAGACGGGAAGAGGAGAGCGAGGGAGAGGAGGAAGAAACAGAGGCAGATGGAGGAGCAGATGCAGAAAGGGACCATTAAAGCTGCTCTAATGAGTGAGTTCTTCAGTTATTTGTGAAGCTTCTCAAATCCTCTCAAATACATGAAATGGTATCACAATGAGACAACCTGTTGCTAGCATTGGAAACTATAAATGAATATGAACAATGGGTAGCATGACTAGGTGTGAAAGGTGACGCCCAGTGTCAAACCCACAAAGACTTAACAGCCAACTCTGCAGTTCCCACAGCTCTATGAAGCCTTTTGGGGTCTTTTAACTTAATATATTGGTTTTCCAGCCAGCTTTACTATTTTGGTTCACTTCTCAGAGGCACCAGGCAGTCAAAAGACTCTGATTAACCCACCACCAAACAAGAGACAGGCAAAGTCAGCATCTAGCTGGTGACCACAGTGGAGCATCTGGTGGCTAAAGACGTAGATATTTACTTCAGTAGGAGGTTGGTGGGGACCAAAACAAAGCTAAAAGGGGAGTGAACACTGGACTTGCATTCATTGAGTAGAAACAAACACGAATGTCGCTCTGTGTCTGCTGGATGTTTAAACAGGAAATTGTGTGTGTGCACATGTGGTTGCATGCATGTGTAAATAAGCATTTTTGATATTTTACCCTCCATCAGATGACTGTGTTATGTAAAAGGCTTGCTGATGGTGCTGAAATCCTAATCTCAAATGACCTACCAGCACACACCACACACAGCTTTTAGCCTCTTCTTGCGCACTGTTCTGGTTTCTGGATTTACTGGATTGTTGTCTCACCACTTTAAACCCACTGATTGCAACCTGCACAGGGACGAGAGCAGTTCCCAACTAAGAGGGGAAGAAAGTCAAACACTTAATTTAAAGAGCTAGATTCTTCCCTCAGGAGTTGGTGGAGAACAAAGCAGAGCTAAAAGGAGGGTGATGATTGGACTTGCATTCAGTGGCCACAAACACAACAGTGGCGAATGCTAATGTTGTCCCGCTGGATCTGTAGGTAGTGGCTTTTTATATGTTTACTTGCATTCTTTGCTCATTTTTGAACCCTTTTAGAATTAACTGACTGCAAGACTGCACAGCACATTTTAGTGCAATGTTTTGGTTGGGTGGCTCAAACTGTTGAGTGTCACTGAGTCAGTCAACAGCTTTGAGACCAACTGCATGTTACCAGCCAAGCACCAAACATAAGACACATAAAAAGTGGGAAAAAAATGAATATTGGACATCATCAGGTGTTCATGAATACGATGTTTAAATTAATATGTAAGTGATTGCCACCACATTAGCAATTAGTATCTTGTTGATCCAACGAGCTAGCAGTGGCTATGTGTCTGTTTGCTTGTTTTGATTGTTTTCTGGCCCCTTGTAGCCAACTGCACCAACTTCCTTCATGAACTTTGCATTAGCACACAAAGATTAAAAATATGTTTACCTCTCTGCGTTCCAGGCGATGGTCTTCAGGGTTCAGAGCTAGATGCCCACCAGTCGTTCTCCAAGGCTCCCCGACGCTTACCTGAGGTCAGACTGGTTCTCCTGGGCGAGCGGGAAACAGGAAAGAGTTCAGCTGGGAACACCATCCTGGGCAAAATGGGCTTCTTTGAAGCCGGGGTGGTAACAGAGGAGTGCATCCGTCAGCAAGCGGAGGTGGCCATGCGGCTGGTGACAGTGGTGGACAGTCCGGGCTGGGAGGGAAGCATAGCGGGTTCTACGCCTGAGAGGGTGAAGAGGGAGATTGTCAGTAGCGTGGCCTTGTGTCCTCCAGGCCCCCACGCACTCCTGCTGACTCTGAGGGTGGACACACTGGTGAAGGCGGGACATGTGAGGGAACATCTGGAGCTTCTGGGCGAGGGCGTGTGGAGACACACAATACTGCTGTTCACCCACGGGGATCAGCTTCGAGAGGGGGTGGATATTGAGCAGCACATCCAGGGTGGGGGCAGAGACCTCCAGTCTCTGCTGGAGAAGTGCAGGGGCAGGTACCACGTCATTAGCAGCATAGATGGAGGAGGAAGAGGAAATGGAGACTCGAGTATGGTGACAGACCTCCTGCAGAAGGTGGAAAAGATGGCCGCCATGAACAGGTGCGAGGCTTTCTCTGGCCTGGTTCAGGAGGTCAGGGATCTGAGCCGGCAGAGGAACGAGAAGTTCAACCAGCGCCTAAAGGAAATGGGAGATAAAATGCTTCGCCAGGAGGTGGAGTTGAAAAATATGAGAGAGAGGGAGATGAAAAGCATCAGGTGGTTTTTTGACAGGAAGAAAAAGGTGAAATCTCCCGGAAAGGCCAACATTCAAAGGGAAGAAGAGGAGGATGAGGACAGGAGGAGTGAGGAAAGGAAGAATGACATTGGGGAGCTAGAGGACAGGATACAATGGCTGACAGAGGACAAAGAGAGAGAAATTCAGGATCTGTGCGTGGAAAAAGATAGAATCTGTGTAGCACTAAACCAAAGCAGAAGAGAAAGAGACAAGGCAATGCTCAGTCTGGAGCTCAAAGAGAGAGAGATCGAGGAGCTGAACGAAAGGATTGACGAGCAGCAAGTGAAGCTGCTCGACCTTGAATGTGCCAGCGTAGAATATGAACATGAGAGAAAACAGAGGGAGGATGCCATTAAGGTGGAGAGACAACAGTGGAAGAGCAAGGTTAAGAAACTGGAAGATAATATAGAGCTGCAGCAGAAAGAGAAAGCAGAGTGGATGGAAAAAGTTGACTCTCTGAAAACAGAAATGGACGAGACAAAAAGACACTATGACGACGTTCTCGAGAAAAACAGGGAGATAGCAGAGATAGAAGAAAAACTAAAGACGGAGATGGAAATAAAACTGCGTGAAAAAGACAAAGAGCGGGAGGAGGTGGAAAAGAAAGCAGCAGAGGAGATACAGGGCTTAAAACTGCAGCATCGGGAAGAGATGGCTAGAAAAATCAGTGAATTAGAAAAAGTGATAGAGACAATGAAAGTTCAGCACCAAGAAGAGACTGACAAGAAGATGAAAGACAACGCAGAGGATATGGAAAGGGTCAAACGACAGCATGACAGCGAAACAAGGCGCATGCAGCAAGAAAAACAAAGAGAGATCGCAGAGCTGAAAGGGCAGACTGCAAAAGAAACAGAGGAGCAAATGCAAGCAAGAGAGAGAGAGATGGCAGAGTTAGAAAAAAGGTACCTCGCCCAAATGGAAAGGCAAACGCTAGAAAATAAAGAAGAGCATGAAAGGATCTGTCTAAGTCTCAAAAAAGAGCTGGAACAAAAGATGCAAGAGAAAGAAAAAGAGGTCGAAGAGTTAAAACTGAAGCATCGGGAAGAAGTGGCGAGAAAAACGAAAGATATGGAAAAAGTAATGGAGGCGAGGAGAGCCGAACACCAGGAGGAAATCACTAGAAAAGTGAAAGAAAAGGAGGCATGTGTGGAAAGGGTGCAAAAAGAGTGCAATGATAAAATAAGAGGCATAGAGCAAGAAAGACAAAGAGAGATGAAAGACTTAGAGCAAAAGTATGTCGCCCAAATAAACGAAAAGATGCTGGAAAATGAAAAAGAGAAGGAGCTGATGAAAGAAAAGCATGAAAAATACATCCTGCAGAAAATGCAAGAGAAGGAGAGACTAATAGAAGAGTTAAAGCGTCAGCACGTGGATGAAATCAAAGAAAAACTGCAAGAAAAGGACAAGGAGACAGAAAGGATTGTTATGAATCTGAAGAAAGAGACAGAGGAAAAAGAAAAGGAGACAGAGGAGGTAAAACTGACTGTGGAAGAAATGAAGGAGAAGCTGCGACAGAAGGAAGAGAAAGAAAAGGAGAATTTAAACAAGAGGAAAGAAATGGAGCAACGACTGGAAGAAAAAGGAGAAGAAATCGAGGGGTTGAAATCAAATGTCAGAGAAATGAAGGAAAAGCTGCGACAGAGGGAAGAGAAAGAAACTGATCACTTGCATTATGAGAACGACCTGGAGCAAAGACTGGAGGAGAGAGAACGAGAAATAAATGTGATGAAAGAACATTTAAGAGAAGTTGATCAACAACTGCGGCGGACAGAGGAGGAACGAGAACGAGATCGTCTCCATCACAAGAAAGAGACGGAGCAAAAACTAGAAGAAAGAGACAGACTGATAGAAAAACTGAATCAGCGCGTGAAGGATGCCGACGAGATCCTGCAAAGGAAGGAAGAAGAGAGGGGAGAAATTATCCTGAAACAAAAGAAGGAGGCAGAGCAACGACTGCAAGACAGAGAGCAGGAGATGGAGGAGACGAAGGCGCAGCTTTTAAACGACATGGACAGAAAACTGCAAGAAAAGGAAGCTGAGATCGAAAGTCTCAAACAGCAGGCCGACTCCAGGGAGACGAGATGGAAGGAGGAGCAGAGGAAGAAGGACGAGAGAGGAGAAAACGAAATGAACCGGCTGATAGAAGTCATCGACGAGAAAACAAAAGAAATAACGCAGGCGCAACGTCTGCTTGAAGGCAGAAACAGTGAGATTGATGAGGCAAAGAAGACGTGCGCAAACTACTTAAAAGAGATCGAAGAGCTGAAGGAAAGCAATAAAAACCAAACTTCCAGCATCGTCGAGATGCAGCAGCGTCACACGGAGCAGGAGAGGAAAAAAGGTGCCGAAACGATGGAAAAACTTCAGGAGAAAGACGAGGAACTCCGCCAGCTGAGGCAGAGGGACGCAGAAAACGAGAGAGAGCTTGTCCGACTGAGGCTGATAATCGAGCAGACGAAGAGCGAGCTGAAGGAGCTCACCGACAGGATGGAAAAGGAGATGACGAGCATGATTCAGGAGTATGAGAAGGAGATCGCGAGGAGGGACGAGAACATTGAATCCATCGCAAAGGAGAAGGAGTGCGCGATGAGTCGCCTGCAGGAAGAGAGTCGGAAAAGCATCTCGGACGTCACAGAGAAATACGAGGGGAGTCAGAGTAGGGTCGAGGAGCTGCGGGAGCAAAATGAGAAGATGAGAAACGAGGCGGAGAATCTCAAGTTAAAGTGCGAGGAGCTGAGGAAGGAGAGAGAGGAAGAAGTTAGGAAACACCTCAAGGGATACGAGCAGCAGGTAAAGAGCATAGAGGCAGAAATCCAAAGCATTCTTAAAGAGAGAGACGTGGAGGTCAGGGCACTAAAGGACGCCAATGACAAGCTGCAAGCAGAGATGGAAAGGCTGAAAGAGAGAGCAGGGGAGGCGGAAAGGCAGATGGATGAAATGACACAGCTGAAGGAGAAAGAAAGCCAGCTCAGGAGTAAGAACGAGGAGATCGAAGTTAGGGAAAAAGAAGTGAGGGAAAGGGAGCAGGTTGTGAGCAGAGACGAAGAAGATCAGAGCAAAAGAGGACGGGAACTTGATGAAAGGGAGGAAGAGCTCGTCGAAAAAGAGGTGAAGTTAGAAAGCAAGGAACAAGAACTTAGCAGGTGGCAAACAAGTCTAGAAAAACAGCAGGGAGAGCAAGAACAGAGAGCTAAACACGAGGAAGATGTGAGCATGAGAGCGAAAAACATCAAGAAAACGGAGAGGGAGCTGGAAGGGTTGCTTAGAGCTCTGGAGGGCAAACAGAAAGAGCTAAACTGTCACGGCCAAGACCTTCAGAAGAAGGTCAGAGGGCTGAAAGATCAAGGCAAGGAGCTGAAGGACAGGGAGCATTACTTGAGAAACGAAGAGCAGGAGTTGCTCAACTGGAAGTCAGAGCTGCAGATCCGAAACGAGCACGTAAACTCTACGACGCAGCAGTTAGACGAGATGGGGAGAGACTTGGCTTTGCTGAAGGAGGAACTTCACAACAAGGAGCAAAATCTGAAGGTGTTACTTAACAAGCTGAGCAAATGGGAAGAGAATCTTAAGGAACGGGAGGAAGGGTTGATCAAAAGAGAGATAAGAGAGCTGGAGACTCAACAACAGGAGACTGATGACAATGGGAGAGTCTTTGAGACGGATCCTTTTGATCTGACTGCTGCCATTGAGACGTCAGAAGACGAGCTGCTCTTAATGTACCAAGAGGTCAGTGAGAGAGGGGAAAAAGGAAGAGGAAGAGGAGAAAATGCAAAGGACAGGGAGGATCAGAGGATGAAAACAGCTTCGTCAGCTGCAGAGAGCAATAACTGTCACCCTGAAACCTTCAGAGACATAAAGATGGCAAAGCAGGGGAAGAAGAAAGGCAGAGAGGACCTGGAGGTCATTCGAGATGTCCAGTTTTTATCTGCAAGTCACAGACGCTCAAACAACAAAGAGTGTCCTGGGTCCGATCTGAGGGTGGTGGTGTTAGGGGAGTCCTGGTCGTCTCGCTCCCCAGCTGGAGTCAGCATCCTGAGTGGAGAGGCGTCCGAACACGACGGGTCTAACTTCAGGCCTTGGAGAGGTCAGATAGCTGGACGACGCCTCGCCGTCGCAGAGCCGCTGGGTCTGAGGTGGCGAGACGGACCCGATCCAACCAACACAATGCAAAGGGAAAGCATCCTGGACAGCATCTCGTGGTGTCACCCCGGCCCTCACGTCGTCCTCCTGCTCATGCCGGCCTTCTTGACCTGCACACAGAGGTACAGGAGAGCAGTGGAGGAGCACATGAGTTTGCTCGGGGACCAAATTTGGCAACGCGCGCTGGTGCTGTTCACCTGGGGGGAAATTTTAGGGGAGAGCGCAGGGCAGCACATCCTGAGGAACAGGGAGCTAACGGGGCTCGTAGAGAGATGTGGGGGCAGGTATCACGTCGTGAGCAGCAAGAGAAGCGGCTCTGCGATTGAGAGATTATTTGAGAAGATGGAGGATGTGGTGGCTTTGAACAGCGTGTAAAACTGTCATGTAAAAACGTCTTTTTCATCTTATGTGAATATGTTTAAATAAACTGAACCTGTGGTGGAATACGAACTGAGATCCTTTATTTGCTGTAAGAGATATTAAATAAGTCTGAGGGGCCATGAGGTGATAAATGCTGCAGGAAACAAGAAAAAATTCATTTCTGCAACACAAATTTGGATTTTTTTTTTCCCTTCCCACCAATTATTTGCTTTTTTTGGTTAAATATTTGATAATTTGGGCTTAAGTGGAACTGCTGCATGTGACAAAAGGCCCCGACCAAACACTCAGCATGTAAGCTTTTATAAGCGTATCATGTGTTTTTCCTATAAGTGAAATCTTAATCTGAAAAGCAACCAGTTCCAATACAACAGTTAGAGTATTTCCCTCTGAAATGTGGTGGAGTAGAAGTATAAAGCAGCAGAAAAGGGAAATACTCCAGTAAAAGTAGAAGAACTTGAGAAAATGCTTCCTTCCACTACTGAATTTAATGTCCTGCTTACTGAATTATTGCTTGAAATATCCTGAACGCGCTGCAGATCTAACACGATTTTTCTGGATGAACCTTTGCTGACCTGCACCGTCACCGTGCACGAAAGAAAGACGTTCACACTCTCTCCACAAGATGGGGACGTTGCGTCAGTGTAGACTCGCTCCCTGAACGCCAAAGTAATCAGTGTTGAAAGTCACTGATGACAAGGAGTTGATGGTGAAAGTATAGAGAAGCTAGTCAAATATTTTTTTTTTTAACCGTGTTTTACAATTTTCTGTGTAAATGGCTACTTCTAAAAGGAAGAGTACACAAAGGCTGACTAGCAGGCCTGTGCTCCATCTTGACTGGAGGCATTTCAGGAGAACCAAACCGTCTCGCAATTATAACCCCAGGAGGCCTCCAGCACGCTGAGAGGACTCCTGCTTTGACAAGTAAATTATGACTCTTGATGAGAGGAGTACGGCTTTCTCAGAATGCAATTTTTGACAGCCAGGAAAATGCGGGTGGATACATACAACAACTTCCATCATCCGCGGAGCCAGATGCAACAGCCAAAAACACTCGTGTGCAATCATCAGGCTAAAAATTATGGAGTGTGAGTGCTGGTCTGTGTCTGACATGGCAGCAATGTTTTTTAATCTGTCCATTCAGTGTGAGCTGCCTTCAGAGGCGAGATAAGAGGGTGTTAAGATGGATCCCAGCTTCTTTGATCATCTCTGCAGGGTGTGACTGTTTTCAAAGCGTCTGGGGAGAAATTAAAGGGGAAAAAAAAGTTGCTAAATTGCAGTTGATGCAGACATAATTTTCATACATTTTCAGCATAATGTTTTCAAGATATCAGGTATCCAGCACAAACTCGGCCATAATGTGTCATGAGCATCGGCCTTTTTCATTTTTAAATCCTTGGATTTATCATCACATATCTCATTTATCGTATCACAACACTTGATTTATTGATTATAAGCTTGGATTGATTAAAAATGTGCATGATGGTTTCAGCAAAATTCTGAGACACGCTTATTAGTGGTTTGGTTTTAATGGTTTTAGGCTGTTTGAAGTTTTAACCTCGTCAGCTGGGCAAGACAAAAACTTTTGCGTACATCATTAGATAGATAGATAGATAGATAGATAGATAGATAGATAGATAGATAGATAGATAGATAGATAGATAGATAGATAGATAGATAGATAGATAGATAGATAGATAGATAGATAGATAGATGCTCATTCGCTGTCTTGCTGAGAGTTAGACGACAACATCAATACCACTGTCACATTAAACAACCAAGATATAAATGTTAATTAATGAGCTTTAGAGATGCTAGTATTGGCATAAGTCTTTGTGCTAAGCTAAGCTAACCATCTGCTGGCTGTAGCTTGACAGGCCTATTTAGCAAATGCACAGACACATGAGTCGGGAACCTAAAAGACTGTGAATAGGTATAGTTCAACATTTTGGGTTACGTGTATTAGCTTTTTTGCATGTGAGAAGATATATGAAGCTATGCAGCTGGTTAGCGTAGCCTAGCATAAGGAGAGGGGAACAGGGAAACAGCCTGATTTTGTAAAGCAGCAAAATCCACCTACAATTCTAAAGTACACTAGCTAGGCTATATCTCGTTTTTGTGTTGCTAAGCTAAGCTAGCTGGCTGCTATAGCTTCATATTTAGCTAACACACAGGCAAGAGTTCTCATCTAACCCTCAGCAAAAATGCAAACAAGGGTTGGAACGAGAAGTTACAGGATTGTTTTCCAGTCTCTTTCATAAAAACACATAAAACACATTCCCAACCTTGATGAAATGAACTGATGAGCTAAAAAATGATTAACGCCAAGGTCAGAGAGGTGTAGGCATGAGGATTTAAAAAGTACAAGCGTGCAAAATGTATTTTCCAAGTGAACTTTGATCACAACAGCCATCATGCTCTTTCTTCTTTCCATTCAAGGGAATTCAGGAAACCACTATAACTGTGAGGTCAAAGGTGAATCCTTGCTCCATACCGTCATCATCACGCTGAATGGTGCAAACAGAGAACGATGAAACCACTCTTGGCCACTCATTTCTGTTTTTAGCTGGCATTAGTTCAGATTAAGGTAACATGGTAACCCTAATTTATCTTTATTTGGAGCCTTTTAAGGTCCTGAATGAGGCTTTTTGGGAAATATGGATGAGGCCACATTTACATGCTCTACAATAGACAGGAACGGCACCGTCAATCACGTCTACAAATGTTGGAAACAAAATTACTGGGCTGTGTTAAAACAGAAGTTAATGGTTGGGCTGATTTCTATTAAGGTCTGTGCACTCTCATTTGAATAATGGTCTTTCAAACAATGTGTTTTCTTTTCAGTACTTGACCCGAGAGGGAAATAAATGTGATTCCGCTTTAACACCTCCATTAATATTCAAGTGGCTTTAATACTCCAGGTTTATTTCTGACTCACCGTAATTAGCACGGCAGACTGCTGCTATTTTATGATAAATCATGGTCTGGGGTGGCTTTGGAAAAAACTATCGGTTTCATTATAAAAAAAAAAACATACATAGCTATTGTGAGGAAAGAATACCTAGAAGTCTGTATTTTGAAAATCAAAAATTGATTTTATCATCAAATGCATAATTATTTTGTTCAAATGGCTCATTGTAACACAAAATCAGACTTTCTTGCACGCGAGTTGTCATTTTGAGCAAGTTCCAATCAAAGTTTGGAATTAAACTTTTCATTTTTGCCACCGTGGTAGTTTTAATTTGAAATCATTCTTTTAAGGCTATCGATACAAGACAACCTACTCTGTCGATTCTGCCTCGAGCTATTTATGTTCCTTTATCCACTTTCTAATACAGCAAAGGGTTTATAAGACATAATCAAAAACAACTTCTGGGCTGCCAGGTTGTGAAAAATCCTTCTCTGGCATTGACACTTGCTTTTCCCTTTTTAATTCATCAGCAAGTGCCTTCAAATTGACTAATCTGAACACTTTATAAGTTCATTTTAAGTTGTAAATAAATGGATTTTGGGGAAGGATAGTCCACAACCTGTCAACCCCAAATTAGTTCTTATCAATAGCTGATAACTGATGAGAAAGCATTACTCGTTAACCATTAATAAACGGTTAGTTACAGCTAAGGGTAGAAAGCAGCACCTCTTTGCTTCCTCATTATTCAGATAAGATTTTGGGATACTAACTTTACTCTTTTTCTGCAGATGTCTCAGGGTGTAGCTGGCAAAGGGCGTAGTGGCGTCCAGTGTGCTGGACAGGTGGATATTTGCATGATCCTGGCTGTAAAGGTCAATGCTGGTCCCTCGAGGGCGAGGATTTATATTGAACCTGATGGACCATGAGGAGTTCCAGATCTGCCCCTCTGCCCCGCCTAGCGCCCAGGGCGTACATTTAGATAACGTTAGCCTTTAAGGATTCCTGAATTCTGGCCCATTCTGACCAGTTACATAAACCACCCATGATCCAGCAAAGGCCCTCTGGAGTCTGTGCCCAAAAATAGTTGCAGTGCAAAGGAGGGCCACAAAAGCACAAAATGTTCCTGCTGTGGTAAAGAGGTGGTCACGTGTCTGTGAGAAGAGGCGCTTAAACTTGGGCTAATCTTGAAACGAGTGTCGCCTGTTGATGTGTGAATTGTCCAGATTTTGATTGTGTAGGAGGAGGAGGAGAGGAGTAAAGGGTTTCATCACAGAAATATGCAGCCAAAATAAGTTTGTATTTCGGGAAAAGCAAAAAGGAATTTATCTCCAAAAACTGTGAAATATTATTTCGTCTGTGCCCCAAAGCACAAAATGTTCCTGGGGCGAGATCAGACACTTCAGCTGATCTTGAAATTCCACCGCTAATGTGTGAAATGAGGGAATCACCTTTTTAGATAAGAGAGCTGAAGATTTTCTACAAAGACAAGGGGGAAAAAAAAGATTTGTTACCTGAATCTGGCAGTTTTGTGCCTCTCTGTGTGTTTTACTTTCTCGCCTCTCGCGTCCTCTCGTTTCCTGAGCAGGGAGGGGGGAGAGAGCGAGGAAGAGGAGACGATGCTGCAGATGATGAATCCCCCTCTGGACTGCATCCTTTCCGGTTGAGTGCGTCCAGTGGGCCAGAGCCAGGTCCTGGAATCTAGCTAATGAGACACACCCCCCCCGAGGGCCCGGCGCCGTCCTATTGGCTGAGAGGCCGGTGGCGGCCGAGGCGATTGGCTGAAGGAGTCCCGTGCAAGCAGCTGTCAGAGCGTGTTGCAAATCAAACTCACAGTATTCATATCCAGCATGGCAGACAGTGAAGAAGCTAAATGAGCGGAGTGAAATGTATACTCAGACGAACATTTGAAAGATCCTAAAAACAATGGGGTGAATGTGAAGGTGGAGCTGCAGAATTCAGTCGTTTTAACGCATATTTGATGTGACCACACGTGCAGATGAAGGATCGCTGAAGGAAAGCGGCACATCTATCAAATTCTTTACATTTTTAAAACATCTACAATGGCGACATTTTCACCCCACCTGTATCTAAAGCAATTTCACACACCACATTTAACTCACTGTACCTGATCACTCACGTCTTTCGCTTTCCTCTTATGGCTGAATGAGTTATGCTGCCTCTACAGAGAATCGTTTTTCGACGCTACGATTCACTCTAAACACATAAACATGAAGGCTCACTTCCACTCACTGTAAAAAGAATATACACGCATGGAGTCTGTTTGTTCAGCGAGATATCTGAGGAGGGCTTTTGACAATGAAAGCAACATGCAGCAAATCCTGCAGCATGAATAAAATATTAGATTTTTTACTACATGCAAAAGGCAGATCCTCTCCAACAGTCCAGCAAGGGATGTGAAAAAGTCAAACCTGCTGCTTTTTTTTTTTTTTCCACCCGATCGCTGATGCTGAGCTCCTCTGTCTCAGTGGCCTCCTCGGAGCTGTGAGGTTCAGCTGAAGGTCAGGATGCAGGAAGAGCGGATGATGAACATTTGTGGTCAGAAGTGAGCGTCCTCTGATCAGCTCATGGTGGCAGATGCCCGAAGGCTGTGTAACAGCGGGAAAAAAAGAGAGCAGCGGGAGGAGGAAGAGGGTATGGCTGCAAGCGAGAGGGAAATAGAGGCAAAGATGAAATCGAAGATGTGAAAATGTGGGGGAGAAAGCGCGGATGGATTGTAAGACAACAGGTCCTGGGGCACAGACATGTAAAAGTTCCCCCACCCCTCTAACATAGAGACCCCCAGACTGTGCATCTCCTTATGCTTGTTTTACATCTCTCTGTGGTCGTTTCTCATCTCTTCGTGGTCGTTTCTCATCTCTTCGTGGTCGTTTCTCATCTCTTTGTGGTCGTTTCTCATCTCTTTGTGGTTGTTTCTCATCTCTTCGTGGTCATTTCTCATCTCTTCGTGGTCGTTTCTCATCTCTTCGTGGTCTTTCTCATCTCTTCGTGGTCGTTTCTCATCTCTTTGTGGTCATTTCTCATCTCTTTGAGGTCATTTCTCATCTCTTCGTGGTCGTTTCTCATCTCTTCGTGGTCGTTTCTCATCTCTTCGTGGTCGTTTCTCATCTCTTTGTGGTCATTTCTCATCTCTTTGAGGTCATTTCTCATCTCTTCGTGGTCGTTTCTCATCTCTTTGTGGTCGTTTCTCATCTCTTCGTGGTTGTTTCTCATCTCTTCGTGGTCGTTTCTCATCTCCTTGTGGTTGTTTCTCATCTCTTCGTGGTCGTTTCTCATCTCCTTGTGGTTGTTTCTCATCTCTTCGTGGTCGTTTCTCATCTCTTTGTGGTCGTTTCTCATCTCTTCGTGGTCATTTCTCATCTCTTCGTGGTCGTTTCTCATCTCTTCGTGGTCATTTCTCATCTCTTCGTGGTCGTTTCTCATCTCTTTGTGGTTGTTTCTCATCTCTTCGTGGTCATTTCTCATCTCTTCGTGGTCGTTTCTCATCTCTTCATGGTCGTTTCTCATCTCTTTGTGGTCATTTCTCATCTCTTCGTGGTCGTTTCTCATCTCTTCGTGGTCGTCTTCCGTCTCTCTGTGGCCGCTCTGTGTCTCTTTGTGGTCACGTGACTTTCATTCACTTCAAACGGAGGCCCAGGAGGCTCTTCAGGAATCCATCCATGGTAGAACGAGATAAAGGACGAAAAGACTGACGCAACAGAGGGCAAAATGTACAGATCTGGGGTCAGCTGTGTGAGACAGAAAGCTTCTGTGTACTTTAATGCACACAGTCAGAGCAACACGTCTTTGACTGTCAAACTGCATCAAGCAAAACACACTCACATCTATGACCGGTCCTGTCAGCTCCTCTCTTCCCTCTCCTCCCACGTTCCCCTCTCTCTTTTCTCTCTTTCTCCTCTGTTTCATAGTTTGTCAATTTGCATCACTTCACGCTCTGTGTTTGCTTTGACCCTTTAATCGTCCAGCGTGGGGGAAAGATCACAGAGTCAGCGCGTACCATCGTATTCGTCTAATTAGTCAAAGCTACATCACGTAATAACAGATGTAGTACTGTCTGAATGCCCAGCAGCAGAGGTCAGAAGTTCACAGAAGACAAGCGCTGCCTAGTGGTGAGCACAGCGTCCCATCTGCATACTGCGTTCTCTCTGGACTGTGTGCTTCTCTTTTAATGCATGCAGATGTAAATACTGTATGTATGCATGAATGTACACCCTTAGGAAATGTTTATTTTGGTGTATTTGCATCACGCTATGGTGTTTTGTCCATGTATTTGTCCTGTGTACTAACACACACACACACACACACACACACACACACACACACACACACACACACACACACACACACACACACACACACACACACACACACACACCCTAATCCAGCAGATCCTTGAATGGCCTGTTCACCTCATCTAAAATACATTATATAGACTGGGAAAAAAGATTTGTATGACAGACCAGCAGGGAATTACATGGCTGTGTAAACTTCTTAGGTACACACACACACACACACACACACACACACACACACACACACACACACACACACACACACACACACACACACACACAAAATGCTGTATAGAAACACAGATTTTTTACTTCCTTAGTCTCTTGATTAAAAAAAGAACAGTTTCCACAGTGTTTCAGTACAAAATGTCCAAGTTTCTGGTGGGTAGCCTTAATCTCAACCATCACGAAAAAGACAGTGACACACACACACACACACACACACACACACACACACACACACACACACACACACACACACACACACACACACACACACACACACACACACAGCATCTGCTCACTGAGGCCTCCGTAGAATATTCTACTGGAAAACACTTACACCTAATACCATTCAATGGCCGTCAAGGCGGCGTTTGGGTGGAAAAGCTCATCCAGAGCTCTGTCTGGCACCTCGTAACACCTTGAAAACGTTTTCTCTCACCTTTCCTCCGGGATTATACGGAAGGAGCAGTTATTCCATTTCAGGTTTATCTCGATTACCCTCATGAAAGTTTGATGTGCCGGCAGAGAGCGGGAGTCACAGCTCTGGAAGGAGGTGAAGAGCAGATTAAAGATTAATTATGTGTGTATGAAGTCGGTCTTGGAAGGACTATTATTCTTCTGCTTGGGACAAGTGTGTGTATGTGTGTACTGCAGGCTGCATGAAATAAATGCATGCTGGGGTAGCCAAAATAACCAGAACACCATATGACAGAGGACTTCAGAGGTGGATTCCAACCAACTTTAAAGGCGTCTATGAGGTCTTACAATAAAATGAGGCAACTGAAAGAAGACAAAGGGGCCAAGTCACCAGTTCCTAACTTGTAGAAGCATCAGTGGCAAAAAAAGTAATACACATTTCCAGAAAAAGTTGGAATTATCTCATTGATCTGGCAGAGAAATCAAGACTTTCTGGCTGGACAACCTTTTTTTTTTTTGCAGTGTAGGACCAGTGCCAAACTAACTGCACATTTCAACGATCACAAGCTGACAAACACTGATACAGTCAATGCCCGCACTCACAAGATTAACCAACAGCGCCCTACCACCTCCGTGTCTCCGTATCAAAACTGTGCGTTACGAGCCACAAGGATTCACAACCTGAGACGCAACCTTCGCTATGTGGCAAAACCTGAAGGACTGGGAATAAAGAAACATGATCTGATTGGCTGTTTGTCGTCAGTTTATCCCACATTAAGACCGAGGCTACGTCTGCAGAGAGCCAAAGGATGCCTTCAGGTCAGCTCTGCACGGTCATAACACCGTATGGAGCTGTTTAATAGCACACAGCGCATCGCTGCTACAGTCCAGGATTATCAGGTCTTAATACGAGCTGCCATATATAAACAGCACCGGGTCATGAACACCAGAATAAAGTTAAATGCCGTCCGTGGCCTCAGCGGTCACTAGAGCTCACACTTCTTGGAAAGCAGTAGAATATGACGCCAGTTTTCTTTATTCCTCAAACACCAGGAGGCTTTTCTTGTAGAAGAAAGGTCAAATGTCCAACTACACACAGTTCATACAGCATTCCAAGCAGAATTGAAGCTGATCTACGGGCACACCAGCAACCTCGGTCCCTATCAGGGGCGTATTATCAACTCATTGTTTGGCTGTTTCTATGGCTCTTTTGATCCTCTGATTGCTTTGTAAAAATATTCAGTTCAGACTCACTTTGTACTCTGTGAGTCTTTGTAAACCAAAATCATCAGTCACCCTCAGCTTTTTAAATGATCCCATTTAGTTTAATTGGATGGCACCAAACATTTTTCAGTCAATGCCACTTTTCAAATGAACACCATCTCATCTCGATCACGCTCTTTTTTCTCATTTGGCTTTTTACAAGGCCGAGGTCAGGAAGGCAAAAAAAAGGTCACATGCCTCATTTCCACCGCATGGTACAGCTCAGCTCTGCTCGACTCACTTGGAACTGTTCTTTTTTTGGCTTTCCATTGGCAAAACTTGTGGATGGCACTTGGTACTTCTTTTGGTAGAGCCTCCAGGCGAGCTGGGCCAACACTAGACGGTGGACTGAAGACACTGCAGACAACTGATTGGTCAGAGAGCATGACAGAGCAAAATGAGTCATCTCTTCACTAACGTAGGATTTCCCAAAATCTCCCTTTTTTTTGTCTTGGCGACTCCTGCCTTTCTGAAACAAAGTTTGTCACCTTGCTGTGACAAATGGCCACATACTGAGAGTCCAGAGCGACATCCTTCGATATCCTCCATTGTTCCTGTGTTTGTTCAAGATGCGCCGCCATGACATAAGGCAAGGATGACGCCTACGTTAAGGGGGTACTAGTTGCAGTGTAAAGCAAAATCTGCTAAAAGAGAGTCAGGTCAAGCTGCTCTGAAACGAGCCTACGTGTATTCAACGCAGGTGAGGCGAACACGATTAAAGGAGCAATCCTGTGAAGGTGATCTCAAGATGTTGCTCCTCTACATGAGCTCAAAGAATATAAAAACAAGCCAAAAGCCGCCGAGCTTAAACAGAGAGGTACATGGCCGGTCCTGTATTTTCTGCCTCTCTCCGCCGGGGAGGTGGATGGGTGGGAGGACATAATTTGCTCAGTGGCCGAGATGATGGGTCTCTCTGACCTCCAACCACATGAATGCAGCATTTTAAACATTCGTTTCAGCTCAGATTAATTCTAGTCATTTGAATTTTTACCGCTAATTTAATGGGCACAAAGCAGAGACACAAATCCTTCCATTAGCTGCACGTAGCGGCGGAGGAAAACCCGGCAAAAGTGAGGAAAAACACAGATTACATTCGATCTAATCCAGAGCTTTGTTTGTCTTTATGTTTTTAGCTGCTTGCTGTGTGTCTTTGTTGTATGTGTTTCATGTGGCTGTCTGTGCTTTGCTGTTGGTTAACTGAACAAAGTTAATGAATTATATTATTCTAATTATGCTTAAGAGCCTCTTTGGGCTCTCTCAAAGAAGATATTCCAACATTAACAGACCATCCTGGTTTAGGTAAATGAAATCTTTGATCGGTTTCCTTAAAATCAAATGTTTATTCCCAGAGCCCAGCTTTAACGCTACTTTTTTGTTGGTCCCTCAAGAGCTACATGACAGAATGCAGCGTTGGTCCGTGGCAAAAACAGCGAGGCAAAGGCTAAACAAAAGGGGACATTCGTGCAAGAGATGCTGGTAAAGTATGTCTTTGTGCATGTAAAGCGTCAAAGCCTGCAGCCTGCATGTGTGTCGCCTGTGGAGAGCATGCAGAAGTGGGCCCTTGTGGTTACTGTAGTATTGCTGTGACTCACTTTGTGCCTGAAGCCATTAATGCATATATGCAGCCTAGTCTGTTAAATTAGGTCTGCAGCGGGTTCAGCTGTGTGTGTGAGTCACATGTAGAAGGTTAGGCCATTTAATTCATATTTAAGCCTGGGCTGCACTGTATTCTTTCCAATATACTTAAATTTCTTCTCTCAATCCTTGTCTGGCCTGAGATTTGTCCAGAACCTGTTGCTTACAAAACACCCTCGCATTGATATATCGAGGTAAAAGTACAGCTTATGCTCCATAGTTTCAAGATACAGTACGTGTGTGTGCTGCAGCAGAGCCCCCAGAGCCCATGGGCGAAGTAAATCGTTCAACCCCTGCAAGTAAGTAGGCCCACATCATAAAAAATGCATACAGTGACATATGGTGTGCCAAGCTGCGTTAGAGGCAGCGTAGCCACAGCCCATACACTCAGAAATCCATATCCATTACTGACGTTTCTCTTTTTTTTTTTTTTTTTTTTTTAAAGGCAGGGGTCAATAGTTCACATCCCATCACACAGGAGAAACCCCTCAACATCTGCTTCTGTTGCCATGGCAACTGGCTGCTGCTGCCTGACAGATGGAGAGAGAGAGAGAGAGAGAGAGAGAGAGAGAGAGAGAGAGAGAGAGAGAGAGAGAGAGAGAGAGAGAACAGGCTTTTTTGTTGCTGCAGGTGCACTTTCATGCATTTCGATGCACACCGAGAGCAGTGACGCCCGTTTTCAGGAGCACTGCAGGTCTCGGACCTCAATCCTCTCACAACCCTGGACTATTACAAGTGTTTTTCCAACACATCGCAGCTCATCTTATTCACCTGTTCCTGAGGGGAAGGCTGTCTGGGGGGGGGCCTCTGTGGCTGACGTGCAGCACTGCCCATCGGAGAACCACAGCAACGTAGAGCAACAGAGCAGAGCACTCACACATACTACAGAAGCTACAGTGCTGGTTATGTTATAATTGAACAATTCCATCGCAAGCTGCTGACTAATGAATCTAGAGTACGTTTCTAGAATACAGCTGAATACTCAAGAACTTGAAAAAAAAAAGTTCTAGAATACTCAAAAATGGAACTGATGTTTGAACAATTCTATTCCAAAATACTCTTTAGGAGCAAGAAGAATTCCATTTTCTAAGAGTAGATTAAAAAGAATACGAGATTAAACAACTCCACTGAGAAAACTCCTTGAATATTCAGGAGTACAACAGAGTTCTGGACAGTTCTGCTCTGGTTTGCTCTGGAAATTCAACAATTCTGTCCTAGAATACTTTCTATAACACTCCAGAAGAGAACTGAATACTTCAGGGACAATTCTATCCTGGAATACTGTCCACAATACAAAGGAATACTCTAATTCTACTCTAGAATACTCCCATTGCACCCAATATAACAATATTAATTTATAGTAATTGGTACTAGTAATAGTATTACTGTATAGTAATAGTAATTTGCTGCACTTCAGAAAGTAGGTGGCCCCACACACATAGAATACAACTGTCCACTTGTTTGACATCTACTAACTTGTAAATGTGTATTTAGATGATGCTACAACAGTACAGGACCGTTTATTTATTTATTGTAAAAAAAAGGAGGCAGCATTAATGAAACATGAGAAACTCATGGTGTACCTGTAACATACTAAGGGACTGATGCAGCCAGCGTGTAGCTCACCTGTGCATGCAAACGGGAAGAGCAGTAAACAAGCATGACGCAGGAAGTGCGGCTGTTACATCAATTTTAAATGTGACTTCAAACCTTGACCTCGATTCAAACCGTGCACACCAGCGTTACTTCCAAAAGAAAGGGGAAGAAATACATTGAGGAAATATATTTACTCAGTCATGAACTTAATGTGACCTAATTATGTTTGTATTCTGCCTCAACACGTGTTAACCTCCGTTTAACCGCTTCACTGTAAGGCACACACTCACCTTCTGGCTGTTTTAAAGGGGCACACACACACACACACACACACACACACACACACACACACACACACACTAAAGCAGCCGTAAGGGCTAGTGTTGTGTATGTACCACTGGAAGTCTAATTCAATCAAAAATGAAAGGAGCTGACATTAAATTCAAGAAGTACTACAGAGGGGATGCAATAAGGAGTCTGCTACCGGCCTGACGTTGACGTTTGTTTTCAATATTCAATTTTCTTAATGTTTTATTTTAACCTCTGTTAAATCTCTCCTCCTCTCAATTACTTTGAAAAGAAATATTAGCATATTTCCACTGGCAAACAAATTGAGCTGCTACACAAATTAATACTTAAATTAGCTGTTTGGAGTTATTTTTTTTTCTTCCGCTCACAAACTGTGTTCGAATTTAAAATTAATTTCCCCCGAATCTGTTTTCAAATTAACAAGAGGGTTAATGCAGGGCTATTAGAAAAATATTTTTCTCACCATCACATTAATTTAATTTCCTGTTTAATCACTCACACCAGAGATGGGAATAATAACAATAATAATGATGGTAATAAAAAAAAAGGCACCAATTAACGCGCTCGTTTGTGGTTCTGATTGACTGATGAATTATTCATGAAATCAGAGTCGACAAGAAGGAGAATGAAGGGATCAGCTTGCCCACTGAGGAGGGATTTGGTACGAGGACAGGACCCTCTGCTGCCTGTGTGACAGGACACAGCCAGTCTGCTGCTGCTCGGTGGACACAGCTGCACAGATCAGGTACTTCTTACTTGCAGAATACAGTAATTTATGCTGGCACTATTGCAATATTGGGTGTGTTTATTAATTTAAAAAATGACATTTAAATAATAGCATTTTTTCCAAAGGTATGAGGATTTATTGTGCTATTATCACAAGTTTAGGATTCTTTCATTTTAGAAAATGCTATTTAAATAAAATGCCTTACATTGACAAACATGCGCTACTTTGAAAGGATAGTAGAAAAAGTCAAATCAGTCAAATTCACGTATTTCTTTGCATGCTACAGTTTGTTAATATTTTATTAATTGCTAAAAAATTTAAACCTTTTTAGAGGCTATTTAGTCAAGTGGAATTTCAGAGATGATTGCTTTAAATTTCCCTTCATATGCACGCAGGAAAGAGTGAAAGAGTTTAAATAACCTTCATTATTTCTACTCCTCATTCAGAAACCTCATCATACAGAAATTACTATCAAGTCCTTCGGCGAGGGGAGTCCTCCTCTGGAAACGACAGACTCTTGGACCCAGAAGCCTCAGCGTGGCCGAGTCCCTGCGCGCAGTGCATTCACAGTTCACAGGCATCTCGACCTAAATGCGATGTGACGGGAGAACCTTTACTGAAACAAACGGGAATATAGTATCAGGGAGGGCTGACCGAGCTGTGAACCGGGGCCCTAACATGGAGCAAATTAACATCAGCAAAAATAGCTCCGCGTTTTCAGATTGCTTATGTGCCAGGCAGCAAATGCATCAAGCGCTGTCAGGTCATTTTAGTCCGCACGTGTCTCACAAATCAAGCCGATGTGAGAGGGTTCCTTCGGCCGGGCGTCGTCCTCGAACTCTGACCAGCGAGCTGGACCGGCTCCAGAGGTGCTGCCACTTTGCATCCTGCAGGCAAACATCTCTGGCTCTGAGCTCGCAGTCCCACGATCATCCGTCATGAGATCCTTTTCGTGGTGTCTTCGACTGAGCAGAGTAGTCTAATGATGCTATCTTTGCCAGCTGAAAACACAGAGAGGAGGAGGAGAGGCGGCCTTCTATGAACGCAGCTTGACTGAAGGCCACGAAGGGGGCTTCTCCCCACATCCCTGATCCTGTGCAAGGTCAGCTCCTCAAACCCATGACAGTGATGAACAGCTGTCACAGCAGAGCTTCTATTTCTGACTCACATACAGTCCATCAGAGTCAGAGCAGCAGACTGGACTGGTTCAGGTCAGATGCCAGAGGTGGGTCACGACGAATCTGTAGCAGCAACACGGCAGAGCGGCGTGAGATCACATTAACTGGGTTAGAAATCACTTTAAGGACCAGGCCGAGTTTTAAGTTAAGACAGAGCTCGATGAGAGTTGATGCCAAGTCAAGACAGAGAGCAGCAATCATGATCAATCTATAATCAATGCGTGTACGATCAGTGGGGAGTTTCCTCAGTTAAATGTTTGCATGTTAGGGCAGAAAATACACAGAAACTAACCCACAGAAACCATTTCTACAGCACAAGTCAGAACCGAGCCGTGACCAAAAAAAAAAGGGTGATCCAACTCAAGGTAAGCATCAGAGACAAGCCGTCAACAACAACAACAACAACAACGTGAAATCAAGGTCTAGCTCACATACTGCTTCTTCGTTATAATATACTATAATACTACACAGTACAACAAGTACAGCTGAAGTTTCACTTCGCTAGGCGTCATATATTTTTGAATTAGTTTGTCATTTGACCACGTCGTGCACTCACACACACGGTTGTGGCTGCAGTGCTACCACGCTGACACTTCTGTAGATCACATCCACTGACATTTGAAAAGATCCATTTTTCTATAATTTACACTGAAGTATGATTGGTGGAAGGAGATGCAGAGTAAAAAACTGCAGCTGATTAAGTTAATATTCCCCGTCGGGAAGTAACCTAATCTCTCACCGTGCTGCTTCCTTCTTCTCATCTTTGTCTCTCACTTTCTTTCTTTCTTTCTTTCTTTCTTTCTTTCTTTCTTTCTTTCTTTCTTTCTTTCTTTCTTTCTTTCTCTCCTCAGCTCTCTCCCACCATCACCCTCGGGCTGACCCCAATCTGATTGTTGAGCACTTCGAGTGTGCAAACAGCTGGATATCTGAGCTGCAAACGCTCACCTTCACTGCAGTGTCTGTGCTTGTGGGTGAATCTCGCCTCTGATTGAAGCTGGCTGCAGTGCAGAAACGCAGATTAAACGCTGCTGTTTCAAAATCTTTCGTCCCCTGCGTCATCTGCAGTGGAGGATTTGCCGCCGAAAGCTCTTGAGCTCTGGAATAAGCATCTGCATGTGAACTCGGTTTGCAGGTTCTGTATTTAGACGAGAAAATATGAGAGGGTAGAGAGAAATACCAAATGTTGTTTTCAGAGCACAAACTACAGAAATCAAACCAAAAATTAGGTGAACACCGAGGAGGGAGAAGGCAGACAGAGGTGAGAGATAGTCAGTCCCCCCTCCCTTCGCTGCTTCACAGCCCATTAGGTCAGAGCAGAGCGGGGAGCGCTGCTCTTAGGCTGGCGGTGTAATATTGGCGAGGACGCGGCTGAGGGGAGGACCGGGGAGGTTTTTAAAAGCCTGTGCTGTTGGCTGTGTGGGTGAGGTGAGATGTCATTTCCTCTCGCTGCCTGAGAGCACCATCGCAATGATATAAAAGCATGCAGCTGTTGAAGGGGAGAGGCATCTGCAGGGGAGCAGGTAGACAACGAAGAAGATGAGGAAGGTGCTGACGTCTGCACGTGCAAACAGATTATTCATGTGTGCATGTAGAGCTGCTATTGAGAGTTACAGCAGCAGTCAGGCCCACTTTTCTTCACATGCTGTGTGTTCGCAGCGTTAGCATTAAAGATGAGTGTTTCCAAACCTTTTCCTGTGACTCCTGGAACTAATCTACGTCTGTTTGTTACTCATCATCACTGGTTGGACACTTCTATTAGGACCATGTCAAATAAAGACTCATTTTTAGAGGCCTGAAATCATCCAGTGATCCACAAGTGAAAGAACAAAGATGAGCAGAACTTCTTAAGAGAGAGCGTGGAATAATTTTTTTGTTTTCTGCTTTCATGTCTTGTAAGACCCCAATGTGCACCCAGCCATTGCTTTAGGGGGCTATATTGCATTAGGGAACAGTCTTTTGTATGTGTGAATGTGTTTTACTTGTGGGGACATAAATCTGTTTACAAAATCACATCATGGGGACTCCCCGTCATTTTGGGGACAAGATTCAAGTCTCCATGATGAAGATCATTAAATTTTAGGGTGAAGACTTGGATTAAGGTTGGAATAACATTTGGGTTTGGGCACATCAACAGGAAATTAATTTAAGTCTGTGTAACGTCCTCTAAATGATCGGTCATTGTCGTCATTTGTTCAAAAATAACGCCCTGTTGCAAAAAATAATCCAGGAGCATTTCACAGCAGAATGCAACTGAAACCTTTAAGCTCCGCTGTGTAAGATTTAGTGACATCTAGTGGTGGGGCAGCAGATTGCAACTGGGGGCAGCAAGACTCATGGACAACAGGAAAGACCCCAATCACAGCCAGTGTTTCTTTTGTCCATTCTGGGCTACTGTAGAAACACGGCAGTTCGTAGACATAAAGAGCTCATTCTAAACAGCAGTTTAAAAAATATTTGCTGCTGTGAAGTGGAAGCGTACTCCCAGGTGTGGCAGTACACCGTGACATCACTGCTGGGTGTGTTTGCAGGTGCAGCAGAGCGCGGTATGACCACACGCTGGCAACACAGCTTTTTCAACAGCTACACCCAAAAACAACTAGGTCAGTTTTTAGATAAATATGTGCTTTGGAGAGACGAGAAACTCCTTTTTCTTCACCTGAAGGAAACCAACTCATCCACCACAACTCACACCATGACACAAAACTCAATTTCCCTGTTATGTATTCATATTTACATCTCATTTCCTGCTGTCCAGTTTACGCCGTGCTGTCCCTCTGCATGTCTCCAGGGGAGTTTTTGGAAGCTCTGAAGCACTGGTGTTTGAGCTGATAGAGAAGAGGGAGGACAATGGTACCCTTTAACCTCCTCTCTTTGTCCCCTGCCTGTCTGAAAACAGCCTCTCAGGATCCTTTCAGATCTGTGCTGCTCTCTGCACATTAGCATTATCTGAGGTGAGAGGACACCTGAGAACCAGAGGAGCCAGACTCTGGTCCGGGGTGTGATTTAACCCTCATTTCCCAGACTTCTTTTCACACTTTAAACACAATTGCGAGGGCGACCCCGGGTCAATCATCCGCAGATAGCCTCACCGGATGCGGAGAGGCGACACTGAGCGTGCTCACGGGCTGGCTTTATGGGTCACGCCGCCTTCCCTGAGGGTGCGCGGACGCATAACAAAACACACAACGGCGTACACACTCGCATGAAGGGAACCAAGTGAGCGCATGAGCATCATCCACACTCAAAATTAGATTAAGTAAGATCATATAAGGGAGTAAATTAAATATAATAAACAGGCATAGTGATAAACAGCACATCTGACAGAGTACCTGAACCACATGGCTTCACACCACATGTTGCGGTGGATGTACAGTACGCGTGTGACAACAGGGAAGCACATGGAGCTGCGTGGATGTGTTAAAAAACACATCTGGCACCGTCACGGATACGAAAACTCTCTCTCACACACACACACACACACACACACACGGCCTGTGCGAGTGTAAAACACACCGCGCAGTGGGTGTCGGCCTGCAGACTTGACTGAGAGTGCAGAGAGAGCCCAAACATGCCAGACGGGATCAGAATCCACTCTCTGCGCCCTGCCGATGTCGCGACCCCCGGCAAGAGGAGCCGGACAGGAAGGGTGGCAGACCTTAGTGTCGGGACCGCGGGGGTTGCCAGGGGGAGGTGAGGATCGCACACACAAGGCCGACACACACACACACGCGCTAACAGACATACTGTATAGCATGCACGAGGGCGGGGGCAACAAATGAGAATGAGAAAGTATGTTCACACTCTTTTTCACAACACTCAGTCACTTATTTCCTTTTCCTTAAAGCTGCTATTATCAATATTTCTATATTAACAATACATAAGATGACAAAGCGGCTGTACGGTGGGGCAGCAGGTAGTGCGCGTGCCTCACAGCAAGAAGGTCGCCGGTTCGATTCCCGGGTCGGGCCTTTCTGTGTGAAGTTTGCATGTTCTTCCCGTTCCCCCCCTCCCACAGACCAAAAACATGCTCATTAGGTTAATTGGTGACTCTAAATTGCCCCTAGGTGTGAGTGTGCTTGTGCCCTGCGATCGGCTGGCGACCGGCTCCTCCCGCCCGTTGACAGCCGAGATAGGCTCCGACCCCCCCGCGACCCCAAAAGGGGTAAGCGGCATAGAAAATGGATGGATGGATGGAAGATGACAAAGCGTAAGGTGTCAGATAATAACCACGTAACTCAGCAGCTCTCCGCAGCCCTAAAACCTTCTGTACGCTAACCTGCCCAGCACCAGACCGCAGAATGACGATGTTAGCGACTAGCTGGTGAACACAGTGGAGCATTTAGTGGCTAACGAGCCTGGTGTTTTCCTCAGGAGATGGTGGAGACCAAAATGGAGCAAAAAAGGTGAGCGAATATTAGACCCGATCCACCAAGCTGCCAAAAAAAGGCTCTTAATAAATGCTGATGTTGTTCTGTGTCTGCTGGATGTGTAATCCTACAATATTTCTGCATAATAAGATGGAAGTTTGGCAGCGTTGTAGTGAAGTACAGCTTGTTTTCCCTGCTCTGATGTAGCCAAAAGAATTGGTTATAATGCAGCTTTAAATATATTTTAGCTGAGGCAAAACTGACATATTTGTGAAACCACAGTGGAGTATTTCAGTCCTCGATCAAACGTTTTTCATGTTGGTACTTGCAGAATCAGCACAAAGACCAAATAAACCTTTCAGCTGCAGCAAATCGAGTCAAACCGAGCAGCAAAGAGACGCTGGATTGGTCATTTCCTCGTGCTTTACATTCTTCAGGCATTTGACTGTTAGCGCTTTCTTTCTAAATGGGAGAACTTTGTTTGAACTTTGCATCCGTGTTGTTTTGCAGAGTCGAACTTTGAAAGCATTTTAACTCCAACACCGGGGATTTTTACATGTGCCGAGAGGGGAATTCTTCCCCAACCTCTTGAACTCATGAACCCTTTTCATAATCAGCCTGATAATGTCAAAAAGGCTCACTGTCAAGCTGGAAAACAGGACTATTTTCTATCTCCCTGAAAAAGTAAACACTCTGGTGATAGGACGCGTTCACCTGACATCAACACTGATTCTCTGAACACCAGTTTATTTATTTCCTGTTGTTTTCCTACTCATTTTATATCCAACAGCTGTAAACGCCCACATCTTTCTGACCATTGCTGACATTCAGATGGGCTCATATTTCCAGTGTAATGCACAAAGGGATGCGTTCAAAACATACTTTTACAAAGAATCAATATCAAATAATTATCTCTAGTATTCGAAAAATGTTTAATAATGTTCTGATTTACGTGTATATTATGAAATGAAAAGCCTTTGGGGTTAAGTTTAGGTCTGTTTCAGCGTCAGTTGAGCTCGATGAAACACTCAGCATCAATAATACAGCGATCAACATGTCGTACACAAGGCGTGAGGCTACATCCTTTTAGTCTTGTCGGTCCAAATGAATTTCAGTGTTTCTGCATGTAGCAGCCACACTGCTGAATTACTTAAGGTGGTAATTAGGTGATTGGGGTGGCCGTGTGTCTCTGGAGGGTGCAGTAACTGTCAGTTTTTTGGAGGAGATCATCAGATCGGCTGTCTATCCATCATCCATCTGTTTGACAGACGAACCTCCGTCCACCCAAGTCGCCTGCTTAGTGTGTTTATTTTGGCCTCATTCCAGCTCCTTCATGAAATGAGCAAAATACAAGCACTTTAATTGAATAGATGAAAAACCTCAGGCAAAAAATGCCATTTACACTGTGCAGGCCTGTGTGTGTGTGTCTCTTTCACTTCCTGTCGTGTCATGTTTGTCGAGGCAGACTGTGTACATACTATAAAGTGGCTGACTGTCCCGAAGCTGTTGTGGTATCGCTGTCCCAATGGCATTTGCATTTTTATGTTGTGTTATCTCTACCAGCACCACTTTTTTATGAATATAATCAGGATGCGTGTCACGGGAACAATAGGCTTTGTGGAGCGCTGCCCTGCTGATGAACCGGGACAAAGCGATGCTCTGTGACCTGGATAGAAGCTGGGAGACCGCCATGCTAGAGAGGGTCATGGTGTCAGTGGCGACGCACATGCGTGTAAGGGGAAGCAATCACATGCAATGCATACATCGCATCAGTGTAGCTGCACGCACATGCAGCATTAGCACGTTTAAATAGCGTGTGTGGTGGCGGGTGCGTTTCGGTTTATCTCTCGGTGCTTTATGTTGATGTGCAGGTTAACAGTGCGAAGCAGCGATCTTTGCAGTCTGCTGGCAGAAAAGGAGCGTACGAGGTAAATCTGACCTTGTTAATGGTGTTGTTGAGCGGTTGATCTTTACAGCTTTACACTCAACCAGAGTGTGAGTTCACACAGCGGGTGAACCAGTAAACTCTGAGGGCACGGCGAAGTCCAGGAGGTTCATGTGGGAAGAAGAGGAAACACCGACTGCTTTACTGTCCTATAACCTTGATTCCAAAAAAGTTCGGACGCAGTGTAAAACAAATAAAACGTAAATAATTTTGAAAATAATTTTGAAATTTACTCAACTGAAAACAGCACAAAGTCATCAGCTTCAGTGATTTTTGCAAATATCTGCTTATTCTGAATTTGATGCACCAAAACGTTTTGGGACAGGAGCAACTGAAGACTGGGAAAGTCCAAAAACACCTGTTTGGAACGTTCCACAGGTAAACAGGTTCATTGGTAACAGGTGAGACGATCATGACTGGGTATGAAAGGGGCATCCTGGAGAGACTCAGGCTCGAGGATGGAGCGAGGTTCACCACTTTGTAAACACATGAATGAAGGACATTACTACATTGGTTCAGGAACACTTTGTAAAACCGTTGTCAGTAAACACAATTCGGTTGCAAATGACTGAATGCCGTAAGTTGTCATATTTGCATACTGTGTCTTCATAGCTAGCTAAGATTTCACATTGGAGGTTACGTAAAGCTGGAAGCTTACTGTGAAGATGACGACTGGAGTGCTGATAGTAAATACTCTCAAACTGTGCGCTCTCTGCTAAACATACTGTCTTTTTTGGGGCGCTGAGTATGGAGTTTGCATGTTCTCCTCGTGTTCACCAGGGGGATCCTCCATAAAAATAACCCCCCCCTCTAAAAAACATGCATGAAGATCACCACCTGACCAACGGTGACGATAAATGAAACTCGGTCCCGGGCGCCGGTCGGCTGGCAGCCCACCGCTCCTGGTCTGCCGCGGAGGAAGGACGACCAGGATGGGTTAAAAGCGGAGAAGAATTTCACCAAGCGTGGCGTGTGTGTGTTGCATGTCTTTCTTTTTTCTGTTTCTACACGTGTTGAGTACAGAAGACGCGACGTACGGATTCGTAACATTTTTCAGGTGACTTGTTAGGAAATAGCACACAAAAGGTGAATATCATTTTTCTTTGCATCTGCTGATAGTACTGAAGTATGTTCAGTGGGGTCTTGCTGACCTGTACATTTCTGACGGCTCTTGCCATCATGTAGCTGAAGGTAAACTGCTGTTGCAGCTGTTTTGCAGAGCAGCTGTGCTTCAACATTCTTTAATTTTTCATCGCTCTAGAAATGAGATTGCTCGTAGAAGCATTTCAATTTAGTCTTAGTGTGACGAAGATATCAGCTCTACGAATATTTGCCATTGGATTTTCATTAGTGTTAGTCAACAAAAGCTAAAGTCTCACCTCAAGTTCTCTGGTTTGCAGATATGGAAGGTCATGATGGACTAGATTAGATTAGATTAGATTAGATTAGATTAGCCTTTGCTTTCTCCCTCAGGACAAATTTGTCTCGGGCAGCTACAGGAAACATGCTGTATCACATTCAGATCTATACACACCAGAGCATACACACCAAAACATTGCACAGATGTCTACACCACACACACACACACACACACACACACACACACACACACACACACACACACACACACACACACACAACATCTGTTAGTGTTCAGTAGTTTGAGAGTGGAACTTTAAATCTGTTCAACTTACAATACGCAGGACACTCACAGCTGCTGAGCACATAACTATAGCACGAAACTTTCAAGCTTTCATGAATCCCCACCACATTTAATCCAAGCATCTGTTTTATTCCAACTACTGTTGAAGATTAGTGGATGACTTTTAGTGGAGTGGAGCTCAGTGTTATCAGGTGTACAGCCTATGGCAGGCCTGCCTGGGAGCTGTGACAACCAACAGATGGACAGAATCCGCCTCAGGTTCAATGACAGAGAGACATGCTGCCCTCTTGAGAGTAATGACGACTTCGGGACAGGTCTGCCACGAGCTAGCTGGAGCTTTACGATCTCCTCCCATGCACGGGCATGCCTGTCCGCCTTGGTAACACTGACTCTAAAGGCCTCCCTCGCTCCTTTTCTCACTATCTCGGTCCTTTTATCTCTCTCCTTCCCTGCGGTCATCTCCGCTGACCTGTGAGGATGGAGGAGAACGTGTGCGAGGGACGTGGAAAAAAGCTCATGATCGTGGGAAGGTGTGATGGCGGGATGTCTGTCGGGACCTCGGGGCTGAAGGAGCACGGCCTGACCTCAGGAGAGGAGAGGAGAGGTAGGAAAGGATGCCATGCCCCTGCAGCAGCAAGAGCAAAAGCCAGGATAAGCCATTTTCTTCCTCCTCCCGCGACCATCATTGAAGGAGCAACACTTTAAATAACCGCTGAGAGACTCTAGATGTCCAGCGGCAGCGGTGGCTCAGCTGTTGGGTCATCGACAGGTGCAAAAATATTTGCTTTCCGCTATATGAGAAACCACATTCATGACTCACAGAATAACCTGGTCACAGGGGAATTCGTTCACGTGCTACAACTGCACACATGAGCACGGCACCTCCTCTGGTTTGACACATCGATGATTCACATGTGGCACAAAAAATGTCTTTTAGACGGGGGAACTCACGCTGCTTCAGCCTTTCTCTGCTTGCAATCCATTTATCTCGCTGTCATTTGATCTGATCAAACCTGTCACTGGCAGAACCCTGTTTCTTCTTCTTCTTTCCTCTCCTCCTTCACCCTCTATCCCCAGCCCACCCCTCATACCCCACCTCACCCCACGCATCGCCTCCATCCTTGCCCTGAACGGGCCCTGGTACAGCACAACGCCTGTGTGCAGCGATACTGAGGGAGGTCGCCGTGCGGTCACTGCGCAAAGCCTCGTCGCATTGTGACTCGGAGCTGCAGAATGTGCCATGGTGCATTAGCGCGCTGCCGCCTGGCTGAGCATGAGGCACAGAGAGAGAGAGAGAGAGAGAGAGAGGAGGAGGAGGAGGAGGAGGAAAATGAGACAGAAGGAGGAGCTAAAGGATGGAGTAAAAGGAAAAAAGACGGGGTCGCAAAAGAGGGAGGAGGACCAGAGGAGGAGGGAAAGCGAGGGCATCAGCGCACTTACACAAGCAGAGTTCAGGAGCCCCAGGGGCACAGGGTCCTTGTAAGGCAGATCATCAAATATGAAGGCATATCAAGGCCGTGGGTTCACTCTAGTACCTACTCATGTTCTCCTTCTCTCTGTTTTCTGTGCTTTCCACAGTCTCACATTAACCCTCTTTAACTCCCTTCTCCTCCTCTGTTCGCTGCTTCTGCTCTCCATCACTTTTGCGTCTTCTTCTCGGTCACTGATAACCACCTTTCCACTCCAGCATTTTTTTTTTTTTTTTTTACATAAAAACTTCTTATGCACCATTTTTGTGATTCTAAAAAGGCATTTTAATTAAAAAATGTTTATCTTTCAGGAAATTATCTTAATTTTGCAGTAAAATCAACATATTTTCATAGCGCTTCAGCAGAAAAAGTGTTTTCCAAACAAACAGAGCGAGAGAGCCCTTAAAGTGAAGCTAAATCCTGACAAAAACCCAAGCTGAGGGTGCTCAGAAGCCAATGTCCCTGTTTTGTTTCTGGCCAATGACCTTTATTGCATGCCCCTTCCTTTCCTGTCATCTCCTTACTAACCAAAACCCCAAATGAAGGGACACAATTTTATACATAACAAAAAAAAAAATGCTTAAAACACACAACACTGAGTGCATTTCCATCCCATGTGCACTGAGACCTGATAGCCAATTGGCCAGGTGCCACTAGCCAAGCAGAAGCTTCTACTGCACCACCAATGAAGACAGATGGGATGTGATTGGATGATATAACAGACCAATGAGAGAGCCTGCCGCGAGCCTGCTGGGACATGATCTCATTTTCATCCTTGCCCTAAGCAGGTTTAGACATCTCTGATCGGCCCGTTGCTAATCTGCTCTGCACCAACTGCATGTGCAGCAGCTAATGCATGCGTGCACGCACATCTACAGGTTTCAATGAGCATTTCAGCGCAGAGGAGAGAAATTTAGAAGATACATCTTTGAATTTAGAATCGAAACACTCACATAAACAGTCGCTATAATGCACATTTCATGGAAACTGAGCAACAGATGTCATATGGCAGAAAGCTTTTAAGGTTTGGTGCTTTTAAGGAGCATACGCTCTCATACAGACCCTGACAGTACATGGACAATCAACACACACACACACACACACACACACACACACACACACACACACACACACACACACACACACACACACACACACACACACACACACACACACACACACACACACACACACACACAACTGTCAGCAGAAAGAGGTCATGTCGAGGGTTGCTGTCCAGGGACTTGTGCTGAAAGTCAAACATGAAAGAGCTCTACAATAAAGGTTTCCTACAACCTCCATGACATGTGACCGAGGACGAGGGAAGCCACAGAGGCCGCAGCGGGGCCATGCTGCTCTCTTACTGTTAACCCTACACACTCACATGTACTGTTTACACACTCATGTGCATACACACACACACACACGGTTTACTCACACTCTTTCCGCGCACACACATGCACGTGTCACCGAAGTAGCAGAATGGCCGTGTTGCGATGAGGGCGAAGGCGCTAGGGGGGTTGGCGCTCGGAGCAGAAAGCCAGGGGTCCATGCCCCGTCCTTGACCCTCCAACGGACCTTGCTGGCTTTGAGAGACTGAAGATGACAGAGAATAAAAGGGGAAGTCACACATTAAAGAACTGAGTGAAAATACACAGCTGTTTTAAGAGTTTTAAGCCTGTCTTTGTGACGATGATGAAGGTGAGAATGGTGATGATGGTGGTTGCTGCATTGTAAGCTATGAAAGTCAATTTTCCTGCTTCTCATTTGTCTCATTTATTTTGGTATAACAAAGGTATTTGAGGAAACCCAAACATTGGACAACCTCGACCCCACGATAAAGCAGATTTAAGTGATTCAGGTGATGCCGAATCTTTTGAATCTTTGCTAAAACGTGAACACGTGCTAAAGCCAAACAGTAGCACTATCTCTGCCATGACACACATTGTTCTCTCACACATGAACCCACAGTTCAGTCGGGGGTCAAGCGGTCCATGGCAGTGATCAGAGAGCTGCCTGATGAGCCCATCAACCCCCAGACCCACCAGAGACATGGAGAATATAACCACACTGCATGCCTGGGCTGCACTGGAATGACCGGGCCCTCTGAGGCCTCCATAGCATTGGCAGGATCGATCTGCTATACTCGATGACTATCCTAATGCACCGTCAATACGAGCGCACCATGTATGAGGAGAGAGCTGCAGACTCCAGGGGAGGGTGGAAGTATCTGTGTCTGCCATGCCTGCAGCCACTCATCGTCCTGTGTCTGTCACAAGCTATTAAAATGACTCAAACACAACACGAGTTACTGAATATGCTGTACTCTAAGTGGGCTTTTATTTTCAGGTTTATTCAAGGGATGGAAGAACAGCGAGTGACTCTGCTGATGAAGGCCGTGTCTATGAAACATGTGCAGCGTGGCGGCTGAATAAAAATAGTCTTACATCAGGTGGCTGTCCCTGCAGCTTTTTCCACATTTTCTTTTCTGATTTGGCAGCCTGTTTATATAATTCAACAAAAATAAGGCAAAAATATGGAAGTTCACTTCTTTCAAACACACTTAAATCTAAATTCTGACTTGTTCTTTCGATTACATTAAAACAAACACATTAAGTGGACGCCAAAAGAAGAAGCATTGGATGTGTCGTATTGTGACTCTACAGTGAAAAAGAAGATTTTTTTTTTGTCATTACATCAAACAAGTGTGCCCTTAAAAAGGTTTAAATCCTCATTAACTGTTTTTTTTTTGTTTGTTTTTTTAAAGGCTTCTTTTTTAAAAAAATAAAATAAGCAAGAAACTACATGTTTCAGGTTTTTGTTATTTCTTACCGAAATCGGCAAACTGATGTAAATCGGGGTTGACTTCCTGGTTTCCGCGTTGCCATGCAACCATGGAACCTGCCAACAAATCTGGGAAGAGACGCAACGGACGTAAAACATGGTAAATAACGTAAAGAGTATTTTTCTGTGCGTACAGCCTTAATTTAAACTTTTATAAACTGGTCAAGTTGGCTGCTTTGAGCTCTTAGTTTTGAACGATACATTATTATTCAGTCTAACCTGCTTGTTAGCCTGGCTAGTTACCGTAATGGCAGTGTTCACCGTTTTCAGTTTTGGGAAAAGTTGCCTTAAATCTTTCTTGTTCCTTGTAGTGTTAATATCCGTTATCATTTACAACCGCAGTTTGTGTATGGTTTCATTTTAGCATGAAGCTAACCCACAGCCTTCCCCCGGACGGCCACATGTTTCCAGCTGTTGGGAGCCCGGAGAGACTGGATGTCAGTGTGAACAGACAGGTAGGCTCCTTAATGTGACAGTGTGTACGTGGTGTAAAGAGTGTATGACGTAGATTTTTTTTAATATACGTATACTATACGCTTTTTACGTATAATATACGTAAAAGCAGTGGTGAAAGAAGTACTCAGAGCTCAAATACCCTGCTGCGAGTAGTCCTGCATTTAAAATAAGTAAAAAGTACAAAAGTGTTTGCATCAAAATATACTTAAAACACCAAAACTGAAAGGACTCGTTATGCAGAATGGCTAATTTCAGATTGATTACTGCCTGATAATTATTGATGCATTAATGTGTTCATCAATTTAATATTGCTAAGTCCTCTACAGCTGGTATGTGAATTTCCCCCATGGATCAATAACACCTTATCTTATCTTATTTTATCTTATCTTATCTATATAATTATCTATAATAATACATCATAATTTATTTGATGATTGTATGTATTTTGTATCATTAATCTCAATCTGCAAAATAACAAGTATCTAAAGCAGTATTTCACTGTAAAATGTAGTAGTAGCTTGGAATGGAAATACTTCTGAGTATAAAAGTCTTAGAAGTCCTCAGTGAGAATAAAAGGTGCTTTGAAGTGATTACTGATGTGTTGTCCAGGAGGCTTGGATGAGATTTTACTGTTGCGGCTGGTTAAAAAAACCTGTGAAGTAAATGCTTGTTTTTGTGTTTGGTCCTCCAGGGTCTGTCAGCGCTCCACGTGGCCTGCCTCTATGGCCAGCTGGCTACCGTTCAGCTCCTGGTGGAGTCCGGGCAGGGGTGGGTCAACAGCAGCGATCTCCAGGGTCGCCGGCCTGTGCACATGCTCCTGTCCTCCCAGAGCGCACCCAGCACCACCCCCTGCCTCCGATACCTGCTGGAGCACGGGGCCGACGTCAACGTGTAGGAGCCTTAACTTGTGCCTTGTTTGCTTAATGCAGGTTTTCAGCTTAGGCGGGTTTTATTTTCTGTTATGTGCTCGTTTGTAAAATCTGTCAGCTGGATTCAGCAGCACTCAGCTGTTTATTTGAACTCTTATCACCGAAGTAAAGTGTTTTAAAAGATAAAATTAGAATAGAAATAATACTGCAGAGCACAAATAAAAATTATGATTGTGAGATGATGCTGCTGCTGTGAGGGATAATGATGATGATTACGATGAAGCTGAGAAGAGTTTTAAATAACTTTGACTGTTATTACCAGTACCACAGATTCAGGGACAACCCCGCTGCACCTGGCCGCCTCTGAAGGCCTCCTGGACTGCGCAGAGATCCTCGTCCAGGCCGGAGCAGACGCGTTGGCCCGGGACAGCACAGGACACACTCCTCTGGATCTGGCCCGCATCTGGTGCCGCAGGAAGGTCGCAAGGTAACGAGCTGAAAGAACAATTCACACCACAATGTTCGGGTAAAACTGACAGATTTCTCCACAGACTTCCTGTGTTTTTATGTAGGTATCTGAAAAGCTGCATGTGGCAGCAAGATAAGAAGAAAGAACTGCAGGAGAGGAAGCTGGTCCAAGCTTTGTACTGTGATCTCGTGGATATGGCCAAGCTGAACGACGCCAATAAAAAGGTCAGTTTGTGTGTCGTGGAAATCCTTTCATCCCAGATGTAGGGTAACATGTAAATCTCCCTAAAACTGTGACAGAATCAGAGAAACAGTCACATTTCAGAACGCTGGTTTTCATGCTCTGCTAAAGGAAACAGCTCAACTGTTTTGGACAATGTGATCGATGTTCAGATCATATTTTCTTAGCCTTGATACGTCCCAACTTGAAATTCTTGACATACATTTCTTATCTGTGCAACGTTAGGTGATTTTTGGTTCTCGTCATGCTATATTGACATTTGTAGCACATTTCCAGCATATCTAAAACGATGATCGCTCTTTCTTCCTGTTCATCTGCAGACACTTATTGATGTGAAAATGACAGAGTGGGCAAACAACAAAGGGTTTCCTCTCCGAAAGGACTTCTCACCCAGAGCCTTGGTGAGCCAGTACCACACCCAGTGCCTCCCATCAGATCAGAGCACTTCTAATCCAGAACACGCCAAGCACCCACCGAAGCACCAGCCGGGAGGCCCTCAGGAGGACAGGAGCACGCCCACCAAGCAGCCTCTAGCCTCATCTTCCAGGCCCTGGACCATCTTCATGGGCCTCCAGCCAGAGAAGCCCCCCAGAGTGCCGGACCTCCAGGACAGCGTCACCGTGTGGAGGGACAGCGGCAGCAGGCGGCCTCAGTACACCACCAAGTGGGACAGTACGCCCCGCCCCGCCCCTGACCTTCCTCTGGATGTCCTCCAGAGGGTGTTGTTCCCGAGAGCCTTCCCTTCCAGGATCGCCTCCCCTCGGCACTTTGAGCCGCAGAACATCGAGGAGGTCCAGCGCCGAGGACACCCCCAGGGGTGGAGCACCTCCCCCTGGACGGAGGTGGCCATGCACTTGGCTGAGGTGCTGGAGCCCGGACACTACTGATCATCGCAGTCTGTCGAGGATGAACTTCAGCTAGACTTGGAAGCAATAGATGTGTTAAAACTCATCTGGTGGTGAAGTATTTCAGATATTTTGACATGCAAACTTGGTTGGAGGTGGAAAGAACATGAAGCAATTTTTACATTTAACATGTCTTAATAGTGTGTAGAGCAAAAAAACAATAGACACTAGAAAGAAATACAGCATTGTAATTAAAGGATTCTTGGAAACCACATATCTGTAAAATGTCACATCAGAGGATCAGCGGGCTTAAAAACACACCTAACAGAATATCCTGCTGCCCCTCGACTGCAGCTCAAAGTGACAAAATTAAAAATGCCACACACTCCAGACGCTGCCCCTCCACATGTGGGGTGAACGGCGGGGTGAGTGAAGGGTGAGAAAACCTCAGTGAACTGGGTCACCTGTCACAGATGTATCCCTGCACTTTCACTGATCCCCCTCAGGGAACTGACTCGGGATCCAGGTGAGGGCCTGTCAACAGCGTGTGTGTAACCGCGAGCCGTGGCCTGTCAGATAAAGGTGTGTGTGCGCGCGTGTGTGTCGCGGTTTTGTCTTTTTCCTTTACTTCATGAAGCACTTCACACCTCAGTCGGGGTCAAAGTGCACACCAGCCTCAACCTGGTGCACCCGCTGTGACCGAGCCATATGGGACATGGAAAAACATCCAGGCAGACAGTCCGACACACACGCGCGCACACACACACACCCTCTGGATAGAGCAGAGTTTGGCGTATGGCATCAGTTGGAAAATCCATCATTCTGCAAATGAAATTCCACTTTGAATGGATGAATTAACCTGATTTAATTGGAAACAACAAGGATCAGTACATCTATTTTTGCCTTTATTTCCTTGAACGGCAACCTCTGAAAAGAACCATTTCATCTGTTATTTCATCAAAATCGCTTGTTTTATTACACACTTGTGCGCATTCCAGCCTACAATGAATCGCACTCAGTAATTGGTTTAAAAAAAGAAAAGAATTTCGGTCTCTTTAATAGTACTTCAAACCACTTTGAGCAGCTTTTGTCCCCGACACCTGTACGCTTACAAGAGTCATTGCACAGGGTCGGTCTTCAGAAGTGTTTTCCTTTGTCTTTGATGTCAGGTTAACTCAATGATCAACGTACAAAAGTCAGTTAGTTATTACTGTGAATTTCTAAAAACAGTCCAGAAAAAAAGACAGGCATGTTGCAGACTACAGCGCTGGTGGTTCATGAAAGAGTCAAAGCCAGACGAGAAGAAAAAGTGCATCGTTTCTGTGGCCACGTGTCAGAGATGTCAACTGTGGCTCACAGTAATTTGAGGGTGTTTAGTTATAAAAGTAAAACTCTGCAAGTGCTTCATTAACCCCTTTCATCGATATGATGCAACAGGATGTCTCAATTGATCAGAAGCCTTTACAAGTGAACCTCAGACTGCCTTTCTCATTGAAAGTAATGTTAATAAGCACTTCTGTGGTGACCTAAGGCTTTTCTCCTGCAGCTAGTTTGCCACTCTAAACACTTTTATCCTTTCGAGGATCACTTCACATTAAAATCAGAGCTTGGACGTCAGGATTTAGCCAGAAAGCACCTTTAAAGGGTGATTCCAGCGTTTTAAAAGCTGGGCCCCTTTTTTTGCTGTCTACATGACAACTGGGTACAAAAACTTTTGGAATGGGTCCGTTAGATTGCCTCAGCTGGTAGCTGCGAAACAGACTAATGGCTGCAACAAAACCCTACATACTTCCACCAAAAGTGCTTGTTTTTGCCACTGATGGGCTCAGATTGTTATTCTAAGTGTCTGACATGATGGAAAGGATCCCTACAGACAGATCTTTGTGTTAAAGAAGCAAAAACGGCCCTGAAATCGCTCCGTTCAAGGCCACCAGACCCCACTGACAAAAACGGTCATTTTACACAGAGAACACAGGAGCTGTTGGTCTACCGCTGCCTCGATCCATGAGTCAGTGTTGCTGTGTGACTTTGGTCTTTTAAAGAGTTACTTCAGGTCTGAATTAACTTAAAAAAGTCACACAGTAAGTATGTGAGGTGATCTACTGGAGCAATTCCAAAACTTTCTGTATCTATTAGTCATTTAGGCATCATAGTCGTTAAATAGAGCCCAGGATACGCTGTCTCATTTATCCTCAGCGCACCTTCTTCATCTAAGGAGCCATAACGTTTTTACTAGTCGTATTTTGTCTTCTAATGCTACTTTGTGTATCGAACCAGATGAAGTGTGAGCAACACACAACACACAAATGACAGCAGAGGTCATTTCAAGAAGAAAGTGATAAGGATTTATCTGCCAAAGTCAAAACTTACAGGTTTTTGGTGGTTGTTAATTTCAGACCCTGCACGTACTTTACATATTTTAATACCAAAGCTAAAAAAAATGGAGGAGTCCAACGTGACGATTAGAAAGCACTGCGCTACAGACAAGATCCCTTCGCTGAGGTCTCTACGAGATGTTGCTGGCAGTCAGTACAGACAGACAGAAAGACAAAGAGAGACGGACGTGGCCTGTGTAAACTCGTGGGCTCGTCCAGCAGGAAGCTCTGTTCTGTTCATTGGTCCGTCCTCTTCGTGTGCTCTTCTTCCACTTTGGCCACTGCTTCATTTTAGTCCCATCCAGAAAACTAATTTCCAAAGTCCTTCCTGCTTCCCCCTTAATCTCCAGCACCTACACACACACTCACACACCCGACACCCGAGGCTGCACCCCAAGTCTGAGCTCCTCAGTACATTTTCTGTCGGCTAGGCAGCACTGCCTCCTTGAGGAAGGAGAAAACGAGGAGGATCCCAGACCTCTTCCCCCTCTTGCCCTTGGTGAAGTAATTAGACACCACATCATCTAAACAAAACAAGAAAGTGGCAGTTGTTAGTAACACCATTCACGCATTACTGGATGGTCTTTTCATAAAACTGGGCTGTTTATGCAGGAGACATAAGCACTGCTTCATGACCAGAGACAACAGAGAAAAGGGGCTCTGATATTCCCTTTCGACCTCCAACAACCAGAATGCTTTGCACCATACCAGACTACGCGGAGGGAACATTTTTATTTGCGACTACCCACACTGTAATGACGCAAAGCTGGAAAACATAAGCTCACCTCCTTGTTGCATGGTGGATGGAAGCACGTTTTCCCCCGCTGACAGTGACACAAAGAAGGCAAAGGGGATTATCCACAGGCAGATGGTGAAGTATGCCAGCACCTTGATGCCAGTCAGGAACAAATGGATGATTATAGGAGACATTGTAATGGCAGAAAATCTTACCTCAAGTCATTAAAAAAAGCATGGTCTCTTAAACCTGAGATGAAATTACCTCTGAGAATGGATAATACTCCTGTGCAAAGTACTGGAAGGCCATATAATGGTTCACCACCACCAACACTGAGGGTGAAGACAAAGGAAAAGACACAACGGTGGAAATGTTAAAAAATGTGATTATTTTGTTCGCTGAATGTTTCAGTTTCACCAGAAAGCATCTATCCTGACTGTGCTTTGAGGTTTTTTTTATTTTCTTTAGGCGATACTGATATGTAACACAACCAAAATCCACAGCCAGTGTCTGTCATAGTTACCGCAGGAGAGGATAAAGTTTGGGGAGCTCAGCAGTATGTAGGGGAAAGTCTGCAGGAGGCCGAAGTACACCAGGTTGGTGAAGAGGCCGACTCCCACCATCAGCACTGGGAAGCCTTCAAAAACGTAGAGGCCTGCCAGCACTCCTGTGGAGAACTGGACACATTCACACCACCAGTCAACATGTGCGTCTGACGCAGGCTTTGTTCACATATTTCACTGCAGCATATTCTTAAAAACACGCGCATAAGAAAAATGACACCGCCCTGCATCCACTGACTCACCATTATCATGTACTTTATTATTCGACTGGTGGCTACTGTGTATTCTTCTATTAGTTCTGCCAAGTAGTACAGGCCGGCAGCTGAGTGAAGACAAAGACACGGTGATAAGTAAGCAAACAGGAAAAACAACAACAGAGAGACAGAATTATTTCTCATTGGCGCTGGAAACCAACACAAACAGGTTAAAAGTGTTCAGTGGCAAATGTATTAACTCAATTTGCTATTTCATTATTGTTCAATACCTTACTTTGAAGAATATTAACATACTTTTCTACAAATCTCTTGGTAGCTCTCAAATATTTTGAAATGTTAAATGTTCAAAACCTTACCAGCCACAGGCAGAAGTTAATTTTTGGACTTTTCTATGCTTAGTACTAAAGACAGGTTTCAGTCAATAGGCATTGAGATTCAACACCTTGCCCTTGTCAACAGCCAAGGCAAAGCAACAAAGACAGGCCAAATAATATCAGTTCAATGGAGTAAGTTAATAAAAACACACACGTGACCCGCAGTAACTGGGCCCATGTGGAATGAAGGCCAAACACACCTGAAAACAGGCAATTGATCAGACTAGTCATAACATGTATGCCGGGGGCTGAGGAGGTGAGAGAGGAGGCTCATGGGAGAGCTTCAACACGCTAAGGCAACCCACACTTTCCAAAAGACAGAGTCAAAAGAAAAAGGAGAGAAAATTTGGGACGGCAGTTTGCCTTGAACTCTGTATTTGTCTGCTAGCAGGCAGGCACTCGCCCTCATCTTTGTGCCTCCTGTCGGCACACATGAACAAGAAAATGGGCCTTTAAAAAAAAATAAAAAATCATTGCTGCTTGCTGGATTTACCAGAGGACCTTAATGATAAGAGCACTGCCTAAATGAAATGTGGTATAAATGAAACAAAATCATGCTTAAATCAGGCAACATTGAATAGGAACAAGTAAACTAAGAAACTGACATCTGACAGGTTAAGATACTCTGTTACAGACACGGTTTGGTGATGCTCAAGCATCACTTCATTACTTCTTAACTGTATCTGTTGATAAAAAGTCAGACTCACAGGTTACGCGTGCTCTTTCTCCTAGTTTTGATTACAGTGTCACGTTGTTGTAATGTTATAAAGCAGCTTAGGAGTGGCAACAAACAGCAGAAAGGAAAGCTAAGAAAGCAGCAATCAGTCATAAATCATGTCAGTGCCACTTCATAAGCTGTTCTTATGAGTGGATTATAATTGATCTCCGTAGCATTAGTAAATGTTTTACTGAATACAGACAAAGTCACAGGTGATAACTCGTCAACCATTAATAGAGTCTGCCTTATAAGAAATTGGTGACATCATTCAGTCTAATGTGGTTTGTCTTTTCCTCTTAACAAACATGGAAATCTGAAATTCGTGTTCCTGCATGAGAACATAAGAACAACAACAACCCCATCCAGTCTCCTCTCTTGTGTCTGCTGCCACACTAATGCAGATACAAAGAGCTGAATAACAGAGACTGACACGAGCAGAGTCTGACAGTCAGAGGCCACACCTGACAGCTGCAGCAGGTGTTACGTGGCCAGGTAACCAACTGGCAACGTGGACAGACAAGCTCCGTAGCAAGTTTCCTTTTAAAAGTTTTAAAGCAAACTCAACATATTGTTGGTACTGTTCGTGGCAGTCAGGTGTGCCGCATGTTAGGTAACCAGTTCGTCAACTAATCTACAGTGTTGACTGATGTAAACAAACGAAAATGCCCCCAAGCTAACGTTAGCTAGAGCTGAAGTAATACTGGCTAGTTCGTATTAGCTTGTATGAAAATGTTCTTGCCGCTGGATGCTACTTTAGCTAGTCTCTGCTGTATGTCAGACCTTACGACCACACTAACGTTATTTGCTAAGGCATCACCTGATTGATAAGCGTACTGATAAACCCCTCTGTAACGTTAGCTTAGAGAACGCTTAATGCTAGCTAACTATTAGCAAACCCTGCCCCAAAGAACTATTTAGAAATGTGGCGACAACAAATTCTAATCATAATACATGAATGTACATCTATATATTGGTAAGCAGTCTGAAAATACGATATTTTTCTTTTTATTAAAAAAATAACTTTGTTTTTGATGCCCGTAATTACCTGTACTGGAAAGCTAGCTAGCCAAGCAGGTAGATTGTTATAAATACTTCAGTGAAATAAAACCCGAAACGTTTTCATTCTTGAGGCAGCATTACTCTTTGTATTTGCATTTTTAATGAACATTTTTGCCAGTGCAAACACAGTCTCCAGTCTCCAGCCCCACCAACGTTAAATGGTGCAACTTCACCTGCTACATCGGTTCGCTAGCATTAGCAAGCGAATTGTGGCTAACACGTTAGCACTTGCAGGGATTCTCAGCATGCACTTACCTATTGCTAGAGTGACGAAAGATATCTGGATCACCAACGACAGCCAGCTGAGTAAATAAATAAACCACATCTCTCTGCATATGAAACAACACACAGAAATATGAAAATAACACAGGAAACGGCTAGCAGGCTGCTAACTAGCACTGGAGCCCCGGTCAAAGTTCCTCCCCAGTGTTTTCAGTGCAGGCTGAGGAGAGCAGAAGAGAAGGGTCTTGTTTTCAGGAGGGAAAGGTTAGTTTTGGTTATAGCGCCCTCTGTGGTTGGAGGAGAAATGCAGCTGTAGTGGCGGATCCCTGATTCATGAGAAATAAATGGTAAAAAGCTGCATTAATGTAGTTTTTTTTATCCAAATGTCTTTACAGTTTGCCTCTCATACAACCATTCACACACACACTGAGTTACCATGCTGGGTGCTGGCCTGACAGATTTGGGTTTTCATGTTAGCAGTGACCACAGTCACAGATAGTATTTTTATTTTTGTTACTCTTTAAATTTAATTTTTTTTCCCTTTTCTTGCAGAAATAGCAGTCCCTGTTTCACACAAGCAAACATTTTACATAAATATAATGTGCCACACGGGCTGGAAAATAGCTGAGGGGCCATCATTTTAGACAGAAAAGGGGGAACACTGCCCTCTCAAAGTGCCTTGCTTCTGCAATATTTTGAAGAGTTGGTGTTTATAACCAAATGTGTCATATGGATATTCAGGTTCATTCAGATGAGTGTTGTTTTTCATACCACAGAGGTTAAGGCAGGTTGTTAAATAAGAGAAAAGCATGTAATTCTGCGTTAAATCCTCTCATTAATACGTCCTCCTAGTTCGTATTGAATGTAGAGTATCAGTTTCAGATCCTCTCATCTCTCTGTCATTATCTGTTGTCTCTTGTTGCCTCTCGCACTCACACACACTCTCTGGCTTTCATGTGCATTGATTCAATAACAGGGAGGAGGCAGAATACATTACTGCATCCCAAAAGCTAACACCTCAGAGAACGAGGAGGAAAACAATAAAAAATGCATGCAGGAGAGTGAAAAGACCCCGACCTCCAAGTAAGAAGAGCTAAATAAAGTAAATATGTAATGTGAAACAGTGTGAAGACACTAAAATGGTGTCGGAGTCAAAGGTGAGAGTAATCTCATCCTCTTTTCAAATGCTTTTAACAAAGGCAGCTAGATGGCCAGCGTGGCGTGAGGGTGCATGTGATCGCTCATGCGTGCGCACATATATACAGCATCTGTGTGGAGGTGAGAAAACAAAAGGCGACCTGCCGCATTTAAAGATACTTTCAGGAGAAGTGACACAGATCACCTGAGGCTCTTATCTCAACAACACCTCTGGGCTCGGGGTGTGAGAGCTTTAATGTGCCTAAATAAATGGCAGCCTCCATCTTTCTGCTGGGTCGCGCTTTAAGAGACAGACACCTCAGGAGAGAAGTGCACAAGGGCCTTCATATAAGCTAAGTGTTTTTTTCTTATGGTCCAGACTGTTTTTCATCTATATTCTGTAGCATAACAAATCCTGTAACTTGCACTTAGATCAGCTAAAACCCTGGCACCCAAAAAAAAAAAAAAAAAAAAAAAGATGATGGACATTAAACACGATTGAATGACTTTCATTTCCTCTGACACGCAACAAGTTCTGGCTATTTGGGGCAGATCTGAGTTAAATGGCGTTAAAAAAAAGCCTTTTTGTCGTTTCTCTTTACCCTGAATGTAAGATTTGATGTTCAACTGTAATGTGCGCCTCCTGTCTGGCACTCCCAGGAGGAGAAAACACACATTAAAAACTGTTTTCTGGCATTATTTGATCCTGAGGTGAGTATAGCTCAAGTCTTTATTACAACTTTTCAATAGAGACAAGATCACTGATGTTTTATTGTAAGTGATGGCACTTATGTATTCATTCAATACATGAGATATAATGAGTCCCTTTAAAGTCTATAATCACTGATAAAAAGAATTATTACAGGTGCAGTTTACTCAACAATCTCATCTTCAGCACATCATCGTATGATCACCACAGTAATGTTTAAAAGCCGCATTTCCTGCTGCTCTCAGCTGTTCTGGCTGATGATCAGAGCCGATGCTCTGATGCGAGAGTCTCTCTTCTCCCTGTTCTGTCTCAGCCTCCGGAGCACAGGGGCGCTGCCGCTCTCGCCTGCCCAGGGCGCGTCTCCTGCTGCTGGGACACACGCTGCCTGAGGGTCTGACCAAGAGAACGCCACGCTTCCAGGTTAGCCACAAAAAAATGAGACCTAAAGCAAAACAGCTGACCACAGCGATCGATGAAGCACTTTGTTCTGATCATAAATATTGCAGATAGTAGTAATTTTCACTCTTTAACTTGAGTGTATTTCCCTATAAGAAAATACTGCAAGCAAAGAGCATTATTCATCCATTCATTTTCTATACTGACCATCCTTTTCTGGGGGGGGGGGGGGGGGGGGGGCTGGAGCCTATCCCAGCTGTCAATGGGTGAGAGGCGGGGTACACCCTGGACCGGTCGGCAGTCGATTGCAGGGCAACATACAAAGACAAACAACCATTCATGCTCACACTCACACCTAAGGACAATTTAGAGTCACCAATTAACCTAATGAGCATGTTTTTGGTCTGTGGGAGGAAGCCGCAGCGCCCAGAGAGAACCCCCACATGCACGGGAAGAACATGCAAACTTCACACAGAAAGGCCCCGCTGCACAAAGAGCATTAGTAAATGTTAATACCAACACGTAGAAAAGAAAGCATGAACTCATTCAAAAATGATTGTAAAGTAAGTAGTTTGAGAATCACTATCAAAGTTTGGACATTTGCTGTCCAAAGACCACAAAACTGTCACATGTTAACTAAGATTTTTCCTTTTTTCAACCGTTCGGCCCCGAACAGACCGATAATCGGGATAAAAGAGAGACCAAATGACACATATGCAGCGTAAACCAAACTCCATCAAACAAAAGACACAAGTAACAGAGACGCCATATGCTGCAGCATTATCATGACCACAGAGGAGTGAGAGGACAGGGTACCATGAGTCTGTGCTGAGGACAGGTCCCGGCTCTCCGCCATCGCTCTCCTCCTCCTCTGGAGAACCTGCAGGAGCTCCGCTTCCCCGACATTTCGGCCAATTCGCCTCCTGGACGGCGCTCTGCGGAGGGGCTGCTGTTTCATGTTGTCCTGGTGTGGAGAACGCCGGCTTAAAATGTGCCATGTATCACTCAGGATTCTGGCTCCAGTGTGAGTTTAAGTACATTACCAGCATTCCTTTGAGCTCCAGGATGACGGACTTTCTGCTGTCACTCCTCTGGTCCTGTGAGAGGATTCAGGAATTGGAGAAATAGTTTGGAACTGGGTCACAGCTGTTTTATAATAGAAGGAACAAGCAGGTGTGAGGATTACTGACCGTCCAGGAGCCGTCGTCCTCCTGTGAACACAGTCAGACGTCAGTTACCAGCGTTTATTACTCAGCACTTTGGATTCTTTCCACCTTTCCAAGAACAATACGCGCACCTGTATTCGCTTGACGGGCCTCAGGACGATGCCTTTCTTTATCCTCTCCATCATTTCATCCACCGCTTTCGCCTTCACGTTCAAAACGGGCGCTGCTTCTTAAAGATCAGAAACGTGTCAAACATTTAAAGGCGTTTAAAAGCACTGAGGGTCAGGGCATCTATTTTATATATATGTTCAGGGCGAAAAGTGTGTTTTCTGGGACGCTGTTGCTTCAAAGCATGAAAACTCACCGTCCTGATGAGCCTTGCTGGATCTTTCTTTCCTCCTGCTTCTCAGGAAATCAAGTGAGCTTGGTGCACAGAGAGAAACAGCGAGGTCACAGGGGTCAAATTCTCAGTGAGGAATCGTTTTTCTCTTGTTGTCAGAGTGTGAAAAGCCTCTGAAACAGTGCTTTAACAATCATGTGAAACTGAGACTGTCCACTGAAACTAATGGCAGAGGGAGCCGACATACTTGGTGACAGCGGTGGGAGGTGGAGGAGGTGGAGGAGGTGGAGGAGGCGGCGGAGGCGGCGGTGGAGGCAGAGGTGGAGGTGGAGCAGGAGTGGATTCCTCCTCTGCTTCGTCAGGTTTATCCTCTCGGTTCAGTGCATCTTGCAACTGTTTCACTACAAAGGAAGACAGTCAACGTTTCCTGTGATGATCATCAGAGAGCAGAGAAACTGGGCTGTGACATCGTCCACACAGCGCTGGAATGTAACTAAGTACATTTACTCACTTTAAGAGAGAAACATTCAACTCTGTACTCAACTGCCTTCACCTGACAGCTTTAGTAACTAGTTAGCTCACAAATTACACACAAAACACATGAAGAGCTCATGAAATATAATGTTTTGTACTAAATTAAACGGTGCACACAAGGGAAATGATTCACTGATTAATCAATTAGTCAACTGTTAGAAAATTTATGAACCATTTTGCTAATCGTTTAATTTTTCATGCAAAAGCATTCCAGCTTCACAACTGTGAAGATTTGCTGCTTCTGTTTTAGTTATCTTAATAATTTAAATGTATGTTTTAAGATTTTTGAGGTTTGGACAAAAGAAGAAAAGTGAAGGTGTGACTTAGGATTCTGGGTAACTGGGACAACATTTCTCATTATTTGTTTTTTGAAAACCAAACAATCAATCGATTGGAGGGATGACTCATTATGATAACATTATGATAAGTGGCCATGCTGAGAATCCCTGCAAGTGCTAACGTGTTAGCCACTATTCGCACGTCAGCTGAGGCAGCAGCTACCTTCCTCCTGGAGCTGTGTGACGGCGCTGTTAGCCTCGGACAGCTGAGTCTCTAAGGCCTCCCTCTCCTCTTCGCTCGCCTCCAGCTGCTCTTTCAGGTTCTGCAGCTCAGAGAGGAGGCTGCTCTCTTCCCCGCCGCTCTGGCTTTGCTTTACCTGCACACAGGTGTGACAGAAACAGGCGACATGCAGGAAACATGAACAGAGCAGAGTGGACACTCTCTTTCAGCGTATCTGCGCGCACCTGGTCGTGGTAATAGCGCTGTATATCGCAGAGGGCCGCGCTGACGGTGGAGATCTGCTCCAGCGCCTGTTGCAGCTGCAGGCTGGTCTCCGAGCTCTGCGTCAGCATCGCGCTCCGCCCGCGGGCCGCCGTCTGCTGCGCCACCATCTGAAAAGACAACCCAAACCCAGCGTCACCTCCTGACATCTTAAAAATCATCTTTATGATTTTCTGCTCGGGCTGAAATGAAAACGAAAACACATCAGTGACAATGGGCCATGATTAAGAGGAAGAATAAAGTGAGATCTGAAAGGCTGGTTGTTAATTTTCTCCCCCCAGGAGGTTGTCACAAGGCAGAGAAAATCATTTCAAGCCAGCGTTTGACTGAACAATGACTTGGAAGCCTTGTTAGAATTACTCATCGGCTTCATTGATGAGCAGTGACAATACGAACGGGACGATTTAGCTGTGAGACAAAGCGTCATTTTCCCAACATTATGATAAGTGGCCTGGAAGCAGAAATGAAAAGTGTCAAACTTTGCCTGAATTCACTGGGATTCTTTCTTCTGTGGTGCGACAAATAAACACATCAACTTTAATAATTAACAACTGTGGTGTAGAGCTCATGGACGATCGGAGCGCTCGAAAATGAGCTTCTGTGATGTTTCATATCGTACATGCGGGCATTGATCTGCTGGATTAGCCAACTTTAGTTATCAGCAAACTAGTTCGATCTGCCACGCGCATCAACAAACAGCAGACGACACACACACTAACATCTGAGGAGGTGAACGTAGCAGGAGCTCGCCTAGCCGCTAACAAACAAGGCGTTTAATACAGTCGGTTCAGCAATAAGTGATTCCCCGTCAATGTAATCAATAAAAGAGGCAATAAGCCTAAGTTTAATTAATTGCCAGAAAAAGACACATTTTTAATATATTGAGTGCCAAAAAAGGCACTCAATATATAGAGGCCGCACTTGTCTATAAGCCGCAGGCGCCCACGTTGTAACATGAGATATTTACACAGAAAGATGGCAGACTTTTTTTTTTTTATTTTAAATTACCGTAAATAAATGTTTTTTTCCAAACAGTGTCTGTAACACGGCAGTAACACAGCAGTAAAACTACAGCAAACGTGCAGTAACACAGCAGTAAAACTACAGCAAACGTGCAGTAACACAGCAGTAAAACTACAGCAAACGTGCAGTAGCACAGCAGTAAAACGACTGTAAAAGTGCAGTAACACGGCTGGTTAAAAACATAACCAGCCTAGCAGCCGTAGCCTGTTAGCCTACCAGAAAACACAATCAAACTAGCGTGTTCCTTGGTGCATTATCTCTTCCACCCGTCTGTCTTGCTCTTGCGTTTCCTGCTAGAGCGCCCCCTGGAGGCCGTTAGCCCGTAAAAACCTACAGATTAGCCACTTTGTTGTTTAAGCCGCAGGGTTCAAAGCGTGTGAAAAAAGTAGCGGCTTATAGTCTGGAATTTACGGTAGCAGAATCAGCCTTACAAACGTGTAAAAATGTGCCATTCGTGTGTCGTTCTAGTCAACGTTCATCATCTCACACTGGATTCATAAACCGTCTCTCTCACAGATTATATTATCGAAAGCAGATGCGCGTTCGGAGAACAGGAAGTGAGGAAAAAGCAGTTTTCAGTTCAGTGTTCTTCGCGGTTTGGTGAGCTCCGTATCAGCGCGTGCAGCACGAGGCTCGGCGCCGCAAATTACACCGCCCTAATCTGCGCTCTCCCTTAAGCAGAGAGCAATTTTCACACAGCAATTAGCACAATTATTTCACACACACAAACACACGGGCCCAGCCGCACACAGCTACACAAAGAGACAAAGACGCACAGGCAGGAAAAAAAAGAAAACCTCCAAATTGTTTCCTGTTTGAGGCCCTGCATCATTATACCGCCACGCATCACAGGGAAGAGGTGTGAATGGTTGGTGTTTTCAAAACACATGAAAACAGACAAATAGCAGCGCATACAAGAGGCATTCAGCGCAGGGGGGTCTTTTACCGTGAATTGAGAGTAAAGGGGCTGAATTGTGTGAACAGTTGGGGGTCCTTTTCACAGGTAAGGACCCCTGCGAGGCGGCCCATTGTGCGCCTGTCCGGTAAATGGAGGACACCGCGCACAAAGGCGACAATTGCTATATGCTCGGCAAAACATAAAGGTGTCAGGCAAAGACAGGTTGTGCTTAAAGACCGCCATTCTCCTTCAGCAGCAGTGATGACCGCTAATTACGGGGAAGGGAGGGGCTAAATGGGAAGGGATGGGAACAGGGAGATGTTTTTTGAAAGAAAAGGCCTTCATTATGGGAGCAGCTGGGGCAGCAAAAAAAAAAAAAAAACTGTGTATTTGTGTTTGTGTGTGTGTGTTTGGGTATGTAAGTGAATTGGTGTTTTTCCTGCAAGCGCACGAGTGTGTGTCCGCTTTTGTCTTGTGTGTGTGAACGGCTCACACAGAGAGCCCAGATTTGACCGAAGTGTCATCGGTGTGAAAACGGAGAATGGAGACCCCTTCTCCTGTCCCGCCACATCAGCTGCACCCTGACAGAAGTGTGTGTGTGCGTGTGTGTGTGTGTGTGTGTGTGTGTGTTCACCCCTCCCCTTCCTCCCCGTTCCCGTCCGAGTGTCCATGTGTTGGCCTTAGCTGCCCGAAGGTCAGCTCCGACACTCGTGCTCCCTTCCCGTGGCACGACCTGTCACCCTCAGCGTCTATAGGTGTGAATGTACGACAAAATGTGCAGAACAACACACGTGTGCGCACACACACGCAGCGCACACACGCTCACACCTGGTGGGCGAAGACTTCAGCGTGCTGCCGGAGGCCCTGCTCCAGCTCCAGCTTCTGAGACATCTCTGTGAACTCCTCTGTGACAAGCTGGGACACTGTGCAGGCAGGCACACACACACACACACACACACACACACACACACACACACACACACACATTAAGAGCCATTTCCGATAGCGTTCTTGCCTCTCATCACATTTTTGACTGAGGAACTGAAAATGAATGCAGCATTGATGCGATTTATTGCTTAATAAATAAGATTAATCAAATCTGCTGCATCACAAAATGCTTTTTATTCGCTAAATCAAAACTCTGCATTACAGTAACGATATACACATCCAATGAAATGGAGTGGCCGTATCAATATGAGCGAAGAAACATCTCAAACCTCAGGAAAGGAAACCCTACTTTGGGTGAAATGCCCCTTTAAACAACTTCAGATTTAACATTTTTGGTCGGACAAAACCAGAAATGTTTCTGGATAAATGATGAATTGATTATTTGGAGGGAAATATCATAGATGAAGGTTAATAAAGATACTAACAGACCCATCGATAATCAAATAATGTTAGCTGAATGTACTGAGGACTCACTCCGTTTGATTTTATTCATGGTTTTGCTCTGCTTGTTCATCTTCCTCAGGACGGCCTCTTTCTCCTCCACCTCCAGAACCAGCTGAGAGAGAAAAGTCTGCGATGAGGCACACACACACACACACACACACACACACACACACACACACACCTGCGCGCACATGCACTGATGTACCTGCTCTCTGAGCTGGGCCTGCTCTTTGGTCAGATCCTCCACTCGTTGCTCCAGCTGCAGCTTCTCAGCCAGCAGACCGTCGACTGACGTCTGCAGCTCTGACACACAGACGGGAAGAGGTCAGCCACCAGTTCGACAAATCAAATCTCTTCCCAAATCAAGGCCCAGCTCACAGGCGGTGACGATCTGATTATGCGCAATTTATTTTTAATTAGGCAGAAACCACATCATGAGCTGTTCTCTCTAACCTGCGATCTTGGCTTGACTCTCCAGCAGCAGCGTCGCCTCATTGCTGTCCCCACCAAGGTCGACCACGTCACAGTTAACCGCGGGGTCAGCCTCTGGGTCAAAGGTCGCAGCGGCCAAGTTTTCAGGCAGCTCGGGGATGAGGGGCATCAGCATCTGGCTCGTCCTCTTCAGGACTTTGTTCTCTTTGGTCACCTAGGCAACAGAGGAGAGGATGGTGAGTCTGGAGGTCGCTGATTGTGTTATTTTAATCTATCAGTGTGAAAATAGCACAGACAAAACAAAGGCATGGCGAGGTGAGAGAGTATCATCTGATGTACAACATGTGAGGTCGCCTCTTACATCAGCCTCTTCCTCAACAGCAATGAAAAGGAAACATAACAAAACAAAAGGACATGGGGAGGAAAATGACCGCAAAGAGCAAAGGAGAAGGAAGAAAAGGCAGAGCAAGAGAGGAAAGGAGAATGAAGGAAAGGACACAAGGAAAGGACAGAGGAAATGAAATTCTAAGAAAATACAAAGGAAAGGAAAGGAAAGGAAAGGAAAGGAAAGGAAAGGAAAGGAAAGGAAAGGAAAGGAAAGGAAAGGAGCAGCACTGCAGTGGTACAAAGACATACTTTGACAGCCAGAGCCTCAGCACTCTCTCTGCAGGAGCGTTCAATCTGGAACTGGAGCTCCAGAACATTGATCTCTTTCAGGAGCTGATTGGACACTGGGAACGAAAGGAGGAGAACTGCTGGTCACCTCATACAAATATAAGACAGAGACATGAGGACAGATCTGATCTGATCTGATCTAACCTGTCCAGAATAAACCGAGTTTGTCCAGTGATGCATGCTGGGATAGTCTCCACCGCTCTTACGGTCCTGAATCAGGACACGCAGGTAAAGAAAATGAATAAATGATTCTCACCTTCCTCCAATTCAGACAGTCTCTGATTGGCTTCATCCCTCTGCAATTCCAGGATTTCACACTGACAATCAAACATCAACGAGTCAGGAGAAAGAGATCAATCAGATGACGAGAAACTGATATATTTGATTTTATTCACATTTGATTCTACTATCAGACAGCACCAAAATGGTTTTTGTTCTTGTTAATGTAATCAAGTTCGTCTACTTGTACATTTTAGAGCTTTTATTCAGAATTTTTTCTTTCTTTTATAATTTGCTTCCTTATTTTATCTTAAATTCAATAATCTGATTAAACATCCCGTTTTATTCAACCACAGTCTGCTGAAATTTTAGGATTTTCTTTTTAGCACCACGAGGGAGAAGTGGTTTGACTTCTGCAGTAACTCTGTTTGAGCGGGATATTCAGCTTTTGATCGTGCTGATTGTCTCTAATGCACATTACAAAGTGGCATTAATGAACCACTAATTGGACGCCTGTCACTGAAGGTGATACCTGAACGTCTCTCTCATCTTCGAAAGACAAATCGCTGTCTCCGTCAGACTCTGCGGGGAAAAGAAAATCATTTTATCTTCACACAACAGACGGACCGTCACGCGGCAGCAGAAAACAGAGGAGATGCTCAGCTGGGAGGCGAGATAATCAAAGCTCCTCACATCCTGTCAGTGTGACCGCGAGAGGAACTTCACGAGGCCACGCGAAGGAGGCCACTGAGGCAAATGCAGGAAGTGAAATCACAGAAGGATCCTACAAAAACTTTACTTTCTGCGGCGTCTGACTCACAGAAGCTTCCAGCTGTTGCTTCACTTTCCCCAACAAGCTGAGAGTTTTGTGCTCTTAAAGCTATTTTTGACCTTTCTGGAAATAAGTTAAGTTGCTTTCTTGCAACACCACTGTGACATCCAGCCAAGAAACTGTGCAGCACGTAACCCTCTGTGAGACCACGATGTGTTCATTCCACAACATAGAATATGTTAATTAGTGAGCTTTAGAGTTGCTGGTAGGTGGATTTTGCTAGCTCGTTACCCCCATTTGCACTCTTTGTGCTAAGCTAAGCTAATCGGCTGCTAGCTGTTTTATATTTACTGAACAGATATGAGCATGGTACCAATCTTATCATCTACCCATCAGTGGCAAAGTGAATTAATTAGAAGGTGTTTAGCCTAGCTTAGCCTGAAGACTGGAAACAGCTAGTTTTTCCTTGTCCTGAGATACAAAATACAGCGACGCGCACCTCTAAAGCTTGCTAGCTAACACGTCATGTTACTAAACTACAATTGTGGTGTTGTGGGGTTAAATATGGCACTATTTCATGTCTCCCAGCCAAGAAACTGTCCTGCACACAAACCGCTATTTTTTATGCAAGGCTAACACAACTGTCTGCTGGCTTCATATTTGCTGTAAGTGTGAAAGTGAAAGAGCATATTCCTAAAAATGTTGAATTGTAACGAAGCACTGATTCACTCCCGCCGACGTTTCATTCAAGCATTGTTTTTGGATTTCTTAAAGCAACTGAAATCTCACAGATCAAAGACAGTGTTGAAATAATCACAAAAAACATGGTGAAACCTGCTTTTATTGAATTCATACACTGAATCACCAACACTCAAGAAATATTGAGTGAAAAACCAAACTTCTGAACTAAAAACCTGTAATTACCTTCTTCTACAAGTCCAGATTAAGGATGTTACTGAAAGTGCAAAGTCATCATGTGACTAAAATAAATCAGCAATTTCTATCCACATTATCAAGTCTTACCTGCTGCTGCCCCGTCCTCACTTTGCAGCCACATCCTGCCGTCGGCGCAGTTTTCAGTTCTTAGCTTTTTGGTAAATTAAGCTCATTCCAGCACAAACAAAAACCTGCTTTCTGTCCGAGTAGCAGACGCCTTGTTATGGAGGAAGCAAGTGGGATTTCTGCTTAAACCCTCCCCCAGTGCCATTTCAAAAAGAGGAACTTTTTGCTTACACTGCCCCCCCCCCCCCCAAAAAAAAACGTCTTAATCATCAGAGTCTAAAGTGGATTTATGTCTTAATAAGAACTCTTTCATGTATTTTTGATTATGTTTGTGACAAGTAAGCTAGAGGACGAGGGGTGTGAACTTTTCCCCCCTTTTCTTACAGCGAACGGAGGAAAATGTACCCTCAGTCCATGCATGTGGTCTCTAAGGGACGACACTGTCTCTCTACTGCAAGATCAATGTCACTCATGCGGCCGGAGCAACGGCAAAGCTTCTTTCATTCCTCTATTAGCATCTGTGCTCAGAGTTCATGACCTGCGAAACATCAGAGCTGCCATGGGAACCAAACTCTGGGCGCTAATTCAGGAGATGATGTCGATGACACACATTCCCCCGCTATGAATTATTGAAAAACTTATTTTATTTATTCACCTGTACGGGCAGGGTTAAGTACCACTTGCATTTAACCCTTGACAGGTGACTTATGGGTGGGGTTTGGTCCATCAGGGCGAGCAGGAGGTCAGATGCAGAACAGTGTCTTAAAGAATAAGGCTTGTGTTATTTCATATTTTATTACTGTCAATAAAATCCACGGAAAGGACCGATTTGTCTCTCAGGGCTTTCTGACTTGTGTGTGGTGCTTGGCCCTAAGTGGCTGGTTCCTACTGAAGACATAAATCTTTAAAAAAGGGGCTTAGAGATATAATTTCATTTTTAAAACAGGCTCAGTAATTTCCTGAAACAGGTGGGCGCTGCAATTTTTATAGGACAAACATGAGAAAATAGCACATTTGTTGGGGACTATTTTTAGCTGTGGATGAACACACATTTGGCGCTCCAGTATTTACAGCATATGTAGGATCAACTCAAAATAAACAGTGCCAATGTTCATTGTAATGAAGGAACATGACAAAAGAAAGAAAAAGTCATTTGCAGGGAAAAGGTAAGGACAAAACCTGGATATTTTCTTAATTTTAAATATGGTGTACAATGTCTCCACACGTGAAGCAGAGAGAACAAGACGAACACATCTTAAAGGTAGTTTTAAGTCCACCGTCTGTTCCAAGCAGAGGCATATCTCAATTATGTCCTACAGTATTAGAAGATAATAGACCAACGGATGTGGTTATGGTTGTTATAGACCATTAATACTATTATAATTAACAGAGGAGTCTAGTAATGCTACCCGGTTGTAACTTGTGGAATAAACTTAGATTATTTCAATATCAGTTACAAAAACAGCCACGCTTTGGTCCATATTGGTTGTAAGATTTCCTCATGCAACACAGACAGAATATTTAAAATAATTCCTGGTCAAACTGGGTGATCTAAAATAATCAAAAGACCTTATTCAACCTTCTGCTTTTAAATCACCTTTAACATACACACAGATAAAAAGCTGCAGTGATTGATGGCAGTGACGTCCTTGTGATTTAATGAGTCTTTTCTCTCTCAGTGTTGCTCCCTTTACAGGCACCACCTGAGCACCAAAAGCTCCTCCAGCCCGTCACCCTGACCTTTACTAATGATTCCTCACCATGTTAATAAAGGTGAAATTGTCACTTAACATTAGCCGTTGTCTGGTGTTTCTTGCAGTGGGCGACATTGTCAGAGAACTCGGTCCTCATTAAAACCGGGTCTTTTAAATTCTGGTTAAATGGAGACAGATTAGAAAAGCCAGCGGGATTTGTTTCTGAAACAACACAAAGACTAAACATGGCTAGCTTGGGGTCCCAGCGAGCCTTTGGCCTTCGTGACACTCTTAAACACTGTTTTGTTTCATATGGAGAACGGGGGCTGATTTTTTTCTTCTCCTTGTGGCCATTTTAAAAAAGAATGTCAGGTATGCGTGTGAGGAAAAAAGGTCTTTAAAAAAACAAAAAGTGCAGCACAGTTATATACATGTCAACTCCAGATACCACTGAGAAATGTAGTATTTTCTGTTGTAATTTTCTCTGGATGATACTGTATTTTATACTGTCTTAATTTTCTTATCTAACAGTGATTTTCTTTCTATAAAATTGTACCTAAATGCCCTCAGACAGGCCAGCGCTGAGGTCATGTCCTCATGGTTTTTTGCAGGACTTTTGGGGTTTTTACAAAGTGGACTTGAGAGTGGATCAGGAAACAAAGCTGGTGCACTTGCTTTATCCACAGCTCCAAAGTAGTTTTTATCCAGTAGCAGTTAAGTTTTTAATTAATGCTAAGAGTAACCAGCGTTTCACTGGTGGCAGCAGGTTAGTGGACGGCTAGTTTTTACAGTTTTTCCTGAGATGATCGAACTCACCTTGGGCTGCTCCTGCTACAAGCTAATGCTAAGCTAGTGCTACAAGCTAACACTAAGCTAGTGACTTGGGTCAGTGTACTCCATCTGACATTTAACCATCAGAATAGCAGCAAAGGGCGACAGATGTGACTAAAACACGCTGAGAGTCATGCTTACAATAAAGGTCAAGTTTATAACTAACGCTATCCGTAAACACGCTAGCAAAACAGGCAACATGCTAACCGCAGAGCCGTAGTTGTCTCATTCATTAATAACATCATACCATAAACAAAACAACTTATTTAATTAATAAATTAATAATTAATAGAAATGATCTCAGATACACGGTGACATTACCTTGGCTTCGTGCGTTCCTGTGTGATGGTGGGTGCTGCACAGCTATCAGCCGCTGCCAAACTAATGTCTCTAATCTCTAGAGCTCCACATGTAATCATTTTAAATGTGTCCATAGAATATGTTGTGATTTAATAAAGACTTAAACATGTCTTTATAGCTGCGTTCAACTATACTGTGTTACATCCCTTTTCTGAAATGTTTGTATGTTGTGTATGAATGCTTAATAGGGGTAAAGTGTTACCAACCAAACTATTACTTGGCGAATATGTTACATGTTATTTTAGGTGTTTTGGACTCTGTGTTTAAATGTGATGGCTTTTAGGCACAACAAAAAACAAAATTTTAAATCTAAACTATTTTTAGAAAGAGGTTAAAAAAAAGATGTCGATTTTAAATCGCAACAGTTACGTTACGAGTATTACGTACTTCATAATACCCGTAACGTAACTGCTGCGACTTAAATGCCATAATAATCAGTCGGTGTATTTTTCAAAATAAAAGTCTCAGAATAAAAAGAAGCATATTAAATGCGGAGGTTGCCAACTGGAAATAGATGGTTACTGAGAAATACGTTTGAAAAAGTTTATTTAATGTGGATTGTCGCGTGCGTACTATCAAAACGAGAGAGACCTTTCGATGGGAAAACATATTGTCAGAAGTGGGATTCGAACCCACGCCTCCAGGGGAGACTGCGACCTGAACGCAGCGCCTTAGACCGCTCGGCCATCCTGACTTAGAAACATTGTTCCCACAACATGTTTATATATTGGCTCATAGATCGTGTGTAGTTTGGATCATTTTATGTATTTTCAATACTCCTATTGTTTTAACGCAGCATCTACAACCATGTTCAGATACGTTAGACTATATAATACGTTTTAATCAAAGCATTAGCCACATTTAGCTTTAGATTTAATAGACCTACTGTCCTCGTAGGACGTAATATTAGTCAGTTAAATAGCGTTTCGTATAATGCCACACAGCTGCAGGTCTGCCCTCACCTGAATCAGAATCGGAAATCCTTTATTTAACTCCGAGGGGAAATTGTTTTTGCAGCCATAAAAGACCTTTTATTTAAACGTAAAACCTTTTAATAAAACGTTTATTTACATTTTTTATTATTATAAAAGACCTTTTATGGCTGCATCAGACGATTAAATGAAACATTTTAAACGCATTTTATACACATTCTTCTAAAAAAAACATCTTGAGATACTTGTTGTCCTCATAAATGAAAATAAGATACTGTGAGCTCCAGCAGAGGTTGTAATGAGGTGACCAGCAGCAGGATGAGATCACTGAAGAGCTTAAATATTTTTAAAAAGAACATATTTCTGCTGCGTTTTGATGGTGGTGTTAGATGTCCAAGATGGATGGGAAAATATCACACTGCAAAGTTCAAACTTCATGTCAAGAAATATTACAGAAAAAAAATGTGCTTTTGCTAAGGGCGTTAGGATTTATTATCGTTGTTTTTCTATTTTCTAAGAGGCCTTTTACTCTATTTGAGAGCAACACTAACATGTTTACATTTGGTCAATAGAAATGCTTTGATACCTACAATTTTGGGGTCATATTTAGTAAAGCCAGGTGAGTTTAACAGCATCTTCAACAAAAAGGCAACTCAAAGTGCTTCACATAAGAAACAGAAAGACATTAAGATGTGAAAAGAGATGTAATTGAATTTAGGGAGAATGATATAAACAGTCAAAAAAGTCATAGTGCACGAAAAGTATGAATAATCTAATACATTTCTAGTCATCTGCAGATCATACTGCAGTGTTTGGGCTAAAATCATTACAGTTTTTAATTGTAATTAATAAAGTAAGTTCCACTGAAATTAAAAGGGAGGCATCATCATAACAGACAGCATGAAACAACCAGATTAAAAGGCATGGGCACCATCTTACTAATTATCTTCTTTTAATTTTAATTGGTCTGTACAATCATTAAGAAACACATTTTTTCAGCTCTGGAGAACCATCAAAAAAGCAAAGCCCCTGCAGCTGAAGCCACCCAGCCGTCTTCTTTTCCATCTCCGCCTTGATTGGCTCGGACGCCGTGCATGCCTGTCATCCTGAAATCGCAATCCTGGCAACCCCTCCCTCATCTGCATCCACAAATGCCGGTCCGCGGGTCTGTTTAAAAGCAGAGGTTTAATGAAGCAGAAACATCTGGTTTAGTTTATGACACTGTGCAGCAGCATCTGGTTGTTCAGTGCTCGGAGCAGAGTTGGACTGAGGTGACAGATCGTTGGGTTTTAACGCCACTGATCTGATGTGTTTTTGAGCATGTGACAAAGAGGGGATGGTTGTGATTATCTGCCGGAGAAAATCGTGTGTGAAACAAACTGAATCGTAGTAAAAGAGAGAGAGATTATGAGGGAGATGCACACTCACCTGCTCCGGCTCTGGCCTACTCAGCACTAATGACTGTGTGATTGGATTATCCGGGCTTTTAGCTGCACCACAGCTGCAGCTGACAGAGAAGCTTCCCCGCAGAGGTCAAGCTGGGGTCAACAAGAGGTCAGCGGGGTCGTGACCTTTGTGTAAGACAAGGCTTTGGGTGGGAGTGCAAGAGAGGCAGGGAGTGAAGGTAGATCTTAAGACGTGAGTGGTAAGAAGAGGGTGTTTTTTGCTTTTTTTTACAGAATGGTGACAGACAGGATCCATGTTTCTGGGAATTCAGAGAAGAGGATGCTGAGAGAGGAGGAGGGGGAGGAAGGATGGAGGCGGACGGGATGCGTTGTGACAGCAGAGCCTCGCAGACACTGCTGGCCTCCTGGTGACTCCACTGTACGCTGGAAACACAAACAAACAGGGCCGCCGCCACTGCCGGCCCCATCCACTCCATCTCCCTCACGCTTTCTCTCCTCTCCTTCGTCGTCCGAGCCATCACGTTTTGTCCAAACACCAACACTTTTTTTTTTTTTTTCATGTTCGCCTCAAAACAGAAGGATATCATTTTCCATGACCCCCAACTATCCTTTAACCATCTGGTTGGAGCCAGCAGGGATTTTTATAAGCGCTTAATGGGATATTTAATATGTGGGCCACTTCATATTACATCACTATGTAGTCACAGATTTAAAGTGCAGTCATGTTAGTGTATTTTATGATTCACGAGGAGGCACATGAATATTAGAGGCTGCAGGTGATGAAATGAATGAGTCCAGTTGGCTGAGAATAGCAGCCTGTGAGTCAATTCCCTGTGGGGGATTTGTCTCTGCGTTGGTTTAGACCAGAGGATGATGACCGAGTCTATTAGTGTGAGTAAATGACAATATTCTCCTGTGATTAGTCCCAGCGCACATTTCCACACAAACGCAGGCGGAGTGATCCGCTGAACTGAGGGGAGATACTCACAGTGTTTGGTGTTGGTCCCCCTTCAAACTCTGCAGACTCTACAGGTTTGAGGGGACGTCCTCACCTGCAGAATGGCTTATTTTAAACCCTCCTGAAGGGCGATGAAGCATGTGGCTATGAGCTCTTCATATTTAATGTATCAGTTGTACTGTGGCATCAAATCTCTTGTCTCTGTGTGTGTTAGATGAAGCCAGCACTGAATGCTCATTGAGATTCTCACCGTTGGATCAAACATTATGTGATATGTATTATTTTCGGCGGGGTGCTGCTCCTCTGTGGTGTCAGACGCCGCTGCACAGCGATAGATGCTCCTTTCATCCTTTAATTACTATTGAATTTCGTATTTTCAGATTGTTTTTTAAACCTGTGTTTTTCGTTTTTATTGTATTTGCACACCGGCTTGTCTCAGATTTCCTCCTCGGGGATGAATTAAGTATTTCAAATTGAATTAAATTGATCATTTTGACTCACATCAGCAAGACTCTCGTATGGCTGCTTTGTGTTGAGACACAAATAAACGACAAAGAATTTGAAGAGTTTCTTTTATATTCTTGAAAAGAGAAATAAGGGTTTGTATTAGAAGCATGTTTACACCCCTCAAAAGAGCTACTAAAAAAAAAAGTATTATTCAGGGTTTCTTTTAAAATGGATGGCTGGACATTAAATAGAAATTAGAATAAATGAACAATTACACTTTGAACTTCAAAAAATGACGCAAAATTAGGTTGATTGATGTATTCTTGTTGTACATGTATTTTTATAAAAGCCTCTCTTGGGAGAAGCAAATTATCTTAAGCTATAAACGCCATAATGAATATATGTTTATATGATTTTTATCTATCCCCACAAAAAAAATGAAGGCTATAGGTGCTGAGCTTTCCTCCAACAATAGTTTGAGCTTCAGGCTGTTGACATACTTTCACACCTCCAAACGTTCGCTGTGAAGCCAGCGTCTGCTCCTTCAGGCTGGGAGTGCAGCAGCAGCTCGTGGTTTTTCCATCCTCAGCTCTGTAGGTGTCACTCTAACTCCGTCATCTGCCACCTGTTGCTCTGCCAGCTCTCCTCAACAGGTTCCTGCTCCTGCACTGAGCTCTAAGTCTTCTAACTGCAGGGGAAGACATTTGGACTTGGAATTTAGATTACAAATTAAACAAAGTGCTGACAAGAACACAAAAAATCTCATTTTCTCATTTTGAAAAACTGCAATGAAAACTGAAAAAGAAAAATTCTTGCTTGTGACAAAACAGAATCCCATAATAATGTTTTATTTACTGGACCTAGTGAGCAGAATCTGCAGATTTTGCCTGTTCTCACCATCACCTGAGGGTCATTTTGATGAATAAAAATGTGCTCACACCAGACTGAACTCCCAGTGTCTAAGAAAAAACAACCACTGTATGCCCGGCGAAATACCAGACACACCGTCAGTGTGCTCTGCCGCTGGCTTTTGCCCCGTCTCCTGTGATGGCAGCTACATCACCGTCTCACAGTGATGATGTCAGGAGGGGAAGCCGTCTGCTGAACCCGGCACAAAGTGGCACAGACGGCCTGATCGCCGTCTCCGGGTCATGACAGGAGAGGAAGCAGGGTGTCTGGTCATGGTGGGCACACAGTGGCACTGTCTGCAGCTGAACACTGAACACACACGCACACACACACATACACTGAAGTTTACACAGATACATGCATTCACACACACACACACACACACACACACACACACACAGTCAGCAGGCTGGCCTGATAGAGGCGTCTGTCTGTCTGTCTGTCTGTCTGTCTGTCTGTCTGTCTGTCTGTCTGTCTGTCCGTCCGTCTGTCTGTAGGAATGGGAATTATTTTCTAAAGTGCATGAATTAACATAAATGTTGTTCCATAAAATGATTTTACGACCTGCCAAATCATAACTTGCTGTTCATTAAGTCATCTCAGCTTGACTGGTGCTTATTTTCTCTTCAATAAACGTCAGAGCTGATTTGTTCTTATCAGTGCAGAACATCATTTCACATCACTTACCTGATTAAACGCACTTTAATTTCTCCTGAATACTCATTCAAACGCAATCACACGTGTTCTTGGTGGTGGAAGAAGTATTCAGATCATTTACCTGAGTAAAAGTATTAATACCACTGTGAAGGAAAAGTCCTGCATTCGAAACTTTACTCAGGTTAAAGTAAAAATAAGCAAAATGTACTTAAAGTATACTTAAAGTAAAAGTACTTCTCCTGCAGTAAAATGTCAGTTTTTAGTATCATATTTGATGTTTGTACTATTACTGCTACATTAACGTGTAGGTTGTATCTTTATTTGTAGATGTTTCAGGTTGAGCTCATTTGAACTGTTTGTATACTGTTTGCTACTTTAATCTGCAGCAGTGCATCATGTTCTATAAGAGATTATGTGAGTACCACGAATCTCTGAAAAGTTTTCATGAGCTCAGAAAAACAGCCTGTTTTCAGCTTTTTAAAGCTGATCCAAGACGGCTTCAAAATCAACCTTAGAGGCAGAGGAAGAATTTCTGTGAACCCACAGAGGAACACTTAATCCTTCAGTTCGTCACGAACATTCAAACATGAAAAGAAGAATTGTGATCTGAAAAGTAACCAAAGCTGTCAGACAAATATAATTGAGTAGAAGTATAAAGTTGCATCAAATGGAAATGCTCAAGTGAAATATGAGTACCTTGAACGTGTACTTAAGTACAGTACTTGAGTAAGTGTATTTGTCACAATGTTACATTCCTTTAAATGACAATGATCTCAAATTTATATCCTCAAAAATACATTTTTTACTACAAAAGAACGAGTCTGAATGACTTACAAGATGCAAAATTTATCCAGTTAATTATGTTTCTCAGACAACATTATTTGGGATTTATTATCTATGGCCACTTTAACCCACATATACTGATATGCATAAACACGGCCTGCTTCAGATTCAGCCAGTAAGTAGATTAGAAATATGATTCTCTGTAAAAATGGAGCTGCAGACCCTCAAAGGGCAAAAGCCAAGTAGATCCACTGTGGTAAAAATATGCCATTAGAGATAAAAGTTCTGCATTAAAATGTGCATTCAGTACGGTATTATCTGTACAATATACTAAAGCTGTAGCAAAAAGTACTCACTTTGTAGGATAGCCTCTTCCAGGTTTTTATATTATCCCAAAAGTATGGATTATTTGATCATTATTACTGATGCAGTGGGAGGTAAGCAGCATTTAAATGTAGTTATTTGTCCTTTAAGGTAAAATTATATTTATCTTGCTATTTTATACATTGTCTGGTGTGTTAATATAAAAAAAAAACTACTTTCATGAGCTCATATATTTCTACACATTTAAATCTGCTAATTAACCACCAGCTACAGCTACAGATATATGTATTTCCACCTGAAATGTAGCAGAGAAGTATAAAGAAAGCACCTCAAACAGTACTTATGCACGGCGCTTGATTGAAAGTAGATATACAGTATTTGGTCCATCCAACCAATCACACTCAGTTCACCTGGTTAAGTATATTTAGGTGCAACAGATGATTTTCCTCACTCTGCACAAAGGCCATAGACTTCACATTGATGGTCATCTTAGGAAAAACAAACAGGAAATACAACATTAAAGGGGGAGACGGGGCGACACCAGACGGAGGACTCGAACCTGAAAAATATCTGCGTTCATCACAAGGCCACACCCATTTCTCCCTCTCTCTTTATCTGTCCATCATACCATCACTCCTCCCTCTTTGCATGCATTCCTACCCAAACATCTCCCTACACGGCCGACATGTCTCCTTTATTTCCTCATCTCAGCTTTCCTGACTCTCTTCTTCATCCTTACCTTGCTTTTCCTGTTGCTCATCCTGCCTCTTTCTTTCCATCTTGTCCAGCGTTTCTTGGCGCCTCTCTGCTTGCTTTTTCCCACTTTCCAGCTTTTCTCTTCCTAAAGTATTTACAGCCCTCAAAGTTTCCACCCTCCCACTCCTGCCCCTCCTCACTTGCACTTCTTCTTCTCCTCTTCCTCGCCATTTCTCCTCCCACCGTCTCCCTCCAACTCCCAAATCTTCCTATCATCCCTTTATTTCCCCCACCTCAGCCTTTATTCACTCTTCATATTTTTTCCTACCTCTCGCTCTTTTCCTCGTCCTCCTCCGCCCGCTCCTCCTCTTCCTCCTCCTCCTCTCTGTGCAGCTGGTGGGGCCCTTCCATTAGCCCTGACATGCAGAGGCACTGATTCTGTAAAGGTCGTGACCTCTCGCAGCGGGCTTCGCCAGGGCTTAGTCCTACACACTCACACATCTGCGTGCCCCGGGATGCCCGCTGCATGCATAACTCACCCTTTACACAACACACACACTGAGCTGCGCCGACACACACTCGAATCTGCAGGGTGTATATACATAGTGACATAAAAATGCACAAATGTGGATACGCACACACATGCACGCACGCTCAGATTCACACACACACACACACACAACTCTGCTTTCATCATACTGACAAGACTTAACCCCTCCCTCAATAGCACCAACTGACTGCACAGCTGCTGTGGTTGTAAGTGTGTGTGCGTGAGTCAGATGTGGAGTGGGAGAAATCCTGCTTAATTGGACTGCTGCAGGCTTGGGAAAGACCCACAGTCACTCTGTACTTCTCTCTGGCTTTTTCTCACCCCTCTCTGCCTCTTTTTTGTCTGCCGCCCACCTGTACTCGCATTATCTTGCGTTTCTGTGGCCGACAGCGGCGGCTGTGCGGTGCACTGCAGAGCTGCAGCGAATGCAGGTGTGCTTTGGGAATCCACTCAAATGTAGCAGCAACGAAAAAAAGCTCAGAGGAAAATTACTCATCATCATCATCATCCATCATTTACAGGCATTTACGGCCATTCACGCCCTCCAGGTGTGCGGGGAGTTGTGCGTCCTTTCACAGAAATCAAGGACGTGCTGCAGCTCAGCTTTGAAAAACAGTCTTATCAAATTTTTACAACACTCTATCAAAGCATTTGTATCAGATCATGTTTGGAAACTGATTTCAACAAGTGCAAAAAATAGCAGCTACAGGCGACTAATGCTAATAAAGTTGTCAAAATTCTATAGAATTTTAGCAAAATGTTGAAATAATTTGCGTTCAAATTGCTTGATCTGAACTTTTACATAAGCTTTACAAAACCACGTTTTTGCTTCACTTGAGTCTGTTTAATCTTCTGCTGGACACATAATGAATGAGAGCTGAATTACAATAATACAAAAGCAAAAACATAAAACCTGAAAACATTTTAGCAGGCTGTTTTGTCTCTAATAGTGTCATTTATCATAATTAATTCTATTGTTGCTTTTCGCTGCACCTCATTCCCCAAACATTAACCTCACTTAATACACCTGTCGCCTCTCACAGTTCTGTTTTACCTTTGACTCTTTCAGTTTGCCTCTTTTACTAATTTGCTTGCAAGTTGATGATCAGCGCTGTGCCATTCACACAAAGGCTGATCAGAAAATGAATGTTTCAAGTGCCCTGTAATTGTTTTTTATTGATAATTAACCACAACATTAATCTTAAATGCTGGTCCATATGACATCTTGCGAAACAGGATGGGGGGGGGGGGGGGGTCGAGCATATGTGCACCCAGTGGAGTAAAAACCTTCTGCTCTAACCTCAGCACATGAAGCTCCTGCTGTTTGTGAATGAAACCTGCAGACTCTGCACTCTCACACTCAAAATGCGTTTCCCTCCACGGTCTCGCCTCCTCCCTCCCCGTCTTCACTTCGTTTTACCACTGTTTTCATCCACTGAACATCTCCCCTTCCTCAGCTTTCCTCTTTCATCTCAGTCATCTCTCCCCCTCCTGGTTTCCTCCTCTTCCGCCCTTCCCCTCTCCCCTCCACGACTCCCTCCTCCCGCTCCGAGCCCGTCGCTTCTCACTGTAACTGGCAACTTCGCTTCTCTCCCCTTTTGTGGTGGTGACAAAGGGGGCCGGTGCCCTCTCGCAGGCTATGTTACAGGCTGTCACATGAGGCGGACACTCTGGGACGGCCCAGCGTTATCTGCTGTGACAACTCAGATTACTTCCACAGCCTCCCATCTGATCAGCACATCCAATTCAATTAGTGGCAATTAGTCCTGGTCCTCCCCACCTCTCCCTCCTCCTCCCTCTGCTGCCAACTCCCTCCTCACCCACCCGCTGCGTCTCTCCAAAAAAGCAAAGCTGCACAGCTTTGAGCAACTCACTCAACCTGGCAGGCTGGCTGGTGAACAACTTTGGACCGACTTGTAGCTCTCTCCCCTCCTCATTCTCCAATTACCCCACCACTACACACACACACACACACACACACACACACACACACACACACACAATGACTCATTCACACATTCATACTCCGCCAGAGCACATATTCAAAGTGACACATCACATAGAAACCATAGTTTTCTGCGCATAAACTCCCACAGATCTAATTCAGGAGCAGCACAGAAGGACAAACATGAATCTGCACCTAAATGAGTGTACAAACATTTAACATTAAAAGCAGCTATAGCTAATATTTTTTATGATAAATGATGAAATGACTATGTGTAATGCAAAAGCTGTTACCAGTAATGCCAAAAACAAAGAACCATCACCTAACATTGTAGCTCCTCTTTGCTCAAAGGAGTATTTTAGCATCTTTCAGCTCATTGTTTTGGTTTTCTGGCCCACGCCTTTATTGTTTTAGTTCACTCTCACTGCTGCTTTTTAGCAAGAAAACCTCTAAAAAAGCTACTGCATGCTAGCTCCCACACAACAAATGACAGACTGATACAGTTAGCAACTGACTGAGGAGCATAGAGGAGTTAGATATTTCCCTCTGGAGTTGGAGGAGAATAAAACAGAGCAAAAAGATGTTGGAGAGACTCTTCACGGAAGTGCTAACATTGATGTAAATCTCGTTTGCAAGTGTTTTTGCAAACAATTTCAACTTAAAAGGTGTGAATATGTTGTCTGATAATACGGTTTAGCGAAGTCTTTTGGATAGTGACCCTCTTAAAACAAAGCCACTAGCAAACCTTCAACCATTCTGCCTACTGGTATTGACCGGCTTAACCAAAAAGTCAATTTTCGAGGCCTAAAGAGACAAAATAATCGAATCATTCAAAAATGAGAAAAGTCAGGTTTGTCTTGCGACCACCGAGTTATCAACCACGACGTAAAACAGAAAACACATTCAAACCATTATTTGAGAGAAAATGCCCCTAAAATAGTCTGCACCCATGCCCTCTGTTTGTGGGAGACCCCTTTGTGTGCCGCCCACCCTTTCTTCCCCCACGACGACCCGTTTCCTCACCCATCCTCACCCCCCTTACTGTGGGTCCGCGCACACCTGGCCTTCGCAAATTAGGGCCCTGGAAAACCAGCGAGCGGAGAGAAAAGCGGGATGCATGGTGGAACGAGGGAAGGGAGGGGAGGGGAAGGGGGCGTTTGGTCGACGGGGTCTTTCAGCATTCCGATGGAGCAAAAAGTTAATGACGGCTCTATTGTGTTGTGAGAAAGCTGGCCGGAGGAGAAGTGTTACAGGGAATCACGGCCTGTGCCAATGAGCAGTGACAAAAGGGGGCCGGCTATAAGCTGCATTGAGTTTTTGCCATATTTATATCGCTTACATGGCCGCTTTATGTCTCGCTGAAATAGTGCACTCACTCATCCTCGCTTCTGCGAACAATGTCGGGCTTATTTGGAGCGGCAAAGCCGCAAATAATGAGAGGACTGTTTTCACGAGACAAACACAACAAGCCGCATGAGTTATCAAGAAAGCGCCAAATGAGTTCTTGATGTTTTAGACCTTAAAAAAAACAACTAAAAAGTTTCAAACTCTAGGAGATTTTTTAATCATATCCAATCACTTTCTTGCTCCTTAACTCCCTCCCCTGCCTCCCTCTTCATAAAAGCCGCCCTAACACGCCCGCCTTCCCTGCAGGCCTTAATGCATGCTGACAGCTTCCCTCCGTAATTGGTGATCACACCCAGATGGATGGTTCCTTAATTTGCTGTTCCCAATAAAGCCAGGCAGCTCAAGGGAAAAAGGGGCAGCAGGGGGAGTCGAGCTGTGGAGGTGGTGGTGAGGGGATCCTTGATTTGTTGGTCATAGATACAAGAGCAGTAAACACCCTAGGCTGCGGGCCCGACAGTTTGACCAGGCTTTTGTTCACACGTCCGTTGAAAAGCAGAGAGGGGCCCCCTGCTCTGCCTCAGCCCCCTCCTCCGCCTCCCTTCTTCTTCCCCAATAATCCCGTTCTGAGCCCCTGCTCCGTCTCTCTCACTGGCTCCCTCTGTTTTCGGTCCAGCCCGGAAATGCGCTGCATGAGCACTGGAGGATGTGAATGTGTGTGTGTGTGTGTGTGTGTGTGTGTGTGTGTGTGTGTGTGTGTGTGTGTGTGTGTGTGTGTGTGTGTGTGTGTGTGTGTGCGTGTGTGGGCGTCCTGGGTTTGAGCTGAGGGCAGGACGAGGAAATGATCTCTTGTGTGCATGTGTCTTTTCCCTTTTCATTGACTAAACGGATTGCTGGAGTCCGAGTGAATATGAATGGAGGCAAAGAACGTAGTAAGTTCCCGAGGTTATAGGTTACGGTCCGGGTAGAGACCTCGGTTCATGTGTGGTCATCTTGGCTCTATTAGGAGGACACAAACAGGGTGATGGACTGGGTCGAGGTGGAGACCCCCTGTTACTAATGAGGGCAACCTGCAGTGACCCCAGGCCTGCAGAGGGTCAAGCTGAGCTTGGTGGGATGATCCAAGTGAAGGGTTGAACTCAATATTTAAACATTTTTAATATATTTTTTGTGACACCTGCTGCTCTTACAAAAAGAAAGTAAAACTTATTTTGAATTGTCATGGAAATTCAGAGCTGATTAAAGGTACAAGACATGAGATGAGAATGCAGATGATGCCGCATTACCTTTAAAAATAACCTTGTGTTTTTATATTGTCTGCAATCACATCAGACATTATATATCTTCAAAGACCGTTTGTCTTCAGATCAACGGTACTTTTAGGTTGAAATACTGAACAATGAACATCAGATAACCATTAATCTTTTCACAAAATGGATAGTGCTGCAGAAAGAAGCAATTTCCCGTTGCTTTGTATGTCACATTGTTAGGATTTTCCAATCATAGCTTAGCTTTGTATGGTATGTGGCAGCACTTTAGCTTACACGGGAGCTGTGGTAAGAGAAAAAGCATGTCCTGTGTTTCTACCAAAGGCATATATCATGTACTAACCACAATTTTGGGGGGTTACAGGTTATGTTAGAAAAAGCCCCCCCCCCCAGATGCAAGCCTACGTTATCAGAGTTTAGGCTAACATTAGTGGCTTCCTGCGCTTTATTTAGAAATATTACACTCTGAGCCAACATTACCCAAGACAGTCCTACATTTAACACCATCACCAATCAGTCATTTCAATAAAACTGTAGTCTACACAAATACTGACTGAGTAGATCTACAACGCAATACAAGAGCTCCTTAATAACATGTCTTCTGCATGGGCTAAATCATTGTAAAGCTAAAGCTAAAGCTAACAGGTTCTTTACCTGGAACCTGTTAGCTTTTGCATCTTTAGCTTTAGTCTTTTAGCACATTAGCTGTATCATGTTTCTCGCTTGTTAATATTGCATACGTTAACACGTTTGTTGTTTTAAAAACGAGTCAGCTGAAAGCATAGAAGCATCCACTTCAGCCTTTCAACCAAGTCATTGGTCAGAGTTAGCATTATTAAGCTAGCCACAGATGATGAAATCTGGTAGCAACAGTCAGCATTTCAGCTGGCAAAATTATCAGTTGTCAGCCAGAAATGAAGAAAACTGCCTTTGAGTGAAATCAGAGACCCATCATTTCAAAAATTACAATGATTTTTATCATTGTAAACTGCTAATATGCTACGTGAGAACGGAAAGTTTGACAGAGGAAACAACAGTACCGGGGCTTAGCTAGCAGTCAGCTGCAGCTCCTAGAGATATCTGCCTAGAGGAAAGATTACAACAGACATAAAGCACACGTTTGCATGCCTTGGACACGAAATAGTGAAGGGAGCAGATGAAATTCCTCATCAAGATGGAGGAACACAATCACTCAAAATGCTTTAGAAATGAAGCATGGCACAATCAATATCTCACTGAAGAGACAACTTCATTCATATGAGAAGAGTGCCCTTAAGCTTTCAATGAGATACTTAAGACTCCAATGTAGCAACAAATGACTAACATTTAGACATACAAGGACATGCGTGCATTCTATTAAGATTGTCTTATACAAAATCTTAAGTACTTTCTTCGCTCTCCGCTTTCTTTCTGATGAAATGCTGCATTTTTCACCACAGACTGCACTCTGCTCATCATCACCTCACCTGTTATTTCTAAAAGCACTCTCTTGTGCCTTTGAATACTAAATAACATACTCCTTCTCAGTGTCTGAGAAATGTAATTAGCTATTGTTGGTTTTCCCTGAACGCTTCGCCGGTTCAGTGAGTCTGGAAATATGGGATGATAATAAGATATAAGAAGCTTTCTGCACAAAACCTTGCATTCATTAGCGCAGGAAGCACTCTGCGTTACTCCCTGCAGAGAGACAGGCAGGGACGACAGTGAGAGGTGGATATTATAGTACAGTTTATCAAGTTTCGTCCAACTCGGGTTTCAAGGTTTGAAGACTTTTTGTGGGTAATGGTGAAACATCATTGCTTTAGAGGCCAGGTGCATTGTGCTCGGGGAGACAAACAAAGGTGCCATCTTGTGTCCTTGACGTGTGATCACTTTCTGAAAATCCACTGACCTAATCAAAGAAGATGAGCGCAAGAATGGCTGCTCCACAAAAGCAGCTTATAGCCAAGGTTCTGCAAAGTCAACCTGCAGTCCACTGATGCACAGCACAATAGAAAACAGCTCTGGAATGTTCCCGATGCACTCGCCGCTTGTTTCGCTTAATATCACAGCCGCGCTACCTGAATACAGGCCTAAAGTTCATAAACACAGAAGAATAGGGGGGGAGGTGATGCAAAAATGTGGTGTGCTTGTGTGAACGGACAAAACGGGAGAGGAGGTAAAGCGTCCTTGAATCCTGCAACAACAGAAAGGTGTTAATTGAAGACTTTGGGTCTTTAAAAGGAGACTTAGCAGAGACATGAACGTGAATGAAAAGACAAGACTGTGGCCTTTTCTCCTGTTACACCAGAGCTATTATTTATCCTGCAGAAGGGCAAAACACAAGATGTAATCTCAACTGTATACGCCTTCAGCTGCGCTTCTTTTGTATGCAGAAGCAAGATTCATTCAGCTCTGTGAAAGGTTGAGAAATTGAAAATGGGAACAGTGCAATATGTGTGCGTGCGTACGTGTGTGTGTGTCACAATGTCGCAAAACACAACCACGATGGGTCATCTACAATGTGTTGTGCTCGTCCAAGTGTTCGGCCTCGATTTTGGCGTTTGCAGATGGGAGTGAAAATACGCTTTTGAAATATTTTCGTCCTCTGAAAATGCAAGGATGTTTGCTTTTGCACAATAATGCATGAGCGGACCTTCAGAACGCCTTTGGGAAAGCTACTCAGCTGCAACACAAAGGCAGAATAATTAAGAGACAATGTTATACAACTGTGTCACAAAACACTGCGTTGTTTGTATGACAAACACGTTCTCACATACGGTTGCTTGGTCAGGACCCCTTGATATCACTTTTTAAGGCACTGGACGTCCCTTTAGCATCATTTTTCAACATGCAGATCAGTCAGACTTTTACAGAAAGTCCATTCTCACACAGGAAAAGTCCACATATGGGGGGGGTTGTAGATGGTAGAAGGGTCAAGCACAGGACCTTCACCCTGGAGGCCAGGGTTCATGTCCTACATGAAGCCAAAAGTGGTGGTTTGTTTCATTTAATGTGATTCAAGACACGTTTTGTGTTTAACTGAGACCATGATCAAGACCATGAGCTACCCCGAACCCTTATTGACGTGCGGTACCAGTATCATGCTTTAGTTGCAAAAAGCAGATACTGCAGGGTGAACAAATGAAACAAAAACTGAGTATCAACATCATACGATGACCGTGAGCTTCCTCATTGTGTTAATTAAAAAAAGGAAATATATTAGCTTTTTCACATGAGTTGCATTTAAATATACTTTCCAGGACGCAGGGTTGTTTTGTTTGAGAGTCTCAACATGGCAGAAAAAGTGCAGGTGTTGCTAATAACATTAATCCCAGCAGCAGCGTGACACTGAGCACCGAGGCCATGAAAGTGAGGCGACTAAACAGGATTCAGCCATCACTCGTTTTATCGTTTGCACCTGTGCTTTTGGTACTCTGGCGTGAAATGTGTAACTTTTAATGTACAGCATACGTAATATTTTGTAAATGTTTGACGCACGAGTTTCGCTCTTTCAGCACCTCTTTCATCATCTCATATCCTGCCGTTTCATCGTTCTGAAGAATTCCTTCAAGCTGGGTTGCTTCTCTCTCCCTCTGGAAGATTTTCGGGGTCGGTTTGGCTCTCAGGAATGCAGCCGCGAAGCTTTTCGGCGAGCTTAGGCCCGGCTCTTGTGTGAATCGTGTCAAAACAAGCAGACATCACTCGTCCACGAGAGCTGGGAGAGGCAGGCGGGCTTGGGGCCTCCGCTGAGCTGTCCGGCCCTTAAGGTCACCCTGCAATTAACCTCTGACCGGGCACCATGTCCCCACCCTAGTGTCTCAACATGTCTTTCACTCTGTCATCTTTCACTTCCTCTGTATTTCTCTGCACATCCACTCCACTTTTTTTAAAGTAAGTGCGTGATGATGCTTTTTGGGCATTTTGTGACGACTGCATGAAACACCTTTTCCTGCAGACTGGCTCAAACAGTGATCGTGAAGCTGAGACACACCTGTGAGTGGGTGGGTAATTTTTTTACCTCTCAGTCGTCTTTGTAGTACTAACTTCCTAAATAACAACCCAGCTGAAAGTCTTTTCTACCCTCTCTGTCGTCTTGTTGCCTGCCGCTCCCTCCTTTAACCCGTCTCTTCGTCTGCTCAGTCGAACTAATCCAAACCCTCCCTCTCCTCTCCCCTCCGAGTACGCGACCCTTGACCCCGCGCACCTCTTTGAATGTCACATGACCGTGCAGGTGTGGAGGGGTCTCTGCCCCGGCCGACCCCCAATTAGTGACCCTAATTAGTGGAGGGGGCCCCCTGATGGGCCGCTGAGCTGCTTTATAAGAGGAGGGGGGGTAGGAAGGCGAGCAGGGGGAGGAAAGGTGGGGGCGGTCGGACAGTGATGCATTCCTAAAGGTCTGTGGACCCTCCAGAATCCCACACAAACACATACGGTGCCCGCTAAAAAGAAAACCAGAGCCAACACAGAGCTGAGAGCTCATTTGTTGATGCACAACAAACAGCCTCCGAGTGCTGAGGTGGAATTGATCGGGTGCTCACTTACACACAAGACCTTAAACATGAGACGAGTGGGAAGCATCAGGTGCACAAGACAGAGGCCGCTTCACCGTCCTGTCGCTCATTCGCTCCTTCACTTGGTTTTATAGTGTTTGTTTTGTTCATAAAGGGGCAGAGCGGATTTTGGATTTTTGACTCGATGTGCATGCTTTCAGTCTGTGTGTTTTATTTGTGAGCCACAAATTGAATTGCCTTCTGATGTACAAAAGAGTTTTTTCATGTCAAGACGTAACAGAAAAGGATGGAAAGAAGGAATGCAGCCTGAAAGACAGTTAAATATGATGAGATGTGTTATATTAAAGACATAATGTAATAAAAAAAAGTCCTACTGCTTAGCATTTATAAGCTGAATATAAATATATATCTAAACACACTGAGATGTAGTTGTATGCAGGCGTAAGTAGGTTTTCAAGTTGTTTTTTTTAAGTACGCGTTAATGTGCATTGTTTGTCAGCAATTAAAACTTCTCCTCCATGTTTTATTAGACCGCCATTCATTATCTGCTTATACATCAGCATCCACTTATATATTTCCACAGGTGAAGTTGTACTTAATGAACACCTATGTCTGCTGACAACTAAATGAAAGTGTGTTGGAAATATTTTATCAAATGTTAATATACAGCTTAATTCAAAGTGAATAAAAAAATGTTCCTGAAACACTCAGTACATGTCCGGAAAACATGTTTGAGTGTTTTTACATTAAAATCTCTCTTTTCGTTTCCTGTAAAACCTTAAAAAAATTTGGTGACATCCTGAAACTGCACTTGGCTTTGAGTGAGATGAGTTTTTCACAGAGTTGTTGCAGGTTTTCCAGCAGCAGGCCCGACTCATGCGGCATTGGTATAAATCGTCGTATTATCGACATAAAAACGAACTTTTGCAAAATTGCATTGAATTGTCAAAAAGTGATGATTTCTCAATGTGAAACACTTTCTCAGCATAAACTGAAGTCCTCCTGTAAGGAAGAGTAAATGTTATTTCAATATATTTTACTCCAAACTTAAATAACTTTAAATAACTTAAAGAAACGTGTTTCTATTTTCAAATGGCACAAAATTGTTTCTCATATAACACGTTATTGTTTCCATGTCTGTTATTTCCTGCAAGATTCCAGGAAAGAAATGTGCAATTTTTTAACAAGAAAAGGTTTGAACTAAATTATTAGAGCAATAATAAACATTTTTTACTTCCAATAGAATTTCCTCAAAAGAATTTCTTTATTATTGTTCACTGATTATTAAGTATATTCTTAATATATGTTGAATTATATTCTTGAATCTGCATTTGACCTGCTGTGCACTGACTAAAGGACTTTCCTTAAAGGACAAATTAGTATTTCCCTACAATGTTATGGTTACATCCAGTTCTTTTGAGAAAATCTTTGTGAAAAAACAATGTTTCAAATGTAAAAATAATTAAAATGTAAAATATTGTTATTTGGCTTTTATAATGACTTCTGAGTTATCTTCTGTATCTGAAGGAAACCAGAGCTCCTGCTCAGCTGCACACACTGAGCTAAAGCACGGCCTTTAACTGTTATCTTATTGGTTAATTTTGCCACCGGTGAGAGATTACTAATTAAAAGCACCAATAAAAACCCAATTAGTGGAGTTCTGTCGCTCCTCACGGGAAGCTGTTTACCACCACAGCTTCTTCCTCTGCTGCAGGCCAGCTCCTCCTGCCCGTCCCCTCCTGCTTTCCTCCCCACCTCTAAAACAGGCCACCCATCTGGTCCCCTTTCTGCTGCCCCTCTCGCCTCTTCCTCGCTCAAATAAAGGTGCCAATCACTATAATTGGCACCCCGCAGGTCAATTGTCCCAGCTTGGAGGAGTGCCCCTCGCTGAAGTCTGGGTTAGCATATGTAGTGTGTTACCTTTGCAGCTTAGCAAAACCTGCGTGACTTGCTCTCTCTTTGAGGATTGCTCTTCATTTGATGCGTCATTGACAGAAAGAAATCCTCAAAATGTGATTTAAGTGACACATTGAAGGTTTGAAGCTGTGAGCTGGACTGTTTTTTGTCATCACACAGCCAGCGTCAGAACAGGTAACGTGTAACCTGACAGGTGCTGCATCACGCAGGCCAACACTGTTTAACAGCAGAGGAAGAAGTACTCAGATCTTTTACTTCACTAAAAGTAGCTCTACCACAATAAATACTTGGTTTGAAGTAAAAGTCCTGCATTCAATATTTTACTTAAGAGTACTATTCAGAATAATGTATATTATATGCTTGGATGCATTATTGTGTTCATCACTTCAATGTTGCAGCTGGTAAAATGGAGCTAATTTTAATTACAAGTCTTTCCTTAACTTAACCTAATAACTTCATAACATTTCATTATTTATCTATTGATTATATTTTGTATTATCAATCTGAATCTGCAAAGTGATTAAAGTTGTCAAATAAAGGCATTATTTAGAAGTGTAAAATGGCAGAAATCAGAAATACTCAAGTACAGCTACCTCAAAAATGCCCTTAAGTACATTACTTTGGTAAAAAATACTTAGTTGCTTTGCAGCACTGCTGGGGTCGGACTCTCTGATGGTCCAGGAGGTTTCAGGGTGCACGAGAGGTGATATTCTACGATGCTGCTGATGCTTAAACCACAGTCATTCAGATGACTTTCATTCACTCTATTTCTTCTATCATTTGTTGAAACATCACAAAACTAAATTAAAAAACTAAATGCATGAAACTCGCACCTCAAACTACAAGATCGTTTTTAAAAGTCTCTCTGTGCATCAAGTGGAAACACAAGGACAAGAACTCCGATTAGACCGCAAATTAGAACCTTTGACTCAATTTTCCTTCAAAGAAAATGCTTCTTTTGGCATTAAAATATCAGATTTGTTTCTTACATGCAAAAAGCAGACATTTTGGTGAAGTATATTCTGAAATTTTCATCCAATTAATGACCCAAGGGCACATCAGTTCAGTCTTTGTGCACCACTACGCAAACCAAAACAGAATTAGAGATGCAAAGTATTTAAAGGCAATGCCTCCGCAGTAAGACTTGGAAAGGTGAAATGCCCACTGCTTTGACATTTCTGCCACACTGACGGGAAGGACAAAGAAGCCAAGGTTTTTAATAAAGCTGCGAGCAAGCGAATGACAGCCCCAAACCCTCAGCGTGAATAGAAAGTGCTCAGCCATGCAGATATCAGTCATGTTTGTAGATTTTGTTGACTGATGACAAAGAGACCGTCATATTTTCACCACATAGGCTTCTAAAAGCAGTTTTCTCAGATAGTTTTCTGATTGATACAGCCACACATGTTCACACTGCTCATGTCCAAAGAAAACCGTCCACGCACGCTGCTCTGGGTTTAGATTTCGTGGCCTTGATGCAGGTGAGAAAGCGAAGAAAACAGAACACAGGAGGCAAATTACATAGACATATATTTATATGCATATGAATAAAAATACATATACATATTGTACAATATCTTGGCCGAGCGTGAAAACAGCTCTGTCAGCCCAGAAACAGAAGTAAGCCTCTTTAAATAAGTGCAAAATGTTAATGAGACAAAGAATTGTAAAGCATATATAAAGTCTTTTTTTTTCTGAATCTTCCTTCGCATTTTGTTTTTCCTGTTAAAATCACATGGAGCGGACATGGAGATAACTTGTGCAAAGACCCATTTATATATATTCATATATAAATTTATATATATGTACATAGAGTTTGTTCATCATAAGTAGTAGCTGGTGCCATTAGCTTGACATTAAGTACTGCTTAAAGAAAAGAAGTTATGGCCTTTGCAGGACCTTGGCTGTGCATAAAGAAAAAGTAAACCAAGCAGAATCAGTTCTTTTCTAAAATAAAGGAATATTTCCACACAATCTCAAAAGGACTTGGCCCTTAATGCTTAACGCCTCTGAGATGGTGGCAGCCTAAACATGTGCAAGATGTCACAGATTGCACGCAACAGAAGCAACACTTCCACCCAGCGACGAGAAGAAACTGCATGAAAAAAGGAAGCAAAAGAAAGCAGAAAGAGTGCAGAACCCAAACTAAAAAAAAAGGCTTTGTTTAACTGATGCAAGGCTTTAAAAAGCATCTTTCTGCTGCCTGGAAGAAGAAGCAGCACCTCGCTTCTTTGACCGTCTCCCTCGAGCTTCGACTGGTAGCTGCTCTTCGGTAACCTCGTCGTGACTGAGCGTACGATACAGTGACTGCAGATTTACATTACGAAACACCACCGTACAGTGACAGAATAATATGGAGCGGGCTCTGAAGGTCAAGGGAAATATGGAGTGCGAGAAGCACGACACAATCTGATATTCCTCTCCCGTCGCATTGGCTGACAAGTAACTGCAAATGAGATCGACTGAGGGGATTTTTTTACAGCGGTTTTAAAAGCTCATTCACGAGCTCTAAACCCTGTGACAAAAAGATTTAAATATTCCAGCTAAAAAAGGGGAACAGAGAGTGTTTTGCTCGCGACAGAGCAGGAAAGCGACTCAGCAACGAAGCAACACGACCCTGTTGTGAGTAAAGAAAAAAAGAGCGGGTTTGTGAAAGGGTGCACGAGAAGCAAGCCTCCTGACCTCTCAGCTCCATCGCTCTGCTCAATATTTGATGCCGCAGCCTGTGAATTATGAATGGTGCTTATAGAAAATAATACAGTGTTCAACAACAGCACAGGTGTACCGCTGCAAAGAGCCGTGAGTGGATGACAGGGGTTTGCGCGGCGCCGCTGGGGTCTGAACACAACAACAACAAATCACCTGCTAGCAGCTGCCGCTACACGGGTGCAAAAAGGCCCAGTGAGCCGCCACGACGGGAGCTTTCACAGGCTGAGGTCAGAACCTCTCCGTGCACTCCCTCTGCAGCAGCCTGGCCTTTACCAGTGAGCAGCTTTTTAACTGGATGTCATGGGAGTGTCCGTTTTTCCTTAATAGATGTCGAGTAACCTTCGGTGGGCGTGAGAGAGAGAGATCAGGAAAACGCATTAAAGCTCACAATGAGGCCAGACCTGGAAATGAATGGATGCATGTGGAAATAAGAGGCGGCACACAGAGGAGAGGCAGAAGTTATGAAAAGGGGCCTTAACTCATCTGACATGCACAGATTGAGGGCAAACCGCAGCGAATCGCAGGTTCTCGCAGGTGAGGTTTGATTCTCTTTGGACATCAAGGTAACGTGGAGAAACTGCATCATATGGGGCGAGAGAAAAATACTGCGGCTTCCCTCCTTTAGCCTGTCCGGCTGAATTTAATGTATGTTTTCTCAGTCTGCAAACATGCAGAAATGTGGGTCTCAGAGTGGGTTATTTTCAGAACTCAGGGTCCATTTAGGTTCAAATCATTAGAATGTAGTTAAAGAAATAACTGAGGGGTTTTAATTCTGCAGAATACCTTTCAAAAAATAAAACAACTCTTCCTAAAGCTGCGAAAGTTTGGAGGTTTTTCATTTTCTTCTCAATAAAGAGTTCAATAGATTCAAAAGCGAAAAGGGGGGAGGTACAGGAAGAAGTGGAACAACCTACAAACATAAAGTGCTTTCAACGAGGGGCAAGCTTTTCATTTAAGACGGGCAAATCTACCGGACGGGCGAGCCGAGAGGGAAGAGAGCACAAACACCAGTTCACAGAAAAATAAAATATCGTTAAAAAGACAAACGTTCACGTGTGATGCGGCAGCTCTCTGCGTCCTAAGCATGAGCACGCAGCAGAGAGTCTCCTGTGTAGAAATGCATTGAGCTTTCATGTGATTCTGGATATGACCTGATGAAACAGTACTTCTGATAGTTATGAGGTTGCAAACCATAAAAAAGAGAAGAGAAATGAAAGAATCAGGATAAAACAGCAGCAGATTCTACAGGCGTCGTGGCTCATTGTCACGTTACATACTGGTCAAACCGGGGCTGCAGCTAACCATGATTTTCATTAATTAATCTGAAGATCGTTGATCGATTAATTTTTTAGTGAAAAAATACATCTGTTCAATTTACTGTCATATTTGACAAAGAAAAATGGCAAATTGTCACGTTTTGGAAGCTGGAACCAGACAACATTTGGTATTTTTGCTTGAAAAATAACCCCAAAAAAAGCGGTTGAGCAAAACTATCGCAATCAATAAATCAATTAGCCGTTGCAGCCGTTGTCCTAAACACACTGAGAACTAAGACGCAGAACAGAAACCTCTGGCTGAGACGAACTCTTTCTCTCAGATGTTTACCCAAAGTGTGACGTTTGCAAATTACTGATTGAAAAGCTAATCTGGGTTCAAAGGTCATCTCTCCGTTTGACCTTGGCTTGCTTCAGTGATTGGAGAGCTCGAGTGTGGCACCTCCAAAGCTTAATCCGTAAATGCTTTGGCAGAGTCTAACCAGCTCTCTCACACAAGTGTTCCTCTTTCCTCTCGTGTTCTTTTATATTAAACTATCGGATCTAGATATGTGATGTTTGCACCATTTGTCCAGATCCTACCACATATTATTTCATACACAAACACAACCAAATAAAGAATTTACAAAAACTACTGCTGGACACCAAACAGACTGATATTAAAATGCTAAGATTCTTTTTTTTTTCAGTGTTTCTTCCATATTGTGATAGCACATTAACTAAAATCAAACATGGCCACTTGTACGGGAATATGTACCGAAATGTGTACAAACTGCTCTCTTTGAATCACCACTGGTCTCATTCAGACACTGATTCAGTCTGAACTGTACATGTCAAGTATTTTTTTTTTTCCTGAACAGTAAATGAAGGCCTGTATAGAGAGAAAACACACACGCACACGCACAAACTCACTGGACAAAAAAAGTGAAGAGTCACTTAAAACCACTGCGAAGAGAGCGGTGATGAAAACATCTGTCTGTCTGTCAGGGTCACACAACATACACACACGGCATTTTTGCAAAAATTCACAAGTTTTTTTTTTTGTTTTTTTTTTTTTTTAATGTGGGAGAGTCTCCGTCACATCACGTCCTTTTCACCATTTTTGTGTCAGCGTTGCACAAAACGGCGCCGCGAGGAAAGCAACCTGGTCTCTTCCTTTTTCACATTTCTTCTGATCCAGGCCTCCTCTGTCCGCTCGAGTGTCAAACAGGGTGAACGACTGAGGAGAAAAGCTCTTACAAAGATGTCGTCTGGTGTCCTAAAAGCGAGACGCGTTACTTAAGAAACCGTCTTCTTCCCTCCCAGATCTGCCTCCTTCCTGTCCAGCCGCATGTACGGCTCAAAGGCCGAAGAGCCGCAGCCGTAGGTGGATGTCAGTTCGTGATGAGCGCCCCCCAGCAGCGGCATAGAGAAGCAGAGGGAGTGCGGCGGCGGCACGCCCAGCCGCGGCGAGGGTGGGGTGCCGCCCAGCGAGGGCAGCGACAGCCCGAAAGTCCCCCCTGGTAAGGAGCTGGGAGGGGTGCTGCTGCTGATGCCCGGAGAGGTGGAGGAGCCTCCGCCCGGGCTGCCAAGCAGTGAGCCGTTGTGCGGCGGATGTGGCGGAGGCCCCAGGAGGGAGTTAGGTGGCGGGGCGGGGCCCGACAGGAGGCGGCCCTGCTCCAGGAGGCGCAGGATGTTGCAGGTGGCCAACGACTCGTTGGTGGAGGAGGAGCGCTTGTCTGAATCCTTGGTGGTGTCCTTCTTCTGTTTGGTCCGGCGGTTTTGGAACCAGACCTTGACCTGCAACAACACAACCAGGAGGATGAGGATCAGTCTTTGTCAGTTTGTCAGAAAAATGAGAAAAGAAAGGGGGAGAAAACTTTGCAGAAGCTGGTTACCATGAAGCACTGACGCAAAGCTAGAAGAAATCAGTTGTATATGTCCTTTATGCAGATCACAGATGCTCTAACTCATCCTGACATCATCCTACATCCTCTTTACACGCCCAGAAGATGAACACATGTGGGGCTGACTTCTCCGTGACCTCTGCATGGTGCATGTCTACGCTGCAGCGTGTTCTGTGCGCTCACGGTTGCGAGCGGTGAGAGCACGCAACACCTTAGCGGTAAACCAGTCATACACGCATAAATCCGTGCAGAACAAGCAGAGATGCTGTAATCCCCTGCTGCCAGCCATTGGATCAACTCTGTTGTTTTTCTCTGCACATTTGATCATAGTTGGTCCCGTGCACTTTGCATCCTCTCACACTTCACGGCTCTAACAGGCTCTGAATGCACATATGGGGACGGGCAGTGATATCACAGCTATACAGCAGAGTGGGAATATTAGCTCAGTCGCGACAGAGGCACAGACAAAGAAAAAATCAAGCTGCACAGGTTTTGCTAATCGCTATCAACACCTGCACCATTGTCCCCTCTCACGGCAGCAACCCTCAGAGTTCCATCACACGAGCCATCACGCCACCCGCAGCAGCTTGAGCAAAGCTCGGTGAACTCTGCCTGTCCTCGTCCGCCATGTTTAATTGATGGGCCGCAGCGTAGCTTTAATGTATAGCGTGTGGAAAAGTTGGGGCTGGGCGAGTGTTGATTGGAGGGCACGGTGGGGTCACGGGAGATCGCTGCACGGAGAGCCACGGCTGAGAGGAATCACACACATGAAAAATGCATACGATCCTGACCGAGTTTCACTGCGCTCCGTGTTTCACTACAGACCCGCTGCAGCGTGGCATGCAGCCGGTGGATCGCGCTTCACTGTTTGCAACTTGTTGTCAGTGAGGAGAATTGTAACGGCATGCAGGTAGCGTCTGGATAAAATGCAGGAAAAATCACTCGAGATCAGAATCAAGTTTCTGCTTAAAGTTTGACACGTTCAGAGTTTGCAGAACTCTTCGGTTACTCAGACTCCGCTGGTGATTTTCTGAGAGAAAACTTCTGTGAAAACCAATTTTTGCACCCTGAGAATGAATTGTGCTGCCACATAAAGACATGACTGCCTTTATCCTGACCTCTTCTAGCATTCTGCTCAAGCTGTGGTGCTCCTTTGAATGTGTGACAATAGTCTAAATCATCACAGCACAAGGTCGACATTGAAGGGTTAGCGACAAGCTGCGCTGTGAGGCCACTGATGCAGCCAATCTTTAACCTTTTTCCTTTTTTTATTCTACGGCTGACATATTATTTTATTTTATTGTTCGTTAATCTGCGAAATAATGTCAGAAAATAGTGTCAAATGCTCTTCACAATTTCCCGAAACCAACCTGCAACCCAAATATGCTCAATTTACAATAACATGAAGCAGAGAAAAGCTCCAAGTCCTCACATTCAGTAGCAGGAACAAGTGAATTTTGGGCATTTCTGTATAAAAAAATGGCATTTACTTTAGTGTTATCATCTGAGCTTCTGATTGGTTAGTGCAATCACGGCTGAAAACTTGGAAATTTGGTTGTTGTAGTGTTAATAAAAGTGTGGGAAACACTACATCCCAGAGAGAAAATAAGTGAAAACAGCTCAAAAAAGTCTGTAAGTTTCTGCAGAAAGCAGCTGAGCAGGTGACACCTCTCTTCCTCCACCCATCCTCAAGTTTTGCCAACACTTCATCAAAAGTTATTTACACACGCGGCAGATTTCCCATAAGCCTCTTCACGATTTTTCGTAGAAATCCAGTAATCTAATCGCTGATAAGTGGGGATTGGCTGCAGACGACTTAAAAGGAAACTCCTGTGACAGCAGAAATGCGTAAGCCTGTGAAGGTCTGCGGCTTAATTTAATAAAAACTTTCAGAACCATTTGTTGATTGCACAACAGCCGGACAGCACACGTAAACGCACACACGAATAAATGCAGTAAAGCCTGGATCAAGGTGCGGTGCGGCAGGACCGCGAGCGCACACACATTGGCAGAGGCCACATGTGACCTGAACACGCGACAGTCACGCACACACACACATTCGCAGCGAGCTAACCTCTCACATGACTCCGTTTATCACAGAGAGCCACAGCTCGGTCGGTCGAGAGCCTCGGTGGCTGTAAAACAACGGTTTGGGGTCGATGTCACAAAGATTTGAGGGTCTCAGTTTCACAGACGGTCGAAGCTCCAGACTTCAAAAAGCGTCTCAACTTTCACTGAGCTTCAACATCAAACACTGAGTTTGCTCTCAGCCTGCTCTTAAATTAAAGTGAGGCAGGTGCAACAAAGACAGAGACGTTTGCAGCTCAATCATCGGCTCAGTCGTTCAATATTCATCTGACTGCTTCCTCTGTCGTCCAGCGCTCTCGATGCACCTCACAGCACACTGGCACAACACTACTCCCTGCTTTAAAACTGCTTTTCCCGTCTCTCTCTGCAGGTTTTTGACCATGACAAACACAGATTGTGTTATCTGCTTCCTCCTTCGCCACATTCGCCGTTCACGCCTTCGTTCCAGCTCCTCCGCTCTATGCAGGGACTGAGCGCAGGGGTGGAGAGCACGTGACGAGCACCTCCGCTGCAGATGCCAAGTTTCCAGCTGCCTGGAAGACAAAGCAGCACCACCTGTCTTTTGATGACAAAGCAAAACCCCGAACACGAGGCCGCATCACGGATGTTTCTACCGAAGTGCGTCCTTCTCAAGCTGCAGCTAAGACACGTTGAGTTCTCGGCATCGCTCAGGATTGGATGATTCTGCAGCACCTGGGCTCATATTCAGTGACAGCGTTGTCTTAGTTGCAATGCCAAAGCCTTTAAAGTAGCTCTGGTTGATATTTTTATAATAACACAATCAAATGTAAAAGAGGCGGCTCGTGGTGATGAACCTACAGAGTAATCAGCTGCAGCTTGAACGGGCCTCTAATGAGTCTTCCTGCAACTTTACTGTTCCAGTTCCCTCTCACTGCTCTCATAGCGTAGCTTTCAGGCACTGCAGGCAGCTGTTTTCAGCGAAAAACACACTGCAAGCTACCTGCAAACAGCAAACAGACGCAGACAGCGACTAGCTGGTGAACAAAGTGGAGCGTTTAGCAGCTAAAGAGACAGATATTTCCCTCAAGTTCTCTAAAATAACAACCCAAGGGCACTTTATTGTTTCTGGAGGACGCAGTCAACACTTCACAGCCTCCATCTGACTTTTCAAGCTTTTCTTGCGTTTCCTGGCATGTGAACGCCCTCGTGCAGCTGAAGCCTCGTTAACGCTACAGTGACAACGAGCTCGTCCCGCTCAAAGCCAGACGCAGCTGCGTCGGCCGCGTGGAGGTCATCGGGCCGGCCGGTGTGAACCGCGGTATCGCTGCGCTGGATCAACGGGCAGCTCGAGCCAGTGAGATCATAGTTTCAGCTACTGACCACGACACAAATAATGGGATCGGAGAGGATCCCACAGCTCAGAGAGGAACACTGACGCCAGCAAGTCTTACTGTAAACACCCAAAAGAGGCAGAGAGGGAGGGGCGGTGGAGATGGAGATAAGAGGGGAGATGGGGCAGAGATGACAGCTGGGTGGGATAAGCAGCAGAAATGATCTCTGCATAGCTGCTTCTGCTTCCTCTCGGTCTATATTTAGTCAACTCACACACTGCCTCTCGAAGATCTCTCTCTGTCCTTCACTGCGCCACCGTCTGCCAAACATCTACATCCCATAAAAAGCTTTCACTACAGATGAAACCCCCAACCAATCCCCGTCCTTTATCCCCACGCTGTGGGTGTGGCTCAGCCCTCTGTTCACATCGCAGTCCTCCTCACCGGCGCTGGGGGGAAAAAAAGGAGGGGGGGGCTTTCTGGTGTTTTACAGGGGTTTTATTAGAGGGGGAAAATGATGTGAAGAGAAGAAAGCAAAGCTGCCTTTGGTACATCTACACTATTGGATGTAAATCCTTTTTAATGGGATCCAGGGTTCACAGCTGGGGCAGAGATTACCAAGTGAGATCTGGATCTGGCGTGACCTGCATTTGCCCCGGCCTCGCCCTCTGGACCCCGCCCCGCTGCACTCTGGTCCGCCGGGGCGAGGCCAGGACAAGGGTGGAGGCCGGGTGAGGAGGTTAGGACCGAGGTGAGGATGGCAAAACCAAGACTGGCGGACGGACGGATGGACGTGACAAAAACACGGCAACAGGAAGTTAAAGCAAAACGCCTTATTAACCAAAATACATGTCATTGTGTTTTTAGGCCAAACATCCATTAGATCATTACACAGAGCAATGAACTGTGGTTGTACTGTTTTTTGGTGAACGTCAATGGATTTAATGGCAATTTAAGGAAAAGTCTGATGTTTTTTCAGATGAAAACACCAAAACCAGCGATGTGTCAGTCTGGCTCTCGATAGTTTTATATCTAATCTAATGTCAGTGGTTTATTTTTGTTTTCTTTTTTACGAAAGTATTCATTAATTTCCTAAAACAAATGGGCACTGTGGGTATGCGCAAATATTACTTAAACAGGACCAAACAGGGACTATCTTCATCTGCGGATGAATACACATTTGATGACTCTTTATGGCAACAGGATTGACTCAAAATAAAGTGCAGCGGCCATGTTTACTTTTTTCTAATTCACTGCTGGTTTTGGTATGTTAGGGGATTTTTTTGACAATGAGAAAAACACAGAATATCACCAGCCTTATAATTAAAAACAGCTGCTGATTTTGTACAATTTTCTATGAGAATTATAGAATAAAATAAAATAAATAAAATAAAATTCCGTATTGATCATTTCTCAAGTTATTTTTTATGATTTAAGGATGAAGTTTTATGGCCTTTTTTTGCCTTTTTCTTCGCAGTTGAAAAAATTTTCACCAAAAAGAGAAAAATTTTTTTTGACAAGACAAAGAAATTGGGTCAGCATAACATGAGCATGAGAGGTGTAAACTGGCAAGGAAATAATAATAAGTAAACGGGAAAAAAGTGGTTAAAAATGAATATATTCACAAGCGGAGACCTGGAATATAATGTAAATGTTTTGTTATGTGAGTTTGTTGCATTCATTCTGATATACTACTGATTTAGCATAAAATTTCAGACTTTTAATTACTTTCATCATTTTTCAAGTGTGTCTTTTATTTTGTTTAAATTCTCTATCTCGGACCGTTCCCAGTAATATTTTTGTTTTATTTTACAATGATGTATTTTTATTTGGGCGTGTTAAGCACTTTGTAGCAGTGGTTTTGAAAGGTGCCGTCTGTGGATATAAAATTCAATTTCTTAATTATAATTTGATCTGAAGAAAGGCTGTACATATGCCTGTTGGCGTGTTGAGAAAATAAAAAATATTTTTAAAAAAATATCAAAAATTTATTAAAAAAAAAGGACATTGTGTTGTAATTACCTCGCTGTGTTACTGTAGAGATGCAAATAAAACTGTTTCTCACTTGCTATCACACCTGCTATCAAATGAAACCATCTTTCATCTGATTGGTTTTTATTTTGAAAGTCCCTCGTTGCACCATTATCCTGCTTAAAGTGGAAATACGTCACATCAAGGAAGCGAGAAGCGGCTGTAAAGCGCAGAGAGGTGGGACGTCACTGGACTGGACCCCAGGGTGAGGGCTGAGACGCGCAAGGCAGGGTTTAAAAACGAAAGGATGGGGGCAAATGGGCAGGGTGGGGGTGACTTCAAGGTCAGGGAGAAGTGATCAGGCCGCATGAATACACAGCAGAGGTCAGCCAATCAGAGGCCTGCGCTGTGGATCCAGACAGCTGCAAACGAAGCAGCAGCAAACTGGGCTAGAGGTAGAAAGGTTAAGCCAGATCAAGACCCAGCGCAGAGCTCAACTGGGCATCCATATGTGTGTTTTCAATAAAGCAGCTCGGGTCCGCCACGTCCCGACAGACGTTAAAGAAAGAGGGAAAACTGGAATAAAGGCAATATTTGTTTGTTTGGACGTTTTTTGTTCATGTGTCTCTTTTGTTCTAAACTGTTCTTGCGTATTCATCTTATCACTGTGTTTTAATCACTTGTCAGCTTTAAGCTACAGCCATGGAGAGCATTAACTAAACTCTAAAGTGATGGAACACACTCTGCTGCCCGGCCGCGTAATGCCGATAATGCAAAGCAAAATGCAGGATTGTGGCGATAAAGTCTTTAAGAAGGACGCTTGGGGACTGTCTTTCACACTTTCCATGACCCCTCCAGCAGCTCGGTGCCCCGACTGTGACCCTGTTCAGGCCCGCTGATCCCAGGCATGTGATGAGCAGCAGCACACAATGAAAACTCTTTTCCATGGAGGTTGTACCAGGCGGACCAGCGGCCATTGAACTGTATGTAACAGACCAGTGGATACTCAACTACATGTAATGTAATGGACCAATGGCAGCGGCGTGTATTCAGCTGTCTGTGACGGGCCGGTGGTCAGAAAGCAACGAGGGAACGAGCTGAACCAGTGACTTACTCAACTGTGTGATGGATCTTTGCATTAACGATCCCAGTGCCGATTATTCACAATTAAAACGACTCCTCTCTGCCCTCAAGTTGCAATTAAAAGAAACACAAAAGGAGAGAAAAATCTGTAAAAACTAGTCATGTAACATTTGTCTGACTTAAACTGAAAATATCTTTTTAAGCTTGTTTAAAAAAAAATTCATTCAAGACATGTAGGCATGTAAAAGTAGAAGAAACTGGATGTGAACTTCAAGCCAGATGGAAAATATATTTTTTTAAGCTGAATTTCAACATTTGGTTCATGTATAAAACACTTTTTGGCAAACCACCTGAGCATCTCTCGTTTCTGAAACACTGCAAACCTCACAAACAGAAACAACCTGCAGAAACTCTTAAAACTCGACCAGCTGATCCCTTTTAATCAATTTAAATCTCCTTTGATAGACTTAGAGCCTGAATGTAGGTGTTTTCTTTGAATCGATGTTGTTTTCTTTGGCCTGTCTGTCTGCTGTAACACTTCCACGTCATTCATTGTTTATTTAGCACGTATTGTACCAGATACAGCTGAAAGCTCATTTTCTGCGTCCTTCATCTACTTCTATTGTGTTACATGCATTGTAATTTTGTTTTTATTGTTTTCTATGTTTTTTCATTTCAGATACATTGTATTGTGTATGCATTGTTATCAGAGCGACATTGTGAAAGAGAGCTTGCTGCTTAAATAAAGGTAATATATGTTTAATAGAATAGCTGAACATCTCTCAGGGTTATCAGTGTCTTCATATTTGCAGCCTTTGCCTCTAAACTTTCCCCTCTTTATTAAATTATTCAGTTTTGTTGATATTTTTAGAAACTTGAGTGATATTTTTTGCTCTTTTCTTCTGTGTTTTTTCTGTTTTGTTAATCTTATTCTGTTGCTTTTTGCAACTGTCGTTCCTTTGTGATCAATTAAATGCTTTTATTGTGAAGTGGAGTTCCTGTTTTAAAACAGATACAAATGCGAGGACATAATCTCACTATTTCTTTTTAGTAATTTAGAGGAACAAAGTGCATATATGTGTATTTGTCTGGCTGGATTATTTTCTGGCAGGTTGTATTAAAGCAGCATGTAGGATGTATGAATAAAGGACTGTTACTGTGTTGGGGGTAAACTAATGGGAATTTGGACTCATGACCTCAGTATTTCTAAAATTGCTGCCACAGTCCAACATAAATCTCTATTTTTTTTACATCCATCTGATGGCTGCACCAGACAAACCAGATCGCGTCACTAAAAGCACCTTTGTGGACATTAGATTCCTTGTCAATAAAACAAAAATAAGGCATGTATTGTGGCATAAATAAAAATATATCAAAGTGTGAAGGGAATCTACTGTGTAATCTGGTGATCTAATTACGCTTGGTTTCTGTTTCAGGTCCATCAGTATCAGGGTTGGGAAATGAAAAATGGCCACTGGCCCGCGGCTGCGTCCCTCCTGGCTCACATTCGTCCACCTGCTTCTGGTCTTCACCTCCTTTTCCAGCCGCCTGGCAGAACAGACAGTGGCTGCTCTCCCACCCTGACCTCCATCATCCTCCTCTTTCTGCCTCCCTCACCTCAACACCACCTCACACCTTGTCACTCTACACCGCTGAAACCTGCGCCAACATCATCACCTCCACCTTCACATCTTACCTTACCCTCAAACCTCGACACCCACCTGCCCCTCATCACCTAACCTTGGCCGAATAAACCCGATCTGGTCCTCCATCTCTGCAGCACATGTCCAGCCAGGTTCAGCCAGGGGTTAACCCCGTCTTATAGAATCGCTGGTAGATATGGCTGCCTAATCCTCCTTAGCGCAAAAGCACTTGGGGCTGTAATGTGGCCCACCTCTCCCCCCCCCCCCCATCCATCCTTCTGCCCCTCCCCTGTATTCACCGCCCTCTCTGCCCACGCCCGGGTGAACCCCGCCAGGTTTGATAACAGCCTCGACCTCCTCCCCTCACGCACTGCAATGCCAGAGATGTGCTGCACTCCCTCGCCACACAAACCAGCAGGTGTCTGAATGTGGTCCATGACTTTTCTCGCATGTCACCCCGCGGTCACTCGGCGCTGGGCGTTTTTTTTTTAACGCAGCCTCGTGATGCTCAAAGCTCCGACTGAACCAACAAAGACGAGAAAGACACAGAGGTCTTAATACCAGAGGTGCTCTCCCAATTCAGCTGCATCATTTCTGGTTTTCAGACACTCTTTTGTCCTCATGTTTTATCTGCTGCACATCTGTCCGCTCTGGAAGAGGGATCCATCCTCTGCTGCTGTTCATTTGTCCGTCTCTGTTAAAGGTTTTAGAGGATAGAAGGTGTCATACATTATAAGGCTTTTGAAGCAAGTTTGGACATTATGACTGCATGTTTTCAGAAGTGCAGTGTCCACACAGAGGTTTTTGTTTGCTATTTTTTAAAACAAACAAAAGCAAAGACCAGCCCAGAACCAGCAAAAGAAAATACTTTAAAAATAAAGAAAATATCTAGAAGTCAAACGCTCAAACCAAACCGCTCCTTCGCTCTGGTGTGTAAAGCGTTCACCCTCTGGAGTCCTTCCACTGAATGTTTTATTTACATTTTTTCTATATCATGACGAACTGAGAACACCATAGAAAGTGTTGACGTGGGGCTTTCACACATCTCATCTATATTTAAATGTCTAAGTGTCTTGTTTAGGTCTGTAGACCATAAATGTACATTTTTACAGTTTACAAATGTATTTTATTTCGTACATTTCCTGCTGTATTGATCTGCATAAACAGTGAAATCTATATTTATTTAACACCTTGAATCATTCTATAGTAACATCCTGAGTGTTTGTGACAAAGATTTGCATGTTTTAGATGCACCTGTGTCATTTTTAATGCATTACTTTGTTAAATTGACAGCATGAGACTTGCAGCTTCGTTTGTTTGTTTGAACCCACAGAAGGAAATCAACCTGCGCGCATTATTACCAGCAATCCAATAACATACTTTATATGATAATGCCCCGTTCTGCATAATAACTACTTTCACGTCTGATATGATGTGCAAAGAGTTACTGGTATTTTCACATCAGTGTCTCTGGTGTGTGTTGTTTCGATGGGATCTGGTGTCTCCTGTCCACCTGCAGGTGTCCGTCAGCTCGCATGCAGCTAATCTGCAGGTTTAATTCTATTACACATTTGTCCGGTGGATGACACAAAGTGGCTGCATGGACGACCTTTGACTGTGCTGAATGTTCTGGAAACTTCAACTGGAGGCAGCAGATTGTGTGCTCGTGCGTTTGTGTGTCTGTGCGTGTGTGTTACTCACACTGCGGGGACGTACACTGTGTCACTGTGGGGACTCGTCTTCCTTATGGGAAGTCCTCTCAATGTAAATCATTAAATGTTAGGGTGAAGATGGGTTTGTTTGTGTCCGGGAAATGAATGTAAGTCTGTGTGTGTGTGTGTGTGTGTGTGTGTGTGTGTGTGTGTGTGTGTGTGTGTGTGTGTGTGTGTGTGTGTGTGTGTGTGTGTGTGTGTGTGTGTGTGTGTGTGTGACAAGTGAAAAGCTCTTGTATCTAATTTAGCTGATTTTCCTGTTTTCACCTCAGTTGAAGGATTACATGGTCCTCCATATGTTTGTAAAATTACACCATCTTTGGCTCACACACACACACACACACACACACACACACACACACACGCGCACACACACACACACACACACACACACACTTCACTCTGTCAGAAGCTGATGAAACAAGTCAATTCAATCTGAGAGAGTGATTAAGGACAAAGGCAAATGCGACTTAATTGCTAGTATGTTCTGATTATCTAATCAGTTGATTAGGTAATCAGAGCCTCGCCTCTTTTCTTCCTGACCATCAGCCGCTTTGGACAAAAGTTCCCCTTCTGAGGACGACTCTCTCGCTTTAGGTCACCTCAGAGTAAAGAGGAAAGAGTTTCTCTGCAACACGAAGCCCAAACATTTTATCTGAGAGCACAAAGGCAGCGAGTGTCCGTCCGTCCGTCTGTCTGCGTCCCTTCCTATCTCTGTCTCCGCTCTGAGTGTTTGGACAATCCCCGTACTGTGCGGCCGCCCCTCTGCTGCATCTGCACAGCTATACGTCATGGCCGGGTCCTCGACGCTCCAGACAAGTGGCCAGACACCGTCTGTCTGGGCCGTCATGGAGAACAATACACACAAGGAGGACGTTCACTGTACGTAGACACATAAACACAAGCTGTCATCTCGTCTGCTCCCGCCTCGGCCTGCAGAGGGAAGCACAGATCGATGTACAGCACATGGGAGCTTGTTCTGTCTTCTGAGAGGAAAAAGTAGATTTTCTCTTCATGTCAGTGGGCCACATTAAGCCAAGAGCACACTCCTGTGTCTTCTTCCCGCTGTAGCAATGCCTAACAGTCATACTATCCTCATATCATGTGATGCAAATGCTTTTTCAAAACCAAATGCACAAGCAGGTGTAACGTCTTAGGAGGGATTTTAAGATTCGCCAGGTCTCAAAAGAGGTCATACAAGGGTCACCTGGCTTTTATAGAGCCTGTCTCTCCGTCTCAAAGATGCTTTTCACGACATGTTAAGACCCTTGATAGCTGAAAACACACTGAAATATGTGAGCGGGACAATATGAGCTCCGGGCCGCTGATCTGCAGCCAGCCCTGACCTCTGACCTCGCTGTGGTACAGAGAGCCACGAGGCAAAAACACAAGACAGCAACAAGAGGCATGGTCTAAAAGTTTTCACGTGAGCCGTCACTAAACGGCGCTGGAGGCTGCGTGGTATCACAGAAAGTGTCAGACTGAGAGAAAAGATGAGAGGGAGTGTGACGCTGATCTCAGACGACTCGCACACCTGTCGGCAGGTCTGCAGGTTCACACTGAGGGGGGTGCTGGTTTGAAATCATACCAAGAACCCGAACACGCTGACAAAACTCCATATATGAATGCCTTTAATATAAAAAGCTGGGGTATTATTAGAGGAAAAAGTCAAAACCAGAGCAACAGCGTTGATTTCTTCCTATAAAAATGAATAAATCTCTATTCTAACAGCAGGTGAACCGTTGTAGTTTCCTGTTTCTTGAGTCAGAAAGTTGATTGAGACACTGATCACTGATGATGCACGCACAGATCTCAGCTCAGTGTTTCCACACTCTCCTGTAAACAGATCCACAATGAGCGAGAGGCCAGTAAACAAAAGCAAAGCCAAAGCAGAGCGAGGGGAGGCAAGGGAGGCGAGGGGAGGCGAGGGGAGGCGAGGGGAGGCGAGCGGTCTTCTGTCATAAAACCCGAAACGTTTAAGAGCCTCCTCCGTGTTTTAAAGCTCTCCACAGGAGCTCCACTCTGCGTGAGTTCGGACTCTTCTGAGGCTCGGTGTTAACATGAAAGTGACTCGGAGTCACATGCAAAACAGTCCAACACACACACACACACACACACACACACAGAGTACATACAGTACTGCCTGCCTCCAGCGTCACAATTTAAACATAATTCAGGGTTTATGTTTAATGAAGTCGTAGTTGTGCAGCCACAAGAACATTTTTCAATGAATATAAGCACAAACGCACACGCCTACATGCTGTAAATACAGGTGGATGCACTTTGCATCTCCTTATTTCAGCTTCTTAAAGCCACAAATGCAATTAAAGACGAATTCCTCACCTGGTTCGTTAATTTTTCACAACAAATTGGCTGTTTGTGTGCTTAGAAATTACGCCTGTTTCGCAAATAAGTATATTTATGCACTCGTGTTTTTATATCCCGCATTTTTTTTACTTCCTGCAAAGTGGAGTACATTTAATAGTTCAGTGTTTACAGGAGCTACAGCAGGAAGCTACATCACACTCACAAATTATCAAAATACGGCAATTTAAAACAAGACAAAATGACAACAGCTGCGGTGTTTCTGGTGTTTTTCACCTCAGAAAATATTCTCTAAAATCACAAATGTCCTGGTTGTAAGCTTTTTTTAATTTGTGGCAGCTAAATGCTAAATTTTAAAACACACCTGAAGAGCCTCTCCTTAACTCACATCAGCTTTAAAACATAAATACCTCAAAAATTAAATCCGGATTCCTCAAACAACTGAGAGAAAAATGAAAACAAATGCAAACATTTGCTCACATCAGTGTCTTGTTCAGCTACACATTAAAGATTAATCATGATTCCATCACTGGGCTCTCTCTCTCTCCCATTTGCTGCAGGATTAAACCAGTTTAACACAGCCCAGAGACCATTAAGTCCATAGCTTATCCATGGAAGGGCTGCAAACAACAATAGACTGATACAATGGCAGGCTATACGTCAACTCTGGAGGACTGTGGAAGAGCTTAAAATGACCACACAGCACGGCGTACCAAAATCTCCTGAAGTCACACTGTCAGCCCAGCTGGAACAGGCAGGATGCGTCCAAGAATGTGGAAAGTTTGTGCACAAAGAGAAAAAGCTCGCAGGAAGTCGTCTGAGAATCGAGGTAAATGTGAACCAAGCAGGAGAAAAGGAACTTAGAGGCACGCCTACAAAGCCAAAAAGAAGTCTGAGACGTGTGAAAGCTTTCCCAAACATGAATAAGCGCAAGAAATAATGAGAGTGATCCTCCTCTGCATCAATCAACATAACATACCTTTCAAAATAAGAGCTGAAGCATCCGTCCATGAGTCCTCTATAGTCTGTGATCATCCATGAGCAAACTGACCGTAAAGGTAACTGAAATGAACCACAGGCTTTCATGTGTTAGTGCACGGTTTCTGTGAGTGTGTGTGTGCAGTGTACACACACTCTCTCACATACACACACACACACACACCAGCCCCTCCTGCTGTGTTACCCTGTAGCGGGGAGCCACCTGCTGGGATGAAGGGAGAGCTCTGAGCCGGTAACAGATTACTAAGTAACGCGTTCCAGCGCGGTGATTACTCACTACACCAAGAGTTACCGACGTCCTCTCGCGATGCTGCACGCACTAAAAGACAAAAACAAATTTCTCCACACGGGTTTTGGCTCAAAAGTCAGAATGAGGTGGAATTATCATCCAACAGCAGCGTTTATTTGACGCCTTTCAGGCAGATTTGAGTCGGATTTGAGGTATAATTTGCAGAACAGTGGCTGTTTCTTTTCATGCATGACTGTAAAATATTTGCATTTGGACGATGAAGCACAAAAGTGAGAACAAGTCAGTGCTCCCTCAGTTTTACGCGCTTTTAATAAGCTGCTTTCTTACATTCAGTCTCCTCTGTGCTGCTCATTGAACGCTGCTGCTCTTGGATTTGGTCTTTGCTGACCAGGCCTTTGGTCAGTGATTCGGTTTGTGGTTTCTCAAAGGAAAATAGCAGAAAAAAACGTGCGTAAAAATCGAGTTAAAAAACGTAATTCAGTTTCTCTGTTTAATCCGAGTTCTGCGCGTCTTGGAGAAACTTTGGTGCCATCTCATAATTTCTAATGAGCGTGTTTTAATTCAGTTTTCAGGCATCTCTCCGGCTGCCTTCAGAAATGTTCAGTAACAATCAGGATGAAGATTTTAGGCCTTTTGCATTTCGCGTGCGTCTCTGTGTGTGTGCGTGAGTGTGTTTGTGTGTTTGCAATGTCTGCTGCCTCATTGCGTGATCAGGTTGAATACCTGACCAAACTAATTGGAGTTACACCATGGGTCAACGACCAAATCCCCAAACATTATTAAAAAACACTTAACGATCCAGCCTCCCCTATCAGGCGCGTAATTAGTATTTGTGTTTCGGTCACAGTTGAAGAGGCCTGTCACGTTCACCGAAGTTTAGAATAAAAGTGCGTCATAATGCTGCAAACCTCTCAAAATGTCTCTCAGAACAAATGGGGCGTGCTTTGCTTGTGATTTTAATGGAAATTAAGTAAAATTCGTTGACTTTTAGCGTCATTTTCTGCTCTGAAGTCTCATCGTGTTTGGGATTGTGTTGATTAAGAGACAAACGCAACGGAAGAAAAGGGGCCACAGTTCCTCTGTTTGTCTGTTAATGCCACAGATTTATTAAGCGTCAGCGAGTGGCCGACAAAACAGCTGAATTTATGTTTTTACTGGGTTCAAAAAGTCACTTCAGTGGGCTACAAGTTCAGTTTTCAATTGGATTTGATAGAGCTGATCGAAATAAAGGAGGAAGGTGCCAAAAACACGAAGCTTATTCCAAATTATTCCAATAGATAGATAGATAGATAGATAGATAGATAGATAGATAGATAGATAGATAGATAGATAGATAGATAGATAGATAGATAGATAGATAGATAGATTTTCTTTGAAAGCCAGTCACTCCTCTGACTCTTTGCTACAATGGAGCTGCTGCTTTTAAAGCCAGCGGTCTTTAATGTGGACATAAAAATCAAATTACCACCAGGGAAACCTGTGAAAGCCTTGAGCAGCGAACTAAAAACACCAACAAACACAGTAAGTCGCCTGAAACCCGGAAAACAGCCCAAACAACTCGCTTAAAAAGGACCTTAAAGTTTGAGAGCTTTTTTTGTGATTAGCCTTGAATGGCGCATTTGCTTAAAAAATATGCACACGCCAGAAAGAAGATGATGATAATAAAAAGGAAACTTCACTAATGCCAACTAAAAGCCTTTCGATCACGCCTAAAAGCCGCTTCAATAGCACGCGGCATTATGAGATTTCAGGGCAATGGGTTTAATATTTTACGCCATTACTGCGGAGACTTCTATCATTCAGTTTGATTCGTTTTGTTCTCACTTGAAGGTCAGGCAGTTTTCTGACGGTCTCATTCAGCCAATCATCTGCTGCCCTGCGTCTCCTCAGCAGCAGCAGGAAGCCGAGGCCCTCCCATTAACACCCCTAGTGTCAGCACTAATGAGGGACACAGTGGCCGCTCTGTGTTCCCAAATCTGCACACACACACACACACACACACACACACACACACACACACACACCGCCTCCATGTTTGAGTGCGTGTTTTGTGGTCGGTATTTATGTTGCTGTGCTCCACAGTGTTCGTGATGATGCGTAAAGCTCCTGCAACAAGTGTTTTAACACAAGAAGCGACTGAAGGCCTGGAAACGCGCAGCCTCCTGGTGTTCATCTGCACATGTTGTTCAAATTAGAACAAGCAGGCCGAGATTTAACCATACTCCTATTTTAAATGTAAGTTTTTTTTCATTCCGTGGAGTCATTTTTAAAGTTTTGGAGACTTTTTTCATCACATAATACCCCGTAAGTGTCCCTCTTTGTCACAAGTGTTGTCTCCAGAGTTGTTATTTAGGCTGCGGCGCGCGGGTTCAACACAACACATGATTTTGTTATTAACTTCGATCTGTGCTTGCAGACTGCGGCACCAGTCGTAAGTGAACTGTTCCTAACAAGCCTCGGCAGGTTTTCAGTGGGAAATGAAACACGCCAAGAGTTCAGGGGTTCCTCCTTCACATCGGGTAAAATATGATAAAATCACAACTGAGTTCGCAAGAGTTACACTTCTCGCGAGAATTTGTAGAAACGTCTGTAATAGACTGTAAACCTGCAGCGTGTTGACTAAATACAATTTCTCATTGCTTTAATTAGTGCGCGCTTTAATGGTTTTTGCAGTAATATTGTGCAAAAAAAGAAACACAGCTTTAAAAAAAAGGTTGTCCTGAAACACTTTAAAAATCAGCTGTCCGGTGCACTATTATAAGCATTAGTTTAGACTGAGGCCACATGAATGAGAGAGAAAATGACACACACACCAAAAAAAAAGAAAAAAAATGCGGCGTGCTCCGTAAATCGATGCGGAAGTGGTGACGCCCATGACAAACACAGAGGGGTTGGGCTCGTGGCGCTGCAGGGAGGTTTGAATGGAGCGCGCGGGGTCGATGAATGAGTGGCGTGAAATGTCTGCAGTGTTCAGAGGAGCCCGGATGAACCGAGGGGCGGCGACGTGACAGTTTGTGTTTACGTGACGCAAACACACCTGCGGAGGGCAGAGCGCAGTGGCACTGGAGGCAAAGAGGCGCTTTCAGTGCACGTGGACGAAATCAGATGAAATGGTTACGCACGAGGCGCGCGGTTCACTCCAACAGCCCCGTGAAGAAAACTGCGTTTCATGTGTCAGACGCATTTAATTTCGAGGCTGAGGCGTTATGTTCCCGCGCTAGAACAGAGCTTTAAACGCCCATTTTTATGTAAATGTGGAGAACATCTGACATGTTTCAAATGGACCTAGGCGACATAAATGATACAGCGGCATGAATTCAGGGCCACGCTTCACGCTCCTGTGAGGCCTTCACTGGCAAACCCCTGCGGCCTGTTCACGAGCGACTTTTCTGTCTGTTCATGTGGAGTAGAAATCTGAATTAATCTCTGCCTCTCTCCTGTCGGATTGTAAACACTCTCAGCCTGGATTTGACCCCGGAAATGATGAAGTGTTTTGGGGCGGAGCAGCTCCTCCACTCCTCCCCTCTGATTGGCCAAGAAACCAATTAAATGCCCTAAATATACACCTGTGACCAAATAACTTTAAATGTTAAGATAATGGAAAACGAGCTGACTTACAACACTTTGTAAGTCTCTGGTCATAATGATAGGAAAACAAATAAGACGCCAGTTGTTTATTTTTACATGCTATATGCTAAGTCTTTAACTAGCAATGGGCGGCTACTAGCTTAAAATCTTGTCATTACTGGTTAAAGATATCAACGCACCCGTTTTTTTGTTTGTTGTTATTGTTTTTACTCTCACAGTAACGTATTACCAACCTTCCCCAGCAAAAATGAGCATTTCCCCACAGGAGAGGACACTTCCGCTTACCTGTGTTTCGGAGAGATTCAGCTGCCTCGCGAGCTCCGTGCGCTCTCGGCCCACAACGTACTGGCACCGCTGGAACTCGAGCTCGAGCCGGTACAGCTGCTCGGCCGTGAAGGAGGTGCGCGTGCGCTTGGGCCGGTCCAGGTCGAGGCCTTTGGGCAGCACGATCTCCCGGATGGTGCCTTTGGCGTCTGTCCAGAGGGAAAAAACACAAAGACTGAGAACATTTTCTGAGCAAAAGCAACAAGAGCTCCTCACGCTTTCCGCCTGAGACTGTTATTACAGACTGAAATCCAAATGGAGTCACATTTTCAGTAGTTTTAGGCTAAAAAAAAAAAGAAAGATAAACACACCTTTCTGTAAGTGGAAAATGGCTACACGGTGCCAAACTGATGTAATATTCATGAGCAGGGCGATAGGCTAATGGCCTCAGAGAGAAAAAACGGATGGATGCGCGTCTGTGCGTCTTTGAGAAAAACACGCTACATATGTGTTATTTTTTTACACAAGGTCGCGTTTATAACATGCCTGAAGAAAAGCCCTGCTGTCATTATATATACACTCAAAAAAAAAAAAAAAAAGAAAGAAAGAAATCAGGCTGCGTGGGTGCTCGTGATGATGCCAAACTGCGCCCACGTCGCTCTGAAATCCACATCCGGTGGCTTGATCTGATATTTGGGGAAAGGCTAACGGCTCGTTCTTTGAGATCTTCCTCATGGACTCAAAAACGCGTACGTCAGCCTCGCGCTGCCTGCGTAAGGTTAGTGCACGCGTTTGTGGATACAGGTTATGTCAGTTTTGCGTGATTAAAAATGAAAATGTCTCCTGTTTTGACGAACTAAAGGTCCAATTAAAATCCTTCAATTAACGCCATTGAGCCCAGAGCACTTAGCAGCAGACTTCAGCAGGAATAGAGGGTGATGGAAATGTGCGCACGCGGTGAATTCTGCACCGGAGGTAAAGGCCTGCAGACGACTGAGCACCGAAAATTTGTCCTGGTTATAAAACCACAGCAAGAGTGATTTCTCTCATATAATTTACGCCAAACTAGTTAGAGGATAAAATCAAAAGCTTCACTCTCAACTGTTTCCACTCCAAGTAATAAGGCTGTGCGTCATTATCCATCCACAACAACAACAACGTAGTGTGTGTGTGTGTGTGTGTGTGTGTGTGTGTGTGTGTGTGTGTGTGTGTGTGTGTGTGTGTGTGTGTGTGTGTGTCCTTGGACAAACATTAAATGGGATACTTGGCCTGTGTAGACTCATTGGTGTTCTTGCGCATTTTGCGTTATTTTGTTTTTAACTGAGTCGTCGTTTGTTCCACCCCGTTGGCGGCCTCATCTGCTATTAATCTCAGATGATTTATCAAGAAGCGGCTGCTTCGATGTGTGTGTCCAAAGAAAAAAAAAATCAGAACTCATTTAAATAGAGAAAAAAAATAAAAAAAATTGATTATATTATATTATGGATTATAGCAAATTAATACATTAGAGAGATTCTGGATGGGGAGGTTCAGTCAGTCAGACATTACACGCGCTTTGGACTCAAAAGCCCTCAAATATTGTCTACACTGTTCCCAAAAAAAAAAAAAAAAAAAAAAAAAAAAAAAAAAAAACACCAGTTCGTAACTTTAAACTGTGCCGCAATCGACATATTTGTGCTTTTTGAACACTTGTTCCCCCACTGTGACATTCTTGTATTGTAGCCGAGAATATTTACTCGTATTTATCACATTCAATAGAAGCGCAGGCCAGACAAGACCACCTCTTTGTCCTGGGCTTTAAACTCATGAAATATGCAACCAAATAAAATATGAAGAGCTCTGAATTAAAGATGAAACAAAACTGATTGAACCGAACTGTGTTTCTATAGGAAGGGTACCGGCCACAGCAACCTAAACGCTGAAGTAATGGAGCAAAAACTCAAGTTGAATCATGTTTTGTTTTGTTTTTTAGCCATAAAGGCAAACTGTGGCTGCTGTAAAGGCTTATCTCCCTTTGCATAAACTCCGTTTTAAAGTGTGGTGATGGAGAGGTGAGCAAAACATGGACGTAAATGCAGCAGGATTACATACAGCAGGTGTGGTGGAAGGAGAATGCGTGCGTAAAAGCAAAGCTGGGCTGCTGCTGCAACAGAGCAGCAGAGGAATTAAACTAGTTGATGAAACTCAGTAAATTCACGAGTAATGATCCGCATTAAAAAGTTACTTCAGTCACAGCGTTATAAACAGCTGCTCTTAACTGTTTTCTTATAGGCCTGAGCTGCGTAATGAAACATGCCTGAGAGGTCTCCATCTTTACGCACGCATACCGACTCTGCGTAATGTGTGGCCAAGCATGTGGGTGTCTGCGCCAGAAACGCTGGAAACCCTCCCGATACACGGGCACACAGTGGCGCACATTAGCACACGTTCTGGGCGGCTTCAGAGAAAGAAATAACGTCTCAAAGTGCGCTAGAAAGACTTGCGAGCGGAGGAGAGAAAGCAGCGGCTGTACGCAGACCTGCTGACCTCACGGTGACCCCGGCCTCCGGTTCAAAAACAAACCCTGACTCTGCAGGCGTCGTTCGCTCAGTGTTTCCAGCTCACAGCTCTGTCCTTCCACAGGCCACTTCCTCCTCTGATGGACACCACGAACCATCGTATGATCATTCACATTTATTTTATTTTATTTATTTTTTTTTTTTTTTACAGAGAATATATGAACAATTTTCTACCAAATCCCACGAGAACAACAGGGGATGTGGTCAGCTGTTTAAAAAAATAAAATAAAAAGCTGTCTGAGAGATAACAGTCTCAAAAAAATCAAAATATCTATAAAGTTAAATGTAAAAAATACCATTACAAACAACAGCTTCTGCTGGAAGCGGCTCTGAAGAAGCAGGTTGATGTTTTTATATGCACCCCGTCCCTAATTTCTCCCTCTTTCGCCATTTTTGCTCGCCTCCTCCGTCATTTACTATCTTAAAACGGGTCACCACCACATTATTTCACCATTCTCAAGCTAAAAGAGCTGCTTCTGCAAGGCACGGGATACCGCACGGCTCAGCGTTCAATAGAAAGATTCAGCTGACCAGAGAGCAGCCATAACATCCACAGCATTCGTCAGTAACCGAGAATTGATAGACCGACGTGTCGATTCTGTCCACAGCAAACATTGCAAGGCCAAAAAAATTAAGAAATTAAAAATCCTGCACAAAAAACACCAGTTGCAATTTAATTTTAGCCATTTTCTTTACGGGGCTCTGGATGGGAAAAGACGTGCAATTTTCTGTCTTTTAAAAAATGTATTTTAAGGAGAGCACAACATTTCTGTAAATGTGCCAGAGTTAGCCAGCTCAATCATTTCCACTGCGGTGCTTTGGGAAGATGATTTGAAACCTTTAAAGTGATAAAATGTAAATCACGAAGGTACCAAGAAGCCATAAAAACAACCACAAGGACAAAACTAAAATCTGAGCCTGCTGAATTTTTGTTCTTGGAGAGCATTAAAAAAAAAAAAAAAAAAAAAAAAATCCTCCACGTATGAAACCTCACAGAGACTCAAAATATTCCTCACAAAGGCCCTAATATATATTTCAAATTCAGATTTTTTCCCTCTCACTGGGGTTATAACAGTCTTTACCTTTACGTGCTGAAATAATAATAACAAACATCCCAAACGCGCGTAACCTTAAATAACCTGGCAGATACATGTTCATGTTTCCTTTATGTTATTTTAACCTGGTGCCCTTTAAGCTTCCCTGCAACCAAAGAACACACACAGACTCAACAATTTAATTTTCTGCTATTTAACGTGCAAACATAAATTAAACACGAGTGTTTTGAGCTACTCAGTCTTTAAAAAATGACTGTAAACCAGCTTTTATCATGTACATTTTAGAGTAAAAATAAAAAAACTAATGACAACAAATTTTGTGAGTCTGTTTTGAGTGTTTGTGACTTTAATCTGAATTTTCTGGATTTTTAAAGGAGCTTGGTTCAGGCTGCTGGCCTCCCGCAGGAGGGCGTGGACACGGGGAATAATATTGAATCCAACATTATCTGACGTTCATTAACATAACGCTGGCACACAAAGGCAATCAGAGACCGAGAGGAAACACACACTCGCACACACACTATCACACAAACCGCTTTACACTGATTGCTGATTGAGACCTGAGTGATTTTTTTTTATCTGCTTCTTTGTCGATTAAAGCCACACAGCAGCCTCGAGGGCTGAATTTCACCTGATTGTCCTCAGTTTTCCTAAAGCTTTTTCCTTTTCTCTCTCAGGTCTGAGATGCGTTCAAATCATCTGTTCACTGCAAGCAGGAGGGAAATAACGAGGCGCTATTTCACACAAGTCGTTGTTTTGACTCCTGAGCTGATCCAACTATCTCTTGGTCTTAAAAAATGAATAACTGAGTGGCCTCAGCTGCCCCGGCCTGTGCCAAACAACCAGTTTCTGAGCGCTTTAATTTCATACTTCAGTTTATCTTTGATTTGGAGTGAGTGTTTGCAGGTGTGGTCTGGTGCACGGAAGTGAAAGCAGCCTATTGTTACCACAGCGGTGTTACACTGTGGACCACTTTGTTTAGAAATTAAAGTCCCGTTTTAGACACTTTTAGCGCTAAATATACTGAAACCTGCCTTCTTTCAGATCGTTTTATTTTTAAAGGGAGAAGCTGCAAACAACTTCAAGCACTTTGTTTTTCAGAGGATTTCTTATTATTAATATTATTGTCAGTGCATGGCTGTCAGTGCTGTCTGTGGAAACAATAAAGTGTCTGGGTTTGTGATTAGGATACCTATTGTTGTACATTATCTAACTGGGATAAAATAATCCTCAAGTTAAAATTAGCTCAATTTCCTGGAAACTCTCCCAGATTCCAGGTCTGAGAATCAGTTTTACGCACAGAATGAAGCAGTTTGTTGTGTTTTCGTCTCACTCACCCCTCACTAATATCCTCCGACAGTAATCAGGGTCCACTCCCAAAAGTTTGTCGTGTCCGTCTTCGCTGGAGGACGTCGGGGTGGACGCTGATGTCCCCGGGGTGTCGGTGGAGCTCTGAACCGGGGATCGGCTGCCTATCTCGGCACGGCACTTTGTCTCCATCCGGTCCGGGCACAGCGGGTTGGGTCCACAGCGGTGGTTCCCATCGCCCATAGTCGTGGCCTGATCAAACATCTACAAGTAAGTTACACTCTCTAAGACGATCTCTCCCTCCGCCTGTCGCTGCTTCTCACCCTCTTCTTTCTACTTTCTTCTCCTCTTTGCAAGTGTTCCCCAGACACGAGGAGAGCATGCCCTCCTCTCCCTCCCCAAAAAAAGTAGATCCAGTTACAAAGAAACCATGCGGTCCTGCAACGGGACCGGGGTGCGCTTCAGGTGTCGCGGCATGACGCGCGGTCCGGAGTCCAAACCAAGGCAAGAGGGAGTCAGCAGGGGGAGAAATCACGGGCTCCTGCTCTAACTACAGTAGCCAGGAGGCGCAGAGGAAATGCATGGTGCAGCCTGTAAGGTACGAGGGGGCAACCAGATCTATGGAGGAGCGGGGAGGTGCCACAAACACAAGCGCACACTGCTCACCCACGTAGAAACGAAGTGAGAGGCGGCGCACAAAAAGGGAGAGAGGAAAAAAAAAAGCAGGCAGCAGCGGTCACAGTTCACCGCGAACAAGCCAGGGAAGAAAGTTTCTCCTGGTTTGTCCAGCGCAGCAGCCTGTTACTTCAGCCCCGGCCGGATGGACTGCGTCTGCGGATCCTTGACTGACTGTTGGTGGTGGGACGGCCACATAAGGGGGTCGGTGGTCTTCTGCTTTTGGAGAGCCCCACAAGAAAAAAAAAAAAAAGATGTCTGAGTTGAAACCCTGCAGGAGGGGACTGTCGGGAGGTGGGAGATGCTCACATTTGCGCACAGATAAAGTCTGGAGCAGTCGTGTCACTTTGTATAATTTGCTTCACAGCTGAAACATCACGTCTGAGCGGGGCGGCTCATTCGCCCTGCCTGCGCGAACAGAGGAGAGATGCTGGTGTGTGGATAATATTTGTGGTGACACGGTACACTTTACAGAGGCAGGAACCCCGCACGTCATTTCCTGTCCACGCAGGGTCGAAGCCGATTGGTCCGCTGGCGGGGCACGTTTTGACAAGAGGATGAGCGGCGCTGCAGACCGGGATCAGGCACGGAGACATGAGACGATGGTTGTGGGCGCTATTCCGCTCTGAAACCAGCCGGGTTTCCCCTCACTCTGACATTTTCTGCGTGTTTCAGGGCCGAGTCCTGAGCTCTGGTCCGCAGAGAGGAGCGAGCGCAAAGTAGTTCTGCACCTCTGACCCAGTGAGGTCCAACTTTCAGCTAAAGTGCATCACGATCTCACTCATGCATGGGCCTTAAAATCCCCACTATAGGATCCTAAAAAAGAGAGAGATTCACACTGCTGCGGCGGGCTGCTCGCAGGTCTGTGCAAAGTCTGTCCAACAGGGCGATCAGACAGCCTCAGCTGATCCAGAATCTGCTGCCAGGGTTGTAACAAGGACCCATGTAACGCCTGCTCAGATCACCACATCAGCCACCAGTTTGTCGCACTTGTACATTTTATTGTTTGTCCATAAATCACAGAATGGTTTGGGCCCACGACGTCAGAGCCAGTCCAGAACTTCGCAGCCCTCTCAGGTGAGCTGGTTCTGGATTACCGGCTGTCCCCAGAGTCCAAATTTAACAAGCTGCCTGCAGCTCAGCGCTGCTCAGATGTGGAACAGATTAGAGAAGAGCTCAGACTCCAGACAATGCCGACTCCTTTCAAATCCAAGCTAAACACCTGTCTGTTTACCACTGCTCTTAATTCATTTTCTTTTAAAGCACATTTATTTCTTCCTTTGTTTAATTCTTTTTTTTTAAATTCCTGATTGGTTTCTTGTTTTTACTCTGAGTGCATTTTGCCTGTTTGCTTTTACTGTTTTATCATTTGTTTCTTCATGTGTAAAGCACTCTGGGCATGAAATGTAATTAGAAATAAATGTGCCTTGCCATGCTTAGTAAACATGCATATAGTCCCAGAAGTATAGGCTGATACATCAAGGCCAATATTGGCTTTTTATGAAGTCATGTCAGTCAGTCTTACATTACAGCAGTTGGCCTGTAGTCACATTTAAATTTTACAGCCTCATTCAAGTGTTTGGGTTTGCTTTTCTGAATGCATTCCTCATTAAAATGTGATCCAGAATTTAGTTTTTCTTATCAGGATCAAGAGTCTAAGTCAAATTAGAAAATGTGGGTGCCATGAAGAGAAATAAACTTAAAATCCAGGGTTTGGATCTCACCTGTGAGTCCCTACCTGCTGCCTCAGAGGCCTATTCAACCTGACGAGAACGAAACTGCATAAAACACATAATGAGTTTTGTTTAAAATAGCAGTTTGTGATAAGAAAATGTAAAAAATGCAAACATAAGTCACATCAGCACAGAGCACCACCTGTACAGTCTAACAATAAGACAGCGGCCTCCAGCAAACGTGAACACGCCCTCTCACACAGTCCAGCAGAGTAACACCACGAAACGCCCAAAGAGCTGCAGATATTAGATTCAACAGGTGTTCCTGCTTTTTTGTCCACCCCCCTCTCCATCCACAGTTGCCTCGGGTCTCTGGTGCTGATGGCACTGCTGCAGACGCTCGCGGCTAAATGAGCTGTTAACACAGAGTCTGCTGGAAGCTGCGCGCGCTGAAAGGCGCATAAAGCGAGGTTAGTTTGTTTTCCACTGCACGTGAAGCAGCTCATTCACAGTCATTTACTGTACACAGACAGAGCCATCCTCATCCGACACCAGCCCGTCCTCCTCCGCCAGCTTGATGCTGATGGCGCAGCCTGTAGTTTGTTGTGATTGTGAGATAATTTCAGTCGCAGGAATGACTGAAACACTGGGCGGAATTTCCTCTTTACAGGTGAAACATCTTTGAAAACGCTGCAGCAAGAAATAAAAAAAAGGGAGGCTTTGAGCGGGATTATATAATTATAGTTTTGCCGTGTGTGTTTTTTCTTATTTTTCTTATCCGAGGCCGTAATTACTGCTCACAGCCATGGGTCGTTACTCCTTTCAGCTGGCCTAATCTCACAGAGGATGAATAGAAACTGTCAATCAGACGCTGCACTCAGCAGCGAGACAAGAGGGGACTGATTGCTGCTGCTGTGCTCACACACACACACACACACACACACACACACACACACACACACACACACACACACACACACACACACACACACACACACACACACACACACACACACACACACACACACTCTTCCTTCCTCCTTCTCTCCAGTGTTTTCACCCTCTCTGCCTTCACTGATGCACAACTAAAAGCCACCAAAAAGCAGATTTTTTACCACGTTTGACTTTCTCTGAAGACTGCCCTTATTTTGATTTCAGCCTTTAGGAGCCATTTTTTGTGTCATTCTGTGATTATAATGTTTTAACCATTTTTTGGTTGCTGCGTTTGCTGCAAAATGTACCATAAAGGATGTGTGCCGACTGACTGACACCTCCTCCGATTCAGCCTTTCTTAGCAGCCTGATGCACGTCGTAAATACCCTAAAATAAGAAGAAAAGTCAGGATAGATCTTCTATATTAATGGATTAATGGAGTAATTACTCAAGAGCTCTACTTAAGCTGTATTTTAAGATACTTTACTTGAGTATCTTCATTTTCTGCTCCTTTATAATGATACTACATTTCAGAGGGAATACATATTTATATATATACTGTGTGTATATATATGCTATATAGTTATTTATTGTATATTCTATACAATATAAAATGAAGTAAATGATAACAGTTTTGAAGAAGACTGAAGTTACATGTTTACATTACAGATATTAACTAATATATTGTATATTTCAGGCAAAAATGATGCATTGCTGTTGAATAAATTGCAAATAAAAACAGTTTAGTAGTTAAAATGAGCTTCATCTCAACCAGCTGCCACATTAAAATGATGTTTACATGCTGATCCATCTGTACAACACTCTGAAATAATGAGTACTTCTTTTGTTGCTGACAGTACTTTTGTATTTGTACCCAGGAAACGTTTTAAAAACAGGACTTTTATTTGAATGCAGTATTTTAAGTATTTAGTAGTATTGTGTGACTGCTTTTACTCAGATTACGGAAGTGACTTCAGCTTCAGTTAGATTTTATTTTGCAGGTTTATCACTTCTCATTACCTGTCTTTCATGTGTTTCTATCATGACTTCATCAGTATGATCGACTAATAAACAACTTTTCTTACTTTTGAAAAGTTCCGGCGGATCTTTACTGCGGAATAATTTGATTATTGTGTAGGTTTCTAACCACAAGCCTGAAACCAATGCAAACGAGGGCGAAAACGGAGCCCTTGATGGGTTTTCTGTCATGATGATGATCAAATCAAAACCCAGTTAAGTTTCTGCTTCACTCAAAATCCCGCTCACACTGAATTACCGCAGATAACTGCGCATATGTCGAGCCGCATGATACCGATGCCCAGTAAAAACCCAGATCTCCTCTCTGCTTCCAAATGCCTGCAGGCCGAAAAAAATGCTTGTTTGCACCACGCACCGACTGCCTCATCTACGTCCCCCCCGTGTGCGGCTGGATTGCGGCCTCGTGGAGATGAACCTGATCAATCAGATCAATCAACAGAGATTACTGTAATCCCAGAGGTCAGAGGGAGGGCACCGGGCCACTCAGAGTTCACACATCCCACACGAGCTCCAGACAAATCTGTGCAGGAATGGCAAACATTCGGCCGCTGCGGTTTCATGCAGAGATCCAAACATTGTATGGACTTCATTTCAGAAAGAGCTGATTTCAACAAGCAGAGTTCAGTTTGCGATCAATCACCGCAAAAACAGCAGGAGAGCAGCTTCCGGCAGGCTTCTGTTTAATCACAGCTAATGCATGGATGTATGATTCCCCAGGCCCCGAGATGAGGCAGCGGTAATGCAGATGTTTCATATGGATATTTTGATAATGTCACATATACGTGTCTGTGGGGTGTGTGATTATTAAAATAAGTAAATGCGCAGCGGCCGGTGCGGCTGCCGCAGAGCTGCTGCTGCTGCTGCGGGACTGGATGCAGACGCGCCGGGGCGTTTTTTGGGAGGTGATAGAGAGAAAAATTAGTGAGGCTGCAGGTGCGTTTATGGAGCTTTGCTGAAATAAAACGTGGGCAGGGAGGAGGGAGAAATGCGGCGGAGGATGACTGGAAAATATGCGCAGGGGTGTGGTGGACGCTGCGCTTTACGCACCATTTATTCGAGTTTAGAGCCCACATCAGCAGACGGACGGACGGGCCTCGTCTCTGTGAGAGAATCTCAGTGACTGGACGGCCTCTTTGAGTAATAAAATACACAGTATACACATTTTCTACCCCTGAGTCTCAGAACTTTACTCAACTTTCGTTTACGCGCAGTTTCTTCGCATGCAGACATCTGAAATAATGTTGCGCAACTGTGGCGCAATTTATCTGCGAAATACAGTAAATTACGCAGGACATGAAAACAAAAAATATAAGAAAACTCCAAACCTGTAGAATTTATGATTTCGTTCAAACGAATGGCTAAAAAGGCTTCAACAGGAGCAGCGCGCAGAGGTGCGGTTAATTTGAACGAAATTTAATGCTTCACAGTGAACGCTTGTAAAGCTACTGAGCGCCACTCCAAACGTGGCCTTGTTTCAAAGCGCACAGGCTACAGGAGCTGCCGAGGTGTCAGGAGACAAAAGGCTGATAAAATAACTTCACCGCGCAGTTCCACATAACAGATATCGAAATGATTAAATAATATTACGTACTATAAAGATGCGCATTTGGAGAAAACAAGTTCTAATTTTAAGCTACACAACATATTTTTCTTTTGTTAGTTTTCTGACATTAAAGGGACTAACTGTGGATTAATTGCTCCTAAATTAAGATCTTCATATCGATAGTTTTCTCTCGTTTGACCTGCTGCAGAGCTCAGAGATGAATTATATTTATCACCAATTCAAACCAGCACATGAATAATTTCAGTTTGTGGTTAATGCATGTCCTGCAAACACTACAGCACCACCACAGTCAACAATGACCAACTGTTCTGTAGCCTCATTAACAGGCCGTGAAAATGTTTTCCTGCGTCGCACGTTTTAAAGCAGATTTTATGACCGCACACACACTTGTTAAAATGAAAAAGATAAACAAAAAGACTTTAAATGTGCATAATAACAGAGGACGTCTGAAAAAACAGCCAAATAAGTATGAAATTAAATAGATTTCTCCCTCTTTTTGTACAAAATGGGTCCCTCCGCAGCTCCTGGTCGCTATCAAAAATAAAAAAGATAAAAGAAAAAGTTACAGGTGCGCAGCCGCCGCCGGTCAAAAGGTCATTTTTTCCCCTGGTGTCTGTAATAATGGCGTGTTTGGTGCTGCGGGGTCCGGGTTCAGCTGCAGGACGTAAACCATCCCACAGGACAGCAAAGGGCCGCCGAGCCCTGCAGACTTTCCTCCAAACTCTTCTCTTAGCGTCAGGCCCCAAACACACGCGAACACCCCCAAACCCAGCTCTGAGTGTTAAACCGTATAAAACACGTTTTGAAAGTATGAAAGTTTAGAGCTGCTGGTGAGGGATATTTGTGACAAACCGGCCAGTGTTGCAGCATTTTGTGGAGTTTATTTACATTTTCTACAGCAGTGTTCATCTAAGCTTATGTAATGTCTGGAAACGAGCCTTTCAATCGCTTCCTTGTTTTTGTAGTTTGTCAGTCATGAGAATAAAGTTCCACATGAAGCTTTGAGTTTGGTTTCAGTGTGATGATAAGAAAGGACTCTCACTGACGCTCTAATGCCTCCTAATGTCCCCAAATGTTCATCGTTATCTTTAAATTGTGGATTTGAGAGGCAGCAGGTCGAGGAGCAGCTCAAACTAAACTTTTACTCCCCTGTGAGGCTGCGCCTGCCCTCCCCTGACAGCCGGCCCTGGACCGGACTGGAGCGCCATTCAGCTGGTTCAGTGCAGTCTGCGTCAAGCTTTGCTGCCGCTGCTTCGGTTCAGTTTCTGTTCTGATTCTGCTTCAAACCTTTGGGCGCTTTGTAAAACCTGAACAAAAATTCATAAATGAACTAACCCACATGTGTTCCTGAGCTCCTGCAGTAAAATCCTTCATCCAATCATGTGTTCACAAAGTGATGAACCTCGCTTTATCCTCGCTTGTGAACGGCTGAGCCTTTCCAGGACGCCCCTTCACACCCAATCACGATCCTCTCACCTGTTACCAATCCAGCTGTTTACCTGTGGAACAGGTGTTTTTGGACTTTCCCAGTCTTTAGTTGCTCCTGTCTGAACTTGTTTGAAACATGTTGCTGCATCAAATTCACAATAAGCAGATATTTTTTTTAAAAAAAAAATCAGTGAGGCAGATGAGCTCAAACTTTAAATATATTGTTTTTGTGCTGCTTTCAGTTCAGTTTATGTCAAAAAGGATTAACAAATGATCACATTCTGTTCTGTTTTACGCGGCGTCCAAACTGATCTGGAATCAGGGCTGTAAGTGAAATTTCCACGGCAAACCTCACATCTAAATAATCCTTCAGAAGTGTGAATGCAATTATTCACATCAACTGTTCTGTCGTTTTCAAGCAGCCTTGGTTATTCAGAAGAAGAAAAAGCGCAATGCCTCCATATCTGAAGCTAATCAAAGACTCGAGGAGGCAGGTAAATGCCAGGAGGAGAAAAACACATTTTTTGGACTTTGAGGATTAATCAGTAACAAGTCGTTAGGAACAACCATTGATGCTTTCTATGCAAATCAGCCTTTAAAGGGAGGAACAAAGACATCCACGCTGCATTAATTGGAACATTCAGGAATTATATAAAAACTCTTTTCAGGCTGTGATATTTTTGATGAGCGTAGAAAATCTTCTTAAATCGGCATGTTTTCAAATATTCTTCAATTTTAAGTGAAATTTCTGACTTAAAAACACTAAAAAGAAACACAAGAAAAAGCTGACTTATTTTGTAGCTCGATCAGTTAAAGGGACTGAACAGCGGTTTCTATAAAAGGGAAATAAATCGTTGTCTTAAAGCTACTTGTTGATTATTAGAAACAGGTTTATTCTCACACCTCTGGGGCTGATTTCTGCCTCTTTACACACCAGTTTAAATCCAATATAACAGAACACACTCGATGCTCTTGAGGTGAAGCCACACTGCACAAACATGCATGTAGTTATTATTTAAGTGAAATTAACCTACATTTCTTTCACGTTCATCTGAAGCTTTGTCGTCATTATTTTACAGGAAAATCGTCCGAAAGTTTCTCGATCTCCACTGGAAGCACATGAAAACAGATATTTAGTGTAACAGAGGCGACATCGGCTTGGCGGCGCAGACTGCCACCAAGTGTTCCTGCGATGAACTGACAAGAAGGAACAGAAGTCAGACATACACACGTTTTTATTCAGTTTTTGACATTAAAAAATACAAATCGCACGCAGAGGGAGCAGATATCAACAAATGAGCTGCTACATTCTTCAAACAGTGACCTACTGAGCACTTCAGGTTCACGCTAAGAAGAAACAAACCAGGCTCTGACCTATATTACAGGCAAGCAAACATCAAATAACTCTACTTAATCTGCACTACACCAACAGCTTGTGGTCGACTATGTTGAGATTTTACACACAGAATCGTTTCCTTTAAGGCTGATGTATCCGGGCGGGTAAAACAAAGAGAAAATGTTGATTCAGACAGTGCAGCCAGATCATGGCACTTGCTCCACAAGTACAAAGGTAAATGAAGGAGAGCTGACAGGTAACTCATCAAGTGATCGCGCCTGTCAGCTCTCTCTGATCTGCACTCGTCCTGTGACCAGAGCGACGGGACTGAGTCGGACACACCAGTCTGAAGCAAGCCGATGGAAGAGGAGGGACTGGACTCTGCAAAGACAACGGGCAGGCGGCGGCTCTCCATGTGTTTGTCTGGTAGGTACCGTTTGTGACAGGAGATGCTGAGAGAGCTTCGGGTTAGATGAGAAGCAGGACGGTGCTATGAAAGGCACTTGAGTCACATGTGTGTTCTGAAGGCTTCATGAATTCAAACTAAAGAAACAGATCCTTCCTGAACTCTTCTGGAACGGCTGCAGCAGGTTTTATTAAAGGAAAAATCCTCCCAAAACACTTTAATGCATGGTGATTTTCATACCTCCATGAAGCCACTGATCATTTTAGATTAGTTTAATATTTCAGTCAGAAAATACTGAAAAACATGTCCCAATTTCTCATAGCCCGAGGTGACACCTCCAGATGTCCAAAATCCAAAGATATTAAGTTTATCAAAGCATAAAACAGATAAATACAGTAAATCCGCACATTTGCAGAGCGAGAATCAGACAATGTTTCACATTTCGGCTTGAAAAATGTCTTAAATCATTAATCTAGTACAGAATCGCTCATTATTTTGGTTGACTAATTGACTAATTCTTGTTTTTCCTTATTCTGGTGAAAGTGGGAAAACGTATCATGTCAAAATGTTTGCAGCTCAACAATAAAGAAGTTTGGAAGCAGAAAAATGTTCCAAAGATCGAAAACAAACACTAAACTTCAGATTTTGGTGTCAGTTCCTCGTAATAAACGACAAAGCGATTCTTTCTGCTACTGTTCTTTCTACCACAGTACATTAACGCCTTATAGCTGAAGCGCATGAGGTCTTTCCATTGCTGCTGAAGTTGCTTTCCACACACACACACACACACACACACTCCTACTGTATTGAAATTAGTTCACATGTTCTTTGGGATTTCCTGGTAAAATGCAGAAAAGATGCACTTCAGCAGTCGTTCTCAGGGCAGGTTGAGGGGGAATAAGAACAACAGAAAAGTGAACTACAATTCATGAAATAGTTGGATTTTTCCTTTAAATGCTGAAAACTGCAGTAAAGAAAAGCTTCACAGTACATGAGCGTTACAGTGGTCTGCAGTGCCCCCTTATGGTCTAACCGAGATATTACATGCTCCACATTGCTGATCAATCCTTTTTTCCCTGAATTGTGCAGGTCTGTATTCCTTCCTATTCATAAATTTCAAGCTGCTTAGTTCATAAGAGAGCCCTTGTTTACTCCTTCACCTACAAACCCTTGTGGGATACAGTTTGTACAGTTTTCACATCGGGAAAAGGAGCACAAGAGGCAGAGAAAAGGAGCTGAGGCTGATTCAAAGAGCGCTGCTGCCCCCTAGAGGTTCAGGGAGGAAAACACAGGTTATGTTACAGAGGATGAAGCGAAATGACAAACTGTCCGTTCAGAGGCTGTCGATGTTGACAAAATCACAGCAGAGAAATGTTTTTGTATGTAAATGTTTTCAGCACGCAAATATCAATTTCCTCTGAATCCAAAGTGACCGCACATTACGTGGCACTAAATCACCTGTGTGTATGCTCTACCGGGGGAAGTTGGCTGGTGTGTGTTCTGTTTAATTTGGTTTCTGTACAGGTCTATGATGGTACAAATGTGTGTATATATTTGTGTATTTGTGTGTGTACTTCAGGTGGAAGGGGAGCAGGAGCTTAAGCTTTAGTCAAATCCTTGCCAGTCGCTCTGTTCAGAGTCGTACTCCAACTCCACGCCGATGCAGCGAACGCCCTCCAGAAGCATGGGTGTGCCGTGGTGACGATCTAGATAAACGACAGAGAGAGAGAGAGAGAATAAATATTACAGGTACTCAAATTTCAGGCAAAGTGTGGTAATATGGAGTTTTCATCCCAAAGAGTAAACTAAGACGTTTCCAGGGTGAGATACTCACTGTCATCAAGGTGAGGCTGCTCTAGTCTGCCATCTTTCTAAAATAAATATTAACTGATGAATATTTATGTTTTTTTTTAATCAGTTTGGTGCAAGATGCTCATTATTAGCAGCACTGGGATTAATGTTTGTACACCGAGGCATGAGTGTGTTTACTATCAAGGCTTTACAGCTAATTAAAGTAATAAAGCTGGAATTAATAATTAAAGGTCCCAAGTTCATAAAAGCTACATTAAAAAAAGTTTATAAAACAGGAAACAAACCTTACAGAAGTTTTCTAACACAGTCACAAAGTGCACTACCGAAAACAGAAAAGCACAGGATCCCAGTGAGACGAGGCAAGAACGAGAATGATGTGTTCTTCTTGTGCTGCTGCAGTCTTGTGGCAGCATTTTTAATAAGGTGGATAAGAAAGGTAACAGGCAGATATCGATCACAAACTGCAGGAATATAATCCGTACAGTGTGCACACAGAGAGTGTGGGAGAAGAAACTGACTGAGACGCTCCATTAAGGGCAACAGTTCCCCCTCAGCCAGCTCCTACGTGGAGGTATCCGCTTACATGCAGTTCAAGACCCTCCCATGTGGGTCACAGGAACCTCCCATTTGGAGGTCTCCAGAACAAAAAGCTGCAGAGCACGATGTAATGAATGATCACCAGAGCTAAAACACTGGCTCTGTGCTGTTACGAAGCCACGAGCTCCTTCAGTTCCTGTTCATACCGACGTACAAACATCAGCTTTGCTAATGCCCTCAGAGTTGAACCCATACAATGAACACAAGCATTACACCAGAATTTTTTTCCAGAATGGACAAAATTTTGTCAACAGATGCATTGGTGGTTCAGTGGTAGAATTCTCGCCTGCCACGCGGGAGGCCCGGGTTCGATTCCCGGCCAATGCAACACACCTTTTCTCCCCATCAGGGAAAACACGAAAAGGATTAACTACGCAGACACACTAAAGTATTTTTTAGTATTTAATACATCTGAATCAGCCAAACCCAATTTTGGATCATTAAGCTGAAACTGGCAAATATTTTTGAATTTTTGCTTAATGAAAGACTTAAATGATCTTGAATGAATTGAATTGAACGATCTCACTTTAAACCACAAACTGTAGTGGTTTTCTATATTCAGCATTTTTTTTTCCAGAATGGACAAAATTTTGTCAACAGATGCATTGGTGGTTCAGTGGTAGAATTCTCGCCTGCCACGCGGGAGGCCCGGGTTCGATTCCCGGCCAATGCAACACACCTTTTCTCCCCATCAGGGAAAACACGAAAAGGATTAACTACGCAGACACACTAAAGTATTTTTTAGTATTTAATACATCTGAATCAGCCAAACCCAATTTTGGATCATTAAGCTGAAACTGGCAAATATTTTTGAATTTTTGCTTAATGAAAGACTTAAATGATCTTGAATGAATTGAATTGAACGATCTCACTTTAAACCACAAACTGTAGTGGTTTTCTATATTCAGCATTTTTTTTTCCAGAATGGACAAAATTTTGTCAACAGATGCATTGGTGGTTCAGTGGTAGAATTCTCGCCTGCCACGCGGGAGGCCCGGGTTCGATTCCCGGCCAATGCAACACACCTTTTCTCCCCATCAGGGAAAACACGAAAAGGATTAACTACGCAGACACACAAAAGTATTTTTAGTATTTAATACATTTGAATCAGCCAAACCCAATTTTGAATCATTAAGCTGAAACTGGCAAATATTTTTGAATTTTTGCTTAATGAAAGACTTAAATGATCGTCAGAAGAGTTGCCAATTCATATATTTATATCTGGATGTCATGTTTTTTCCTCACGAGTGGACAAAATTTTGTCAACAGATGCATTGGTGGTTCAGTGGTAGAATTCTCGCCTGCCACGCGGGAGGCCCGGGTTCGATTCCCGGCCAATGCAAACACATCTTTTCTCCATATCCATCATGGAAAACACTGTGGAAGATACTGAGGAAGATGATCTGAGTCATGACCACATCTGCTTTCTGACCACAGGTAAAAAAAACCTGTCAGGTCTCTCACTGCTGAAATAGGGACTGTCCCAAGAGACAACAAACAACAGAAACCATGCTAGATCTGCGAGAACGACCAATGTGAGATAACCTCAGTCTTCCCTGTGTCCCTGAAAGGTTTTCCTAGAAAAAAGCTTGCATGAAAGACAAAAGAAAGCTGTGACCTCTCATGATAAAGTCATTCCTCAGACCCAGTTGAACAGACATCTCCTGTAGGGAGGTGCGTGTTCGAAAGACCATCTGACCTGCAACAGACCAGCCCCCTCCTACCTGTCCTTACAGCCCAACCGCTGAGTTTAACACAATCAATGACCTTTTTTTCTGTAATGGAACTTCTCACTTTAAACCACAAACTGTAGTGGTTTTCTGTATTCAGCTTTTTTTTTTCCAGAATGGACAAAATTTCATCAACACATGCATTGGTGGTTCAGTGGTAGAATTCTCGCCTGCCACGCGGGAGGCCCGGGTTCGATTCCCGGCCAATGCAACACATCATCTTTACTTAATGTCCGTCATGGACTGAGGAAATGACACTGGGATTACTGATCTTGCAAGACCTGCTGTGTGACTCTATATGGCAATCCCTTGCTGCTAAAACAATAGCTCTTCACGAGTAAAGAAAACTAAGGATGCAACTTGCCTCTTTAACAACTGGAAGACCTGGAATATTTAATTTAAAGCACAACAAGAGAGATCAGAGAACAACAACAAAGAACAAAGTCAAGAATGGAGACCTATGAAAAGGCTTGCCTATGAAAATATGTTTTTAGAAGTCGCTTGAAACAGTTCAAAGATTCAGCAAATCTCACAGATGGCTAAACCAGCATGGCCTTTTGTTTTGCAGTTAAAGTGGAGGATGGAAAAAAGGCCAAGACTAGAGGAGTGTCAAGAGGCAGAACAAGGTGTGTAGCAGGAATTACAATAATCAAGGCAGGAGAAAATGAAAGTGTTAATCAACAGTTCAAGATCCATAAAAGACGATGTACATCTGATGTTTGTAATATTTCTTAGCTGAAGAAAACAGAACTGAATAAACTCAGTAACATGGTCAAAAGTTATATACTGATCAAAGATGATACCAAGAAATGGACCAATGAACTGCAGAGGAAGTTATTAGGACCAATGAAAAGAATTTCTGCTTGAAACATAGAACTTCAAAATCTTCTCTCTGCTCCACAACGTCTCCAGCTCAGGACTGATCATCGGAGGTGAGTTTAACACTGTGCTACACCTGTTAATAGAAAGATCAACAACTGCAGGTAATCGCAGGTCTCAGCAATCCACAGCAGTTTTAAACCAATAGATGGAGGACTACGATGACTGGGGGAGGCTCGGGGACTGGTTTGGGACAGCTTGGAGTCAGAAGACCTTTGACTTTAATTTTTTTTTTTTTTTTTTTTTCTTCTTCACAGAAAAAAAGTGAAAACAGACGCATTGGTGGTTCAGTGGTAGAATTCTCGCCTGCCACGCGGGAGGCCCGGGTTCGATTCCCGGCCAATGCAACATGTGTTTTCTTAATGTCCAACATGGAAAAGATTGAGGAGGATGACACTGGGATTACTGATCTCGCAAGTCCTGTTGTGTGACTGCACAGCTCTTCACATCAAAAGAATACTAAGGACATAACCAATCTACAACAGACAAACTGGAAGACCTAGAACATTTAACTTCATTTAAAGCACAATGAGAGAGATGAGAGAACAACAACAACAACAACAACAACAACAACAACAACAACAACAACAACAACAACAAAACAAAGTCCAGAATGAAGAAAGGCTTGCCTATAAAAATTATGTCCACCATCTTGGCACTGTTAAAAAGGACCCCGATGACTGGGAGGGGGGGTTCAGGAAATGGTTTTGGGCAGCTTGGAGTCGGAAGACCTGATCTCCACTACGCCCCTCTCCAAATAGAAAGCTGCTAGAGGAAAGAGGAGCAGACCCCTACTGTAGAGAGGTGTACGTTCAAAATGGTATCTGACCCGGAGCAGATCTCATAAACATAAACAAGGAAACAGACCTTACAGAAGTTTTCTAACACAGTCACAAAGTGCACTACCGAAAACAGAAAAGCACAGGATCCCAGTGAGATGAGGCAAGAACGAGAATGATGTGTTCTTCTTGTGCTGCTGCAGTCTTGTGGCAGCATTTTTAATAAGGTGGATAAGAAAGGTAACAGGCAGATATCGATCACAAACTGCAGGAATATAATCCGTACAGTGTGCACACAGAGAGTGTGGGAGAAGAAACTGACTGAGACGCTCCATTAAGGGCAACAGTTCCCCCTCAGCCAGCTCCTACATGGAGGTATCCGCTTACATGCAGTTCAAGACCCTCCCATGTGGGTCACAGGAACCTCCCAATGAAATGATGAACACAAGCATTACACCGGAATTTTTTCCCAGGAGTGGACAAAATTTTGTCAACAGATGCATTGGTGGTTCAGTGGTAGAATTCTCGCCTGCCACACGGGAGGCCCGGGTTCGATTCCCGGCCAATGCAACACACTTTTTCTCCCCATCAGGGAAAACAGGAAAAGGATTAACTACGCAGACACACAAAAGTATTTTTAGTATTTAATACATTTGAATCAGCCAAACCCAATTTTGAATCATTAAGCTGAAACTGGCAAATGTTTTTGAATTTTTGCTTAATGAAAGACTTAAATGATCTTGAATGAATTGAATTGAACGATCTCACTTTAAACCACAAACTGTAGTGGTTTTCTATATTCGGCATTTTTTTTTTCCAGAATGGACAAAATTTTGTCAACAGATGCATTGGTGGTTCAGTGGTAGAATTCTCGCCTGCCACGCGGGAGGCCCGGGTTCGATTCCCGGCCAATGCAACACATCAATTTTTCTCAATGTCCATGATGCAAAAATGGAGGACGTTTATGTGTTTCCAATTCTCACAAAATCTGGTATGTGACTCAATAAAGCAATGTCTTGCAACTGAAACAACAAAGTAATGCTGACAACAAAATAATTGAACACTCTACTTTGGGCTTCAGGAAACTGTGATTAAAACTCTGGACAACACTTTGAACATTTTTTTTTTTCCCCCTCCGGCGTAACGGGTGGGGGCACAAAAATCAGTAACTTATGCATTGGTGGTTCAGTGGTAGAATTCTCGCCTGCCACGCGGGAGGCCCGGGTTCGGGCCAATGCAACATATCACCTTTTCTCCATATCCATCATGGAAAAGATTGAGGGGGAACTCCTCATAACCTGAAACATTTCATTGACGAGTGCTCCAACCACTCCTGACACAATGGGCAAAACATCTAAGAAAGGGAGCAACAGTGAGCTCAACTCCATCGTCCAAACACCTTCATTCACAAGATCCATGTGTGGATTCATTCATGGACTCAAACACCCACACGGAAAGTTCAAACTGCTTCCCTAAGGTTAGTGACACTTTCATTTCCATAGATTATAAACTGCTCTGGATGCAAGGAATTCACTCGTTGAGCTGTTACACAAAGACTTTCAGGAGTTATAACACAGTTTTAACTGAGTTAAGCCACAACCAGATCGCCCTCTGACCAAAGAGAACAAACAGTTCAAATCAAATGAAAGAAACCACACTTGATCTGCAACCGCAAACTATGTAAGATAACCTTCTTCTACTGGGTATCCCAGAGCCTTCAGACCACTCTTCCTCCAATCAATGACCACTCAACTTAACATCCTATCGATTAGAGTCTTTTCTCACGTGCCCACCATCTAAGCATTGTTACAAAGGACCGCAAACAACCCAGACGTACAAACTGCCAAATCTGAACACTGTAAGCCTAAAGAAAAAACAAGTTCTCACAGTAGAACACTTGAAACCAGACTTTAGTGTTGGGAGCTCTGGGCAATGCAGCACACTTTCTCATCTGTGCTAATTAGAAATGTAATCAGACACATTGTGGCATGTATTTCACAGACTCAAACGGCACAGTTTTGAAATTAGCTCAATTCCCCAACATCTTGCTAGCCAATTATAATGGTTATAATGGCTATTATAGTTAATGGGACCACCTGAGACTGAGCCTGGATGGCAAGGGGGGCTCGGGGACAGAGTCAGAGGACCTGATCCCTGCTAAGCTTTGTCCTTACAGCCAAACCAGTCTGAGTTTAACACGTACAGTAACATGTACAGTAACATTTTTTGTCATGAACCTCCTCACAGTGGAACACTTCAAACCACAAACTGCAGTGGTTTTATTTATTTATTTATTTTTCCAGAGCAGACAAAAACTTGTGAACACATGCATTGGTGGTTCAGTGGTAGAATTCTCGCCTGCCACGCGGGAGGCCCGGGTTCGATTCCCGGCCAATGCAACACAACACTTTTTCTCAATGTCCCTTCCACAGAAGACTGTGGAGGATATTTAAGTGTTTCCAAATCACAAGATCTCGTATGTGACTCAAAATAGCAACATCCTGCTACTGAAACAACAAAATAATGCTAACTGATCACTCTACTTTGGGCTTCAGGAAATTGTGATGAAATCTCTTGACAACAGTTTGAACATTTTTTTTCTGTTGGGTATGCAGGGTGGAGTGCACAGAAAACAGTAACACATGCATTGGTGGTTCAGTGGTAGAATTCTCGCCTGCCACGCGGGAGGCCCGGGTTCGATTCCCGGCCAATGCAACACATTCTTTTCCCCGTGTCCATCATGTAAAACACTGCCACGAGTAACTGTGCTGACACACAAAAGTAGTTTCAACACTTCAAAAAGTAACATATGCCAACAACAAATGACTTTTTTCAGTATCAGTTATTTAGAGTTGCTGAATCCTTGAATTGTCAATAAATGGTGTAAACGCCCTTTGCAGTTTCCAGGGGCGAAATGGACATCTTGAAATTGTTTATTTTGTCTAACAAACAATCCAAAGGGGAAACAGATCTAATTTACAGCAATGTAAAAGAGAAATGCAGCAAACCCTCACATTTGAGAAGCTGGCAAATACGATTTTAGTTTTGCTTAATGAAAGATTTTAATGATCATCAGAATAGTTGCCAGTTTGTATTTTTACTATTTTCAGTCACTGATCTAAATAGAGTAGTACAGCTAAGAGTAATAGCAGATGCAGACACAGGGCTTAATCCTTTGATGTGGTCGTCAGCCAGGCCTCAATTACACACATACTATACATCTGGACAGATGTTCAGGCCACGCTTTGACCGTAAAAATAAACACTCAAACAGTACGACCGCCATTCATGCTCAGACGCACGTGCACGTATACAAAAACACACACACTACTGCACGCACTACATTTACGTCGGTACAAACGGAAACACACATGCCCTCTTTACCTAATTCTCCATCTGCTGACACAAATGCCAGCGTCTAATTCAGTCTTACTGACACCGATTTAAGAGGAGAAAATGTAAATTCATTACAGGCTCGTCTCTGCCTGAGGGAGCTTGACAATAGAAGAGAGCAGAACATTAAAGCTGCAGTGTTTGACTGCATGTATTAGATTGAAAAAGAACACCGCATTTCATAAACTGCACTAAACCCAGGATTCGACAGTCCCCTTGGTATATTGAAAAGATTGACTGCACAGTATATGTTCCAGAGATTATAAAACATCAACAACATCATTGGTTTTTGCAAGAAGAAAACATGTAAATCACATTTAGCTTCCTATGTTTAAAAGCTAGTGGTGACTAACAAAGAGTTGTTGAAGTGACTCTGACCCAGAGCACAGAGTCACCAGCAGGGGGCAGCAGCACACAAGAGAGAGCAGGACAAGTTCAACCTTCAGTTTATGTCACTTTGAAACTAACAGAGAGAGAAATAAGCAACTCCAAGATGTTAGGAGTCGGCATTTTAATAAAAATGCTGATAAAAAAAATAAGATCTGATCATTAAAATGTCGTCATTTGAAAGCCTATAGACGAGAATTCACACTACATTATATGTCAGTGCATAAAGATGGAGTAATTAAAATAGCACCAATCAAACTTTAAAAGGAGGAAAACAATTTGGATACAATGTGGAAATAGGGCAACTGAGGAAGGTCACAGTCTCTTCATCGCTCCACAGATCTGTTCTTTTCATCTTTTTCGACTGTTGCATCTCACCCAAGAGTAAAAGATTTTTGTGATGTGTAGATTTTTTATTTTTTTTGAATTTCTGGTGTTTGCCCTCAGGTTTTTCATGTGCTGTTGAAAATAAAAACATGTGGGTGGAAAACCACTCTCAGATCTCCATCAAGACGACAGAAGGTCATCTACAGGCTGCGGTGTAGACTGAATGTAGAGACTGAAGAAAAATGAGATTATTATCATTTATATTGGTAAAGTAACCTCACCCATGACTCTGGCGTGGACTTTGACTTTAACGCAGACGTCCTCGTTGGTCTCGCTCAGCAGCAGCACCTCCTCACACAGAACGCCCTCCTGCTGGGCCATGTACTCGCACGTCACCTTCAGACCTCCTGGGAAACGCACACAGAAACACAAAGAAGAAGAGGGATTGGATTTCTTCATCTTCTTCTTCTACACAAACTCTGTCTTTGCCTCTCTGCGTGAGGCAATGTTTTGAATATGGATCAGGCTGATGGGAGGCAGATAATCATGCCGTTAGAGGAACAAAATGTCAACATGGAGGCAAAAAAATATATTAAACACACCTAAAGTCACGTCTGCTGCTAACAATGTAACATAAAGGGTGTGACACTAAGCTAAAAGCAGCCTTCAGTTAGAGGCATTTATCGGGCATGCCTCTCAGAAACATTACAGGATCACTTTTAGCCTAAATAAGTAGGTTTAGTGGTGAGACTCATACACGTTCAACCAAAGAGGGTTTTTTTGTTTTTTTTTAGCCCGGGCAGGTACCAGGTGTTTGAGGTTTACCAAACTATTACAGCACGACAGGTGACAGGAATTCAAGAGAAATACAGGAAAACATTTGAAGGTCAGCTTTGTTTGCATGATTCCTCGGAGACGGACTGCTGAGCTAACACTATGTGAACTGTCTGCAGCTGTAATCCTCGGCCATCTGGTACTACGCACAGCCTGCAACAATACCACAGAGAATTACTTACAAAGCAGTTCACTCGGGTCTGCTGGTAACAGCAACATGGCAAACTTGCTTTTCGTATTCGTATATTACAGTCTGCATGAATGCAGCATTGTATGTGGTTTAGGGGAGAACTTGGGATAAGGCACTATGTTTATGGGAAAAGCTTGATATTAAAGCTTCACATTGAACTAATTCAAAGGTAATTTAAGTCATACATGCAAATCAAGAGCTCTGTTTGCAGCCGTTTCCCACTGTGGGATTAACAAAAGATTATTTATCTTGTACGAACTGAAGCAACATTCTGATGGAAAATTAGAGCACAGACCTGACCGAAGAGGGAGAAGACTAAATGCTGCAGGCTTGCATCATAATACTGCTTTGTTGTTCACTTTTTGGCTTGAGCATAGAGTGTTGGAGGGGTTACAGGTCAGAAATTGCAAACCCGATCGATTAAGCTTGGTGTAGATACACTGGTATTTTAGAAACAGCGTGACTATTACATAGTTTGCCCACAAGAGAGCACTAAGAAACCGATTAGTCCTCTGGGAAGTGTCTGGTTCAGGTCACACTGTCGTCAGAATTAAAACGCTTACGCACAAAATGACAATATAAACCATTACTTTACTTTTTAAATCACAAATATTCATAATATCAGCCTTAAACAGCAGGATCGGTGAGGCTCTATTACAAACTAACAAACACAGCATTCAAAGGCCCCTCGACAACACCGGAGGGGTGCATGCTTAAGCTCCGGCACCTGGTCGGCTCCTTTTTATAAGGTCCCAACCTCACCTGTGTGCCCATATTTATAACCTTTTTAACTGCAGACGGTGTATGCATTGACCAAATTGTTGAGGAATAGGTCTGGGGATAAGGGGACATGTGCACCTCACTTTTCAAGCCCCCCACCCCCTGACTTTAACAGTTGCAGTTTGACTAATTTGCTAAAATACCTCTGCACAGTCCTCTTACTGCCCAGATGGGATGAGCTCCGAGTTGATCAAAATGTTAATATGCTTATCAGTTATTACCGTGCACTCACAGCAATTAAGCTCAGAGGAGTAGTGAGTGATTTCCTGAGTTTTTTTGCCCTATATTTTGTCTCTCAGGCAACATACATGCCACCTCTTGGTGGAGATTGTTGGGGCTTTATGGAGCCTGGGAGGAAGTCCACCCAACTCCATCTAAATCTACTACTATGGAAAGCATGATGTCTTATTTAATCAGTTTGCTATTTGCAAGATGATTTTTTGGGGGGGGTGTTAGAGAGCATCTGACTCATTAAGCTAATTAGTTGCAAAAGTAAAAGAAGGACAGGACACACAGATTGAGTAGTTGAGTGGGTGATAGTTGCTAAATTTCCTCCTGAACTGATGACCTATGCAGGACCAGTCCACCGCCCAGGCACTGGGAACCTGTCTTCATCCCTGATCCAGATCCATGTTTCCTCACTTGTTTAATTTTCTGCTCAGACAAATCAAACTCCGATGAGCTCCCAGATGCTAATGTTGTTTTTCTCCTTCTCTCATGATCTCTTACCCTCTGGTGCCGGGGTGATATCAGTGATCCGGAGGTGTGGACTGGGCACTGGTGCTGGACACACATCCTTCCCCAGAGCTGGGACCTCGGGCAAGGTGAACACTATTTCATAGCGGTGCTGTGTCTTTAGGAAGCCAACCTACAGCGAGGGAGAGATATTTGGAGGGTTGAATGCCAAAAAAAATGTAACGATTAGGAGGAAAAACAATGGCTGTCTTTCTCTCTTGCACAAACTTTAGACTAATCCAACTGTAACATGGAAAGAGAGGGGAGGGTCGAGAGGAGAATAACGGAGAGGGGGAGAGGGGGATTTACACGGAGGGAAACGGGCTTTGGCTTGGCCTCTCATTGCACAGTGTAAGTTCATTACAGCTCAATAAATAAAGGATTATTTCATGAGTAACATGGATAAGTGGGCTGAGATATCCTTGAGGGAGTCTTCTAATTGAAATCATTAGTTACTGTTCTGGTCATCTTAACCCCCCCTCCCCCCTCCCCGCTGCCAGATTGGCAAGTGTAACCTGATGGGAAATAAAGCAGAATCACCTTTTGGATTTCACTCAACCGTCCTCGTACAAATACTTAGGTGTCCACGCAGACGACCTCTTTGCTGGGAAACACACTCTGCTAACCTGTGCAATAGACTGCAGCAGAGACTTTGCTGTCTAAGTCGATTAAGGCTGCATGGAGTGAGCAGCCAGATCATGGTGGTGTTCTACCAGGCAATCCTAGAGAGCATCATTAGATATGGATTTACAGCGCTGCTGGCAGCCCAACAGTGCAACTGAAAAGCAGGCTTGCCAGCATGCAGTTGGTGGATGTAGTAGGGCTGAAAGAAAATGAGCATATAGAGTGTCTTTATGAGAGGGCAGTATGACATGAGCAACATCCCTTCTCTCAATACAAACCTCTGCTGTCAGGAGGAAAGGACAAATCATAAGGCTTGGAGTCATCTTTGGTACCAGCCTCCATCAAGATGCTGGACTCAAAGGCTAAATTTAGCGCAATAAATACACATTTTTTTTTTGCAACTTGTTCTCAGAGTCAAATTTGCAGTCAAATGTCTTTTTTTATGCTCCAAGATGTTTTTATGTGCAGCAGCTGTGTAGCATTGTGTCAAACGTTTCTCATTTTCCTGTGATGCGTCTTCGTTTTTATGTGAAGCAACAGACCGCAGCACTGAGCCCAGAACAAATTTCCACGAGGGAACAATGAAGTTGTTGTTTGATACAACCCAAACCTCCAGAAAAGCTACTAATTGGATCTTGTGGTAAGATTTTTTTGTCAACTACAATTCCCAATATCAAGGATGAGCTTTCAAATTCCATATTAACTTTAAGAGTAATGATTTCTAGCTACAAAAACAATTCACTCAGAAAATGAATTGGCAACCATTTTCACAATAAATCAAACGTCGTATTTACGGAAAAAACACCAAACACTGTCAAATGTGATTATATGCTGAATTATCTTGGGTTTGGGACCGCTGCGCTGCTCAGACGAAACATGTGAACCCTTCACCTTTGGATCTGGAAATTAGTGACTTTTACAAACTGAATAAATAACTGATCGATTAAAAAAATGATTAAAATTAAATTATTTATGAGATTAAAGCTGCTGTAGGTAAGATGGAGAAGAGAGCAGACTTAGCCTGAAAATTTTAACCAACACAAGTTCACGTCACTCCCCATCCCTCTCTGCTGCACTCATGCCCTGCCTCCAAGCCCCTCCTCCCTGCGCCGTCTGCGCGGCTGCCATGACAACCAGTAATGTTAGCCTTAGCATCGGAAACAAGCTAACTCACAGTCGCTAACATACCGTGCGCGCTGAGTGTTACTGTAACAATCACCATATTAGCTTCATGGTTATTTGTTGCCTTAGCCGTATATGCTGTTGTTGGCAGCGGCGGTATGGGCAGTGTCTGCTTTGTGATTGGCTGTTGCTCCGCCATAGCTTCCGCTAGCCTCCTGACGCCGCTCACAGAGCTGTTTGACTGAGCGGCAGCCGGCAGCATGAGCAGAGGGAGGGGGCGGTTCGCAGCGTGTGTGAGTAGTGATTGACAGATGTCAGACACTCCCTCAGACGCTCCTCTGGCTCTGATTGGTTGTTTTGTGTCGGGCGTGGTGGATTCTTGCTAATCGCAGTAGGAGCAGTAGGTGGGACCAATGAAGCCGGTTTTTTTTTCAGATTACATGTTTCATGTACTGCTGTCTGGGCACAGGGAAAGTTTTAGCAAATATGACAAAAAAATTACTTTTATACAAGTTACCTACTGCAGCTTTAATGGATAATGGAAACAATCCATTAAACAATATGAATTTCCCTTGGGGATGAATAAAGTATCTATATATCAGTTTTCAGCTGCAGCCCTATCCAAACTCATCCATCAGGGTGTACATGAATTTCCAGACTGACCAAATTATTTATCACATACAACACTCTGTTGCTGCTGCACAATTCACACTTTTTCAATTCACATTACCCATAAGGAAATTCTAAAAACAAGACTATAAGGCAGGCAAGTGGGAGAAAGAGCAGCAGAGAGGTAGCGAGAGGGGAGAGATGTAGAGGTAGCAGTCTCATATAGCAAAGAGAAAAATTCATGAGAGAATCATCACAGAGAGGAGTGTGGAAACCCTCACAGAGGAGACAGGTACAGAAAAAAAAGACAGCGAGAGAGAGGAGGAGACCGCAGGGAAGCGCAGGCAAGGAGAGATAAAGCCGAAAGCCCCTCCAGCAAGAGCTCTGCACGGCAGCCTCAGCCCCACATGACCCCTGGTTAGAGCAGTGTGCAGAGGAGAGCCTGCAAACAGCATAAAGTGAGCAGGGAGAGAGGCGGCAGGGAAGGAGCACTGCAGAGAAAAACAATAATCAGCCTGCGAACTGTCCCACGCATGCCCTGACACCGTGATCTGTCGCTTTAGTTTGAATTTCATGCTGCAAAGTTGGACAAAAAGCGGCTGTGAAATGCATCAGCGATGGAGAAAAGTGACATGAAACATTTCAGCTGGTTAGCAGTTTCACGTATTTGTAGCTTACGAGTCTGAGGAATGTACGCACGGCCGAGTGACGACGGCGGCGGAGTGTCACTTTGTGAAGATGGACTCTGTGCAACACTGTTAGTTGGACACACGCTCACACAAACGACTCAGCGTTCATCCATAACAATGGCGCTCTTCTTTTGGAGCACAATCGCACACATTTTATGAGCTTGTTTGACCAGTTTACAAAGACAATTCAGCCAGTATGCATCAATTCACAACAAGGGCTGAACAATATGTGAAAAAAGAAACCCACCAGATATTGAGACTGTAACATGAGGTATGATTTTAGCTATTAATTTTATTATTTTTGCATTTCATGGATACTGTGCTTGCCTATATTTGGATTTTTAATGGTTCAACCCTACACACAACAAGGTGTCATCCATCCACGGATGGTGAGAGAGGCACTGACATTAAGATTTACTTCACAGCTGTTGGCAACGCTGGAACTCAGTAAAGTCATTTTCACTCATTCAGAGTGCTGCTATTTATCTTAAGCAGATTGTCTTAGTAGACGAAATGGCTTTTCTGTTGCATCGAGTAACAGATCGTGCTGTAAATAAACTAATATTTTTGGCCACTTGGGGGCAGTGGAACCAATGTTAATGACATATAACAACTTGATCAAGATGTTGTAAAGAACTTGTTGGCAAAACAATCAAGTATTCACGCTCTTTTAGCTCTGTTTTGGTCTCCACCAACTCCTGAGGAAAATATCTGGCTCTTCAGCAAAGCTAGCTTTTATTATGCAGTGGGTGTTCAGATATGATCCTGATGAGAGCAGTGAGACTGAGGCTATGCAGAGCTGTGGGTAACTACTGAGTGTGGTGCTAATTTTCTGTGGATTTGTCACTACAAGCATCACCTTTCACATTACCCAGTTATTTGATCAGTGCTGCTTTAAACTAAAGATAAATACCAGTACAACCTCTTCAATCTCCATTCTCTTATTTAAAAGCAATGTTCTCCGTTTCCTGTGACCACTCATCCTTGCAGTCATTAACTCTTAATGTGGTTACTCAAAGTAACACAATTAGAGTTAATGTGCACGTCAACCTCCTGAAAAAAGTTAATAAGCACTGGCTAGGCTGGCCTGTGTCACACGAACAATCTGAATTAAAAATGCGTTGCCTCTGCTGCAATACGTCTCCAGTTGATCTCTGAGGCACTGACAGCTGCTCATTTCCATACCCTGCTTCACCATCCCAGAGAGAAACGAGAGCAAACACACCGAAAAAATTAACAAGGACTGTGTGTTGTTTCTGCGAGAGCTCGCCTGCCACACGGACGCACAGAGTTTGTGAAATTCAAATAACCCTCATCAAAACTGGAATTCACACAGCTGTTGCATGCATACCGCTTCCATCCCACACACTCCCACCTTAGCTTAGGTCCGTCTGCGAGGATCGCCGAACCCCCCGCGACCATTTCCATAGCAACACCACCCCCCCTCGGCTGCACGATGAGCCACGACGCCGGGCTGACAGTGTACTGTGCCCACTCTCGAGCATGCTTAAAGAGCTTTGAGGACCACACACACACACACACACACGCACACAGGCTGCTCTGTAACTGTGAACAGCCAAGTTTGTCGTCCATCTACACACGCACACACACAGCTTTTAAGCAAATTGATTTGGCTGTGAATTAGTTTCAAAGCCTGGAAAGGCTTAGTTACAGCGAGAGTGCACAGAACTTGCCTTCGGGATTTCAGCATAGCTGAGAAACAGCAGAAGAAGAGGGCTGACCTGAAAGCCTTCCGAATGTGTTTGGGCTCTATTAAAGCAGCTATACCTTCCAAGCTGAGCGCACTTGTATCTTCAACTCGGAAGAGTCATATTTACATTTATATTTGTGATAAATCTGAAGAAAAAGGGAAGAAAGGAACATCTGAGCCACTGAATTTATGAGCTAAAGTGAGGACGTATTCAGTGGCAGTGAAAAGGAGTCATTCAGTAACACTGATATAAACAATGCTAACACATTTCTCTACCTGCAGGCAGGAAACCTTTTAAAAAGCCACTCCGGAAAAATGAGCTACTTGAGACGCACTTCATCTTGTGCGCCAGCCGCGAGGGTACAAACAAATCCACGGCTTGTTAGATGAATCGCGTGGTCGGTCCTCGGCCTGAGATGTCTTTTCTCAAACATTTAAATCAGCGCTTGTGAACTGCTTTCACATTAGGAGCTATTATTCAACAGCAGACAACGCTCTCATTGTTCTGATCTTCTTCGTCCTCATCCGACATCTAAAAACAAGACGGCAGCCACGCAACATCAGCACTCCAACATGCTCACTGGTAACATGCAGTAACAATGTTTACCGCGGCTATTAGCATGCTAGCATTTGATAATTAGCCCTGAGGCTGCGGGGAACGTCATTAGCAAATGAATAATTCTACCTCAGTGCTATATGAAAAGTTAAAGGTCCAGTGTAAAGAGCAGCCAGAGACCTCTGCTGCATTTTCACAGGTAATAATGGTGAATGGTGCAACAATATTACTTGTTTTAGTTATGTGGAGCATGTTTCATCCATGCAAACCCTCCTGGTCATCCGCAGCTTCGATGCTAACGAAGTCTGTACAGCTAAGACAAGTTAACGACCGCTGCTCATCAAATTTAGGCCACAGGAGAGAGTTTTTCCACAGCTCCTTGGCTCCTGAGACGAGCACCTTCAGGGTTTGAGAGCTGGCAGCGGAGAACAGATGAGAAGTCTGATATCATTGTTCTGCGCCTTTATAGCCGACAGAGCAGATTAACGGTGATGAGAAAGGACATTAATCTTTTCCTGGATGTTTCCAAGATAAAAGTCTATCAATGCTCGTCGAAAGCGAGGGGGCCGCTCCACTAGATCAAAGAGTTACCATCTTATTTTATATCCACTGCTTGAACAACATGGCACCCAGGGAAGTCAAGCCCCTGATTATGACCAATTACAAGACTTTCAGGGCCAGATACAATATGTGAGCAGGTAGTGTTGATTCTTCAAAGGAAAACTGAACTTATTTAACATCTGCTTTAAAAAAGTTTACTTTGTTTGATTGGTGGTAATAAGTTTAGTGCTGTAGTTTGCTTTGGCCTGGGCTTTTATTTATTTATTTTTGATTAATCTTAAGATGAAATACGGACTTTGTATTTTGTGTTATGCCACCTTCAATCAACCTTTAAGATGTTGACTCCCAGTCTTGTCCTACCTGCTCCTGTTTGCTTAAATCTTTTACAGTTTGTCATTTATTGTGTATCTGATCCACAACTTAACTCTAATTTTCAGTATTCATACACTTGCTTTTAGACTAAAGCAGTGGTGCACGATGAACCCAACCTCTGACTGGTGCCGTCAGTCTAAATTTTAATGCTGTGTGATCACACGACACAACTGACAGGAGCAGAAAACAAACAAGGTAAGAAATTATCTCAACCTCTGACGCACAGAAACACTGAGCATGTGACGGTGTGCTGACTGCTGTGATTGAAGATACCACTGAGGTCATTTACATGTGCTTTAGTGTTGTGGTTTTGAGCCTTATCCTGTTTTTGAATATGTTCGGTATACACTTGCAGGGAGTATGAAAAAGCTGGTTATTCATCTGCATGTACACAGATCATAACACTGTCCAAGTTTCTGATTGTTTGACTGCAGGTGTGTCTTGATTCCATCACTATGAGATGGTTCCAAAACCTGAATGAGGTGTTTACAGGCCACAGTGTCCTGGTTTCTATCTGAACAGGCATAAGCTTTCTACATGCACAGAACCAGGACATTCCAACAGCCCAGTCGTAACCAGGAAACTACCAAGGACAGTCATCAGCTGTCAGCCTGCTGACAGGTTAAAACGCACCTTGACCATGAAGTTGCCGTCATCCTCCGGAGTCACCATGACGACGGAGTCATGCAGCTTTTCGTCGAAGTGAACATGTGATGGGGCTCCGGCAGCGGGGGGTTCTTCTGAGAAGCGGACGCCTCCTGCCTTCGCACAACCTGAACGAGAAGGAAGAGCCACTGAAGGTCAGCAAACACGTTTCCACACGAACATTTCCAGAAAATGCAAATGAACGCTTGTTTCCGGTAGTCGGTCCAGGAGTCGTCGGTGGTGCTAACTCTCCAGTCAGGTGCCATTAAAGCATTACAGAAGAAGGTGTGCAGCAGAACGATGCGTCGAAAAGAGCGCCAGTCAAATGATGGAAAGCCATGAGAAAATGTGGTAACATTTATGTTTGTTTCATGTATTAATTTGAGGAAGGTTATAGTCTCTGCCTATAGTTTTTGTCTCCTCAGTGGAGCAGAAGTTTGAGTGGTGCTTAACTTACTACTTCCTTCATGTAAGTCATGAGTTATTCACTTGACAGGTGGATGGGAACACACCCCACTCAAACCACGGGCATTAATCAGCTCCTATAACCACCTCCACTCGAGGCGAGGCTTGCTTCAACGTTTTGGAACCTGGATCCGGGATTTGCCCCCATTCAGCTAAAAGAGCATTAGCGAGCTCCACAACTGATGCTGGCGGATAACGCCTGGCTTTCGATCCACATTTCAGTTCAACAAAAAGGTGGATAGAGTTGAAGTCAGAGCAAAACAACCAATCTTAAGACTGTTCTACATCTTGTTTTGGTAATGGCTTTTTTAAAATACCTGTCTTTCCCTGCTGACATGATGGAGCTTCCTCACGTCCTACACCTGCTTATTTTCCTTTGCAACAGCTTGCATGAATATTTACAAATATGAGTACTGGCACTGAACATTTGCTGCTGGCAGCTCTAATAGAGTCTGGACCCTGGAGATAAACAAAATAAAGACGGCCTTTTAAATCATTCATTTATTAAAGGTGATGCTGCGGGTAAATACGCTGCACCGTCTTCCTCTTTCAAAGAAATCACATTGCAAAGCGCTCCAGCCAGTCTCCATCAGATCTCAGTGTCAAAATAGAGGAGTTTAGGCTTCCAAGCTACACATATTATTTCCCTTTAGATTTCAGTGCTCGCCTATGACAAAGAGGCACACTGATATTTATTGTTCTCCTGCTCAGGCATGAACTCCCAGGGTGAAAGAATGGAGGCTTTTTCTCCAAACAAACCCCCCTACTCTCGAGCAAAAAAAAACCCCAAAAATAATAACAATAATTCTCTGTGACAGCAAACAATTTGTCTGAATTTCTGTTCAAAGGGCACTGGGTCGGCTCACAGAGCATCATTTTCCCAGACCTTAAAGGAGGGTAAAACATGTGAAAACAAGAGTTAGATAAACAGTAAACAGAACATGTTGTCCTTCTGTCACATCTAAAGGACTTTTAAACATTTATTAATAGTCTATTCATGGAAGCTGGTCCTTTAAGAAACGGTGAGACTCATCCATCATTTCAATTTCAAGATCATTTCCCATAAAAACTCTTTGAAAACTGGCTACTGCGGTGTGCGAATGTGACTGTGAGATTACCACATCCAGCATCGCCCTGTGTATTCCACACTCACGTCCTGGCCGCCATGTGTCGTGTTCCCACCTCTCCAATTATTCTCGATTTATTCAGAAACTTCAAAGGCGCTTCAATCAGCAGCGTGACCGCCGTGCTCGAGCTTTGTTTTGCAGCCAATATTACGAATTGCCATCGCCATCAAGCATTGTGTGACAACAAAGCTTAGACGTGTGCATCCGGCTCTGATTTTAAGCACCTAATCACCTTCCAAGGTAAAAATGCACTTTACTCTAGAAGCAGGTCTTCTGGCACCTCTTCTCCAGCTTGGGTTTATTTATATCCAGACTCAGAGTGTCATAGCTCACACACACGAGGCATTTTCACCACCACGCCGAACAGATTCAACATTATTAATGCAGTAAGATAGATGTTGGCTTAATTAACACTGGCTACGGAACAAGACAGGTGCACAGCAGTCAAGCTGCAGATGGAAGATTTCTGTTTTTTTACATTTTTTCTCGAGTGATGACCGGATGAAGCAATGGTTTATTAAGTTCTTCTGGTGTTATTGGCTGGAGGCTACACACCCATTGCCAAAAGGCTGCAGCCCAGAAACATCCCGAGCGCAGCAAAATAAGCAGAAAATAAGAAAAGAAAGGCAGAAGGCAGCGTCTCTTCTGGTGGGTCATAAGCGATGACTGAGATTACTTCTGTGTGAGTCTGCATAGCACACCTTTACCTTTGACTGCTGGGGAAGTTTGGAAAGAAAGTTTTCGGGCAGTTTGACTCCGTTTTAAATTTTAATCAGGTATTTGTGCCAAACTGACAGCTCGGGGAGATCTCATTCTTTTAGATCTTCTTCCAGAAAAAGCTTTAAAGTTGGAACACGACTCTCCTTTTCTACAGAAACATTGGCAGAGGCATTTCTTCCCCTTCAAATCCGAACCAGAGAAACACGAGTTGGTTTTTTTTTGTCGAAAGAGGATAATTTGACTTTCCCTGCCAAGCCACGACAGGCCAACATGAGGTGAAAGTGGCTCCGTCCGTTTTAATTATTAAGCTAACAGAGCAGAGCCTGGTAATAATGTAACTTAATCCTGACTTTAACTTAATTACACATACACAAGAACAACCCTGCCTTACTCTGACCATGGCGAGGGAAACATATGAATGGATGCAAACCTCCTCAAAAAGCTGCTGAAGAGCTAACCGTATCATCGCTCTAATGCATTTAATTGAATTCCTATGCTGACTTACGTCCTCGCATTAGCAGAGGTTACTGGTATCCCACTTGGGACCAGTTCCATTAAACTTTTACTCAGACTCATATTAGAGATTAGAAATCCTTGCTATCAGCAATCTGGGTCACAATAATGAGTTCAGGAGTTACATAATGTTCCATATGTGCAGGATCACTGTGTTGAGATGGAAAATGGAAATGAGGGGTGGAGTGGGGGGGTGGGGTTGTTATATTAAAACGCTGTTTAATATCTAAAGCTCTATATACAAAAGGTAGAGCACAACACCTTGCAATATTAACAATATCCCATAGTGGAAATTCTGAGCCGAGATATATAAGATGTTAACTGAACTAAAACAGACTTAATATCTATTCCTGTGATCCTAGATGAGAAATTTCCCAAGTGTCTCCAAATCCAGATGGAGGATAAGAAGAGAGAGGGTAGGTTAATATCTGGAAATTAGTTTTCTTATCTGCCTTCATGGAGATTCATATATTAAAGTGAAAAATGATTAATTTCCACATTTTAAAAAGTGATATCTGCTTATAAAAGATGCTGCTGCCAAGCATTTGATGACACACATTTTGTAGCGTCGTGCTTTGGGTTCAGTATTTAACACATGAGAACACCGTGTCATGTTAATGTATATGATACATTAACGACTGGAGACTTGAGACTTTCATGTGCACGATTTTCATTTGAGAAGTGTGCTCAGTGTTTGAGAAATTGCTGCTTTTCTCTGATTTACATTGTTCTAAATGTTAGATCTTTGGGTTTTTGAACTATTGGTTGGACAAAAGAAGCTCCAACTTGAGGATCTGTGATGTTTTCTGTGCTGTGTGTCCTGCATCACTTAACTATTTTCTGAAAAGTCCCTTACCTTCAGTCAACCTCACATCGTATATGATGAATGACACCATGAAAATAAAAGCAGCACCACAAAAATAAATGGAGGGTATCAAATTTAAGAGCTTCTGACTCATTGACCACGAGGAGCTGCCATTTTAGCTGGATGAAAGACACTCGGTAAGGAAAAGATGCTAAAGGTGAACTTCATGATTAAACTTGCTCGTATTCGTTAAGAACACCAAGGGAGTATTTTTCTACCTAAACTATCCTGATGACTCAAGAGCCCGAGACTTAGGCGGCAAGATCATCATCACATCACATGCGTGGACAGTTTATTTAAGGTCCCGCTATAAGAGGCTTTTTGCAAGAAGCCTAGAAGTTCATATAATAGGCCTCTATAGCTGTAATTACATCCACATACTCAGCTTAATAATGGCAGGCTTTCATGCTATAAGCCAGCCTATCAGCAGTTAGGGTAAAAAGGGTATGTTATACCCTTTGGAGACTGGAACGTATGAAGAGAGGCAGCTTTCATTTCCAGCGAGCCTAACTGAACTTTCTCTCCACGGTGAGACATTATCCATTCAAGATATGTGACAACTGTTAAGGCACCATCAGTGGCATGAATGTCAGACTCGCTATGCAGCTCTGCTGGCTTATTGTGTTTCCTAAAAAGGGGGAAATGCCTGAGGAGCTGAGAGATGGCAGTGATGTGATGCATTTGCAGGACAAGCACTGCAATCAAACACGCGGCCACTGCAGAACCGCACACAGTCAACCTCGTTGTGCAGGCCAGTCATGGTGTTGGTGGGTAGCCGGTCTGCTGATTTATGCTAATTCTCTGATAATCATTCTCGACCGTCACAATGATGACGATAGTTTGTTTTGTTTGTTTGTTTTGTCCCCTCTAAAGCACTAAATCAACCTGCACTGAAATCTTCCAGACTGACACTTTAGAGGGGTAATTCCAATTCACCAAATTCCCACAATCACACAAACAAACTAAGCTGTAAATACAGCATACACTTAAACTAAAATATATTTTGCTGCTGCCTCTGTCCACAGAACCCGGACCATCCCTCGAATGTAATTTTCCTAACTATTAACTCATGGTTAATTATTACAAGGATTCCACAAAGGTTGTTTTCCCACTTAAGCCACTTTCGATGTCCTTTTTAGTTATTAACTTTGCAACGTATAACAACATTAATACTGCAGCAGAATTGAATGACCCTGTTTTACGGCTGCTCCCTTCATACTGGCTTACTGTGTCTTTTCTTTAATACTGGCACAGAGCCAGTATTAAGTTTGTTTCTTTCAAAGTTATTTAAGTTATTTTTTGATTAATATGTTGCCAGTTTGCTCATTTTTGTATTGATGATTAAACCCCAAGACTTTCATGTCACATTTGTCATCTGACATCATCTTCAGAAAATGAGTATTACTTTGAGAGACCTGTACATCCAAAATGCCTCCAACCACCTCACAGCTCAGGGATCTAATTAGCATTGCTCAAGTCTGTCATTCATCGAGTTGCGTTCTGCAGTGAGTACTACGGCTCTACACATCCTGTCATGTCCTTAGGAATCATCTCTGCACAGCCTCATTAATTACTTGCCTCAAAAGGACTCTTGGGGCTTCGAGTCAAGAGCAATAAATACGCTTCTTATTTACAAAATATAAAATGACCACAAGCTAAATCACTCAGAGCTTAACAATGTTAATGTACCACTGTGTTTACACCATTGTGCAATGTGTGCTCTATCATCAGCCTCACGCTGGGCCCTCCTACCACAACATCTCTCATCTCAACTGTCATCGCTGTGGTTGTTCGTTCATGGGGCACCTGGTAGCTATCTTGTTTGCACAAGACAAACATATGTGTCTCTGGCACATTTTATTGCATCATTTACTCTTTCAGCTCTGACTTTTGTCCTTTTGCTTTGTGTGTGATGCATCTGCACTTGTGCAAACAGCGTCGACGAAGTAGCGGAACTGAGGGCCAATCCCCCAGCGTGAAGCTCATCATCACAATGCTGATGCTCTATGGCCTCTCTGATGGGCAGCATAATCTCAGACAAAGCCAGAGCAGGGACACACACCCCTACTTACCCTCTCAGTAGTAGCAGACCCATAAGCACACAGATGCATGTGCACACACAAATTAATATGCACGCGTACATGCTTGCCCTACTGAACTGGCTTATTTTAGATTAATCTCTATCTTCTTCAGCCCCTCCACTAATCTGTCTGTCAGTATATCTGCTCTGCTCTGCTGAAGAGTACAATGCTCTGTCAGCCTTCTTCTCTGAACTCTTCCACCAAGATGACAGCATGCTTCAAATAGTGACGGGGTTAAAACAAAAAGAGGAACATTTGGATTTGATCAGTGCAGTTGGACTTGTTCACTCCGCCATAATACGCCATCATCTGCGACAGATCGGCTGCGTCATGCGATTGGTGTTTCTAAAAAGCGCTTTGGCCAGCATGCTGTCTAGGATTCCTCTCTGTTTTGATAAATTTGAGTCATCTCTATACCCAGTGGAAATCGAAAGCTTCTCCAGCTGGTGAACGCGTTCATTAACAAACCCACCTGGGACTCTGGCATTTCTAAGACAAATTCAATTACGTTTTAAGTTCGCCGCTTGCCAGCTTTCTGGTTAGATTGCACAAATTCATCTCTGTCTACCCTTCTCCTTTTGCATATCTTGTCCTTGCTCCTGCTTCTTCAGAGCCAGTGATTTGTTTGTCACCATTTTCCACAACAAATACGAATGCATGTCAATGACAACAACCATACGGTCTACGGGCTGAGAGAGCATATCAGTTTTAACTAGTGCTGTCAATCAATTAAAATATTTAATCACAATTAATCTCATGAATGTCATAGTTAACTTGCGATTAATCGCAAATTAATAGCACACTTTTATCTATTCTAAATATCCCATTGATTATCATTTTAATACTCTTATCAACATGGAAAAGTGGATAGGCTTGCTTTGTGCAAATGTTTTTCATTGAAAACAACAACGTGTAGTGTTATATTTCACACTAACATTCTCACTTTGAGCAGTCATTCACGTTTGAAGCAAAATCTCACAATTTAACACTGTCAATAAACAGATGACAAAAAAAATAAATACTTTGTTACAAAAAAGCCCCTTCGACAACCCTTTCCAAGGGATCAAAACAGGGTGATCCAAAATAAACTGAAACTAAACTTTCCATTCAGAATCTTGTTCGCATCTATTTCAGCGTTTCGCGCTTGACATCCACACAAACCGGTAGCCTACTCTTTTACAGCTAGCGAGCAGGCAAGACCAAAACGTGCGTGGGGCGTGCCTATTGTTTTGTTTCCAGTTTACAACTAGATCCTGCAGTTTCTCTTACGTTACTAGCAGTAGCCACAGCTTATAAAAAACAAGTTCACTAGGTGACAAAGAGCGTTAATCTCGCGATAAAAAAAAATGACGCCGTTAAAATTGATTTGTGTTAACGCGATAATAACGAAACGCCGTGTTCTTCCCATTCATGCTCAAAGAAATGACGAGCTTTTCAACTTATCTATTTAGGAGACAGCGTCAAAAAGCGAAGAAAATGTTTCTGTTCACATTCTTCTGCATTAGTGTCGAAAAAGGTCGAATAACAAAGGGCTCTTCAGAGATCTCTGCCTATTGTAACATTATTCTATGGAAACAAGACCACAGACTACAGGATAAAAGCTTCAGAAGTCCCATTTGTAAAATACCTTTATCCTCCCAAAGGTGGCAACACATTCCTACCTCTACGCGTGACATTTCAGTCCATCACAGACACATGGAAAATACAAAATGCCATCAACAGGAAGTCAATATTAGAGCCTCCCTTTGCACTGCCCTTCATTCAATGACCTTATCAAAGAGAACAAAAGCCTGCAGAGTGGTCCTTGAAGACAAGTACCCATAGTCCATTGGGGAGGAGAGGAAACATATTCATGGTGGTGATAAAAAAACATGATGAGTCATTTAAAGCCCTCTACCAGGTCTTGCTCTCTTCCAGCACCTTCCATTGAGCCCTTCCTGCTTTTGAGAAAATACATTTGCTTGCCTTGACAAAAAGCTGTCGCAAAGCTACTCACAGGGAGTCAACGCGCCCCTTCTTTCACCAGAAACCTGACTGAAAGAGCAAAATCAATCATGAATTCAAATTGAATCGACTAACCTTCCAGGAATGCCTCCAGCATGTCTCACAGGAGGAGAGGTTCATGTGGGGCTCTCAATCACAATAAATTATACTGAAGATCGTGTCATGTTGTTTTTTTTTTTCCTTCACTGCAACAGTCAAGCCCTTCCAAAGAACTTTGAATGCAGGGGAAAGATTAAGGGCGTTTAATTTACCTACAACTGATTATGGCTTTGAACATCATGATCACTTCCGGGCTTACTGTATATGTTCATGGATAGGAAGTAATCCATCCTGTGCACTGCAGTGTTACATTCAGCTGTGTGTGACCTATAAACTGCCACTGTGGATTAAGGGTTTTGATTTTGATCAACTTTAAAATGAAATGTCAAAGAGCAAAGATGGAACAGTTAAATGGGCGGACGCTGAATGAGGCATATGGGAAATCTGGATTGTGGAACAGCAGACTGGTTCTCTTTCTGTTTCCAAACTGGGCTGGGTGGGACTCTCTGTTCCTCCCTCACTTCCTCTCAAATAAATTTACGCAATTAATTTTGCACCCTGTTGCCACACAACTGATTTATTCAACAAAAACACAAGATCCGGAGACAGTAGGTAAGCCGCGGCTGCCTGTATCTCAAATATTAACTTGTCACTACTCAGGACTCAGGAGAAGTACCTTTAAATATTAAAAATTTGAGAACATCACAGGAATTACAACAGGCAGTGAATACAGTAATAACAACTCACTCTTCTTAGCGGCAGCCATGTCTCAGGAATTGGTCCAGCACAGACACACTTGGACACACACTGTCACAGCCAAGTCATCTCAGCAGGCTGACCTCAGAACGACCCTGCAAAGCAAGTTGGGATAAAGGAGACGATGAGAGAGAAGGATCTCGCTTTAATAGAGAGCTGGAGAGAGGAAGTGGCAGAAAACAATAGGGAATGATTAGATCAATAGAAGAGCACTGGAAGATAAGGACAGAGGGTGTACACGAGAGAGGAATAAAACGGGGAAATAACGGCTCGCCACAGTAAGCTTCCGGGGGTGTTATCCTTTCTAAATGCATGACCCCAGGTTAGCCAGTATTTCAGCTGAGAGCTGTGAGAACACAGCTGTGCAGGACTAGTCCAGCCAGGAGTATCAGCGACTCCCGACAGAGGCTTCAATTAAAGGAAAACAACAAAACAGTCTAAGAGGATTAGCCAGGGACTGAAGCTGCTGCATGTGGGCTCCGCACAGATGGAAAACGTTCATCAGGTCTCTGTGAGGTGCTTATGAATATGAAAATAAAGAAAAGACAAGGTGTAGTGCATAGTAACAATGTAATGGTGGCACACAGCTGAAAGGGAAAGTCGGCAGGTCTTAAATCTTCTCTCGCAATAAGACACAAGAGCCTTATTTTCAGGCCTCACTGCTCTTATATAACAATAACCAACACATGAGTTCAGTCTGACCAGCTCCTCACAAAGCTGTGACTTTACATAATGTTAAAAACCAGGTGAGAGCTTTACCTGAACACACACACTCCTTACATTACTATACAACCCCCACCGATGTTATCAGACATGGACACTGTAGATGGTGCAAAACCACTAATTGTAGCAGTGGTATTTGCAGTCGTGACATAAGCGGAAAACAAGAAAGTTAGCACGGTCGAGCTGGCGCAGCAACTAATGCTATCATTAGTACAAAGGCATGCTTACTGGTGCTTTATGAAAACCAGCTTGTAGGACATCTTTCACCAATCGGGCAGCTTGAATAGCACTAACCATTAAACTGGGTTAACTAGTTCCTACATGAAAGAAGTGACTACAACGAGGTGAACTGCGAACGTCTCTGCATTATATAAACGAAAACACAAAGGGGCATTAAATTCAACACATTAAATATGATTTGCTTGAACGACATGTCCACACCACTTTATGCTTCACACGTAATGCTTCAGGTGTGATTCTGAGAAAGGCGAATTGGCATGAGAGGGTGATTATGAAATGAAATGGCCATTCATTGGTGGCGCATATCTGTGTCTCTTTAGCGCTCTTACGCTTGCCAGATTTGTCTCTTTTCCCGCTGTGTGATACTCTGAAATCCGTGTTGGATATTTTACAAAAAGCATGAGTTTGATGGACGTTGCTCTTCGTTAAGTACAGATAAGAATGCTCCCATTTCGTGAAATACTTGCACAGTCTTTTAGCCTTTCTGGCAGGTACTCCCTCTCATGTTCATCCAGCTTCTGCTGCTTCTTGTTTCATTGGCACGTGCCATTTGAGTGAATGACATCTTGTACTACCACCTAATCTTCTACATACTACCACCTGCTGTACCGGAGGGAGGCGTAGCAGACACATCAAAGAGGTGGTTATGCTTCCCGTCAATGTGACAGCCAACATCCTTGTTTTTATTCTTTATAGAAAGGTTAAAAATACAGGAGATTTATGGGAAAATATCTAAATGGAGGCCAGCAGGAGAGAAGGGTAAAATATGGGAGTATCCTGGAAAAACGGGAGGGTTGACAGGTCTACAAACAGCCCTTTGAAGGTCTGTCTGAAAAGGAGGACTGGCCACAATGTCCTCACTTTCCAAAAATGTCCTCAGTCCCAAGGTCTAAAACTCGAATTGGTTCCCACAAAGATGGCTGCACAAGCACACGCACACACAAAATGTCTCAGTCAAGATTTATTGATTTTGTATTGCAGCAGGAGGATTACTGGAGAATTTCTTCTCCTTAGAGATCAAAACTGAGTTTTCTCGACAGCATCTGCATTATTTTCTATTCAGAACCAAAACAGTCAACAACCAAAAGAAAGACTGAAGATGCTTTCTCTCACTCATCGAGCTGAGCTAATGCCTGATCTCAGCGCAGATAGTTTTCAGGCTCACGTATGCAGCATGTTACATACATTTTTTTTTTTGTCCAGGCTTAATAAAGAGAATCTTTCTCTAAGAATTCTGCAATTCATTTTAGTGGGTTGTATTTCTGTTGAATTGTTCCTGTTACACATTTCCAAACAGGAACTGGAAGGAAATGTAAAATTAGTGCAAGCTATATTATCTTCTTCTTGCTGTTTATTACACAACGGGGCTTATTTTTAGGGTCATATAAATAATGCTTACTTAATACTGTCCTCTAAATTCAAACGTGAAATTTCAGTGTATGCTAAACTGTGCAACGCGGATGTATATATAAAATAAACACAATCATTCATTAAGTTCTTTCTGCGTATTCACAGTGTTAACTGCTGCATTTTAGCTTGCGTTAACCTTCAAAGGGCGTGAGCACATAATTTACATGCACGACCACCTTATTTAAACCCTGAAACCCAGCCGAGCTTTGTTGCTGACAGCTCTGTGTCACAGTTGACGATCTGAAATTGCAGATGCCACAGAGAGCAGCAACAGGTAGCCATCTCCTGCTCTGAATTTATGCTTGTTATTTTGGGAAAGTGATTTAATGCCCTCTGTGTGCAACAGGCACACGCTGGGTGTGAGACAAAGCATAATACTGACTGTGAGGTTCACATTGTTTTACTATGCTGTTAACCCTGTGGACAGTGTTTACTTTTGTTCTTTATCGAACCAGTCAATCTCTGTTATCTTAAACAATTTGGCGATTAACTGGTAAGTTGATCAACAGAAACTTAATCTGCAACAATATTATCAATCAATTAATAGTTTATGTCATCTTATTTTAAAGAAAAATGTCAAAAGAGTTCACTGGCTCCAGCTTCTCAAAAGTGAATATTTGCTTATTTTCTTCATGTTTTATGAAAGTTAACTGGATATCTTTAAACCTTAAACCTTCAGGGCTAAGAACTTGTGATGGGCATCTTCACTGTTTCCTGGTCAACGAATTGAGAAAATAATCGATAAATTCATCAAAGATGAAATCGCCTTAGCTGCAGCCAGAGTGTAGATCTTGTTCTTTATCTCACCACTCAATAAGATGCAGACACTAACCGACTGTTTCCCTCGTCTGTCTTTAGTCCTGCACGATACCATACGATGCGCATGATTAACGCCTGTAACGCCTCCTTGTACTTAAGGCTTTAATTTGTATAAATTTGAGCTCTGAAAGGCATGTGGTTATACTTATTTCACTGTTCTTTGTGCGTGTAATAAAACAGAAAGTTGAAATGAGTTAGAAGTAATTACTAACACAGCACAAAACAACAACATGACAAGGGTGTGACTGAGGTTTAAACATACACTAAAAGTGACTTCAGTACACACCGCAGAGGCAGCTCTACGTGTTGACAGACACATAGTACAGAGCATGAGGTCAGACAGACGTAATTAATGTGAACAAAATTAACATTACTAACATAAACATAACGCTCAATGTAACATTATATGTTAGCTAGCCGCCCTGACAGAAGTCCTTGCTAGGTGATAGTAATTTCCCTGAAAAGTTGCCGCGTTAACACAAACTGTCCACGGAAATGTGTTTGGTCTTATTTTCTGTCGGGCTTACCTTACTTTATCCACGACAGGTGAGACTGGTACACCTGACTGTAGCGATAACCGGGACCGTCGTCGTTTCCTCTGTTGAAGTGTTGTAGAGTCCAGCGGCAGCTCAAAACACACACGGACGCCTGCACCTCCACTCCCGTGTCTCACTCCGCTACACTTTCTCTGTCGGACAATTTCCGCATTTGATCACGTGGTGTGCTCGCGCCTCCTCGTGTGCGGGTTACAACCCAGCTTTTAATATATGTTTAACGAAATAGACGCCCCGCTGGTCACCAGAGACACCCGAGCCGCTCCTCTCGCCTGTTTAGCAGAGCAGTGCAGCTCAAACTGGCTGTAACGCAGCAGTTAGCTCCTCTCTCTCAAGCGCCAGACACCAGTGTTTTATTGTAGTGAAAAGGCGACATCTACTGGCGCTTTGTGCGCATAGCACTAGTGAAATTACAATCCTGTTCTTTCTCTGATACTTTAAAACCAGTTTTTCTCAACCATTTGGCTAAAAGTTATTTAATTTTACATATCAAAATGCATTTTTCTTATCCCTCTTATCATTAAGCGACCCCCCCCCCCCCCCCCCCCCCCCCCCCCAGGTTAATCTTTGGACCCATTGTGGAAACAATGAACATTTGATGTTGTTACAAAACACATTGCCCAACAGCATTCACTCAGCTGCAACGTGAAAATGCTGAATGATTTCTGTGATACAGGTGTGCTCATACCTTTAATTGCTGATTGCTAAGATACGTACAACTTGTGAGAAGATAGGCTGGCTAAGGAAGGACATAGAACACTAATCTAAATGTTAAATATTAACAATTTGGACAAAGTTTACGACATTTAAAGCCTTTTATTACCCAGCAACACATCTCATCTCTACTGCCCTCTCATCCGTAGTTCCCGGATGTCGCAGAAAGAATTTGGGTAACGGTAGTTAGTTTGCGCATCACTGAACCAGGTGTGCAACGGTCTTAACAGTTTCGTTTAACTGTGTTTAAACGTTATTCGGCTTAAACATGAAGGCTAAATGTAAATATCGGGAAATACTTTGTCTCGTTCAAGGAATTTTTACATGGCTTTATTTTGTTTGTTTTTTGCTGCGCATCTAGTGGCACTGAGCTCCAACGCCGGAGTTCGAGATTTCTGCTATTCAACATCAAGCTCGTCTTCACGGTAAGAAGTAAATTTTAATGATTGAATGCCAAAACGCACATATCGGCGCCCTTTTTTTTTTCATATCATGTGAGCATTTGTGCTCAGGATGATGTATAAAAGAGGTTAAAAAGTGACAGTTTTAATTAAAAGATTAAAAATTAAACGTTCACATTTGATCATATTTTTCACCTGGATTCGCAATAGTGAAAAGTTTGCCACACCAGTCCACTTGTGTTTTGTGGATCCACAGAAGGTATACGACCATGTTCACATCGAACCACGACCTCCAGCTCTGTTGGGGCGGTTTGCAGCGCAGTGTGATGAGCACCTCCAATTCCGAGACCATGGTCCTCAGCCGATAAAGGGTGGATTACATAAAATAATAATGGTAGGTTCCAGTCGGGGGGAATACGTTTTTAAAACCCAACCCCAAAATATTGAGTAGTTGCCCGGCTAGCTCAGTCGGTAGAGCATGAGACTCTTAATCTCAGGGTCGTGGGTTCGAGCCCCACGTTGGGCGCAAGTATTTTTTTCCTGTCTTGACAATTTATAGCGTCTTGGGCTCCCCGGTATGGGATTTATTTTAAAGACTACTGGATACGTTTAGATCTGTTAAACACTTAAACATAATGTTATGCAGTATAACAGTTATCACAGCCTGTGTTCTAACTTAACTACCTAAGACCCGAACTCTTGAATGGCATGCATTTTTAATTTCTCTTTGCTATTTGGGCTGATTGGGACCTGATGAGTGTAAAAACTGTGAATTATCTGTATATTATTCTAATTTTTATATATTATTATAACCTATATTACATAATCTGTCTTATTATTATTAGCAGTATGATGTCCTCGTATGTGACAATCAGGCCCTTGCAGAGCTAACAGCCCAAAGTATGATGTCCACATATGTGAACGGCAGGTCCTAGGAGGGGGGGAAAACAATCGTCCCTGGGTGGGCTCGAACCACCAACCTTTCGGTTAACAGCCGAACGCGCTAACCGATTGCGCCACAGAGACAGCATGCCACTATAATTGTCCACATGAGTTTATAAATGTCACTCACATCAGGTGTTCAATATCTTTTTGCTCATTGTAGACTTACACAGACAAGTGTACAGCCCGGCTAGCTCAGTCGGTAGAGCATGAGACTCTTAATCTCAGGGTCGTGGGTTCGAGCCCCACGTTGGGCGTTGATCTTTTAACAGAGTAAGGCACTGTCAGAAAACACTGATTTATACAGGTCATATGTAGGCGGGACAACTCTAACAGGATAGTAAGTGCTGTAAATTGCGGTATTGTCTCTGTGGCGCAATCGGTTAGCGCGTTCGGCTGTTAACCGAAAGGTTGGTGGTTCACCACCCAAACGAGTGATTTTGTTCCAAATAATGCACACAATAACAGCGCCAATCATTTTGATTTTCAGTGAAATCCACCATATTTAAAAGGCCCTAGGCCTCCTGATTCCCATTAGAAAGCATATGAAGCTTTCAGATGACAAATCCTCCTCTTCCCCTCCCCAAATGTCTCTGTTGTTTTTTTTTCCAGAGCATCTGTCTTTTCCTGTATTGTGTTGGGGTTAAAAGGGGCATGTTATCCCTGGGTGGGCTCAAACCACCAACCTTTCAATTAACAGCCAAACGCGCTAACCAATTGCGCCACAGAGACTTGTGACCTGGCTGGGTGAAGGTTTGATGTATTGTACTGTGTATTGTGTTGTTGTGTGACCTCACAGCTGCAGACATCGCTCCTCATCTGAAACCCTGAAATTCAGGGAGGTCATCTCCAGCTTTGTCAACTGGTGTGGACTGGACCATAAAAACGAACCCTACTGCAGATCTTCATCCCAGCAGCTGTCAGACTGTTTAACTCCAGCATCATGTAATGTAGCACTGTGTTGATGCTGTTTTTCCTATTTCTACAGTATGAACCTTTTTCTTAATTGGTTGTGTTTTTGTGCAATAATACAAACACTATAATCCATATTGGCAACACTATTTTTATGAACTGTATGTATTGTACATATATGCGTGCAAATCAGTGTTCTTTGAGCATGAATGTACAGTCTAATATGAAGTGTTAGTTTCTTTATCTTGCCAGTTTTAATGAAAACGTCCCTGGGTGGGCTTGAACCACCAACCTTTCGGTTAACAGCCGAACGCGCTAACCGATTGCGCCACAGAGACTCCTTTGGTAAGGAAATGTAGGGGGTGTGGCCTCAGTCTTCCGTCCCCACCTATCTGCATTTGACCAGTTGGGCTGGCATTTACAATTTTTATCTTGTGCAGAACAGTTGATAAATTGATTATAACACACCAGAATGTAGTTGTAAGTAGATATATTAAGCTTTTTTCAATTGATTGGGTCCACCCACTAATGTTTTTATCTGAATGCCTAACTTCTAACTAACAGTGCTGTCATATATTTGTGTAACACAAATTTTGTGTTTCTTCCTGGAACCATGCATTCATTTCCAAAGCATTACTCTGTTTGGATATAAATGTCAGTGTGGGGAACTGAACTGTCAACCTTGGAGTTCTTTGTGCTGCTCAATTTTTCTGTTTGGCATCCACACCCTTAATTTTGATTATCAATGCACAGTCTGATTTGAAATGTTTTAGTCTAGTCAGCATAGTCAGTTTTAATGAAAACGTCCCTGGGTGGGCTCGAACCACCAACCTTTCGGTTAACAGCCGAACGCGCTAACCGATTGCGCCACAGAGACTACTTTGCTACAGAAATGCAGTGGGCATGGCCTCAGTCTTCAATCCCCACCTAACACGAACATCTATGACTGCACTGTCAGTCTTTCAGCTGTTTGGGAAAATTAGCTTTCAAAACATTCATAAGAGGAAAAAAAACAAACTTGTTACGATAGAAAGCTAAAACTCACCACTGTAAACAGCAGGTGGCTGAAAAGAGGGGACACTGTACTGTGTAGCTGAGCAGTGAGGGACATGCTGGAAGATTGATGAATATTAGGACGAAGATACTGTACTGTCAAGTCTCCTCCAGGTCTTGTCCCTCCTCTAAGCCTCTCTCCTCCTCCTCCTCTTCCTCCACCTCCTCCGTGCTCGCTGCCTCTGAGTCAATTTGATTCATCAGCTCATTGTGTTAATTATTAATTTTTTATAACTACTGGGTTCAGTTTTCATGTACATTTAATTCACAACGCGACAAACCTGCTGTTGTATCTTATTCAGTCTTTTATTTATGATTGTCATGAGTATTGGATTTTATAAAACATTGTAAATGTTGCCACTACATTATTATACTGTAGATATAGGTCAACATGCAACAAGGCACCAATGCTTTTTTTTTTTTAAGAAAAAAAAAATTCAAATTTAATTTCCAACACTACTCATCACATTACATCACTTAGTACAGCATTCAAATTTAAGTGGAGGAAAATTTTGTGTCTATACTTCTGATTGCGTAATCATTCAAACGTGGCTTGATTCGCTCAAAAGGGCCTTCAGTGTCCTCAACTGTTAGACGATGATGACTACATGTGGCTGGTATAATTACACACAACAGTCCTCACATAGTTAGCATATAACTTTGTTCCAAGTATGCAAACATTGTTATTGACGTGATTGTGAAATGTAGTGCTTGCATGTTGGTTTACATGTGTGCAAACAGACTATACTGCTGCAACACAATGTCAGTTTTTTATCAGCAATACATACTGGCTATGATTTTGACACTTGCTGGTTTCAATTCTGCACAGCTTTTACAAATCAGGGATCATTTGCAGTCTCTTCAAAAATCTCAAGTAACAACATTGTTATCTACAGTAGCGAACGGCTTTGCCGAGCATAGACCATCACAGTCTCGACCTCAAGCCTCAAACTACAAAACATTTGAAGCAAGACAAACAGATGATTGGATTCAAGGTAAGTAACCTATAAAACAGAGCCCTGCAGATGAGGATGGTGGCTGCAGGAGAGTTTGAAGGTAATTTTAAGAGGAGCTCCTCTCTAATAACACCAGTCTGATAGCTCAGCTCTGATTCTTCCGTGAAGTGTCCAGAGCGAGCTGCATGGCCCAGATGCTCAGAGGCCTCATGTACGCCAGAGAGCGGTAGATGCCCTTTTCACAGTAGGCTTCAGGAGTCTGGAAGGCCATGCCCAGCCTCTCCCACACAGTCCGGTAGCAGCCCTCCGCTGTGCGCATACCCTCCTCCTGCATACCCTGAGAGAAAAGACAGCCGCAGAGGCGTGAGACAGATTTCACTTCATGTCACACAGTCAACAGAGCCAGCCATAAAACCTGCACTTCTTATCAGCCACCATTGAGTTACTGTCAGGACAGTGACCTCAAATAAAGAAAGCTTATTTACTTTACAACTGTCATATCTTTGATATGAAGCAGGAGTCAGGATGTGGTTACAAGACACCAGGAAGTATTTCCACAAATGCAGAACAAAGCAGCCTCTAAACTGCTCCGATGTAATGTAATGATTTATCCTTAGAAGGTTTAGAGGACTATTGCATATCATGGTGTCAGGATTCAGCTCATTTTTGAGTCATTCCTCATCTGCATGTGCGACACAAAACAAAAACTGCTTTACGGTATAATGATAGATGCCACCTCAGCTCAGCACAATTTCAACAACTCCTGGAATTTAAGCAGATCTTAACACACGCACACACACACACACACACACACACACACACACACACACACACACACACTTACCTCATAGATCATTGTAGCTGCCAGTCCATACACCACTCCAATCCAGACCTCATCGGACTGGACGCTGGAGCGGTCGGGCACTCCTTCAGGACGCATGCCGTTAACTGCCCCCATCTGGCCTCCGGCGAAGCTCATCACGTTCAAGTCAAAGACAGATTTCAGTGCGGTCTGGATTTTCTCTTTTGGAAAAGCCTGGAGGGAGAGAGGACGTCGAGGAGACCACAAAGCTTTGATGAACGTCCGCATCAGAAAACGTCACTTCATGGACGTTTGTGTAATTTGCAGCTTGGCACAGGGACGGGAAGGTCAGGAACAAAAAAAAGTAATGGACTGTGTGCAACTTGACATCTGCGCTCTGTTTGGCAAGTGGAAACTCAATACATTTAGCACAGACGCTCCTGTTTTCACTTGCCTGGTAGTCTCCCTCTCCCAGCCCGGACGCTCTCAGGAACCAGTGGCCAGCACACTGGTCAGACATGACGCTGTTAGAAAGGTCTCTCCCACTGCTGTCATAGTTGTAGTACTTGCCTAAACATGAAGAAAACAAAAAATTGAGGGCATTTTAAATCTTAAGCTGCTTAAATAACTTGCAGCTGGGTGAACCCTTCCAAATCCGAATCGGGATCATAAAAGCTTTAGTGCCAAGTACGGTTTTACACATATGAGGAATTTGCTTTGGTGAGGTTGGTGCATGACACATCTATTAAAAAGAAGCTATTAAAAAAGTAAAAAATATAACAATAGTAGAAAATCTAACTAAATATATATACACAAGTCTGGTTTGTTTTGTTTTTTTTGTTTTTTTTTACAGAAGCACAGTCTGTTTCTTCAAAAGGAAGTCCAAGCAGAGCGTTAATGTAACGCACAGGGTTATGGTTGTGGCAGTGTCAATGCGACAAGTAGAGGCAGAGATGGAGAATGAAGAGTGTCGGGGGGGGGGGGGGGTCCCGGGCCTTGTTGATGAGGCTGACAGCAGACGGGAAAAAACTGTTCTTGTGCCGTGAGGTTTTGATCCTGATGGACCGCAGCCTCCTGCCAGAGGGGAGTGTCTCGAAGAGTTTGTGTCCGGGGTGGGAGGGGTCAGCCACAGTCTTTCTGCACTCACCGTTCCACAGCAGCTTGTCAAAGGCAGCGCTGCCCCTGCCCAAGATGTCTCTGTAACGTTGGTATGTGTCCTCGTTGTCCACCAGTCTGGCCATCTTACACATCACACACAGGGATGCGAGCCACAGCCCACCACAGTACGCACTGTAGAATACAAACAAAGTGACACCAGACAAACAGGTTTACTATATGGACTTCTCTCCATGATGCAAATATGATTTGCATAAAAACCCAAAGTGGAATTTGAGTCAATTGTAACTTTGTTGTTGTCATAACACTGAAGGTTGACTTCATACATTTCAAGATTAAAGCTTCAGTGCTAAAAAAGCTAACATTTTGTCCTCTATACTGAACTTCATGTAGCTGTAGTAATGTATTCTATAAAGTAAGATTTATTGTTGCTTTGAGTCAACAAGTCTAATTGAATAACAATAACTGTGGAGTTTCATGTGAGCCTGCCGTGTCCACTGCCGCGCAGGATGAGGATGTAAACAGGAACCGTCAGTTTTGGAGGCCAAAGCCTTTCATCTTTCATCTTTCATCCTCTGGACTCAACCTGAGCTATCGGGTCGCGTTTAGAGAAGTGCTGCAGCTCTAGATGACTCAGTTTTTCCTGCTTTCTGTCACAAGTCGTGCTTTTTTTCCCCATTTCCTTTCCCATCTCCCTTCCCATGCCATCTGATTCAGACCGTAAGTCACTTTGAAGAGTGATGCATGTATTTAAGGACATTTACCAGCACTGAAAAAGTGGACAAGAGTTTTGCATTTCTGTCTAAATTTCCAATAAAGCGGCCCACCTTGGGTTACATACCCAGGCTAAACCCTGTTTTCTCCTCTCACCTCGGTCCAGTCACCGTCCAGCCGTCATAGGTCTGGTCAGCATATCCTGAGTTCTCTATCAGTCCATCTCCGTCCAAGTCGAACTTCATCTCCGACTCCATCACCGCCTAGCAGACCAACCAGAAAGAAGTCAGCCGAGTGGAACAAAAATCTCAGCAGGTGACAAATAATCCAGTATCCCCAGATTCTGCTGTACTCCAGGTGGGAGACAGTGTCTGCATGCCTTGTCTCAAATGCAGTACATTTGATACCACACTGGTCAGTTATACCTGGCAGATTGGCCACATGTCCTGCAGGTACTGACTGTCCTGGGTGAGATGAAAGTCCCTGTAGACCTGCAGGACAAACTTCAGGTTAAGGTCCTTCCAGTCTGCAGTGTCGTGGATGAGGTAGGCGTTCACCCGCTGCCATGGCTCATCATCTGGGGACAGAGTCATCGTGTTGGACTGAGAGATAATTCAAAATGACCAGTTTTGAGCAAGTTTCAAGCCTCCGATGCCTGAGAGGTTAAACCAAGCACTTTGTCCTTCTCCTACCTGGGTCTCCAATGTCATGAGGCACCACATTTTTGGTCTTGACGGGAGAATACTGCCCACTCATCAGATGGAGCCGCTCTGTCGGGTCCTGGTGGACCACACTGCCAGCTGAGAAGAGATTCATGCTGTTAAACCAAGTCCTGGTACTGCTCTTTTCTCAGAAACGCATGCTTAGATCAGGCACCACTCACCAATATCATATTGCACACTCAAGGCAAGTTTGGGCCACAGCATGATAAGTGCAAAGGAAGCGTAGAAGTGCACGTCGTACGTGTTGTACATTCTGTACTCCTGACCTGGGAAACAATAAAAACTTTGTAATACGGGTCATAAAACACAGATCATTTATTAGCAGATGCTCCTCTTCAGCTTTGCCTTCCCTGAATGCTTCCCAAAGTTTAAGCAACACTTGTATTGAAGTTGTGAGGCTATCTTAATGTTTGTATTGTAGCTGCAAGGGAATTCAGATTTTCTCTTGTGGGTCATTTCTGCTTTTTGAATACAAGTGACCACCAAAATAAATGCAGGAGGATCACGTTATTTTCACTTCTGATCACAGTCGCAGTATAAAATAGAAAATAGGGCGTGCAAACATGACGCTTTGAGTTTCTGCTCAGCAAGGGTTGGCATGAAGAAACCTGCCAATCGTTTTGTTTAAAAAATGTCAGGAAATATATAAAATAAAAAAACAGAATTTTCCAGAGTTCAAATCTCTTATTTTGAATCTTTGGCATTTTCGCCTGAAAAATTACTGAAGCAATCAATCAAAACAAGTGGGCAATCAATTCGTTTAATCAGCCGGGTGCGTCTCGTCTTGCACAGTATCACCTGTTTCCTTGGCACTTACCTTCTAGGTAGGCGAACCGGCCGTACTGCTTGATGACCGCAGGCTGAGCTGGCAGCCCCCCGTCCTCGCTGCGCACGCCACCGCTGACATCGGCGTCCTCCGCTAGCTCCGTCCACACCGTCCCGCCATCCGCCACGAAGTACAACTCGTTGAACAGGGCTGACTTATACCAGGAGGGGAGAGAGCTGCAACACACAAACAGAGATAACAGGATAAACGTTCGCAGATGGAAAACATATTTTATCGATAAACAAGTGTTGATTTCTCATTTAACCGCAGAGCTGGTACCTACCTGTCCTGTAGAATGGGTCTCTGCCATTCCTCAATGCTCTTCTCCCACTGTCTGTAGTGTGTTAGGGCATAGTGACTGAGTGAGGGGGACGCGTCCCCTTTGGTCCCAAAGTAACGAGTGTATCTCCTGGGGACAGAAAAGCCACGAGCTGATGATGGCGGCACAAGCGGCACCAGATACAAAAGCGGGAAAAGTTCTGGTCCGTTCACTTTAACATTTAAAAGTCATTGAAATGTGTTTTGCCCTGCAATTGGCTGGCGACCGGTTCAGGGTGTACCCCGCCTCTCGCCCATTGTAGCTGGGATAGGCTCCAGCCCCCCGCAACCCCGAAAGGGATAGGCGCTATAGATAATGGATGGATGGATGAAATGTGTTTTAGGTTGAAAGGTGGCACGGAGGCACGGTGGCAACACTGTCTCACTGACACAGCTAGAAGGTCCCGGGTTCGAATCTCGCTGTGGGCGCTGGGGGGCGTGTCCTCCACCATGCCTCCGGTGCCTGCTGCTCGAGGAAAAGGGGCCTTTCTGTGTGGAGTTGCATGTTCTCCCCGTGTTCACCTGGGGTATCCTCCATAAATATACCCCCACTAAAAACATGCATGAAGATCACCACCTGACCAATGGTGACAGGAAGGAACTGGGCCCCCGGCGCCAGTCGGATGGCAGCCCGCCGCTCCTGGTCTGCCGCAGAGGAAGAATGACCAGGCGTGTGTGTGCCTGAGCATGTAAGAACTGTGTGACGAATAAAGGGGACCGTCCCTCCGATTCTTTTCTTTTCAGTCCGTCCCGAGGCTTTGACATAGGACACTGCACCAGTGTGACTCACCTGATGTGTTCCCTCTCCCTAGAGCCGAAGGTGATTTTGGGCATGTCCCAGGCCAGGCAGAACTCCAGGGCGTTCCGGCCCTGAGGCGGCACGGAGCAGCCCACTGCCAGCGCTGCCCCCACCTTCTCTCCCTTAGGCGTCGGTGGGCTGGATCCTGCAGCGCCGCACACAGGTTAGAGATTCTTTTATTGGTTTTATTAAATCTTCTCACAGTGTTTAATGCTCGAGTGATGTGTTGCTATTGTGGGTGGTTTTTAAGCACGGACCTGTCGGAGAGTCCAGCCGTCCGTCAGCGATGAGGTCGCTCCACAGGCCGCTGCAGGTTCCCTTTGGACTGAAGGCCGTCTGGTGACTAACCTCCCTGTCAGGCTGGTAAAAAAAAAACACAAACACACACACGCTCTTGGGAAATGCATGAGGCTCATTAAGGGCTCAGATTTCACAACCCAGCTGATTATTATAAATCCACTGTTTATACCCTGGGAATTGTTCCTGCAGCTCCTACAACCGACTAGAAAAACCTTGAAATCATCAAACCTGCTCTCGCGCTGCGATGCACAGAGTGTACGGGTTCACGGTGCTGCAGTGATGTAGCAGGACCCCAGACACCGCCTCCCCCTCCTTCTCCAGGTGGAATGGTTCGTTCCAGTGCCCCCCGCTCTTGTCGTCCTTGTGTCCCGACCCGTTGACCATGGTGAACATGATGGAGACGTCCAGAGCGTAGTCGTTCTTGTTCTCTACGTCCCACACGAACACTGCCACTGGGAGACTGGAGTCCTGAGAGCGAGGACACGAAAATGTGTCTTTTAAACAACCAAATTACTTATTTAGTTCTTTCGGCAACTCCAATTCAATTTTGACAACTTCAATTTCGAGGCTGACACTGACAAACTGGAGATATTTGGGAGTTTCAGAAGGGATGTCTCGGTTACCTGGTAGTCATGGGGGATGACTGGGGAAATCTGCCTGCAGGTCAAGGTGACGTTCTGTCCCGGCAGGTGGTAGACGGTCCAGGCGCGGGGGTACAAGGCGTGATAGAAGGCATACTCCCCGCAATAGCCCCAGTTCCAGCCTTGTAATGTGGGAGGGCGCTCTACAGATAGCACCTGCTGGTAAACGGTTTGCCCCCCACGACGCAAACACACTGTGAACTAAGAAAAAAGACGTAAAAAGACACGTAAGCACAGACTTTCTTCACCTTCCAGGACTAGACAGTCGTTACCAGAGCCTGTATGTACACCTGCGTACCTGGTTTGCAGTGACGGTTTTGTAGTGGTACATCCCAGGGTTTAGCTGCCACCTGCAGAATTCCCCCCTCCAACCTCTCGTGATGGTACCTCCTCCAATGCCGCCAAGAGGAGCGCCTGCAAATTAGAGTATGTTATCAACAGGAAGCGATGGGAAGATAAACGGATAATCCGAACAAGACCAAAGTCTATGTGTTCATCCACCGTAAAGCATTGGCAACCCTGCATGAGAGTCCAAAATATGAAATATTCTGTTCGCAGCACACACATAAAACAAGTGATGTGTCCATGTTGGACCTCTTGTCCCTCACACTAAAACTTGACAAAGTGAGCAGACTCCGCTGTAAGACAGACCTGAACTCACCATAGATTTGACGCAAGGGTTGTGCACCAAACATATTGATGAATGGGGCTTTCTTTTCCACCTGGGTCTTCTTGTACCACCACTTCAGATACCTGAATGAGCACATAAACAGAACACAATCAGAGGTAGAAGGACACAAGTGTGAGCGACGGTTAAACATGACCTGCAGTTAGCATGCAGCCTGACTACAGTGGTGTCAGAGGGTTGTGAATGTTGATGCTTGTAGCTTTCTAATGAGTTCACAGGTTTCTCCTCGCTGGTTTAAAAGCAGCTGCAGCTGTTTCCAAGCTGGAACCAGCAGTGAACAATTAGCGCACACACTCTCACACTCTCATGCCAATGGAGAGAGAAAAGAGGGAATTGTGCAACCGCGCGATGGAGGCACTTGAAAAATGAGGGGAATGAAGTCAAAGTGGCAACTCCACTTAATCTGAGCGATGCTATCAGAGCGGGAATGTGTGCATGCAGGCGTGTGTGTGTGTGTGTGTCTACACGCAGGGCTCGACGTCACGCAGGGGTTGTAGAGTAAAATATTAATTAGGCTACGTTACAGCTCCTGAGGCGCAGGAGACAGTCAACAGTCAACGTCGCAGTCAGTAATCTGTTTACGCTCTGAACTTTGATCTCGGACACGGTAGATTTTCTGCTCATATCCAGAATGAAGTATAAAGCTTCTGTTTTCTACTAACACGTTTCATGTCAGCAGGCGGGCCATTAGTTCAGCACAGAACAAGCTGCAGAGCTAATAAGGCTCCTCATGACATTTCGCCTCGTCATGCTAACTTTCAGTTGGCGCTCTGACCACTCAGACGAGGCTCCTGGACTTTGGACGGTCCCTGAGGGTTTCGAAGAGGGCCACAACAAAATTTAGGATGCAAGGACGTGTTTACTGTCCCACTGGACAGAGTGATCATTATAAATCTGTAGCAAACTCCAGCTGACAGGCTGCTGAACACCACCAGTGACCGAGCGCTTACTGTGCAGGTGCTGTGGTTTCTGGTTTCTGACCCCTTTCCTGCTCGGTGCTCAAAAACCAACCGCTAAATGTGATAATGCTGATTTATTTGGGCAGAGGAAAGCAAGCTTCAGTTGCAGCTGACAGCTTCACCACCCATTTATCTGCTGCAGGTAGTACGCCGCTCAGATCGCAAAGCATCTCATCTCATCAGCTGCTGCTGTAGAAACATTTGCCACACCCATCAGAAATATGGCTTTTGTGATGTGAAAGCGCAAACATGTTCTTTTCCCCTGACAGTCGACGTTTTATTCCCCCACAGCAAGGAAAATCCCGTGCAACTGCGAAACTGCTGCGCTCGACGATGATGCGCCTGACTGTGCTGCGAACAATAACTTCACAGGAAAGCTCAGCCCAGAGAGACAACAATGGTCCGCCAGCACAGCTCCACTCAGGAGGAGATGAATGGGATCAGTTAAAGCGAGTTATTTGAAGCCGCGGCACGTTACGCTATTGTCTGGATCTTGATGTTCTGCAGCTCAGCTGGAATGCAAACAATGGGTCTAACCCTGACCTGGCTCTGTGAGTATCGGCCAAGTACGCTAACCTGAATCCAACCTGTGCTTAAAGGGAGCTGGTAGCACGACGACGGCAGAAGCTCTCAAGTTGGACCGATTTGATTTCCAACCACAAACACATTTAGCATCCAGCAGAAGCATTTGTTTGCTTCATGAAGGTTTAAGTGCTCAACAAATCAGTTGATAATGACAGTAAAGCAGAATGAGGTTGAAGACGAGGGTTCAAATCTGGATTTAAATTTCTCTTACTTCCCCCACAAAGCTTAGTCATAATATGCTGAGTGAACCATGAAGTTACTCCTACACGTGATGAAGAGCTTAAGGTGTGGCTCTTCCTCTCCAAACAACCTCCTCCTCCTCCCGCAGAACGATCACGGTGATTAATGCAATCATTATCAAGCGTCGCCTGACTGAGATGAACCCTGGATGACAAGTGGGGAAAAAGCTTTTTCTCCGTCTTCGTCAGTTGCCTGAGCCGAGAGTGTTTGCTCTACGGTGTTGCAACAGATTCTTGAAAAGTGAGGCAAGTTAGTGGTTTAACTGCAACTGCTTTAACAGCTTTCGGGGAACTTGCTGGGTCTCTGCGCAGAAATAACAAGCCTGACTGGGTGCTCACCGCTCATAGGAAAATGCTTGTCATGTGGATCTTAAAACAAGCTGCCTTGTTAGATGGCACTGCATGTGTCACGATATTAGGATGAGTTATTCAAAGTACCTATTTAGTAAAAAATGAAATAACCCACACAGGTCATCATCAATAAAAAAACATTCAGCCCAAATTACTAAAGAGCAGGGCTGATGACGGACAGACGGCTGAGGACCGTCACACCGGACTCTCTGACAAACAGCCTCGGTCAGGCCATGCTGTCGGGGCTGAAACGATAAGTGCGAGAGTGTTGTTGGCTGTGTGCCTCAACAATCCACTAATGCTGCAGAATGTATCACTTTGCATCTCAGATGTCAGCCGGTTGTTGCGCGAACAAACACAACCAGATCGACAGACGCTGAGATCTGCGCCGGACCCCCCCCCCCCCCCCAGGATAAGGATAAGGCTTCACAAGTGGACACATCCTTAAATTACAGCCTTCCTGCCTTTGTTGCTGGAGAGGTTTTGAAGTCATTGAGGAGTAAATAAACTGCAGTTTGAACTCGGAGCTGACCTCAACCAGAGCTCATATACCTGAGACCAGAGCCCATATACCTGAGACCAGAGCCCATATACCTGAGACCAGAGCCCATATACCTGAGACCAGAGCCCATATACCTGAGACCAGAGCCCATATACCTGAGACCAGAGCTCATATACCTAAGACCAGAGCTCATATACCTGAGACCAGAGCCCATATACCTGAGACCAGAGCCCATATACCATTTTAAAGAAGTGTCAACTACTACTACTACCATGTCTTCATGCCTCAGGAGAGATGGACGTCTTTGAAGCTGACCACACTCTTTGATTTAACAGAGCATTTATGGAGAACGTTTTATCTAATTTGCTGGAATGCCAGCAAGAAACCCCAAGAACTATCTGAACTAAAACAGACTAAAGCATGAAGGCCGAGTTTACCACAGCAGCCCAGACCCTCTGCTGCACGTCATCCCCCCTCCCTCCCTCCTCCTTTTCCTGTCTCCCTTCAGCTCTTACCAGTAATGGCAAAAAGCCCCTAAAATGTGCGCATGGAAAATTGAATATGAAAAGAAGAATCAGCCGATTCAAAGCAGGCGTACAGTCACACCTGCTCTCTGTTTATGGGTTGGGAAATGTGACACGACAGGCTAATGCCTCCCCAGGTGCTGCACCTTGCAAACATGCACGGGGGTTAAATGTATAGGTTTCAGGTTGCTGTGGCACATGCAGGTGTAACTAGCGTCTAGGGTGTGCACGCTGAGTCTACAACGTGATTACAAAAGTATTTCCCGTTGAAAATCGCTGTCAGCTCTCCTTCATCTGCTCAATCTCCTGCATGTAAACAATGCACCTGTAGGGTTCTGCAGGTTAAAGGGCGTGTTGTGTAGTGAACGTCCCACCTGATTCCAAGGCCGATGTGCTCCAACACGTTGGATAGCGACACATCTTTTGCTTGAAAGGGCTTTCTCTTCTCCTTGAACTCGTGAGCCAGGCAGATGCGCCAGCCCTCCTTGGGGACTCCATATCCCACTTCCTTGGAGACATACCTGCTCATGAGGTCGGCTGTGGATTTCTCACCCCACTCTGCAGTCATTGTAGCAGGATACCCAGCAAAAGGGAGCTTATAGTGGTGAATGGCAGATGGGGCACACTTCTGGCTACAGTGGGTTGTTGCCACCTTAAGACAACGGAGTCAATTTAAATTGTTCCTTAACCATGGAGCAGAAACACTGAGGAGGTAGCTACAGGAGGTCTTGAGGCCTGTAAGTGGATCAGTAAGCTGCAAAGACTCGTTCCTTAGGGGTAAAGTGGTTCTCAAAAGACAGATTCAATGCCTGCGGGAGACGAACCGACGGTTAAATAATTGCTCCTTCAGGTAGGAGGTCCCAGAGCCATTATAAGATCATTACTGTCCACAAGAGCATTTAGCCTCTACAGCTCAAGATGTTCATATCCAAGAGAATTGCGGCAACTTGCTTCACCACCCCCCTCTGGATTCCTGCTTTTAGAGATAGCGGACCTCTCTGGACCCCCTTTGCAGTCCGGATGTGTGCTGTCAGCAGCTGTGGCTGGATGGATGGATGACACCTAAAGATCAACAGGAAGTCTTGGGGATGCCGATCTCTGTCATTTAGCTGGGATACCTACAATGACATCAGAAATAATAAAACGCAATGGTTAAAAAGTAGTCATCAGATTTACCCGGTGAACATTCAGGGCCGATTAAAAGCAAGCATCTCGGTAACCGGCGGTGAGCAACAAAGCCGCAAACTGACATTTTGTCACCTCAATAATTTATCATGTAGCGTTAGCCGAACAAACCGTTTGCTGTAGTGCCACACCGGGTACCGGCTACACGCTAACTCACCATTAACAGCTGGAGAAAAGAGATTAGTATTCTTTAAATACCGGAGAGACGTCGTCATCTCACTTGTGCATCAAACCGACCTCTGTCAACCCTCCCTGTAGCTTCTGCTAGCACTGTGCTCAATATGCAGATTGTTTCTAGTGGTTGGGGTTTAACACTTTCAGCCCTCAGTTTCGTCTCGCAGGCAACACTTTCTCATGCTACCGACGGACACCGCCTTGTTTTAGACGTTTTGCAGAACCAAACATCAGCCAAGCCTCTAATTGTACTTAAAATTATATATAAAATAACAGCAGGTTATTGTTGGCGGTTGATGTAGTCCAAATCGGTGTAAATTTGGGGAAGTAAATGTTGCCTGAACTGGTCACATCGGGGGGGTAAATAAACTCAAGTTCCAAAGCAGCTGCTCAGATCGTACCATTTGGAGTAAAGGGGGGGGATTTCATCTGTCCCCATTTAGTAATTTTCCCCAAATTGAGAGGTACCGGCACATTTAGATAAATATACAATTTACGTAAGTAATTTAAAACGAATTCCGAAGAACGCATTGTGCTTATGCACAAAATTAAATTTCATTTGTTAATATTGACCTTACGCCTCACTACCAGTTACCATAGCAACAGTGCAACTTTCTTTTGCCGACTGTGCCACGGGACGTTTTCTGCATGGCCGACCAAAAACTATTACGGAGAAAGTACTCTACTTTTTTTTTATTTTTAAAACCTTCTTTAATTTAAATCGCGATATCACTAGAACATTAAGTAAAACATATACTTGAAGAAAACACACGTGTCCTAATATGTGTTTTTATTTTTTCAAGTGTTTGTTTTCCATGGTTCTTGATTGGTCGTACAGCAGCGGATGTAGTAACGTATACCTACTAGATTTGTTTACTGTAGCTGGAATGCTAGCTATCTAGAGAAGCTATGCCTCGGACTTCTGGAAAGGCGGTCAACTTTCGTATTTTTTTATTCGAGAAGCAAATTTAGGTGCGCCCTGGGATAAGATAACGTCGTTGTGTTGCCGCGACATTATTTGAGATCAAGGTATGTGTTGTAATTACCAGTAAAACAGCCATTAGCAAGCAGGACCTAACAAGTTAGCTAACTTCTGTCGGCAGTCTGACTACCATATAACGTTAGCGGTATGTTTACACACAACTTCCGTATTACATCGCGGGGACAACAAAACAAAAGTATTTCAGACTTGTGTGCAGTACATGTGCGATCGGATCTTTTACTTAGTAACTTAACATTGTTGGTTTCTAACGTTACAGATGATCGAGGTGGTGGCATCCATGGCCCGAGGCCCCGTGTTTCTCGCCGGTGAGCTCATGGAGTGTCTCATAACATTCACCAACCCGATGTCCCACCTCTCCACCTCTGCCAGCAGGTAGGATTTAACTCCTTTCACCTCCTCACCGGAGCTGAACATAAACATGACGATGCTATATGATAGACGACAAAGGTCCTTGAGTGCCCAAAGTTGGAGGTTGGTTAGGTAAATTTAACAACATCCTTCTTAGAGGACACTTATGCTATGTATACGGGACCCTGTTTTCATTTTGAATTTGTGAAGTTATACATCATTAGTTTTACACTATAATCTTCCTTGTTGTCAATTCAGTCAAACCCCATATAGACGGGGACCATGCAACGCAGCACGCTCAAATCAATCATTTCACAAATCGTTTTTTTAAAATGCCCCCATGTAATGTTTTTGGATGATGTCCCAGTGAGATGCTGGCATGGGCCAGTGCACAGATCCACTGCCAGTTTCATGCCAGTGAGGGCAGAGTGGCTCTGCCGGCCCAGGGCAACAAACAGGACGTCCAGGCCGAGAGCGACACAGTGCTCATCCCAAGCAGAGGTTAGTAGGATATGAAGATTACTATCTGTATATGAAGTCATAGAAGTACATTTACATGAAGTATTTTCTTAATAAGCACAAAGGGTTGGCAGCAAAGCGAAACATAACAAGCATTCAGGCAAAGGCTTAAGATATACTGGATAGTATTAGCCTTGTTCTGATAGCTTCATTGCTTCATGTGTGATATCGCGCCTCACCATTGATAACTTTCTCCTACAGGAGAGCGAGGGCAATGTGTGCTGGACACGCCACCAAAGATATTATTCTGTGACCTACGCCTGGACCCCGGGGAGAGCAAAACCTGTATGTGTGAAAAAATGCTTAGATCCAGAAATCTTTCATGTACAGTATGTTTTTCCCTGATGGTCATTGATAAATGCTAGTTTTTTCTGTGTGTGATTCAAACAGTCTAACATGCTTACTCATGCTCCCACAGATTCATACAGTGAGATCGTACCCATAGACGGTCCTCCTAGTTTCCGTGGTCAGGCGGTGAAGTACGTCTACAAACTGACCATTGGCTGTCAGAGAGTCAACTCTCCCATCAAACTACTCCGAGTTCCCTTCAGAGTGCTGGTTCTGCAAGGTGAGACTACTTTTAATTTCAGTCACTTGCATCCTGCGCTGCAAAGCCTCTGGTCCTAATGAGGCGTGTCACTGTGAAACCTTTTTGGTGAAGCACAAAATGAGTAACACTGCAGCAACAACACTTGTTTAAATAATATGTTTCTATCAAGATCTTGAATTTGGACATTTTCTTATCTAACCTGGAGGCATGTCAGAGCCTCCATTTCCCCAGGATGAGGAGGTGTCCCCCTCCAACCCGTTCCTGGAGGAAGAGGAAGCGAGCCGCAGGGACGCTCGGCCTTTGGAGAGAGCACTGGACATGCTGATGGTCACCACCTCAAGACGCTGCCCTCGTGAGTTGCATTCTCTGCCTCTCAGCTCTGTGCTGCCCTTTACTATTTTATTGTCTTTATTGTCATATTATTATGTGAAATGTTACACTCTTTCCTTTGAAACATCTGTCATTCACAGGAACAAATAAAGTTTTTCCCAAGAAATAAATCTGTGTTGCTTTGCTAGCTTAGTTGTTACATCCATGTCACGCGTGTCTTTGTTAACCAGCAGAGCATTTCAAGCTATAGTCGACATGTAAACATGTAAAATTTCCACATTTGACCTGTGTTCCTCTGTTGTGTCCAGATATGTTTAATATCACCAACATGCGTGGGAAAGTGGCCAAGTTCTGCATCTTCAAGACTGTGTACAGACTCGGGGAGGACATCATCGGCACATTCAACTTCTCAGAGGGAGACATTCCCTGCTTGCAGGTGTGTTTGTGCTTCTTGTTATTGCACACTGCTGACCTCAGTTGTTCGGCATTTGTTTTTCCTATTTAACGAGTGTGTAAATTATAATTATGTGTACCTGTGTATACCAGTACTCAGTGAGCCTTCAGAGTGAGGAGGAGATCCAGCAGCAGTACCAGCGGCGTCCCGGACAGGCCGTCAGCGTGACAGGACACGGACGACACATGGAGTCCTGCCTCCACACCGCCTCCAGCCACTTCTCCCTCCCCATCCCCCTCAACGTCACGCCAGGCTTCAGCACAGACATAGGTCAGTCACCAATAGGCTGAAACATGTCCGTTGATATGTCAGATGTCCAGAACTTGCCTAAGAATCATCTCCAGAGAAAGCTCAACCTTTAAGGGTCTGAATGATTCTATTCTGTTTAATGAGTGATCTACAATATTTGAACTCTGTCTAAACAGTGATCCTGAGGTGGCGCCTGCACTTTGAGTTCGTCACGGCCCGGGAGCCGATGGAACCGCCCACCGTTCTGCAGAACCAATCAGAGGTCACAGTTTGGACCGGGGCTGAGCACGTTGACGTGGATACCTTCAGCTGGGATCTGCCAATCAAAGTCCTGCCCACCAACCCGGCCTTGGCATCCTACATGTCCCACTTTACAGGGACCAACAGCATCAATATTTGACTGTACTGTTTCTGTGAGATCGTCAGGAGTTAATGTTTTTCTGAGGGTGTCGACGGATGTTCGCATCGGCGTGTATTCCTCACATTGTGGGGACGCTGTGGTCGTGTTGTGACTGTGAGAGAGGGACACTTTTTTTTTCTTTCCTGATGTGAAATGTTCGCACAGAGCTGCACATTTCAGCAGCAAAGGAGCATTTTTGTTGTTGTTGTTTCATTGTATATGCAGAGCCAGTAATTGACTCCATATGTAAAATATGCAACCTATGTTTTGCCTTCTTCTATTGAATTTACTGTTATTTTTCCTTTTTTGGACGTCATGGACCTCATGAAGTGCAGCTGTCTCCGCGGTTGCTTTCCATTACTATATTTATTTCATTTCCTCTGTTCGCTCGAACGCTTGTTCTTTCTGATTTTATGAACCAGCGGTTTCTTATTCAGAATATTTTAATGGTTTAACTGTTTTTTTTCTTTCAGCTTGAGCAAAAGCTGTGTTGAGATGTAAATACTATAGATACAAATGAATTAAAAGTGTGATTTAAATTTGATAGATAACATGTGAGAAAGTCATTCACAAAATTCAAGGTCTTCGTAAACAAGATTTTTATTTGGAGGGTAAATGAGTTACAGCAGAGAACAGGTCAAATTCAATAGGAATAGTTATATATATATTAATGTGCTTATATATTTGCTTATATTTACATTAAGTCATTGTTGGATTAATTAAAGAAATGCTTAATATAAATGTCCCCAAAAGTGTCCAGATGTGCAGAATCTTTAGTATGAAAACTGCCTAAACAGTCTCTATGATAATGCTTCTTTTAGTTTACTGTAATAACTAATATCAAACAGAAACTGAAAATTAAGTTTGATCTTAATTTGTTCACATCATTTGGTGCTCTGTGTCAAAAAAAAAAAAACTGCTGGAAAATGCTGCAGTTTTACTTAAATATATTATCACAGACAAGTTTCACTCACATTTCCTTCATCGACGACAGAAAAATACAGATGGCTGGTTAAGTTTTATGTTAGTACAGTATGTATATAAGAACGGTTACTGGTAGAGTGAATATTGGTTTCACAGGCGAACAGACTGAGCAGATGCTCGCTGGTCCGAGCGGTCCTCTACCCTTCGAGCTGCTGCTGCAGCTGGAGTGATCCGTGGCTGGGGTCCTTGATGTCCTCACCTGGGGAGCAGGGCAGGCGGGGGTCGGCTGCCTGGACCAGAGACACTTTGCAGGTCACTGGCTCCACCCGTACCTCACACCACGCAGGGAAGTCCACCGGCCGATGGACCCTGGACAGTTATCGAGGTAAAGGAGAAGAGTGTTTCAAGTGTTCTTGCTACTTATAAAAACACTTTATTCTTTGTCGTGCGGACTGTAAACACTGTTCGACGCAGTTTCTTCTCAGGTTCATCAGTGTCACACCGCCATGCACCTGACAGGAAATCAACAACCATCACCAGAGGTTCAAGGCCATGTCCATCTTTCAAAACAGTCAACATCTTCTAGAAAAGGGCCTGAATACGAGCAAGTAGAGTTAAGTAGAGTTTGAGGTACTTGTACCTACTTGGTTTTTTCAATTTAATGCTACTTTATAAATCTACTTTACTACCTTTTACGCAAGAACTGCAGTATTTGTAGATAGCAATACAGATTTCCCCATGAAATCACACCAGTTTAGACCACTATGAAGTCACTTCTCCTGCTTTGTTCAGTCCATCTGAAGCCAGCTGCTGTGTAAGAACTGGGCATGTGGACACCAAACCACACAGGCTGTTTGTGTACTCACGTCTCACAGCAACCGACGCCGATGGGGTGCAGACAGGTGCACTGCATGCAAGCGTTGTCCATCCAGGTTTCGCCCAGCGAGTAGTGCCTCCCCTCGAACACACACAGTGCTGGAACAACACACGGCAGTCAAAGGTGAACTGAGAAATGTGCTTTTATTAAACAACCATGTGATCAGACAGGCTTTTAGAGCTGGGATCTCACCTCTTGAGTTGAAGTGGCACTCCATGGGTGCAGCAGACCCGCCGCTGGTCCACAGAAGGAACCCTGCAGCTGCAAGCACAAAGTTAACCCCGGCGAGCTCCATCCTTCATCTGCTCCGGTCGGCCTCTGCTCCGTCTTCTCCCTTCGCTCTCTTATTTATACATCCTGAGGCTTTACGACCGCGGCGTGGAGGTGGGGTCAGCACCGTCATGTGGCCCACAGGCCTGGCTGGAGAAGGTGTCTGCGGTGCCATCCGTTGGGGAATGAGGAGGTGGTGTTGTATCTTGGCACTGCTTTGGTTGGTCTGGAGATCACCTCGCTGCGCTTCAGCGGGCATGAACCTCTAAAGTGATAGAAACAATGACACATCCAATGCGGTGACTAAGAGAGGGAAGGGTGGGAGAGAGGTGAGATGGAGGCCAGGGGGGGAGAGAGAGGTGATGTCCAAGGAAAGAAGGAGGACAAGAGAGAGGGAGAGAGAGAGAGAGAGAGAGAGAGAGAGAGAGAGGGATGGGATGGAATTATCAAACATGATTCATCACCATTCAAACTCTCATCTGGTTTTGTCGACCAGGTCCAGAAACTGAGGATGTGACTAATGCACATGTAAAACACATGCCCAGACACCGATCTATGATCTACAGATCTATATACAACCTGTCACTATAGTTATTATGTCACACAGGAGACAAGTTAAAGGAAAACATCTAATAAATTAGTGGAGAAACACATCATACGCAGATGACTCCACACAGGGCACAAGAAGTCACTGAATGGTCTGATGAGTGTGAAAATGATGTGAATCGTATGCTCACCAGATCACATCCCAGCCGAGCACCTATAGGAGATCCTGCTGGAGATGTTCGTCCCTCTGTTAGACTTCAGAGACTTCTGTATGCTCACACAGTGCATTCATACAGTGTGTGCTGCTGTTGCAGGGGCCTGCTGTAACCTCGTCCACCTCGGCTGAATGAACTCACATTAATGATTGCACGTCATTTACTCCAGTCTGTGACCTCATCTGTCCAACCGTCCAAAGGAATGATGGACATGCAGAGTGTCAGGGACAAGACTTAAACCTGTAATTATATACTGAATTCTACATTATATAGTCATCCTAATCAGCCAGTATTGATGACAATTGAGGTGATTAAAAACATTCAATACTGCAGAAAAAGTGTCGTTATTACACAGTTTGACCACAATTTGATCAGAAGATGTCGACTAAAAGCATGTTGGAGCAATGCAGGAGTTATGTGCCCAAATATTTCTTAGCTCTGAGCAGCTGCCAGGCAACCAGCAGGGACTCTGTGATGATGTCTGGAAACAGTCCGGCATGCAAAATGGATAAGACATAACTTGATAATCAACGAGCTTTAGAGAGACGTAGGCAGATTTTTTTTTTACCTTTGGACTGAGTCAGGCTCGCTGTTTCCAGTCTTTGTGCTAAGCTAAGCTAAGCCCCAATGGCTCCAGCTTCATAATTAGTTAGCATTTTAGCATTTCAATATACTTTAATATATATTTCAATGTATTTTTTTTTTTCACAAGAGATCATTACTAAAAATATATATGCATGTCTTCAGCTATCATCAGCCCCAAAAATCAGCTGTCATCTGACTTTTAGTTTGCTGTTTGCTCCGTGCATTTCTGTGTAATCTTTGTTCTCATAAGTTCATGCCCGAAAAGAAAAAAAAAGTAAAATGTCAAAATGTGATCCGAGCTGACAATACAGTGCTGCCTGGGCCAACAAAACATTAGCTCATCTTCTTCCAGTTGTTTGCTATCTGCAGCTTGAGGTGCGAGATCATAGGAAAAACCCTCTCAAGCCTGTCGCAGGAGGCCCCGGGGCCTCGTAACGTGGTGTTTTACGCGCCTTTCTCTGGTACCTCCACAGTAGTCAGAGTGTGTTGATAGTCAGGGGTGCCTTTACATTTATATGACTCACACTCGCCTCTCTCAAGCTGTACATTGTTTCTATGAGGACTTGTTGGAGCTCAAACACTGTTTGCATTAATATGAGCAGTAGGTAACGACACACCTGACGGTTTGAGCATTTCAGAGGTCAGTTTCCTCCTTCAGATGCTGTCTCATAGGATGGAAGATGTTCTGTTGGCATACGTTCTTCCATAAGTTCAGCTCGGGTGGTGCTGACCTCTTCTCGCACAATACGCCGATGATGAGTTCACACCACGCTGTCGTCAGCGTTGATGAACAGGGAGGAGCTCATCAAAACAAACGATGAGGATTTTCCTACCATACGCCCGTTGTCCTTCACGGACATGCACTTAATTGGTGACAAGTGCGTTTTAATTTAAAGGGCCTGTCATCATGTTTGGTGTCTTTAATCAGAGGACTGCTTTGCTGGGACTTCTTAATAATACATATCTTCCATACGGATAAACTGTCAGTACACACGGTGCAGTATAGTTCACTGTTTTCTCACATGATGCCACTGTTTTCCAAAATTGTGTTCTGTCCTAATGACACTTAATACAGTGCTTATTCAATAAATAAAACAATAATAATAATAATTTTAAAGAGTAAATTATAAAGTTAATTCACCAGACTGGAACCCCATCAGCATGTACATCCATCATTTACTGATGTCTTTCCTGGATTTACTTTACTTTTAATACAATATGATACATGGAAGAAATGTAGCTTTTAACTCATTTTAGGTTTTTAATCAGATATTCAGGCATATACACATATGGACAAAGGGAATATGGATATATAAAACTAAAAGTTAATTAAATGTAAGACAGACTGACCATTTTAACTCGATAAACTGGGGAAATGAAACAACAGTTGCTTATACTGAATGTTTTTCTTGTTCATTTTTGTGTCATGTAGAGTTCAAGCCCATGTGGACTCATAATAAAACATATAGCTGCAATGGTGAATGAAAACCTTGAACCAAAGAGCATAAATGACTACTAAAACTTAACGTCATGATCAGAAACTCAACGTCCACTTAGTGACTTTTTCCACACCTTTCAAAAGTATCTCATGGTCTTCACAGCCAGATGGATGTCAGTACCTGTTTTCATCCACAGTACTTTCACAGATACAAATAACAATTCAATCTGCTGATGAAGATTGTGTGATAGTGTTGAAAGCTCCAGATTAAGTGGATTTTGATTTGTCAACTGCACAAAAAAAGTCTGTCTCTATTTATAGAGGTCCTGAGCTCTATAAATAGCATTTGTTACAGCTTTTTTAATACCTTGATTCAATTTAAACTCTCTTACCACACAGATATTTTCATGTTTGTACAAAACATAGGATTATAATACATTATTTTCATGTATAATAACATGTCTGATCGCCAAAGGAGTGCTTTGTCAACCTGACACTCTTCGGTGGACTGTCCCTTTAAATAGCTTGCTTTAAACCCCGCCTCTTTTTACTTCCTCCTTGATTCCCTCAGACTCGACAAATCGATAAACGATCCAATGATTTCCCTCTCTGTTTCTTCAATCCAGCCGCATCGAGAATCGACTACTTTAACCTGGTTGCCGATTTCGGTTGATGCTGTGTTGTGTAGCTATCAAAAACATCAAATCATGCCCGGTGAGACAGCCGTTAAAATAATGTCTTTACCGTGAACGCAGGCGCTCAAAGTGGTCTTTTTAAACTTGTGTACAGACTGAAAACGCAGCTGACCGAGTGAGCAGGAGTTTGAGGAGGCTTCTGAGGACTGTTGTCGTGCTGAGCCGAGGCCTTGTCGCAAACCCAACCGCTCGCAAAGTCTCATATAACCGTCCGGGATTTCATGTTGAAGTCGTCAGGTTTTTGGCTAGAATTTAGTGTTTTCCCGTCGGAAGATGGAAACTGATAAATTCAACTATGTCTACAGCTGTGACTTAGACATCAACGTCCAACTGAAGATGTAAGTTGTGAACTTAATGAGTCGCTTTTGGTCAAGTGGTCTAACTAATGGATCTTGTGACTTGACAGGATGCTTGCTGTGTTTTCGGTGTATGTGTGTCTGTTCGTGTGTGGACTAAAAGTCTCTCATTTCCACGTGTTTTTACCTGACTTTACGCTTCAAACGGTGTGAAAACTGAAAGTTTAGCACATTTTAATCGAACAGTCAACGCTGAGTGTCACTTGTCGTCATTACAAATCCCAAATTGATGTGTTTAAATGTGTTTAATCTGACTTTGCACTGTAACAACTGTCAATTAATCCTTTAGTTCAAGGACAGAAAATTATAACCAGCAACGTTTGCCTGTTGGTTGATCATCCTCATCAACTAATCATCGATCGAGCCACAGTATTGAGTTTTGCTGATTCTTCATGATTTACAATGTGCTAAAAAACAAAACAAATATGGGTTTCATTACTTAAAGACATTTTATAGACAAAAGGATTCATCCATTACTAGATAATAATCTAAAAATGCTGTGTCAAACATGGATGATTTAATGGGATCATTTGCTTATTTATTTTGACATAAACTCAACTTAAAACAGCACAAAGACAATATATTTAATGTTGATCAGCTCCACCGATTGACACAAAAAACACCTGTTTGGATCATTCCACAGGTAAACAGGTTGATTGGTGAACAGGTGATAGTATCCTGATTACGTGTGAAAGCGAGGTTCACCACTTTGTGAACACATGATTGCGTAAAGGCAGTTTGTTGTGTGACGTTTGCTTCAGGCACCATTGTCTCCGCAGCCCATGAGTCTAATTATTGCATTTTAATGGTCTAATTAACGAAGCAGCTGGGAACTGTTTCCAGCTTTTCTCCAGCGTCTCATCTGACTCACAGCAAATGTCAGCTTTAATGAAATACATATTAATCATCTTTATTCATGGCGTCGTTCTAGTGTTTAAACTACATTAAAGTGCTTTTTCACCTGAAGAACAAAAGGAAAATAACATGTAGATTAAAGCATCTGTGGAAATCTGTTGACACTTGTCAACATGTTCATGTTTTTATTTGTCCTTATATTTTTTTTAGTGTGTTACATATTAGAGGATGAAACTCTTACAGTACAAACCTTCTGAGGAAAAAGTCCACAAATGTCGGATTATTTGTGAGAGGACAAGTTGGTGCACTCTTAATAACATCAGCAAACAACGTGCTTGTTTTTCCCCTTCTTCGCCCCCTCTCCCTCCTCTTCCAGAGGCAGTTTAGAGGGAAAGCGAGAGCAGAAGAGCTACAAAGCGCTGCTGGAAGACCCGATGCTGCGGTTCTCAGGCCTCTACCAGGAGAACTGCTCGGACCTCTACGTCACCTGCCAGGTGTTTGCTGAAGGAAAACCTCTCGCCCTTCCCGTTCGCACCTCGTACAAAGCATTCAGCACACGCTGGAAGTGAGTACTAATCTGTCTCTTTCTGTGTTTTCTCTCCTGACCGCCACTGAATGTAACAGCACATCTGCATTTATAATTCATTTTCTTCTTATGTCCTTTATTCTCAACTTAGAAGCATAATGCAGCGAAGATTTCCTCCCTTTGTCTTCATTTGTGACGTCATATGAAGCAGAGATCCCCCCAAATCACATTAAAACTTCTCTGTAATTTTTATTAGAATATTTTCAACACCAAAAATGAATCTCCCTTGCAATATTTCTGACATGCTTCCTCCTTCAGAGCTGAAAAGATGCAAAGCCCCCTCCAATAATAGCAAATCGTTCTTCTTTTTGCGAGAGCGGTGGATAATTTATTGTCGTCCGTTAGAGGAAATTTGTTTCCACAGCCTGTGCACACAAGAGCAGCACCTCCATGAATCAAACTAACACAAAAACATAGGAACACGACACGCTCTCAGGAACATGAGTCCATCTGAGTGTTCGTTCTGCAGTTTGTTGAGAGCACAAAGCTCTTACTGTAGCGCGCTTTCATACAGATGAGAGATCTGTATCTTTGGCCGGATGGGAGTGAAGTGAAGCGTGAGTCAGGGGGTGGCTGGAGTCATGTGCTGGGGCGTGTGCTCTGCGTGTGATAGCAGTGTGACTGAGGGCTGGGAGGGTGGGAGTAGAGGGACCAGTGATTTCAGAGGGTGATTTTGAGGCATTTGTTCCTGCTGCTGATATTTATCTCCTCCTTACACTCTTTGTGATCTCTGCTGCTGTCCTGTGCAGCTGGAACGAGTGGCTGCGGCTGCCAGTCAAGTACCCAGACCTTCCCCAAAGTGCCCAGGTGGCCCTCACAGTGTGGGACATCTATGGGCCCGGCAGAGCCGTCCCTGTCGGGGGAACCACCGTCACCCTGTTTGGCAAATACGGGTGAGTCTGACAGGCTACAAGAACACACAAAATCAACAAAGAAACCCCAGGTGTGACTTTAAAACTTCTCCTCCTGTCGTCCTCTAGTATGTTTCGGCAAGGGATGCACGACCTGAAGGTTTGGCCGGGTGTGGAGGGGGACGGAGGGGAGCCCACAACCACGCCAGGGCGCACCAGCAGCAGTCTGACAGAAGACCAGATGGGCAGGCTCGCCAAGGTACAGTGCTGGGTGTGTGAGGACAGGCTGAGGACTGGACGGGGGGGTTAGTGCAGGCGAGGCAGAGGACAGGGTGAGGAGAAGCTGAGATGGGGGAAAAGGGATGAGATGGAGGGTGAAGAAGGAACATTGTGCGTGCGTTGGAAACCCTCCGATACGTTTCTAAACCATCATCTGTTCCAGGGCCCTGACCTGGAGGTACTCAGTGATGTGAGTACAAGTGGAGGGGTTAGTGTTGGCAATGTAGAAAGTGGGTGTGTGTTTTTGTACTGTATGTGTGTGAAGAAGGCCTCGGTCCAAATGTATCTGCAAATAATAATTTCAGTGTCGTCTTCTCTCCTGGAACAGCTCAGACTGTGTCAGGGAATCTCACTTTGAACAAACCTCCTTCATTAAATCCCTGAGCGTGTTGAGCTGCTCTCTGTGGGAAACTTGCACAAAGCCATTCAGTGCGTTTCCAAATACATTTTGACCCGGGTTTCGGTGTGAACACCTGTCTGTCAAGGTCTACGGCTGCATTCTTGGAGGCATCACACACATTGGTTTTTAAGTTTTCTGCTGTTTTAGTGTATTTTGCGTGAGTGCGTGTGCATGTTTTTCTTGTTGCAGCTTTTTGGAGGGGAGTTCATTTCGTTTCAGCATCATCTGATTGGATTGTTTTTAAAACAAACTCATTAATCCTATATATCATTTTTATTTTTAATCCTGAGTGCAGCTGACTTAATCGTACCCCAGTGTTTTCTCTCGGCTGCTACCACTTCATCTGTTGTTTCAAAGAGCGAGCACTAATTCTAACCAGCCGAGCTGTGGGCTTCCTGTTCATGGCCAAATGTGTGCTTACATTCCTGACACCCACACTGACTGATGAGTGGATTGGCTGCTGAGCGTGTGACCGGAGATGCTGGATTGGCTGCTTGCACTGGATTTGTGCATGATTGGTCGAGCTGTTTGCACATCAGCCACCACACTGTGAACGGTTCTGCCGCATCAGAACCTCAACCTCTGTATTTTTTGTGTGTGTGTTTTGGTAAACCTTGCTCTTTTTCTTGTTTCCCTCCCCTCTCTCTTCCTCCCATTTTCCTCCCGTTCTCTCCCCCTCCAGTTGACAAAGGCCCATCGACAGGGCCACATGGTGAAGGTCGACTGGCTGGACCGTCTGACCTTCAGAGAGATTGAGATGATCAATGAGGTCAGTTTGTTCAGCTCTTTTGTTCCTGAGTGGAAAAGACTCCTTTCTTCCACTCTGACACATCTCAACAAATGTGAAATGGATTTCTAGAGACATTCATGATCTCCAGAGGATACCAGCATTCATCTTCCCTTCAAGATAAATTCGAACAACTTTGATAAACTCTTAACTTGGCGCCATCATCAGTTCAAAATTTCAATTTGTCTGATGCTTCAGTTTATGACCAAATACTTGCAAACCTCAGCCTTGGCTGTACTTTGTGTTTAATGCTAATTTGCTAATATCAGGATGCTAACATGCTAAACTAAGATGGTGATGATGGAAAACATTACACCTGCCAAACATCAGATGTTGGGATTGTCTATGTGAGCATGTTAGCATGCTAACATTGGCATTTAGAGAGAGATGCTGTTTTTTTTACTGTTTTTTGTCTGCTGAGTTGAATTTAAAAGTTTTCTTCATGTATGTTCCTGCAGAGTGAGAAACGCAGCTCAAACTTCATGTACCTTATGGTTGAGTTTCCCCGTGTCAAAACAAATGACAAGGAGTACAGCATTGTCTACTATGAAAAGGTACTTTCTTATTTACAATCCCATAATTAGGTGCATTTCAACGCGTAATGTTCGTATCAAGCAGGCGGCTGTCTGTACTGTAACAGTGAAAAGGGTCCCAGCTGATTGGTGTATTTCACTCTGTCCCCGCCCAGGACGGAGATGACGCATCACCCGTCCTTACCAGCTGTGACATTGTTAAAGTTCCTGACCCACAGATGGGGATGGTGAGACGACAGGCACACACACATAAACGCACTCGTGTTGTATTTGCAGTACTTTCCATGTCACGGTCTGTTTACAGGAGAACCTGGTGGAGAGCAAACACCACAAACTGGCCCGTAGCCTCCGCAGTGGACCCTCCGATCACGACCTGAAGCCCAACGCTGCCACGCGTGACCAGCTTAATGTACGTGTAGTTTTTATTTAAGGTCCACATATTGTTTTATGTGTTCTTGTAACATCTTTCAAGAGAGGAGTCACGCCGTGTTCCACAGTAATACAGATCTAAACTAGACTTTAGGACCAGTGTGAAAGTGTACATCAGTCAAATTGATATCTGTGTGACTTTATGTACCAACAGATCATTGTGAGCTACCCTCCAACCAAGCAGCTGAGCTCTGAAGAGCAGGACCTGGTGTGGAAGTTCAGATACTACCTCACCACACAGGAGAAGGTGGGTGTGTTTGTTATGCTCTGCTCTACCCGAGGCTACTCAGGTTTCTATCACGAAAGATTCAAATGGCGTATACTGTGTTGACTTCTTCCTCCTCACCCTCCTCCTCCTCTCACCGCAGGCCCTGACAAAGTTCCTCAAGTGTGTGAACTGGGATCTGCCCCAGGAAGCCAAGCAGGCTCTGGAGCTGCTGGGGAAGTGGAGGCCGATGGATGTGGAGGACTCCCTGGAGCTGCTGTCCTCCCAGTTCACCAACCCCACGGTCAGACGGTACGCCGTGGCCCGCCTGCAGCAGGCAGATGATGAGGTAGGCGTGAGAGGATGGAGTGGGGGGTCAGGAGGAGGGCGTGCATGTGTGTGTGGGTGGAGGATGATGCTTCTGTATTTATAAAACTTGTAGAAAAGTTGTTAGTCTCTTATTCTCCATCAGCAAAAATAGAGCTGTAATACAAAATTTTAAGAGATCATTTTTTCAATGAATTAATGACACTTAGGCAGAGAAGCTCCTGAAGTTATTTATTGATAAACCTGATCTTTAAATCCAAATTATGAAGCACTTTGCAATGAACCCGTTGTTGCACCGTCAGCATAATCATTCCCATCTCCCCCTTCTCTCTCCAGGACCTGCTAATGTATCTCCTCCAGCTGGTCCAGGCGCTCAAGTATGAGAACTTCAGTGATATCCAGGGAGGCCTGGAGCCAGGCAGCAAGAGAGACAGCCAGGGGCTTTCAGATGACTCCACACTGGACAGGTCAGTGCTTGGATGAGAAGTCAGAGCAGCTACTCTGGCTGTGGATCGTGAATAACCCGACACTGCCAGCAGCTTTGACACAAGCGAGGCACACGTGGAGTCTCTCTCGTGGTCAGTTGATGAGTTGTCACCAGATCTAAATTTATCTCTGAAATTGGGAGAGTCCTTGCTGCTTTGCGGAATTTGATTATTTTTCTTTCAGAAGCTGTAGGGAACGCTTCGAGTGTCATGATTTTACTGGCGTAACTCTGCACGGGTGCAGCCAGAATCCCGAGCTGTCAGCTGGAGGCCGAGCACTGACTAAACCTTAGCGAACGCGCCAGCTCGTCAGTTTAAGTTCATCTACTGTATGCTTTTAATTGCCATGTTCTCTCGCTGTTAACGTTTGACTCTTTCTGTAGTTCTCAGATCCTGTCTGGCACATCTGGAGCTTCCACTGCTGCACCGAAAGGCAAGGAAGGAGCCGACAGCGAGAATCTGGAGGTACGCAACGCAAAATGTCACTGGAAAGAGTCCTCTTTAAGCACTGGAGCAGAAACTTCAAATGTACTGATGTTTCCACAGAAGGACAGGAAGAAGTTTTAGCCCGCCGCTGACGCCTCACTGTGTCTTATCTCTTTGCAGCAGGACTTGTGCACGTTTCTCATCTCCCGTGCTTGCAAGAACTCCACCCTCGCCAACTACTTGTACTGGTGAGTACAAATCAAAGCAGCTTAGTGACTGAAAATGTTCTTTGTGTTGGTGCATCTGTCGGCAAAATGCACGTGTCTTCATCAGGTACGTGATTGTGGAGTGTGAGGATCAGGACACCCAGCAGAGAGACCCTAAGACCCACGAGATGTACCTGAACGTCATGAGGAGGTTCAGTCAGGCTTTACTCAAGGTCAGGACTCTGTGCTAAACCTCGTACTATACAGACATTTGGAAAAGAAAAGCATCCCAAATCCCCAAATATCAAAGCATGTTTTGTACCTCTGATTACTAATACATCATACTTCCATAGCGCTTTTTCAGGACACTCAGAGACGATTTGTCCCTTCCCTTGTTAATGCACACACTTCCTCTTCCCTGCAGGGTGATAAGAGTGTGAGGGTGATGCGGTCGCTGTTGGCCGCCCAGCAGACGTTCGTAGACAGACTGGTGCAGCTGATGAAAGCTGTGCAAAGGGAGAGTGGAAACCGGAAGAAGAAGGTAACAACAGAATACCTGCACGTGCAAAAACTTGCTAAACCTTGACGACGTTTTAAATAAGTAAAAGAAGAAATGCTAAGTTTTATTGTGCTCATTATTCAAAATCATGCTTTCATTACAGGCTATTTTGTGTTATGACTCTGGTTTGTTTTAACTGTAACGGCACACGAACACCCTGATCCTGCAGAGTTGTGTTAACAGCGGCCGCCCTCTCTGTGTGTCTGCAGACCGAGCGGCTGCAGGCGCTGCTGGCCGACAACGAGAAGGTCAATCTGTCAGAGATCGAGCCGATTCCTCTTCCTCTGGAGCCGCAGATCAGGATCAGAGGCATCGTCCCGGAGACAGCCACGCTCTTCAAGGTACGGAGAAAACAACTTTCACCCTCATAAACCACTTTCTCATCTTGTCTTTTATCATTTCCTTATGATTCACTTTGCTCTGAAACCAGTAAACCCGTGACCTGTTGTTCACGACTCTTTCCCCTCCGTGTCGCTCAGAGTGCTCTGATGCCGGCCAAGCTGATCTTCAAGGCTGAGGATGGAGCCATGTATCCCGTCATCTTCAAACACGGAGACGACCTGAGACAGGATCAGCTCATCCTCCAGATCATCTCGCTCATGGACAAAGTGAGAACACTCCTCTGTTTGCTGCTTCGTGGATGGGGAAATTCATGGATTTGGTGCTTTTTAGCTTAATTTGATTAGACCGCCAGGCGCTCTTTTTGGCTTTTCTTTGTCAGCTGACAGAAGGGTTGCAGATCATGATAATGTTATTAATCATGCAGCTCCGGTGCTGTGATCTCTGGTTCCACAAGTTGCTTCTCTTGTTTTCCTTAGCTCTTTTAATCATGTTGTAAAAAAGTCATTTTTAATTGAACCTCTTGTGTTTTCTCTCTGGGGCGTATAGCTGTTGAGGAAAGAGAATTTGGACCTGAAGTTGACACCTTACAAAGTATTGGCCACCAGCACGAAGCACGGTAGGAAGTCATAACCAGTCATAACTCTGTTTGGTAGAAAACAGGCTGCTGTTGAAATGGAATAAATACTTTTATTTGTTAATCTATAATGATAATGGGTTTCTTACTGCAGAAATAATTCTCTTCCTGCTCCAGGTTTTATGCAGTTTGTTCAGTCTGTTCCTGTTGCTGAAGTCCTGGCTACTGAAGGTAACATCCAGGTGAGCAGAAACAGTCAGGACGCTGCTCATATGTAGCTCTAGCTGACACACAGCGTAACCCTCCCTTTAATCACGTCATGTTTTTTAACAGAGCTTCTTTAGAAAGCACGCGCCGAGTGAAAAAGGGCCGTACGGCATCAGCTCGGAGGTGATGGACACCTACGTCAAGAGCTGCGGTGAGCCGTGTTCTGTCGCTGTGTTCTTACCTGTAAAAAAACAAGGTGATCCCAGCAGTCCAATCAGCGTTATCTGTCTCTCTGTGTCCTTCCAGCTGGTTACTGTGTCATCACATACATCCTTGGAGTAGGAGACAGACACTTGGACAATCTGCTACTGACAAAGACTGGTGAGACAGACACTCTCTCAGATGCCGCTTCGTTAACACGCTACTTAATGGAACAGACTCAGAATATCGTCTCTCCATCCAGGGAAGCTGTTCCACATCGACTTTGGCTACATCCTGGGCCGGGACCCCAAACCGCTGCCTCCGCCCATGAAGCTGAGCAAGGAGATGGTGGAGGGGATGGGAGGCATGCAGAGTGAGCAGTACCAGGAGTTCAGGAAGCAGTGCTACACCGCCTTCCTGCACCTCAGGAGGTAAAGAGACGAGACACAGGAATACACAAGTGAACAGAGATAAGGCAAGTGTGTAGCCTCAAACAGGGAGCAAGTCTTCGATTTGAAAGACTAATGTGGCTTTAAGCTGAGCTCAGGCTACAGGAGTTTTGGCCCAATCACTGCATTTAATCAGCTTCCATTTTCGCTTATTCAAAATACGTATTTGTTTGTTTAAGCAGCCTGAGTTTCATACTTTACCGACATGAACTTAAACCAAAGGCTGAAATCAATCTAAGAGCTGGTAAACAGTCACGCGTCAGTTTGTATCTGATGAACTAAACACATCAGCACAAACCTCCAGCTCCAAATAAAGGCCTCTTCAGAAGCATCACCCACAAAAAGGAAAGTTTCACCTCTGTGAGGATTAAGGCCACAACGAGCTCCCACACATTTAACCGTGGAGTTTCTCTGTTTCTCCAGATACTCCAACCTGATCCTGAATCTGTTCTCTCTCATGGTGGATGCCAACATTCCTGACATCGCCCTGGAGCCTGATAAGACAGTTAAGAAGGTAAGTTTGTTGTTACTGGAAGGCAACTCCAAATACTACAAAATACTTTTCTAATTGAAGTTTAGATGCCACACCAGATTGATGGGGTTTCATTTATCAGGGCACTTTAGATGGAGACACATAATAAACAGGCATATCTTGATTACTGTTAAATTAACTGCCTCTGATTGGCTGTATGAGTGATAGTTTTTTTGCCTCCAGGTGCAGGACAAGTTCAGATTGGACCTGTCGGACGAGGAGGCGGTCCATTACATGCAGAGTCTGATTGATGAGAGTGTGGGCGCTCTGTTTGCTGCTGTGGTCGAGCAGATACACAAGTTTGCTCAGGTATGTGTACTCAGGATGTTTCTTAAGCTCAATGATCACACTGGCTTTGCGGTTTACTTTAGTTTCTGTTTGCTTTGAGTTGTGTACACTTACATCACTGCTGCCCATTTCACACACCGCCAGTCATAAAATGATCAATAAGACTGGAAAGAACAACAGATTTTTAATCAGTTTTCTTTGTGAAATATGAGATTATTTCTTATCTTTAGCCCTGTGAAATCATTCAAATGAGACAATATGAGAAAATATTGACCTTATATTCCTACAACTGGTAAAAAGCTTTCTTCAACACGAGATTTGAACTCTGCAATAATTTTAGAGCCTTTTATCTTTGAAAAACAGTCAGCAGTTATGTCAATGATTAACAAATTGGGATGTGTGTCCAGTACTGGCGCAGATGAGCAGAGCAGAGAGGCTGAACTGGATGGAACGTGTGCAGCAGGAACACGCCATGGCGAGGCTCTGACCCGACTGACACTGCGAGTGAGTGAGTGAGTGAGTGTGTGAGTGAGTGAGTGTGTGTGTGAGTGAGTGAGTGTGTGTGTGAGTGAGTGAGTGTGTGTGTGTGTGAGGAGAGAAGGAAACTCAATGACACTGTTAAAAAGGCCAAGAATGCACTGCCAACCTTTACTGAAAGATGGCTAAACAAGGACATGATGTCTTTGTTTACTTATGTATATATAATGTATATTAATTGTTAAATGAATGAATGACATGTATGGCCAAATAAAAGATTGTTGATACAAGCGAACTTATGGCCTACTTTTTTTCTATTTTTTTAAACTATTTCTAACTCAGTGTGTATTTTTCATCACTTTAGCCCAAAAAAGTGCTGCTATGGAGCATTTATGGCGCGCAACATGTTTCTTAATTGAGCATTGCTGACCATCTGTGGACGGTCATACTGTCCACGCTGGGGGTAGAAACAAATCAAACCCTCAGAGGGTTGGTGAGTCACCGGGCGAGTGACTAAGCATTTCCTCCAGACACAGAAAGACGTGAACGTCAAGTCGGTTCATGTGATTTCAGCACAAGCTATACATTTCTTTAGGTCTGTAGAGTTACCAATTCAGGAAAAAGAAATAAAGATAAATCAGCGTCAAACTCAAAACAACAAAGGCCACAGCATCTGAAGTGACACCTTTAATGCTGTTTTTAAAATTCTGCTTTAACATGTCTTTAATTAAGCACCGATCTATATATGGCCATGTCATTATTACATTGAGACAAACTTGAAAAAAAATCAACTTGTCCTTTATTACATTTTCTACACCTTAACCCATTAGTCCCATTTCCCCAAAGTCTCTCCTGCATGCAAGACGAGGACATTTCTTCATCTTATATGAGGCGTCAGCAGTCATAGTTCTTCAAATCCTCCAGTTACTGTCCTTTCAGCAGCTACAGTTACCCACTGCTGAAGTCTCACAATAGCTGAGCTTATCTTATTTCATAACATTCATGAATTGTCCACATTTTAATACACCCAATGGATGACAATTTAATTTGCATATAATGCATATCAATATGTATCAGTACATGTAGTCAAAAACACAATGTATGCTCTTATTAGCCTTTATTTTTAACTTTTTTTTATAAGTAGGGTATAAGTATAAACCACATTAATATATGTTAATATATATATCAGATTTAGAACCCATTTAATTAAAACAACATCAACCCAATTAATGATTTTGTAGATTTGATTTTGATCTCATATCAGCAACCATGCTGCCCCATAAAGGCATAAAGTTCAACAACTGAAACAGTGAAACTGACTAAAAACGGTTTAAAGTTTTCAGGCTGCAGGGCAAACTGTAAAACACAGAAAGGCTGTAGCATGAACCTATGTCCTAGTATTATTAATACTAAGTCAATAAAATACAGTAATTTACAATTTAAAGCTAGTGAAACCTCCAAATCATACAAAATACAGTAGTCAAAAAAATGAGATAGCAGCTGAGATCTGCTAAGCTAGCTAGCTTTAGCAGGACATTAGCTGCTTTTCTTCTTCCCAATCATGAATTACTGGCTTATTTAATTATGTGGGATAACAAACTGAATAAACAAAATGTTTTTTCATCAAACTGATATTTTTCATTCAAAGATAACAACTAGGAAAGAAGCCATAACGAACTTAGCTTTAGCTCAGGCTAACCATGTTTATCTCAAAAGCTAGCTTAACTGTCCAGTTAGCGGTCTTTCTGCAGTAACTATAAAGCCAAAGTGCAGATACTTTATTTTTTTTAAGCAGTAACATAGTTGTTGGAAAGTCAGGTTGAGGTTTTAACTCAGTTTTGACCAAATATGTGCTCACTGCTTTGCATTTGTAGGCCAGCATGGTCTCATACCCTGGACGCCCTTTTACCAGTTGTGGTCATGTACATGGGTTTTAACATTAGTCATTACAAAAAATGTTGGAATAAACCTCCTCCTCCCTATCCTCAACACAAGACGTGATTTTAAAGCACACAAATCACCATCTGACAGAAAATCATGATAGAAATAATAACCAGAAACAAGCCAAACAAGGTCACCTCAGGAATCAGTGGGCTAAAACCACAAGACCAAGCCAAAATACACACACACCAGAGGCTATTTTCAGAAAAACTGCTGCAAATAGCTGAAAAGAACATGACAAAAGGTCAAACATGTGCCACCTCTGGACACTGGAGGGAACAGCAGCTCCACTGTTGTGTAGTCAGGTGCTCATTCACACAAGCCAGCTTCTTGCTTCATCCCTCCACAATGTAAGCACTGTGCTTATTATAAAAGCCATGTACGCAGAGCTTTGGATAACCCCCCAGGTCACTGTGGACTCTGGAAAACGTGGAAAAGGAAACAAACAATGCTGGACGGCCAAACCCCCAAGGCTCCCCAATGATGCGGAAAGAATGCAACACCAGCAAAACAGAAGGCAGAAAAGCGAGATGTCAAGATGTTCCTCGCTTTCAGGCGGGAGGCAGAGTGAGGCGTCAGTCACGGGTAAGAGGCAGCGGCGGGGCAACTGTGAGTCAGAAACATTTCAGAGCAATGAGGGGTAGAAAAAAGTACCCTCTGTTATCACTTGGGGGGGGGGGGGGGGCAGCACAAAGGAGCTGTTGGCTGCACGTGGGGGGTCTGACGTTTTCTTAGTTCTTGTTTATGAAGCTCATGGTTTGGACTGAGCTGTTGAGTGTCACTGGACCTCAGCACAACCAGATTTAGATTTTTCACTGAATGAGTGGCACATGCACAGAAAAACAGCTCCGTTTGGACCTGTTAGATAAACTATCTCTGCTTCAGTGCTAATTCTCACTCACCAGTTAATTCTCTGACCCTCTTCATGCAGCATCGTATCAGACTCTGACAGGCACTCAGAGCCAGAGAAATGTGCTTACGTGAGTAACATTTCTATCGCTTGATGACAGACTTATATGTCAGAAGTCATCTGATGGCTCATGATAAGGAATTCGTGACCTTTGTCGGCCATCATCTTCGTAACAATGGACTCCATTCAAGTTCAAAAGCAATAAATCCAAGCGTGTTTCCTAAGGAAAACCTCCACTGGGATTGAGAATAATGACCAAGATATGGTCTGTACAGGCCTGACACGCCGTGCTGACACCTACCTTTATAGAGCAACACTCACAGTACGATGGCTCTCAGTCTTTAGTCTTTCAGTCTCCATTTGTCCCACATGTCTCCTCAGAATAGTGAGACACTGGTGGGATGCTGATCCCAGAGTCCAGACCTCGTTCCAGCTCCATCCCACCGCTGTCCCAGTACACTGCACCTGAGCTGGGGTCAAGATGGAGAGGATCACTGGTGTTTCCCAGGGTCGAGGTCGGGTCCTGGTTGGAGGGAAGACTAGAGGAGGACTCGATGGAGACTTGATCATCAGCCAATTCCAGGTGGATGTCACAAAGGTCGATGGGGACCAGGGAAAGAGGGACCAAAGAGACTGGATCCTCAACAGATGCCTTAATGAAATAAATATTGATTCAGTTGTCAGTCCAGGAGAAATAGGCAGGAAGAGCGACAAACAAAGCGTAAGAAGATAAATCGTACCGGAGTCTTGGGTTGATTTTCGGCACGTGGTGCAGCTCGTCTCAGTCTTCGCAGAAACACAGCGAGAATTGGAACGAGGAGCAGAGAAGTCAGCCCGATTCCCAGACACAGCACAGGCAGCAGCCCTGAGGAGGAAACACATGCAGGATAAACAAATCACAGCTGCAGCAAACACACAAGCAACACTGCATAATTTCACAGACAGATCAGTGAAGCAGGTAAAAGGCGCCTCGCGAATTCGTCCAAATTCTTAGCATTTAATTCACCTCTGAATGCCAGTATTCTTTTGCATTAGAGGGAAACCAGACAATGGTCATAACGTGATTTAACAACCTCCAGTTTCACCTGATTTAGAAACAGTCTCAACACACTGAGGGGCAGATTTTGGGGAGGCAGCCATGGAGAAGGTCGGGAAGGAGAAGTTGGCCACAGCACAGTAGTTCTGTCCTTGAGCCAAGCCAGAGAAGTCCACATAGGTCACCACTTCCTGGGTCCAAACTGTTCGGCTCTGCAAGAACAAAAAACAGTGAGCCTTTCAAAATAAAAGCAGAGAAGGCAGAAACAACTCACTCAAACTGAGCTAATTTAGGGAAACCTTTGCAAAAAAGCATGTCAGACCTGATATTCAGAGTGATTGAGCTTGTTGTACACAGTCACTGTCGTCCAGGGGTCAATCAGTTCAGAGATGGGACAGCACCTCTCCAGAGAGCACCTCCTGTTGGCAGCACAGGGGAACTGCACCTTCACCAACAGCTGGTCGTCTTTTATGGAGACTGAGACGGAGGGAGGGCTGAAGGCTGGAGAGGGCAGGGGGGGACAGGAACTGTTAATTATCTTAAAGCTCAACATTCCTGCTATTTATTACATATTTCACATTAAAGCATGAGCAACAGAGAGCCAAGATTGCTATTATTTTTCCCTAATCAGCGCTCCTCAAACTCAAAGAAGAAACCCTGCAGACTCTCAGTTCTCTGTATCACAGGTTTTTTTTTAAAAAAAAAAAAGATGCAATGTGTGTGTGCATACGTCTCCCATCTGAAACTACAGTGGGTTATACCATCAGTCTCCTCCTGTGGTACAAAGTGGTATTACATGAGGGGACAGGCTGGGGCTAACTGGTTAGCATGCTAACTTCAGTAGATATCACTGCAACATCTTCGATATGATGTAAAAAATGTTAGTTCTTCACATTCTCTTGATAATGTTAAGTCTCTTTTTTAAAAAAGTTTTAAACTAAAATTCTGGACATGTCTTTAAGACTGTTGTTTTACAGGAATTGCAGACTGTCACTGACTGAAGTCACTGTAGTCAAACTTGCGTGGCTCGATCCAGACGGTGTTGCTGGGGCTGAGGTGGACGCCAAGACGGATCATGTTGTACAACTCAAAGTTTGAAAAGGCCTGAGAGACGTCACAGCTGCGGGATGAGACCCAGACACACCACGAGACGTCCTGCCAGGGGTCCCTGCAACAACAGTGAGCAGTCACGTTACATGTCAGTATGTGCAGGAGCAAAAACAGATTTGGCTTTCACTGGCACGTTTTACCTGTCTTGGCAATTTGAAGCCTTCTGAAAAGAACAATATGAGACCACTTTGTAAGAGTTTTTTTTTCTCCAAGATTACTTATTATCACAATAATATAGCTGAAATTATGCAACAGTTATTACTTTTCTTTTTTTAGCTTCTGACAGAATGTTTCAGGCCTGGAACTCATCAAAGTCAAATTTTCCAGACATTTTCAAAGGCCAACTTGCTGCAGGAGCAAGTTTTGTGGTCATGTTGTTCATGTGTCCCTTTTCTTTTCAATTTACAGTTGATTAGAAACACATTCGTGATGTGTGACACTTAAAGAGTAATTAGTTAATAATTACCACCATACTCATTTCATGTATTTGCTCATCTCCTGACATCTGTTGTATATACGTATGTCCAAGTAAAAGAAATCCATATCCATAGTTTTCTTTGTGTCTAATAATGTAATCTAATAATGCTAATTACATTTGAACTAATTTAAATGTGCATTATAATCATATAGATGACATAACTTATTGATCCCATGCAGAGAAACTTAAGTACAAGAGCAGAAATTTAATGCACACAGAAAACTTTAAAAAAATAAAACTATACCAATAGAAAACTATAAACACCTCTGAGCATCTACTTTAAACTGGACATAAGAGGAAAAGGTAATAATAATAATAATAATAATATTGTACACACTCACACACCAATATAAATACTAACCGTGAGTGTACTGACGAGCAAATTGCCACAAATAAACTGAAGAAGGTGCAATAAAATTAAATGCAAAAACTGCACACAAGGGAATAAAATGTCTTATATCCACAGATATTTACAGTTATTGCACTTGTAGCCTCAAAACCAAAGTGTGGGACATTACCGCAGACAGACACACAGACAGACACACACTCAAACACAGCCAGGAGGACTTACCCCTGAGTCTTTGTCTGCACGGTGTAGGTGGTATTAGGACTGGCATGGGGACAATCCCACCGCAGGAGGCAGCCTAAATCCAGTGAGTCCACTGCAGTGTAGCAGACTGACCCACTCGACCCTGGGCAGTTCGCACGAAACCCGTACACAAAAATAGCACTCTCACACAGATGCTCATTGACCCGTTAAGTCTGACTGTCACAACTTTGTTAACACTCGCAACCATGGGCTTCCAGAGGAGGGAAGGGCTTACTGAAACACAGGTAACGGCTGCAAAAAAGTACAATAAAAAACACTTAATGAAATTCAGCACTCACCGCTGATCAGCAGGGCGACCATGACACACAACCCCACTGGGGCCCTCAACCTGGCTGTGGTTACACCTGGTGTCTCCATGCCGACTTGGTGACCTCTGGATCAACTCAGCAAGACAGTGATGGTCTTAGCTAGAGCCTGTGCAGCACAGGAGGTGGCTGACTCCCTTTAAAGCAAGACAAATGTACCTGTAGGCACACTGAGGAGGAGATGGAATAAGCTGCAGGGGGAGAATGATAGGCCGGAGTCAGGAGGAGCATGAAAGGGGTGGAGAGATAAGGATTTAATTGAAGGACGGTGATTTTGTAAGAGAGAGAAACGGCTGTAATCTGCTTAAAGGAGGGTGAGAAGTTTGAGAGAGCGAGACATTGAAGAGGCAGACGATGAACTTGTCTCATGATTTAAAAAAACTTGATGTTTTGCTCTTCCTGTTTTTTTTTCTTGAAAATGTGAAACTATTGGTAAACCTCAACCTTGACTACAGAGTTATGGACAGATAGAAAATACAGAGAAATAAACTAACTTTTATGAGGAGTTCATTGAATGGAGTTTGTCATTTTAACCTTTTCACCCAAACTACACACTCCAAAGAAGCTACTTGTTAAATGTTAAGACAATGGTGTTTTTGTTGTGTATGCTAATGAGTTAAATGCTGACATCGACATGCTCACAATTACAAGGCTAACATGTTGATATCAAGTCCATTGTTTAACCTATTGGCCAACATGCTAACGTGACCAAAATGAAAATATTACACGCTGATGCTAACAAGCATGTCAGTATGATAGCATGTCTTAGCGTACAACACTCCAGAGCTAACTGCGTAAACAGCCTAGCTAACATTAATAATGCTAACATGGTTTAGTGTTAGTATGCTGGCGTCTCTTGTTGCACACCAGCTAAACGCTAATAGCAACATGCTAACATGATCACAATGGCAATGCTAACGTGTTGATGTCGAAGAACCATGTCCTCCATCTTTGTTTTGCATGTTAGTTTGCTATCAAGCTAAATTCTATAGAGAACATGCTAACCACTATGGCAACGCTAAAATGTTGATGACCAGGTTTAATATTTACAATGTTTGCTATCCTTGTTTTGCTATTATTTTCTAATTGGGGCTAAACGTGAGGTACAACATTTCATGGCAATCCACGGACCAAAGTGGGGGACAAACCGACCGACAATGCCATCCCTCAAGCCGTGCTGCTATGACTAAAAAAAAAAGAAGATATATACCAGGAAAACATCACATTCTATCTTTTTATTCAATGCCATCTTTAAATAATAAGAATCTGTACATCTCTTAAGCAGGTCTTTGACCATTCATTCCCAAAAGTAATAATGACATCATAGTTTCCTTAATAATAGTAATACAGTTGAAGTGCTTAACCCAGGCAACCAGAAGGGCCAATAGAGATCATACAGCAACAAAAGAACGGTGTACAGCCCACACTCTCTTACCCTTCCTCTCTCACACACACACGCACATCCATGTTAAACACTAACACACTCAGCCCTGCAGTGCACCATACACCTTTTGATAATTAAAGACATTAAAGCAAAACTGCCTGTTCATTCAGAAACAGCACCAAACATCAAAAATCATTGCAGCAGTAATAATACTAAGCTTAACATTCCTCGTTTCAGCATCATCATCAATATCATCAGTCATAAGAATCTTTACATCTGCGAATGTACAGGATCTCACCAACTGGGGCCCAAACTGGACTTTTTACATGCTCAACAGTTCTGAACGCTGCTGATCATCAGTCACATATACGCAGGCACTGCTGACGTCTCAAGTTGTGCCGCCCTCAGCCCAGCAGAGGGTGACATGCAACAAGTTGTCAGCACAGACACCAGTTTCTTGTCCCACAGTTTGCATGGAGAAAGACAGTCTGGAGTGTGTCGTAGTAAACCCATCTGGACGCTCAAGAGCCTGATCTGCACCAAAAAGTGTGTCTAGAATATAAGCAGGGTATTGCTGAGTTAAAATCTGTGCAAATTCTAAGAAGACCCACTTAATTTCCAGTGAAGAGCTTTTGGTGCAGTTTCCACATGTCTTTTCTGTGTGTATTTGGTGTTTAGAAGGTGGGGTTTATGTCTGTGCCCCGGGCAAGGAGAGTCCCGGCTCCAGGCTGGTGGTGGTGGTTGTGGGGGTAGGCGAGGGCGGCAGGCCCTTGGGTCCCGGACAAAGAAGCCCACGTGAGGCTGCATGGTCCCCGTTCAAGTTCTTATAGGGGTTTCTGCGGGGTGGAGCTCTGAGACACACTGAGGGGAAGCGAAGGCCAGCGAGGCAGCAGCCAGGACAGGAGATCACCTCCTCCTGGTCCAAGGAGTGTCCGCTGCCAGAGCCGAATGGGGACGAACCGGCAGGGTCGCTGGGAGGGGAGTGGTAGCCATTGTTGTTAGCTGTGGTGGGAGCAGTGGTGGTGGCGTTCCACCCCAAGGGTCGACTCACGACCACGTTGTTGTTGTCCAAATGAGAGAGGGGGGGCAGGCATGGGGGCCCGTTGGAGATGGCTGACCCCCAGCTGTTTGAGAAGGGAGGGGTGGAGGGTTGGAGGGGAGTTGAGGAGTGGGACGGAGGTGGGGAGAGTTTGGAGTAAGGAGAGCCGTCTTGTGTGTCCGGGGAGCTGGTGCAGTCCATTGGCTCCACCTCCCCCTCCCCCTCATCCTCTTCTTCCTCCTCCTCCCTCTCTTGGTCCAGCAGGTCCAGCGACAGGGGTTCAAGGGACAGAGGAAGACCTGAATCACTCTCCTTCCTGATCTTCTCGCCTCCTAACAGCCTCTGGTCTTCACCCGTTCCATCTGTCTCACCGTTCACAGTGTCTACCTCAGACGCAGACTCCTCCTCGGTAAGGACAGTGCTCGGCGCTGATGTGAGATGTGGAGGCGGCGTACACGGCAGTGAATGGCAGCGCCTGTGCCTCCTGGGTTGGTCGCTGCTGTCCGTCTCGGACGGTGAGGGGTTGTCGCAGTCTGGTGGAGGGGGCAGGGTGAAGGTGAGGGAGATGACAGACTTGCTGGGAGTGTCGAACAGCTTGATCTTGCCGCCCTTGAGGTCCTCCCTGCGAGAGAAGGGGTTGACCCGAGCAGGAGTTGCCAACGTAACAGAAGGGGGCAAGTCTTGGGGGTGGAGCATGTCGGATTTGCTGCGGGAGAGGCGAGGATCTGATGGGAGGCAGAGGGATCGCCTTCGCAGGGAGCCAATCGCTGGAGAAACAGCTTTAAAGAAAAAAGAGTGAACAGTGCTTAATACTAATTTGCAGAAACAAACCTGCTGAGCATTTGGTGCCTACAGAGCGTTTGAGGACTCACCTTTGACGGCTGGTTCGTCCCTCTGTTTCCTCTCAGCTTGTCTCCTCTCCAGCTCCATTACGATTTGGGAGAAGGATGGTCGGACCTTTGCTTTCATCTGACAGGAGGGAGCGAGCAACGGAGGATATTCAGCAGATTGGAGAGGAGCAAGAAGGACAGAAGGTCAGAAGTCAGAAGTGGACGGATATTTCCAGATTGGTGCAAAAGAAGCAACACAAGCACTACTTTTTCTTCTCCCGAGCAACACCGCAGATACCAATAAATCTTTTACAGAGGCGCTGATTCAACAGTATGATAATTCTGGAGGTTATAAAACTGTATTGTTCTGTCCATTACCATAATGTACCTACAAATGAGCTGGCATGTAGCACAGTATCATGAAATCACCAAAAATAGGTTAATAAGCACAAGCGACACTGCAGCAAAGAACTGCAGACTAAACAGAGAAGGCGGGGAGGGCAGACTTTATAAACTTAGACCTGTTTATGTGTGTGTCAGATGAGTGTTTCTTACATTGCAGCAGGCGATGGCCAATTCCAGGAAGTCAGGAGGACAGTCTCCCACCATCTGCTGAAAGGCCTCCACATCCAGACCGAAGTCCTGCACAAGAGCACAAAGGAAATAACTCACAAGGTTTAAAATTTATGTCTGTGTGTGCTTTTTTTCACCTGGTTCAACAGATTTTATTTTAAGAGCCCTTTCAGTGAGCTGTACCGTCACACAGTTTCAACTGCTGTAATACTGCATGGCCACAAGGGGGCGAAATTCTTCAGCAGTTTTCAGCATGTGCATCAACGCTGTACCCTAAATTCCCTCTACATACTAACTGTATACTGTAATCTATTATTAGGCATGCTGTTACTGCACCTGTGCCAACAAGAAATGGTGCAGAGCGTGTACAGACACATTTGGACTTTTTTTGAAGATATTTCGTTTTGTTGCTTTTCCAGTTTGAACACAGCACAATAAAAACCAGTGTACAATAAGTATGTGATGTGGAAAAGGGTGAATTATCCTGGTCTCTTTGGCAGCAACGTTTTGGGGTCATGCATCCTCTTCAAGATAAGAAAATCAGCCTCCTGTTTGTCCCAGATGGCGCTCAGGGACGCTCATTACGAAATGAGATATCTACCCTTTCACGTGTTTTGCTTTTGATTTTGCTTCTTGCACAACAGTCATGTGCTGGAGGTGCTTTTGAAACGCTGACAGACTTACAGGAACTGTCCCAGAAGACCTGCACATTATCAATAATCCTTTTATTGTACTTTTTTTCCCCTCCACAGTTCACATGATTATATAACAAGGTGTGGAGACGTGTGTGAGATGATGAGCACGTGATAAGAGACATCTGTCAATTCAGAAAAGGGCTTCGGTACCTCAGTGCGCGGCAGGATGTCCGGGTCGGCCTGTATCCTCGCAATAACCTCACACAGGATGATCCCGTACGCAAACACGTCCACCTGCAGAGACAGGAAGACGAGTCGATCAAAGAGACGCACGCTGAGACGTAAAGATGAGGACAAATACGACGGGAAGAAATAACTACCATGCGCAGTTTGTGTTTGTCTGCTCTGGTGACTGACTTTAACTGCTACTACTGCAATATAATCTAAAAATATGCACCCTATTCTGGATCTGGCACTAATTTGTAATTCCTTCTAAGCTCAGTCAGGCTGCATAACACAGAAAATGTCTTCATCATCCCTTTAATGAAACCCTAACAGGCAATCAGGATTTCCACTAAGCCACCCAGGCCAAGAAGTGCACCTCTTACATAACTGAATTCCTGCTCGGCTTTGACATAACTGATTTATCAAATACTTATTGCTTTACTTCACTGCTTTGCTTTATTTGACCGGCTTTCAACACCCACTGTGGACCTTGACCTCTTGCTACATCCTGCGGCTGAAGGCGATCCGTCAGTACCTTCTCATTGTACACCTCTCCTCTGAGCACCTCCGGGGCCATCCAGTAGGGGGAGCCCACCACAGCCAGAGGCTCCTGGTCTTCCTCCTCGCTGCAGAGAGGGAAGAGGAGGGAAGGAGGCTTCATGTTAAAGCAGCACGGATTTGAGCAAGAAAAACCTCTCAAATCCATTTCAAAACACCCAAGTTTAGGAGGACTTTAAGGGATATTGTTATATTTAATTCAGGCAATATGGCGCTAAAAACCATCACAGCTTGGAGGAAGAATGTTTCTTTAAGGGCTTAAAACAGCACGATGAGCTGACTGACAGAGCGCTTTAATAATCTGACTGCAGCTGCTTAAATGTCGAGGTTTTCCACCTTTTATTAGTGTGTATCACATTAAGCTGAATATTTTTTGGTTTTGGACTGTTGGTCAGACAAAACAAGACAACTGAAGACGTCTCCTTGTACTTTTTTGATGGTGATTTTTTTCATTGTTTTGACATTTTATAGAGTAAACACAGTTAACCAAAGCAAATAAAGGCCAGATTAAAATAATTTCTTCGAGAACAGTTGTGCTGCTTTCTGAAAAATGACACCTGAACATCTTTGTTTTGTCATGTTTGTATAAAATCTCTCTTGCTCTTTAAAAAGGTGCTGTGCATCAGATTTACTCAGACTGATGATGATTTGGGGCAAATCTGTTGAACTATGGAGGTTTGTCTTGTGTAAAACGTACAGCAGCAACAATTAGTCGAATAATTAGTTAATCATTTAAGTCATTACCTAGTCTCACCATCTCAAATGTGCTGCTTTTCTTTTTCCTCATCTTATGTAATACTTAATTAAATGTATTTTTGGACCGGAGAAGCTTTGTGAAAATGTCATCTTGGGTTTTAGGTAAGTGTGGTGGCAGCAGATGAAAACATATATTCCACTCAGGAGGTTTTAGTAAGAGACGACGATGACGGACAGACAGACGGTCGGACACGAACAGGCAGGCGTCACGCTCCATTTCATACACACAGAGCCCAGTCGAGAGGGGTTTGACGGGGGAAAGCTGCCTCTGTGCTGGTGCTTCTGCACACTTCCTCTGTATCTGGAAACCGCAGTGTGTTTCAGTTATGTGGAGATATAAATCATTGTGCAATTTTAGCCGAACAAAAAGGAAGGAACGCAAGAGTGTGCAAGGACAACGTGCTTACACACACGTACGCGCGCACACACACACACACACACACACCCTGCTGGCAGACACTTCCTCTCTGCGCTATTTCCATCTGCTACTGTGAGCCATGATACTGCAAAAAAACACAGCGAGGGAAGCGGCGGCAGGGGGAGAAACGAGGAGCCGAGACGGTCCAGGCCCCCGATGTGAGCGCCGTTTGGAGGAGATGGAAACGAGAAAACAGACAAGTGCAGAGGGCGAAGGAGGGAAAGCAGCTCAAAGATGAAGAGAAAGAGTTAAGAAGCAGTGGAGGGATGACGGGAGAGTAAAGGACAGGAGTGAGCGTTTATACGAGGGCAGCGCAGATCCAGTAGGAGCAAAAGGAGGACTGGAATAGTTTGACCTTATTTGGAGTGCTTTTCCTAAACCCCCTTCATCTCCTCTCCTTCCCTCCATCCTTCCCTCCCTCCCTCCTTTCCTTTCCTTCATGCCACAAGCACAGCGGTAGCACTCCAACGCAAACACACACATTCGAGACGGGCCGTCAGCACCGTCCATTCTCCGTTAGCGCTGCGCCACAGGATGCGTCAGTGTTTGACTAAAACATAAAGCAAACACGCCCTTGAATACGACGGAAACGCAATTCGCCAGCTGTTATTGAAACAGAGGCCGGAGCAAACAGAGGCGTCGTGTGCGATAGCGGCAGGTATGCGAAAACACAGTGACACACAGTCAGGTGGAGGCCACGCATCAACTTTTTATCCTTGTTTTGAAGCTACATGGACATGCGCTTCTCAGCTCCTTTCATGGATCCTGAGGGTAGTCAAGGCCAAAGATTTAGCACAAGTTTAGTCTAAAGCATGAAAGTTAGAAGCTCTTCCCTCTGACGCTGACACACACTTGTGTAAACACAAGAGGTGGACAGGGCATGAACAGAGGCAGCGGAAACACACACACACACTCCCAGCGCTGACGGAAAAGGGCCGGCAGGTTACAGTGGCAGCTGTGTCGTCTCAGCCGGAGACGCGTGTTTACTAAATGACTGCAGACGGACGAGGAGGGGAGGACGGGGAGCTAATGGGACATAACTGAGCGTCCACGCATGTGTGGGCAGGGGCCTCTGTGACATCCCACCCCCAACAACCCGGCTGCTCTGCGTTGTTATCGACTGATCTGATGTTCTTTAAAGAGGAGAAATGAGCTCATTTGAGTCGAGGATTTACAGATATGGACGATGAGAGGACGTGATGTCCAAAGTATGTTTACACACACACTTAATTACAATTTGACGTCCTGGTACTTAACTGGAATATTTGGGAGAATTCAATGAGTCGTCTTTTATTACCAGGGCACAGATAAGAAAGCGATACCAGGCTCATTTTAAAGTGGCTTTAATCAGCATTTTTCTAACAACAATGGATCACAGGACATGAAGGAGTTCAACTCGTAGTGATGAACCCACAGACCCTGCAGACCCCCTCAGCTCTGCGGAGCTTTACAGCGCCTCTCAGACCTTTTCTTTAGGCTTTATGCTCCGCGGCTTTACTGTTTCGGTTCAGTCTCGCTGCTCTCACAGCGTCATCTCCAGCAGAACGGGAAAAAAACCCGTGAAAACCGACTGCACACGACCTGCTCAGCGCCACACAGCACACAGTTAGCGAACGTTTAGCTGCTAAAGAGCCACGTATTTCCCTCAGGAGGGGTAGAGACCAAAAACGGAGCTAAAAGAGAGCAAATATTGGACTTCGACTCATCAGGTGGACACAAACTCCACGAATGTTTGTGCTGGATGTGAATACAAGCAACTGTTTGCTAACAAGTGCACCTCACTAACTTATTATTTCAGTGTTGTCAGGTGGTATCTGCTGCCCCCTGGTGGCCAAAAAAAGATTTTTTTTCGCACATTTAAGATTAAACATTTATTCCACTAGTTGAGGATCATCATTACCATTTATGATCATTTGATTCCTGAAACTACAGCTGCAGTTTTTCATGCTGCCAGGATTTCAGCACTTTGAGGCAGTTTGAGCGTTTAAACATGATTTTTTTTCCTGGAGGTGGCTGATCAGATTCATATTTTCCAACTCTGGAGATTTACCGTTTCCCTTTTTCAAATTTGGCAATTTTCATTTGCACAACACAGGTATATTTTCACTTTCACAACACTTTTCTTGAATAAAATCTTTCACTTTGACTATTTTCTCCACTGCGGTGATGCTGCGTTTAGCGCATGATGTCACTGCAGAACCAGCTGAAGAAAATAAAACTGGATGGCTGTGACTGCGCTGGTCATTTATGCTCAGTAAAATTTATGATGGTGAGTAAAATATGCTGCATAAATGTCACTGCATATTAAAACACAGCTGCGAACACAGAGGAGGAAACGCATCGAGACGACAGCAGCAGAGCGGAGAGTCTGCGGCCGCCGCTCAGATTGAATATGGAAGCTGCCTCCGCGAGCCGTCGGTCCGCCGCCCCTCCCTAAAACGACGCGTCATAATATTAATACAAGTTCCCCAAACAGTGAGTGGTGGTCAAGAGGGGGGGTTAACCACAACATTAAGAGGGGGGGCAGCACACATGCATACTCTGGAAAAACCTGACTGGGCTTTGGCGTGAGTAACGGGTCTCGCTCTGCGTGTGACCGTGTCTCATCTGAGCGCCTCTGACAGAAACGAGAAGCTGTGGGAGACATTTGTGCTCAGACAGATACGGCAGCAGAGATAACAGAGGCAAAGAGAGAAGTGCAGCGATGTCAGCGTATTGAGCGTGACTTATCTAATCACGGCGTCGATAGGAGCTTTGATGAACGTGCTGTTATGGACTGACCTGTAATCCGGGATTTTCTCCGCCAGGCCAAAGTCTCCCACCACGGCTGAGCACACGCAGCCCTCCCAGCGCACCAGGCAGTTCTGCACAGAGGGGTCAGAGGTCACACACACATCACCATCACTGCTGCCAAGTGTGTGTGTGAGCATTCCTTTCTATATGGCCGCATGTGGCCCTCTGGGTGTATTCAAACAGCAATCTGAGATTTTATTATGCAGAGCTGACCATGAAGAAGTCTTTAACTGTGCAGCAACAGGAGGGCCCCAGACCCTCGGGGGTCCTGAAGACTCCAGGTTCACCATATGGCAATTAATGCAAATTTATATTTGTACCATTAAATCACAGTCAGGTTTTAAGGTGACACCAGCATTATTTCCAATCTGGAGGCCCCGTCTTGAAGAGGGACCAGAGTTAAAATCTAGGCCTGGTTATTTTTTGGTTCATGTTGTGTTTACATGCTGCATTTTACTCAGAATTACACCTAATCAAATTAATCACAACCCAATTACCCATCACTAACTCACACAGGCACAATGCAAAATGAGCGGGCTCATTAGAGGCCCACAGATGTTCACTGTGAGTTATTACTTGCGAGCCAGGAGCTGCACAATGTTAGCATTAGCGGCTAAAGTCATCGGCTGGTTATCGATTAGGCTGGAGGCTGTTCTGGGGTTTAAACTTGCATATTAATTCAGATCTTTACTGATCTGACGTACATCCACAGCACATTTCCCACAGGCCCTTTCTGTTGACATAGCTGCGAGATCTGTGACGCACCTGCAAAGCCTCTAAATCTGCACCAGAGCTTTATACTGTTTCCAAAACCGACTTTCAAAGTGATCAAATATTTGCAGATGCACAATTCTGATGCTTCCACAGACATCTACGTTTTCATCGCCTGTTGTGGAGCATCCATAGGTTGAGTCACTGCAGTTTACTGCGCAGGTACCACACCTGTAGGAGTCCCTGTGGAAGATCAGCCTGTGCTGATGTTCACTGATGTGTGCGTACTGTACGTGGCCACTGATGCGTGTGTGTTTGTGAGTGCCGTCACCTTGGAGGTGAGGTCCCTGTGGAAGATGCCCTTGCTGTGCAGGTACTGCAGCCCGCGGGCGATGTCCAGGGCCAGGTTGAGCCGCACGCTCCACGACAGGTACACGTCGCTGCCCAACAGCTGCTCCAAGTTACCGCCGTTAATGTACTGGAACACGAGCACACACGTGAAAGGAGTTCATTACACACAAATCAAAGCACAACCGGTTCATTTCATTTTGAAAGTGCTTGATATGGAAGCTGCTTCCCTTATTGTTTTGGGAAAGTGGGACCCAAACGTCTCATGATGCTGTGCTGTGATAGGCTGTTAACACTGAGCTGTTGGACGCTGCTGTCAGTCATCACGCACACAATAAATGAATAAACATTCAGCCTGTTATTAGTATGACTGACATGTTTTTTTTTTTATTGCGCTTTTCATTGATCAGTCTGAAGTTTATTTTTCTGCTCCTTCTGCATCTGACAACAAATAGAGGATACTGTCAATCATTTGTTAGGTCTTTTGTCTTTTTTCTGACATTTTACAGACTAAACGATTAATCGATGAGTCGCTCTTACGACAAGCCACTTCACTGTGAAACAGCTGAACCTCTTAGCAGGCCCACCTAACTCACTGTTTAAAGAAAAACCGCATTTCTGAATGACGTGCGTCTGAAACTGCTGACCTTTCCAATCAATGCAGCTGTACACACGTCAGAAAATCCCCTCTCCCAGCTGCTGAGCAGCTCAGTTACCATGGCAATGTCGACAAACCCATCACATGTAAGAAACAGGTGAAAAGTCATGAACTGCCTGACCTCGGTCTGTCTGTTACAGTCCACCTGGGACTCGCTGGTCACAGTCGTAGGTGCTTTCACTGTGCCTTCATGTGTTTGTATCATAAAAAGCTCTTCTGCTTTCATTTGCTCTCAGTATCTTCTCCACAAAGTCGGCTAGTAAAACGCCACTACGGTGAGTCTGAGCTGGATGAGCTGCTGTAAGGGAATAAAGTGATTCTGCTTCTTTAAAAGGCGACAGCGCTCTGGAGCTCAGCAGCAGGTTAATGAGCCTCTTACCTCTGTGAGAGCGTGGAGCTGCCCCTCATGGACACACACTCCGATAAACCTGGAGGCAGAGCAGACGAACACACGAGTGAAACAAGTCCTCACACGGACCAGACGAAGCTGATCCAGCGCAGGGATCTCGTAATGAAGACCAGGATGTAAGCGTCATGTGTAACCGGGTAAGACAGGCAGTTACCTGAGTATGTTGGGGTGCGATAGTCGGTTCATGAGCTGGACCTCCCTGAGCATGTTGGCTCTGTTACTGACCAGGATGTTCATCTTCAGAGCCATTACCTGACCTGACACACGATGCTGCACCTGCACCAAAACAAGGACAAACAGCACGCAGATCGCTTTCATTTTCAACCACAATTAACATGAGAATGATTTCAAAACTCTAGGCTTGTGTAGAAATCAGAAAGCCGGTGAAATGATGCAACTTTGCACCGCAAATGCAAAATCTGCCCCAACAGACTCTGGAGTAATTAACGCTTGTTCCACTTTCCAAACAAAAACGATTTTAAACACCTCAAAGTGCGCGTGAGCACATGAACAGATGTGTGGCCAAACGGTGCAGGCCTGCAGGACGGCATTTATGATGATGACCTATTATAAACACATTGATCACATCAGTCAACACATCTGAAGTCAGAAAACTCAACCACGACACCGTGCTGAGTCACATTATCCCTCGACAGCTTTTGGAAAGCAGCCATGAAAAGTTAACGGGTCAGCCGACTTTCTTCATGCTCCTCGGTCCCAACCTGCTGCTATGGCAATGGCTGGTATGGTAACCATGGTGATGTGACATGCCCCCCTTCGCTCCCCCCTCCCTCAGGCTACATGTTGGTAGATATTTGCTTGGCGAGTAGTTTGACTTCCAGAAGAAACGCACACAAGCAGCAGGCGAGCACAAACACCGTGGCAGAGTGTGTTTGTGCGAGTGTGTGTGATAAAGCCCAGTACTGTATGTGTCTAATTAACAGCGTTAACAATTAACAGCCATGCTAGCAGCAGCAGGTTTCACTTGATGCTTTGAGCTAGCATCAGCTCTGCTAACTGGCTCACAATGACAATGCTAACATGCCCACGAAACACAGTATTTTTTCTTTTAGTAAATCGCTGTGAAACAGCCAATGCTAGCATTTTAGCATACTAACATCTGATAATTAGCACTGAACACAAATTACAGCTGGTGTTTTGCAAGTTTTGCACATCCTGTCTGTCCTAAGTTTGATGGCAGTGCATCCAATAGCGGAGACATTTCACTCAAAAGCACCATGAACCTCCAGGTGATGTTAGAGGAGAAGTCAGGGGATCACCACAGACATTAGGTTTCATCCTCCGCAGACCAATAATGTAAACATTGTCACGGCAACCCTTCCGACGGATGTTGAGATATTCTGGTGGTTTGATCTGAATTAAAACCTCGTTTGATCATTTCTTTGATCAGATTCCCAACTGTCAGATTTAAGCAAACCGGCTTGTGTTCAGGCAACATTTAACATGTGAGAACTTTGGTCAAAGCTTTGTTGTAACATCGGCACCGCTCGTGCTGAAAATGTTTAACCAATAGCAAACCTCACTTAAAAAGACTTCGGCTGTGATCTCCGGGTTTGGATTTTGCTTGTAGGGACACACTTCTGTTTGCACTGACAACCAGGAATCAGGCTTTTAATGCCTGACTGCAAACCAAATTTCCTTTGAGTTAATAATAGAGCTGAACTGCTGTGGGAGGGTTTCAGGTTGGGTCTTCATGAGTGACATGAGTGTGTAATGAAAGACAGGGAGGAGGGGAGTGTGTGTGCGCTCGGAGTGCGGAGCTGAAGTCGGTGTGACACTGGCCTGGATCTCAGCCGGGCTCTGGATCAGAGCGCCGTTGGAAAAACCACAAAGCCTATTACAGACCAGACCAGAGTGCAGCGAGTAATGCTATTAATACACACATGCACACACACACACACACACACACACACACAAGGCTAAGGCTGCCCTCTTCATCTCAACAGCCAGTCAATGAGTCAATCTCTGCCGCACTAAATCCCTTCTCCACAGAGCCACTTGAGGACTTCAGCCTGCTGCACACATGCATGGATGCACACATGTAAACCGCACACACAGAAACATGTACAGTAGCTGCTTCCTCCTGCGGGGGGGAAGCTGAAGCAGGAATTTAAACATGCAGCAGGAGTACGGAGGACCGATCTCTTCTTCTCTTTATACACACAGCACTTAGAGGATGAAGGAGACCCTTTAGCAGGTCTCTTTACACACAGCCTCCTCCTGCTTCCATTAGCGCAGATTTATCTGGCAAACACGACTGCGGCGCTTCTGCATGGCTGCGGATTTACATCACACTTGTCTGCTTCTCCCCCCGCGCACATCTGCCTTCTCACTTATCTGAAGAAACTCATACATGCTCGCCGGGCAGCCACACACACACACACACACACACACACACACACACACACACACACACACACACACACACACACACACACACACACACACACACACACACACACACACACACACACACACACACACACACACACACACACACACACACACACACACACACACACACACACACACACACACACACACACAGGCAGGTTACAGTGCAAACGTGAGCCAACTGCTGATGCAGCAGTGGCTGGAATGGCAGCGCTGCTTGACCCGCCTGTTTTGTCCCGCCAGTTTTCAGCCTCCAAATAAACAACCTCTCCCTCATCATCATTACAGACCGTCTGACTCACCGCAGTAACATTTTTTTCCTCAGGTGTGTGTGTGTGTGTGTGTGTGTGTTTTTGCTTTCCGAGAAGCTTCCACTTGCAAAGCGAACACACGGCATGTGCGGTGTTTTTTCCCCCCAAGTGCTTCATGCCACTTCACTGGTCATCTCCATGGTCTTACCACTGGAATGCAGATGTCCACGCCTGCGTCAAGATTACCCCATGATGCATGCAATTACACACTACGCGCAAACACACGCCCACGAAAGACTTCCACTGCACGCACGCGCCCAGACACACCCTAAAGCTCCCCTTCAAACACACCCGGCCTTGTGAAGTGCTGCCGTCAGCAGAGGAAAGGTCACGGGCATCCTTCGCTCTCGCTCGGCGCAGCCAACACGCGCAGCGATGTCTGTCATTAGCCGGCGGCCCGACGGGGCAGGCTGATGCACAGCCTGACAGAGAGGAGGAGGATGTGTCAGAGACTGCAGATGGAGGAAGCGAACGAGGGCGAGAGATGTGCTCAGCTTTTAGAAGTTAAGGCTTCTCGGAGAGAAAATACAAAGATGGCAGCAGCAGAGTGACTGCAGAGAAATGTGTTTGGGGATGAAGATGATTCAGTCAGAAACAAACTGAAAATCTTTCTTTAATAATTCAGTTTCAAATAAATATTTTTCTGGCTTGAAAGCTGTTTCAAAGCTTATGATTCTGGTGTAGAAATATCAAATCCTGCTTTTTTTAAATGCATGTTTTCAGCCTGAAAACAGTCCAATTAAAGGATTTTGGCTTTAAAAACACTCATGTGAGATTGTGGAATATAAACTGAGAAGGCTCAGGTTCTTAAAACACCCCAGTTCACAGAAACAACGCCGAAGACGACCTTGCTGTCATGAGGCCTGCTGTTTGCTCCCTGTATGTGATTATTTCGTCTACGCTTCATGGCCAAACTTTTCAGGTGTCCACCTCAAATCTGAGTGCGAGTGAAAAGAGAAAACCCAGCCTGCAGAGCAAAGCACACGTTGCTGCCGTGTGGCAGAGGCGGAGCGTGGCCGAGCGCGACCGCACGGCCCAACGACTTCGCCTCCGGACGCTGGGTCCGCAGCTCCCCGCCAGCACGAGCCAATGTTATCATTTCACCAGCTGAACGTATATTTTCAGGGCTGAGGGTCTCCAAATAAACCGTGGGGATTGTTAGTGGAAATACATCAAGCCTGGACTCTGCAAATCCAAACAATCAGACCTAAATGTTTATTTAACAGACATTTTATTGTGGTATTTACATGTTAAAGTACCCTACAGCCTTACTGGTCTGAAGCCAGCCACATAGAAACTAAAAAAAAAACTGAATCAACTCCTCAAAAAGTGTCATCATAATTAAATGTGCAACTTCTGCAGCATTTTAAAAAAACAGACTAAAGCAAATTTTGCCTCACGATCAGCATTTCAAGCCTTCACTTCCAGACAAAAACAGGAAAGCTTCAACAGATTTGACGAGCGAGCTTTGGGCTGCAGTGTGAAGGGACTGCGAGTAAAAGTCCCAGAGGGGGTGAACTCCACTCACTCGTGTGTGTGCGCGCCGGAGAATCGAGAAAATTAGCCTGTCCTGCAAAACAACTCGAGGCTTAAGCCGCCGCCTGAGGCTCTGCCCTCGCTTATAGCGCCGAGCAGCAGGGGAAGCGTGCGACCATCGGAGTGAGAATGCGTGCGTGCAGGCGACTGAAACGAGGCACCCAGCCAGGCCGGGTCCATCAGCGAGCTGGCAGGGAGGTCCATCCCCCTCCCCCTCCCACAAACACACACACACCCCCCAACTCTGTGTGGTCGAGCCGGGCTCTGAAACACAACCTGATCCAGGAGGCGAGCGGTCCAGGTAGCCAACAAGCTGACACACAACCGCTCACTTGCTCTGTTGCACAACACCAGGCTGACCACGCCTCCTCCTCTTGCCCCTACAGGCCTAAACATGAGTGTGGGGGGGGGGGGGTCGCTGGAGTTCATGCATGTTTATCATCACTGACCTGCAGCTCATTAATCTCCTGTTTTGTTTTTGCTGGATTCTACAGATTTAAAAGGGGAACTCCGCTGGTTTTGTACGATTATCATTTTACTCTTCGTGAGGAGTAAAAAGGTTGTGCAGCATCTTCTAATGATGCTTCAGTGCAGATATTGGCCTTACTAAGTGGATCAGGTATTGGCCATGTCATGATTGGTCCACATAATATACAGTTTCTCTGCAAATGTAATGATACTATTTAGTGTTTCTGGTACCTGGCCCCATGTTGCTTTACATGAAAGTGATCCCAGCTGATAAATGCAGAGCAAAAAGGGCAAAAATGTTCTTATGTTTGTATGATATGTATGATGCATGGGCCAGACGTGGCCATCGAACAGGCCGGGGGGGGGTGTCGGGCACCATGTAGGGGCGCAAGCATTGGATCAGGGCCGAGAGAGTCGGACTGGTGCATCCCTGACATCTTTCTCTGGCTCTGCTGCAGCTTTCTTAAATCTGAGAGAATAACCCTGATGATGTCACTGTGAGGTCATCGGTGTAATCACAGCTTGGGCTCGGGACAGAAAGCGGGAATGTGAAATATGTGGAGTTTGAATAGCAGGCAGGGAGGGAGAATGAGAGACTGTGCTGAGCTGCACTGTGGAAAATGTAGGACGCAGTCGTCTTAGACTAACAGCGGGGACATCTGAGCCTCCGCTGCTTTAGTTTCAACTATTGTTTCTTCAGTTTCTTGCGACATTAAATAGCTGGAGTGCTTGTTTAATTGAGCGTGGTCGGGATAGGAGCGTGTGATTGTTTCTGATAGAAAGTATCTGCATTGAAAACTTGAAGACATTTTCATCCATTGACTCAGGAAGGAGGCAGAGATCTCAGAGACCGCCATCTAAAACAAAGGTGCTCTGCGAGGCGTGATGCGACTACAGATAACAGAGCATGTTTTATTATTACTGTGAACCAAGTATTTAAAGCACAATGGGAACAGAGGCGACAATAAAAAAAAACAACCGGGCTGCCGCACCACAAAAGGTTTCCCCATTCCTGCGACACTGACGAGACATGCAAACACTGAGCCATTTGTTTAGCTTCTTGCAGGGGAGCGGCCTTCCTCCAGGTTTAGCTAAAGGCTACCGCTGTGCCAACATGTGGACGGGAGGAAACACTCATTGTGCGCTGATGTAAACACACTTACACCCTCTCTTGACATAAATGTCTAAAAGCACTGGTAACCACGATGGAAAGGAGGGAGGGATCTGAAAACAGATAATTGTGCAACTCTTGCCCAACACTTCTCTATTTGACTCCCTGGTCCGGTCGAAATATTTTAAGCAATAAACACGGCGGTTCAAGTGAAGACAGGCGTATCACATGCTCAGCGCTTTGGTGTTTGTGCGGCTGTGCAGAGCATAAACAAAGCTAAATACTTGTGAAGCGAGCGGCAGCGGAGCAGGTCCCGACTCGAGCGAGGGAGGAGAGGAATAATGAGGGAAAAGTGCTACACTAAGCCGCCGATGTTCAAGTCTGCACTGGCTCTCCCATACCAACACCACCAACCAATAGCAAGACACACACACCCTCCTGATCTCAAACACTGAAAATGATCACAAGCACGCAGATGACAGCTGATGATGGATCCTGGTTTGTGTCTATTCAACTCTTTCCCCTCCTCTGTTGTCGTTCCATCTTTCCAGAGTTGACATTGTTCCGCAGCCAGGATTTCCTAAGAACTGGTCACATCTCAACACGTCCTGATGGGAGAGTCCCACAGTCAGGCCCAGAAATGATAAGGTGAAGCCAAGATTCAGTTTTCTTCTCTGCAATAACCAACTTAACTGAAAGGAAGAGGAGCAGGGCTGAAATGAAAGCTTCATTTTATTACTTTTCCCAATCAATCGCTCAATAGTTTAGTCAATGAAATGATAAAGAACAGTGAAAACTCAATCACACCGTCTTAAAACTGGTTTGTGTCCGATGAGATCTTTGATGCATCGCTCTCCTTGTTTACTGTCAGCTGCTCACTGTAAAGTAAAATACCCAAAAGCTTTTTCAGGCTGATCAGCGGTTGAAAAACCTTAAAATTTTGTAAAAGGATAACTTTTTCGTAGTGTGTGATGTGATCATATCATCACAAAACGTTAGTGAAAGTCGGCGTACGACACTTTCGCAGTCTTGCAGGATGGATGCTGGCAGATGAGAACTGGCTCTGCGCACACACTGCAAACACACAAGTAGAGGCACCGCAGCAGTGTTTGGCAACACATTTCCTTCACATTACTGCTCTGTCACAAGCAGCTGCCGCATGCACACACACACACGTACGTTTCCATCAGTTCAGAGGACATCACATTGACTTACATTCATTCCTCGGAGGCTTACGCTAACCATAACCACTAACCTTAACCCAAGTCCTCGCTCTAAAATGTAATGATTTACATTATGGAAACTTGTGTTTTGTCCCCAAAATGAAGGCGAGTCCCCACAGTGTGACTGTGTAAACAGATTTATGTACCCACAACACGAGTAATACATGACCACACACACACACAGTATACACAAGCGTATACACCCATCAACCCCTCACTCCAGTTGACAGTATTTGTCCTTCAGAGTCTGTTTTAAAACTCCTCTTTATCGAATTATTCTGCTTCAGCTTATCATCATCATTTTCATCATATCTCATGTGTGAGCACAACGGCCCTTCACAACCACACACACACACACACACACACACACACACACACACACACACACACACACACACCTCCATCACCAGACTCTAATCGGGCTAAATCACAGCCAGTACGATAATTACCATGATGACTCGTTTTGTGATGGAGAGAATTCTCACTATGTGACTCATGGAAATGTATTTCAATTTCAGCTACACCTCCCACTCGATGCAACGATTACAAGGACACACATTTGTATCAGCCTTGAAATTACCGAGATTACAAGACAATCAGACCTCATCTCAACCTACGAACCAGGGTGTGACCAGGCTGACAGAAACCCACCTTGAGTCTGAAGCAGCAGGGACATTTCTTTCTAAAAACATTCAAAACTCTCAGTATTTGTCTAAAAAGGTTTAGCTAGCAGGGTAGGAAAAACATTTAAACATACATGCTACAGTTTGATGCATCGTACCAGAGTTAGCTTAAAGCTAACTGCTGTCTTTTGGCAGGTCACAATTAAACATACAGTACATAAAAATACATACAACACCCTACAGAAATAGTTTAAGATCAGAGGAAACATGTTTTACAGCTTTCTTGTCAAAAGTTAAACATTAAGATTGATATCTCTCTTATGTATGTACAGTAAATATGAAGCTACAGCCAGCAGCTGTTAGCTAATTATAGCTAGCTACAAAGATTGCAAACAGAGTAAAACAGGTAGCCTAGCCTAGCTCTGACCAAAGCTAACCAAATCTGGCACAACCCCTCATAAAATCACTACATTACAACGAGTGTTTGTACAATTTAAACAAACGAGATATAATGTATTAATATGTGAGCTTTAGAGGTGTTAGAAGCTGGAGTTTGTTAGCTTCTGGCTAAGCTAACCGGCTGCTGGCTGTAGCTTCAGGTTTAGCCTAGCAGACATAACAGTGGTATCAATCCTTTCATCTAACTTTGGACAAGAAAGCGAGTGTTTTTGCAAAATGTAAGTGAGGTAAACCACGTCTTCGTCACCCATAACAAATGTCATATTAGCAATTAGCAACACTGATTCCAATCTGGAGTCCAAAGGCCAAAACAGATCCACAAAATAATTTTAAGCGCTGTTGTTTTCAGACCGGGATGCTGTGGAAGCTTCTGAAAACAGTGTCGTGAGATTTCCATGTCTCATGTAAATTTCGGAGAAGGGAAATAGCAACCAAATCCGATAAGAAGCCTCTCCCGCCTTTCCTCATTCTTAGACAGCAGCTGCCATCTGGATTAGCAAATATATAGATCAGCTATCAACACTGGATCAGCTGGAAAATGGTGCAGTTACACAGTAAGTGTAGTAAGTGAAAAAAAAAGAGCAGCCGCAGGTAACACACAGAATAAATAAGTACTTCCTGTAGTTAACTGAGCTGCTGAGTGATGGTGCAATATCTGTGATTGAGGGTTCTTATTGCTTTTGAGCCTTAATGTTTTCAGGTCGAGTCTGAGGCTGATGGAGAAACAGAAACAATAGCAGGAGTCTTGCACAAGGCCAACGCTGGCCTCACACACACCAGGAACTTTCCTTTGAAGAATATTAAAGGAGGATGAAAAACAGCACCTGAAGGATTTGTCTCAACACGTGCGCTCCCTTCCTTCATCGTCTCTTGTTTCTTTCAGCTTGCACACTGGAGAGGTGAATGGCTGCCTGTCTCCATTGATGTGCACTAAAGGCTGAAGCTCAGCAGCAGCGCACACACACGCCGGGAGGCCGGAGCTTTGTGCAGGACATCTCAAAGCCTGCACCGAAGTGAAAGCGCCATATCCATTTTAGTGGCTGTTGAATTTAATAACGCATCTGAGAGGTTTTCCTGCACAACGCTCGGGTCTTTCCCTCTGAGCTAAATCAGGGTACAGGAACAAGCGCTCAGTCAGCCGTGCCGGCAAACTTTTCAAATGTGACTGATAGCTTCGGTAACGATTTTGCATTTATATGGCGCAATCAAAAGGGCAAACTGAAGTGCCAAGGAGACAAGCCAGCAGTAAACAGGGTGACATTTGCATGCTCATTGGCCATTCAAAGGGCAAAGCAGAGGGAGTGGCTTCAGGAGTGCGCTGGAAGAGGCTTTTTCACACAGTCACAACACAAAAACTCTTCATCTAACGAGGGGAGGCTCGACTTGGCCGTGCAGTATTGAAGTCTGTGTCATTCAGAGGGAAAATTTAATTTACCTTTACCTTTAAATAGATGAAATGTAAAAAAAAAAAAAAAAAAAAAAGTATTTAAACTGATCGTTCATTTCATCTCTCAGGACTACAAGGCTTAAATATGAAAGTATGAATCACTGTTTAACTATGACTCCACAGTGCTGCCAGTTTTCATGTTTTAACCTGAACTCTATAGTAAATTTCTATTTACTCGTCATGCCAAACATGTGGCTCATCCAACACGGGATTAGAAGACGCCATAAAAATACAGCAGGACATCTATCTGCCATGTACTGTGTATGCAAAGCAGAGCGGAAACAATCAGTCAGTTAGTTGAAGAACAGAAAACGTGCTGTTATAGCCTCCAAATTGTGATCATTTACTGTGTTTCTCTGTTTTATATGGTAGTAAATTGAATATCTGGGGTTTTTTTCTCATTGTTTGGACAAAACAAGACATCCGCTTCGGCTCTGGAAACTTCTGATGGCCATTTTTCACTCTTTTCTGACATTTCAGAGACCAGTCTGCCATGTAAATAATCATTAGCTGCAGCCCAAACCCAAATCTCAAAGAAGAAACAGAAATCATAGCATTATATGTACACACATCACGTGTTTACATGTCACATGCGTTTATGTACAAAATTTCAAATAAATTGAACACAAAATAGGAGAAGAAAGAAACGAAGTTCGATATAAGCCTGATTTTTATCCTGATAAATGGCCTTTTTCCCTCATGTCCCAGCTGTCTCCGCTGTATAAAACCCTTCAAAAGCCCACAGGATCACCTGAAAACCTGAAAACAAGCCAGGACACCTGCCTTTTTCATTTTTCATTCATATACAGTAGAGAGAGGAAGTAGGAAAGGTGTTAGAAAGAATACAGCTGCTGTTGCTCCAATGAGCCTTGGCACACTCCCACATCAGTATTAAAGAGCTCCTTATAATCTCTTATTAACAACCGCGCATTAACGTAGGCAATTACACCTCTGATGTTTGCTTAATTTACAGGCATTATTGCTGAAAGTGAAGACTAAGGCTGCGTCCTGCTTACATGACTGATTACTACAATACCAGCATGTGTGATCGGATAAAATAATGAACAAAGCGAGCTGGACTTTGGTTACAGTGCTGAACAAAAGTGATTTTTAATGTCGAGGGTCCGCTCTGCCATTAGTTCACCGCACGATAGCTGTCTTTAATCATTTAAATCTTGCTTTTTATTGCAGGGGTCTGTTCTTCCAAAAAGACACGAGACCTTGAACTACACACCGACATTTTAGTTTGAAGCAGGACGGATATGAGGGAAATATCCAGCTATATTCTGCAAAACATACACATAAACTCCCCTAAAAGTCCCCTAAAAAAATCCAGTTGAGCATGAGACTACATGCACTTGAGCACAACAATGCAAACTGTCTAAGAAGATGAAGCCATTCTGCACAAAAACCCCAGATAAGACACATTTACAGTCAATAAAAACACAGAAAAGCAACAAATCCTCACATTTGAGAAGCAGCAAACGGCAAATATTTAGCACTTCTATTTGCTAAATGACCTTTGGTTGATTATCAATTCCCGCCCGTCGGCTGGCTAATTGATTCACAGTTTCGGCACAACAGACACGTTAAGTCATTTTAAAAAGGTTGACATCGTTCTGACTCATCTGTAGTGAAATGACGTTATGTGGGACAATCACACTCACGCTGTAAGAGAGTGATGTTCAGTCATTCTGCATGTAAGTTTGGTGATATATAATGAAAAAACATCACACCGTTAGATTCATTTCAACAGAAAGAAGAAGGCAGTGCTGTAAAATCATCTCTTTCTCAAACTGCTGCATCTGACCAGGCAGTTAATCAAAGCGCGGCCTGATAATTTAACTTTCAGAGAGAAATTCATTCATTGTGTCGCAGTGTTCATCCTGGACGCTTTCCTTTGTCGTATGAGAGTAAACTGAATATCTCTGGGTGACAAAAAATAGGCGTCACCTGACGGACTGAGAGAAATTTTTCCCTATTTTCAAAAACTTTTTAAACAAAATGAATAATTAATAATGAAAAGTGGCTCATAAAGCTGAAATATGCCAAACTCTTTCACCCTGGTGATCCTTGAAAGCATCAAATAAAAATATTAAATATTTTTCCTGAAACATTTCATCAGGGTGAGGACATAAAGTCAAGCCAGCATCCCTCGCACCATCACACCGGGCTGCTTCCTCAGAGTTAGCCTCTGTGCGGCGTGACAAAGGGAGGAAGGCGGCTGCTCCTCGGCAGAGATGAGCCGTGTATAAGGTTACCTGCCTGTGTGCCAGATCCACCTGTCCGGACCGTATCCGCTTACACACCAAAACACACACAGTCCATCTTACACCACATGTGGGTCACACGTGTGGAGAGCAGAGGACCATCAGATGGAACAGTGAGGTGTAAATTTCCACCATGACACCGTCCCTCCAGAAAGAAATAACCTCCATCACCAACTTCCTCCTGCTGCTACCCCGCATGGTGTTTGGATGGGCTGCCTCATGCAGGGCTGACAGGAAGTTCACTTCACTGCACACTTTGTCTGATCATCCTAAATATTCCAATGAAGACAAACTCTGATCATGTGTGATGGAGAGCAGGAGGGTTTGACCATTAGACCTCGAGCCTGTCCTCACCATGGCACCCTGTGCGTAACTTACTGAGAAAATAAGTCAGAAACATCTCACACACACACGCTTTGTCTCACCTTGAACACTTCGGAGAAGAACCCCGCGCCGATCTTCTCGCAGCTGAAGTCGTCTAGGCGCGCCAGGCTGGACACGGCGCTGCGCAGGGCCCGGTAGGAGGACGGTCTGATCCGGTTGGTTCCGTGGACGCTGTGCATGGGCGGCTCCGCGTCTCCCTCCTGCTCCGGCTCGACCCTCTCCGACTCCATCTCCATCTCGGACGGCCCGGGAGGAGAAGGAGGAGGAGGCGGGAGGAGGACGTGGGACGTGTGCGTAGTTTAAAATCCAGCCCGACTACTGTTTACACTTCCCATGTCCGCTACAAGGCCACAGCGCGGGGCTCTCCGGAGGGGAGGGGTGATCAACTCTCAGCGGGGGAACCAAATGTCGCAGCCGTTGTCAGCGGCCGGTTAGGCCCGATTCTTCTGTCAAATGCCCGCACAGGTCCGGAACCAGCTGGAGTCTGTCTGTCTAACAAAGTACGCAGCTGCAGCGCTGCATCCTGCAGTCAGTGCGCAGTTTGGCTGAACTCCCTCATGCCGTGCAGCAGAGGAGGCTGTGCCGTTTTCCGAACTGCGCAGGCGGCTCCTGCTGTCTTGGCAGCGGCGTCCGTCTCTCCCTCGGCTTCCTCAACTCCGCTCCTCCTGCAGTGGAAAAGGCCGGGGCTCCCCTCCTGGTTCCACCAATTGAATGCCGGGTTTCCAGTGCGCACGGAGCGGCCTCGGTGACGCTGCAGCCTATTAAAACTGAAGAGGGAGAGTGAAGAGAGGGGCGGAAACAGGGCCGTTAATAGGCTATCATAAGTGTGTGCGTCTGATGTGACTGATCCGCCACTGAAACTTACACCGACTGAATCTGCTGCAAGAGTTATTGGCAATATCACATCTGATCAGCGCGGCAAACGATCAGAGATCACACAAACTCTTGCGCTGACGCACAGTGTTTAAACGCATGATTAAGCCTTACTGCGCCTCTAACATTGTATTTTCGCGTTTTATGTGCGTTGCCGTGAGGACACGCGGGATCAAACTGCGGAGCGCGTGAGAAAAAACGTTAATGCCGTTAAGCAGAAAAGCAAATGCACGAGGGAGCTGATGGACTGGTTGACGCGTTATCGGCTCCAGCCGTGGATGCCGCGAGACGTCTGACTCTCCGCACTTTGCACACATACACACGCGCACTCTTAAACATTGATCCACTCGCGCAGCGTTCATGGATGCGCTCGCGGTCACACTGAGGGTCGCGCGTGCAGCCTGCAGGAGCCTCGCGGCGCTGCGCAGGAACCTGCGTGTCGCGGATCTCCCCACAGCCCGACGACTGCGGCTTGTAAATTATGGATGCCAAACTGAGCCGAGTTCGTGAGCTCGTCTGTCACGGACTGAAGTCCCTTCCGGATACACAAACACACGCACACACACTCACATATGTATCGGCTTCATGGTTTAAACTGAAAAAACGCTGACGCACACCCGCACGGAGGACGAGCGGGGCACGCGTGTTTGCAAGCAAAGTAGGAGCCGACTCACCTGGCCTTAACCTCCACATGCGCCGGTGTCCTCTGTGGAGCCCCGAGCCCGGAACAGCTGCGGCGTCCGGTTACCGAGAGCTTAATTTTACTAATTAATCATCTTTTTGCGCCAGCGTGAACCGCATCCACACGCACACACACACAGGCTGGATCCAGTGGTTTCGTCTTACGTCCCCGCTGCCGCCGATCTGCGCCTGCCTCGCTGTGGCTCTGCTCGCATGGAGGAAGAGGAGCAGTGACTTTTGCCGTGCTTTGTTGGAGGCGGTAAGGCGGGGCGGGCCCACACGTGATCACCGCAAAAATGCACCTGTGGGGGCGCTTGAACTGGCCCAGTTCTCACCTATGCGCCTGGCTGCGCTCCACTATCCAGTCACCCAATCAGTATGTGTTTAATTAGACAAACGTCATGTGTGCAGACTGAGCAATCATTACTCTAATCAAAACACAGCTCTAATTCATGACAGAGGGTCCCAAGGCCTCGTTGATATTGTACTTTACTGATGCAGATTAATGAACAAACATGAGTATTAGAATAAGATGACACGTGGGGCACCTGGATGGGGGTCTTGATCTCAGGATCTCAGATTTTTCTCAGATGCTGGAGAGTTTGACCTCTTGGTGGCTGTGAAACTGGAAATGAAGCGCAGATACATGGGGCTGTTCATTGGAAACCAGTGGAATTGGCGATGCCTGCAAATAAAGGTAGTCCAGCTAAACTGGTATTTATTAAAGCGATTTCAAGACCGAGGCCTCTAACTCCCAACCTGGCTGTCTATAAACATGCTGAGTGGACACTTTCCTGCTGAAATCCTGTAAATGAACCCAAATGGGAAGCATTAAAGTAGTTACCAAATAAGGGTTTAACAAATAAAAGCCAAGTCCAGTTGGGATGTGTTGGCTAGCATCGGTTTTCCTGCAATTCAGCATCTCATCATACAGAAACTCCGAGCAGAGTTCAAACGAAGCCTTTTAATGGATGCAGACATTCAAATTTTTATGTGCAGAGCACTTTTCAAAACCCAGCTTGCAAAGTGCTTCACACAAGGAAGAAAGCCAGAGTGAGTAATTGCTCAAAGAAATCTAAAATTCAGTCAAACGGAGAACATGACGAGAGGATGAAATAGGTCAAACCAATCTGAGCAGCGCAAGGTAAAGAAATAAAGACTCTTCAGGTAAAGCTGACGTTGTGTGTGAGGGATTCGGAGGGTGACACGTCCACGGATGCTGATGCTCGTCACAGCTGACTGTGTGGGACACTCAGAGGGTGCAGCGTGCCAGCGAGAGCCACGCAGAAGTGTGTCATCCAGCGTGGGGCCGTGTCACACCTCGCTGACACACCGTTCACACACGGAGCCGGAGGTGTGCGATGCTCTCCGAGGCGAGGAACAGATCTGAGGTCTGTCGCTGCATTATTTATCCGTCCGGTTATTAGTGCTGTCCTGAAGCCAGAGGAAAAACCGCTGAAGTCCAGCATTGTCTCTGGTGATAATATGTACTATTTATTATTTAGTGCTGCTCACTTATTCATCACACTGACTGTTTTATTTGTTTTGGGCTTCGCTGAGCGTGTGTGTGGGGATTATGTGCGAGCATTCATGCGTGTGTGTCTGTACAGGTGTGTGATAGGGGGATGATGCTGACCCCCGCTGACCTTTCTGACTAGTCTCAAGATTACTTTTTCACCTGGGGGGGGCTTTATATTCTCGGGCAGAGATTTTCATCCGCTGCCTCTCTGTCGTCTTTATGGAGGATCACTCAAATAATCAAAGCATCTGCGTGACGAGCAAACAATGAGACCAACTCCTCAAACCCTCTGAACATCAGGCGTGTTGATGTTTACGCCTGGAAGAGCGTCATGAAACCGTGGTATGACGGGATTTTGAGACCTTTTAAAGGATGAAAATGTTCTACTGTTTGGCTAAAGCAGCTCTGTGGATGGTGCTCCACCACTTTGGTCCAGACTGAAATATTAATTAACATGAACTTTTGTGCAGACTTTCTTGACCCCCAGAGGATGAAGTTTAATGACTTTGATGAACCCCTCACTCTAGCGCCACCAGCAGGTTAACATTTTTGCCTTTTAGTAAGTCAGTGAGTTGTCTTCTGCAAACGAAGATGCTAAATGTTCATGTAAAGGCAGCAGATCCATGAAAACAGGTGCTCATTATCTTAACTGCAAAATCCTCTTTTTCCCCCTCTATAGTAAGACTACATGCAGGGCTTAAAATCAATGTGACTCCATCTTTCTTATGGTCTCACGAGGGACAAAAAAATGTATTTTAATGAGGCCGGCTCATATGGTTCCCATTCAGATCCCCTGCTGAAAAGTTTTAACAACGGCCAGTAGGGAGAGGATCAATAACGGGCTCGAGCTGCATCGAGCACCTGAGCTGTGTCCGTCCTCCCCTCAGGACAGATCAGCCCCCGCAGACCACAGCAGTGAACTGTGGACTAAACCTCGAGCTCTTTGGCACAGCGATCGAAAGGAAGCTCAGCCACGACATGATGAAACCTGCCTTGTTTCCTTCATATTTTGAGCACGAAAACAGCTCCGCCTCACTGAAATCACTCCATATGACTGCATCTCACACCTGAACCCCCCCCCAAATCTGCTCAGGACCCCTGCTCTCATTACACTCTACAGTGTAAATAAAACATCAAGTATCAGCCTCTCCTGCATCTAAAATTCCAATTTCCACCTATACACGGAGGTCTGGACAGGCCAAATCTATATCCTGAACCTGCTGTGACTCCCATCCCGGTGGCGGCCCCTCGTTAAGCCTCATCTGTGGGCGCTAACGATCACGCTCTCCCCTGCCTGGCCTTACAGGCAGCCAGGCGGGGGGCCAGGGGCCTCTATAATTGGTTTTTGGAGCACACCAGCTGTTTCATGTGCCCGCACGCCAGGCCCCAAAGGAGGAGGAGGAGAGGGGCTGCTCCCCTCCACCTACCCCCACCTCCCTCTTCAATCTCCCCCCTCCTCCCTTGCCGGATGAAAGACGTCTGCTGAGTAGACAGACAGTAATGTGGAGATGGAGCTGCCATATGTAACACATACAAACAAGATATATGAATAATGCATGCTACAGCATATGGTCCTTTTAACCAATAATCAATAATTACTCTAATATGAAGACATATAAATAGGCCACATGTAAAAATCTGTTGCTAACCGCAGCTGTCAATGTATTTGTCATATTTTCTCACAATTCTACAAGAAAAATCACAGAAATAAAACAAATTAATTCATAAAAAGAGAATAATATGTTTGATTTATAAAATGTAAATATAAATCTATTTGGCACATTAATTTCTTAAATGTTTAATAATATGAGCAGGTAAGTGAAGGGAGGAGCATGTATGTTTGAGATCATCCGTGCACGTTGCATGTTTTGTGTTGATGTTGTGTTGATTTAGTGGCCAAAGCATCAAAGTAGAAAAATAAATCCTGAGTGGTTGTGCAGGTTTCATTTCAGATTTTAAGAAAAAAAAATTTGTCTGAATGTTATTTGGCTCCTGAAAGTTGAATCTGACTTAAGGTGGTTCTGTTCATGCTGTGTATTCACAGCAACAAATACGCTTATTAAAAGTGTTTTGTTTGTTTGTTTGTTTGTTTGGATCAGAAGCCTCCGGATATGAAAACCAGCATGAGCCCAAGAAGCAAATCATTTCAAACACTGACATAAAAACTTCCATTTGCATTAGATTTTATGCTGATTTAAAAGCAGTTTTCCCCACAATCCCACAGAAATCCCACAATGCTCCACTGCTTTTTCCACTCTGTGAAGAACAATCCGGGTTCTTGTCATTTTAAGTGACGAAAACGGTCACTTGGGCGCTCGCAAACCATCACACACAGGCCGCTTTTCACCCCCACGGGGCACATATCAGCCTGTGCTGGTCCCCAGGGCGGAGCGGAGGTGCTGGAAAGTGGATCAGGGTGCAGCGAGGCTCCCTCCAAAGGGAGCAGTAAAGTCAATTACTGGAAGCAGACAGGAGGGGCTTTGTCTGGTATCTCATTAGGAAAATGAAATGCCTCTATGTGATCCATTTGATTTTGAGTGTCACTGGACTTTTTCTGCAATGTGAGAGTGAAAACATGGAGCTATAGGTGGACTGTGCCAGCAGAGGCAGGACAGAAGATGGAAATCAATACAAAGGCGCCCAAAGCCGTCCTGTTGTTCACTGACCCCGCGTCGTCTTACCCTGGAGGCCTGCATTCACGAAGGCTTTCCAGCTCCCATTAAAGCGCACGGGGGAGACATCGCATGATCTCCAAACAATGAGCAGTTAACTGAAGTTAAAGTCGCTTTATGCACTTTCCCAGACGGCAGCTCTCCTCCTGCAGCCTCACGCAGGGACACAAACGCCGTCAGCCGAGTGTTTTCTCTGCTTTCCCCTCGTGTCTCTACATGCCTGCTCATTTTCTGAACCTCAGGTTTCACCTTACAGGTAAGGAATGATCTGTTTTTCTCCACCTGGCTCCTGTTAGGTTTTTTTTTTTTTTTGGGGGGGGGGGGGGGCTGGCTGCAGCCCTTTGAGCTGTATTTGTCTTTGACAGTCCACAGAATAATGCAGTTTATCACCTCTCAGGTGCATGTTAATGGGTGTGTGTGAAGCAGTGTTTTAAAGCCTGCACAACATCCACCTCATCCAGCTGACGAGCTTAAATTTCCTGCCTCCGAGCGTCATCTCTTCATCACAATGGCCGTGAAATGAGGCCTCTCCTGAAATAATGGGATCAATAAATAGCTCGGCAGGGCGTCGCTGTCGTTCTGTGGAAGTTATTGATTCCTCATTTCTTTTATTCACACTCTAATATGACAGAACAGCTAGTGTGATTTATGCACAAAGCCCCTCTCGTTAGTGAAACACTCAATCGAGTTGCTTTTTAAATAACAGATACAGGAGCTGATATTTAACACATGAATGCCATCAAAAAACATATAACAGATGATTAATGTTTTCACTCTTCATTAGGATGATCTTAGACTGATGCAAATACCAGTAACAGTTTCAGCTTTTACTGAAGTAAAAGGGAAAAGTACAAGTAAAAGCATTTGTTGTTTCTTTGCAGAAAAACACCTCCTGTGTTTGTTATATGGATTTTTATTAGATCTTAGAACTGGATTGTTTTTATATATATTATAATACTGCTGAATGGTTTAATTTGTAATTGAAAAGTCGTTAGCGGTCAGATAAATGTATGGGAGTGAGTATTTGTCAGTAAAATATAGAGGAAGAGAAGTCAGGCGAGACATAAATCTGAAATATTTCAGCGCTTCAGGTTTGTATTTAAACATCTGAGCGAATGCACTTCTTTACTTTCCACCACTGATTTTAACCAAACTGGGTCTTTATTTATTTAAGTACTGCAGGAAGTAGAGAAATGAAGCAAGAGATGCGGCTGAGATGAGAGGCAGGAACACTCAGCATAAAGAAAACTGATAAGATGTTATCAAAGGTCAAACGCTGCGTTCAGTCAGAAGCACTGTGAGTCTCTCTGATGGTTCAGACAGATGGAGCTGCACAGTGTGAGGACTGTGGTGGTGCTGCTGGCGCTGGTGGTGCTGCTGCAGTGTGAGCTGCCTGCAACAAACACACACTATGGATCCTCCACTAACCCACTGACCTGCATTGCAGAGGCAGTTTTTTTCTCTTTGCTACGTGCTCTGTGTGTTCAATGAGAGACGAAAGTCTTTAGCAATGCTGCCGTCTAGTGTTCGCAGACAGTTACTGCACCAGACTGTGCAACAGGAGGCGTCCTTCCTTACACAGAATAATTAATCACTTTAATGTTGCAGCTGGTCAAAGTGCAGATAATCTGAGACTTTATATACTGCAGGTCAGAGGAGGAAGAGGAGCTCAGATCCTCCAATAAAAGCAGAAACATTATAGTCTAAAAATGCACCATTAGTCAAAGTCCTGACTTCGAGCTTAAGTATTAGTATCAGTATGCAAAAAATACATAAAAGAGCATTTTAATGTTTTACCTCATTGCTGTGGAGCAAATTTCAGACACTTTGTGTACTACAGAGTAGATCAGTAGTATGGTACTGTTTTATTAAAAAAAGTAACTAGTGAAAAGTCAAATAAATGCAGTGGAGTAAAAATACAATGTTTCCTCGTAGTGCGAAAGGAGTACGAATATAAAGAAGCATAAGGTGGAAATATTGAAGTAAAATACAGCACTTAAGTACAAGTACAAGCCACCTACTTGAGGGAGTATTAGTTTCTTTTCGACCACTGATTGAGACCATCAGAGGAACATAGAAAACAAACCTGATGGGAGTTTTATGAGGCTGAGCTGGGCGAGTATTAAATGATGTAGAACTCATAAAACCCTGTCATTGTATTTAATTGTACTATAAAATGACTTGCATATTTTACATTGATTAAAGCCTTTAACTCTATTTCAGTGCCCGCTTGCGTTCAGTTGTGTGAGAAGTTAAATCGTTCATTTAAAATTAAATTAATTAAATTACTCAGAATGGTTTTAGCGTCATCGCCATATTTCCAATTCAAATATCAGACTAACACAGTCTGATATGGTAAAGTGTCAGGCTAAACTTTAACCTTGTTCAAACAGGAGGCTGACTGTCGAGCGGCCCACAAAAACTTCCGGTTAGACTTTTCAAAATAAAGCTCCCTTGCCTATCTCGTCCTACTTTTACACGCACTTTGTAGAGGTCGCATTAAAGCTCATTCATCCATTATTTTGAGTGACATCACTATGGTGCTTTAGTCTGGTGACAATTATTTTGCCTGTTTTACCTTTCTGAGCTTCAAACTTTGGTAAACCTGGTGAGGTAAAAAGCGTGACATCAAATTCAGAAATCGGAAATTAATTAAATATGTTGTCTTTGTACTGTTTTAAATTGAGTATATATGAAAAGAATCATCAAATCACCTATTATTTATTCTGTTTTATTGTGTTTCACAGTCCCAAATTTTTCTTAATGATTCGCCTTTAATCATTTTATTTTGAAGGCAGAACAATCCAGTTCCGGTCCTCGGCCTCGCTCCTCTGTGCTGACCTGATGTCGTACATAAGCGTAACGTGACCACAGCAGTTGGATGCTCCACGGTCTTGACAGCAGACTCAGCGGATCGCAGCCGAACAACCGCTGACCTTCCGCCCTCCCTTAGCGCCGGAAACATGTCGCTGAGCCGTTTGGAGAAGCTGCAGGTATGGCTCTTCAAGGCGGTCGTGGGAGTCGTCTTTGCGCTGTTCCGGCTCCTGTCCCCGCGGAGACCCGCCGTGTCCGGAAAGAAGCTCCCGCCCGTCAGCAACCCGCTGCTGCTGGTGTCCGCGAGACAGCTCGCCAAGAAGATCCGGCGGAAAGAGGTGTGTAGCCGGTCAAAGCAGGAGGCGATGAGGCTGAGCAGACGAGCTGTAGCGTGTTTGCGTTCAGGCTAATTGTCACTTCATGCAGTCACACCTGTGGCATAGCGGCGTAACACACACCTGTGCTGCTTTATACGGAAGTAGCTATTCAGAAACACCTGTGCTCCTTCTGACAGGCTGCATAAAGCGGACTCTATACAAGCATCCTCCTCACAGCAAGCCTGTCACGAGAAATGCAATATTAACTTTATTTAGGCCGACAGGTGCAGGTGTTACTGCTTTATATTGAATGAAACACTAAGTTCATGTTGCATTTATTGGAGTTGTTGGAGATTTCATGCACGTGTCCATTTATCAGTTAGTCAACAATTTCAAGCAGTTTCTGAGCTAAAATGCTTCAGTTTCAGCTCAGGAAATGTGAATCTCTCAGGACAAACCTGTTTATAATGGATCTGCTCACTGTGTGCGTGTGTGTGTGTGTGTGTGTGTGTGTGTGTGACTAATCTGTAAATGTGGGGTTTGTGCAGGTGTCCAGTGTGGAGGTGGTGCAGGCGTACATTGACAGGATCCAGGAAGTCAACCCTCTGCTGAACGCCGTCGTAAAAGACAGGCAAGAGAGCCTCGCTCCTCCTCCTCCTCTGATGCTTTTAGCTCTTCGTCTCGTTCAGCGATCGGTTGATTGATCGAGTTCGATGGAAAGTGAATTGGCAAACAGGCGTTGAAGCAAATTGCTCCTCAAGGGGGGGATTTCTTTGTTGTGTGTGATTGTAAACTGAAGGTTTTTGGGGTTGGTGGCGTGAATTAAGACATTTAAAGACGTTCCACTGGGGTGTTGGAGATTATGAGATGTTTCTTTAATCAATAATTCCTCCTAACGGGTGTTTGGGGCTAAATTATTGTTTGTTTTAAAGCTGCCATTTTCCCTTTTAACTTGACTTGTGCAGAAAATTTGCCCGTGAAGTTGTTGCTTCAACAATGACGTGTAATCTTAAAATCAAGCCTTTTTAATCAGGAATTAAGCAGAATTGGGTCAAATAGTTTATTTCTCCCTCCTCCAGGTTCGACGCCGCCCTCCAGGAGGCGGCTCAGGTCGACAAGCTGATCGAGGAGGAGACCGGAGGAGAGGAGGTGCTGGAGGACCGGCTGCCTTTGCTGGGAGTCCCGCTGTCAGTCAAAGAGTCCTACGCCCTGCAGGGTAGGTGCCTGAAACCGAATCTGTCTGTCACTTGAAACCAGAGCTCCTCGCAGCCTCCTCCTCAGGGCGCTGTGGTCAACGTTTTCCCACGTTTGCGTCTTGCAGGCATGCCCTTCACGACCGGCTTGATCTCCAGGCGGGGAGTCGTGGCCACCGTGGACGCGCCGCCGGTGGCCCTGCTGAAGAGAGCGGGCGCCATCCCGCTGGGCGTCACCAACACCAGCGAGCTGTGCATGTGGCTGGAGTCCCACAACCACCTGTACGGCGTCACCAACAACGCGTACGACCTGGAGAGGATCCCAGGAGGGAGCTCAGGTCAGAGGCAGGGAGCCGCGGGCCGGCGTCGGCTCCGGCGGCGTTTCAGCCGGCCTCTCCGCGGCTCCTGGTTTTTCCTGATAATCGTATTACACTGCAGACGCACACGCAGGCTCTCAAAGGAGAAATCTGTTCACAGATCTCGGGCAGACGATCGCTCTGCTTCTGCTGCATCAGTCGTAATCCGTGGAGCCTTCTTTTGTTGTGATTTGATATTAGAGTTTATAAGATTATCAGCTGAAAGCAGGATGCGCTGTGGAGAACTGCAGGCTGATTATTGATGCTGTTGTGGTCGCCGAGGTTAACGTTTAACTGAGACTCTCTCCCTCTTCCTCTCCCCCGTCCTCCGCCTGCCTCAGGCGGGGAGGCCAGCATACTGGCAGGAGCAGGCGCGGTCGTCGGCGTGGGCTCCGACATCGGCGGCAGCATCCGAATTCCCTGCTTCTTCAACGGGATATTTGGCCATAAAACGACTCCGGGTGAGAGGAGCTGAATGTTAAATGTATTAATGCAGCCTGTGTTTATCCTGTGAGCCGTCTGCTGGTCTTTGGCAGAACTATATAATAATTAATCAAATGAGGACAGTGGATCACCTGAACCTGCTCTCATTACGCCTTCAGCACACAGGCGTCCGTCAAGGTCTTGAAAGTTTGGAAAATGCTTCATTTTTTAATTGTCATGCTTTCAAGGTTAGAAATAGGCTTGAATTTGAGCACACTGCTTGAAAAATACTCAATCTTTCGACATAATCTGGTGTTTCGTCTGCACATTCGCTCATGTGAAGCAAAAATCTTTCAGTATTTGATGTGAAACCACCCAGCCGTCGTGTTTTCAGTCATCTCTTGATGTCAAGTGTTAAATAATCACAATCAAAACTAAGATGTAAGTTAACATGAAGAGCTGGTGAAGGAAACAGTGACGGCATGGATTAGGGGATTTAAGAATTATGTAAACTTTATTTTTGGCAGCAAATTAGATGTGACGATAAAGGCTGCGAGAGTCTGGAAAAATTTGGTTTAGGTACCTTGAAAGTGCTTGAAAAGTGTTTGAATTTTACTCTTGCGAAGCTGTATAAACACTACCTGCTCAGCAGCAGCAGCAGACAGACATAATTAACATAATCAACTAGCTGTGAACTATCTGAGAGCCAGATATTCACTGAGGAGGTGGTGGAGACCAAACACGGAGCTAAAAGAGCCTGAAACTGGACTTCGCTCATTGGGTGGACAGAAACTCGTCTCCACACGACTGATGCTGCTGCTCTGTAACTGCTGGGCTGCTCTTCGCACAGCAGACTTCACGTCACTGTGTTGTGTCTGCAGGCGTCGTGTCCTCTGAGAACCAGTTTCCGCCGTTAACTGGCAGACGGGCCGAGTACCTCAGCTCTGGTCCCATGTGCCGCTACGCCGAGGACCTGCTGCCCATGCTCAAGATCATGGCGGGCCCCAACGCTCACATGTAAGAGCTCTGCCGGTGTACAGCTCACACAGTAGGTTTGTACACAGAGGAGAGCACGCTGTCTGCTCATGCACGTATGTGTATATATACACACCTGCTCTGACACGTGTGTACACATACATGCACGAGCAAAGTCCTGCAAATAAGAAGTTTAGTTCCAAAGTAAGCTAATAAAAGTCCTAAAATCGAATCGGATTTTAATATCGTACTTAAACTCGCAAAGAGTCGCTTCAGCTGCCTTTGTTTGCCTGACGTGCTCCTCGCTCGTGTGTCCACAGGCTGTCTTTAAACACGAAGGTTGACCTGAAGAAGCTGCGGTTCTTCACCATCCCCCACGATGGCGGCTCTCTTATGTCGTACCCCGTCAGCAAAGAGCTCATAGACATTCAGAGGAAGGTCTGTCTGCAGATTTGCAAAACGCGGCACGTCGGGGAGATTTTCAGAACTGAACATGTGATGTTCTCCAGGTGGTGGAGCGTCTGGAGGCCGACCTCGGCGTGAAGGTCCAAGAAGTGCGTTTCCCCGAGCTCCGCCACGGCTTCCAGATCTGGGACACCTACATGAGTCTGCCTGACAAAGATGGAAAGGTAGGTCAGCCTGACGGGCTCATCCAGAACGAGGCGAACAGTTTGGACGGAGGCCAGCGAGCGTCCGCCGCTTTTCCTGGAATGAAGATAAACGTCGTGGAATAATGTTTCACTGTGACAGAAAGCAGGCCGAGTTGTGACTCACAGCTCCTATTGTAGTCAGCTGCCCAGAAATGTCTCACTAATCTGTTTAGCTGCCCCCTCAAGCCCCCCCCCCCCCCCCCCCCCGGATTAAATCAGCGATTCCTCCAGTTACAAAAAGAGACATTTAAAGGTTACATGATGGTAGAATTATTCAAAATTTCACAAAAAGCAAACATTAATGTACAACTTCACGGAGCAGAAATGATGTTTTCTCCCTTTAATCATCTCACAGCCCGTCAGATTCAGACTGTGACCCTCTGCAGAACCACAGGACTGAGCTACAAGCTTCAAACTCGCTCCACCTCGACCAACAGGAAAATCTTAAACACACACAACATTTACACGCAGTCAAGTAACCCTTTCATAACCGGAATATCAGCAATAACCCGGTTGCGCACGGCCATGTAAACACAAGAACCCTTTTGAAAAACCCAAATATGCTCATATTCCGGGTTTTAAAAACCAGACTATGGCCTGTCGGAATATCCCCATCGAACGGCACATTAATTTGTGTTCTGCGCATGTTCTATTCGCAAGGAATCTTGGTCTTTGGGGTGCAGGTAGCATGGATATGGATGGCACAGCTCCGGCTCCATTTCCTATTTCTTCATGTTCTCTCCTTCCGTGAAGACAGCGAGACAGAATAGTGTCCAGTACTGGTGGTGGGTCAGCGCCAGCCCCGGGCTGTTCGTTATCCGCCGTGCTGCCGTTGTTATTGTTTTTGGATACAGGAAGAAGAAGCTGAAATGACGCGCATTGCCTCATGACGTTGTCCGTGCGTCGCTGTTTTGATCGGGATATCCCAATTGATTACCCGTTTGCTCACGCATGTAAACCGGTTATTCTGAATGTTTCAGAAACCTGAATATTGACTGCATGTAAACATAGTGAGTGATGTGTGAATTTGAGCAGTCTAATGTAAAACATTTTATTTTATTTATTATTTTTAAAACACCTCCCTCTCTCAGCCTCCTCTGCCGTTTCCTGAGATGCTGGGGGAACCGGGACGACCCGTGTGGCCTCTGTGGGAGCTGCTGAAAAAGGTGGTGGGAAAATCCGACCACACCATGGCTGCTATCGGTGAGCATTGATTTGAGCTGGTATTCATGGAGTTTGACTTTTACTCAAGGCTGTTTTTGAACTCTTGGCTTCATTTGTTTATTCATTGTTTGTTCACTGTTGCTCATAAAGCTAAAAACCCAAAGAGTCCAGTATTAAATAAAAAGAGGGAGAGAGCCTCTGCAGGGAAACATGGAGGAAAACTAAGCTGAATATGGTTTATTGAGGGAAAATCAAGCTCGCTGATGCTATCGTGCTCACCTTTATTTCACTGTGTGTGGCGTCTCCAGGTGTGGCCCTGCTGGAGACCCACTCTTCCAAACACTCGACCTTCATCATCCAACAGAAGGAGAAGCTGCAGAAGGAGATGGAGGAGCTGCTGGGGACTGACGGTGTTTGTCTTTACCCCTCGCACCCCCGAGTGGCTCCCAGACACCACCACCCGCTCTTCAGGCCCGGTGACTTCGCCTACACAGGTGAGTCCTGCCCTCCAGCGTAGGACCTAAGGTGACCTAAAGATCGTTAAGGCTGATGGATCTTATTGCAGGATCCTGACGTTCTTCTCTACCCGCAGGTATAATCAACATCCTGGGGCTGCCGGTCACCCAGTGCCCTCTGGGTCTGGGTGAGGAAGGTCTGCCCCTGGGTGTGCAGGTCATCGCTGGGAAGCTGCAGGACCACCTGACCCTGGAGGTGGCGCTCTACCTGGAGAAGACGTTTGGAGGCTGGAGGGACCCCGGAGCCAAATAAAACCTCACACTTTAAGCAGATCTCCAGACCGGAGCTGCTCGCAGACCGTCTGTCTGCTGTAGTACACAAACACCACGAGGTTCAATCAGATCGATGAAGATTCAGGACGAGATTGATTTTTGCACTAATGGAAGAATCGGCTGCTCCAGTGAGCGCCAGTCATGATTTTAGAATTTGCCCAGTTCAGTGACTGTTAAGTCACGAGCACAAGCTTTAAAAAAAGGCTGATTTTAGTGGAAATGAGTAGATGTTAAATTAAACATTCACACAGTCAAACTAAACACGGCGTTCGTGCTGCTCGTGCTGACCTTTAGAGGACTGGCACATTTAAGTCCCTCTTGTTTTGGGACCTGCACCTGTACAGTTACATGTGTATTATTAACATTAAACCTACTGTTGCTATGGTAACTCTCAGTCAGCACAGGTTAAAGCTTTTAAAGGTGCTAATGAATCATTAAGGTGGACTTTGACCTGCGAACAAGTGCAGTTCAGCGAGGGCAGGTCACGCTCATGAATGCAGCCACCCAGAATAATGAAGCTCCTGCGTAGCGTGTACTGTGAGTATGCACTGGTTTGTACTGGGTAACAGCTGGTACTGGACAGTAAAAAATGTTTAACGCACTGACAGAGTCATGCACAACCTTAGCCGTGTGCCTGGTAACGTGAATGTATGTGAATTCAGTGACTGTCGCCTGTCTCATGCTGCATCTCATTTGTTTCAGTTAATTAAAAAAAAAAAAAAAAAATCTTTCCTGTCGTTTGTACCTCGTTTATCTGACTGTGGGACTATTTCTCGGCTGAACTACTCCTTTAAACTCACCACGTGATGAAGAGTGAGTGCAACCGCGAGGAAGAAAGATGAAAACGCCGCCCTGGAGTCTGCTGTCACTTTATTTTCTTCCCTTCTTTTGAAAAAGGATGAAAAATTATTAAACATCTACCAGAAGGCTCCCAGCAGAGCTCGACAGCGTTCGCGATTCTCCGCCGCTCTCTCTTTCGTCACCTCCGCGATGACCGTCGTCGTCCTCCTTTTTTATTTCTTCTCCCATGATTCTGTTCTGAAAGGTCCAAGATAAGCTGCGAATGTCACATTCATACAGAAAAATACAGACAGCTCGTCTCCTCTTCGCGCCTCTCGGTACGAACGCTGAAACGTGCCGTCGTCAGAAAGATTCTTCCGGCGGCATTCAGGAATCGGAGGCGACTTAAGAACAGAAACAATAAAAAGGGTAATGGAAACAAACAAAAAGTACAGAAATATTCTTCATAGAGTCCTGCATGATGGCAGCGCAGGCAAAGGGAGGAGCTCTCTCTCCTTGATGATCTCACCTGCCCAGTGCTCGATTTGGCCCAAACGTGTATGCAAATACTTATGTGTGTAAACTTTTTTTTTCTTTTTCTCTGAAGTGGATAAGAAATTGTGGGTGTGTGACTGAGCGAGCGAGCGCCTCAGGAGGTGTTGGTGATGGGTTTGTATTTCTTGAGGCGGGTCCACTGCCCTGTGGAGTAGTTCATTTCGAAGACTGTGTCCACCAGCATGGTGGTGCTGCCGGTGCCGTCGGCTTTGGGCAGGACCTCCGTGTGCTCGCTCAGCTTGATCTGGATGATGTCCCCCTGCTCCGGGCAGGGGTTCTCTGCAGGACAGACCACAGGAAGCAGACCAGTTACTACTGGTCCCACCGGGCGTGTGTGTGTGTGATGAGGAATCATCGGGGACTGTGGTGAGAGTCAGCCACTGATTTTCATCATTCCCCAAAATGACATTTAATATGATCACTCAGACAGATATGCAAACTCAAGTAGCTAAGACTGACTACTGGGAATTTAGATCCCCATATGTCCTGAATATCTGCCGAAATCTGGTCTGATTTCATGGAAATACCGGCTGGATCTCATGACTTTTAGCATGTAACTATAACACCACACACCACTTATGATAGATACAGCCTGATCTGTTACCTCACCTGTATATTAAAACTAAACAGACAAAACCAACGTTTTCAGTCCTTAAACCACTGAAATTATAAATGATAATAATCTGAAATATTATGCTGAAATGGCTGCATGTGTTTCCTTCCCTATAACCTCAGGCCAGCGTGATGAAGATGCTCATATGACACCATACAACACATGAACGTGTTGAGATGAATATGCACTCGGTATACTCAGTTAGGGACTGGCTCTGTGAGAAAGATGAGACCATTAGCTCGCTGCTGTACCTCTGGATCCAGCCATGAAGCCCAGGATGAGCGCCTTCTCTGGTCTGGTGACCTTGTTGGCCGTCTTGAACATCTCCTGGGCCGCGTACATCTGGTCTCTCTGAGGAGCAGAAACAGAGACTTTAGCTGGCTGAGCAGATCGGTGAGAGCTGAACCACACAGAACGCTGAAAAGGACTTCATGAGATGTTCTTCCAACACTTCGCTCCACCTCACCGTGAGTGACAGATTCTTTTTGGGCTGGGGCTGGGCCGGTGTGGGGGTTGGCGTTGGGGTCGGGGTCTGAGGCGTGCTGGGAGGCTGGGCTGGGGTCTCCGGCTGGCTGGCGGTCGCAGCTGCAGGGGGCCCGTTGCTGGCGGGGGTGGAGACCGGCGTGCTGGGGGACGTGGGGGTTGCGGGATTGGCCGTGTTGCTCGCGTTGTACATGGGCGTCCTCTGTTTGTACTGGCCAGGTAGGGTGGCAGTGGCGCCGGCGCCCGCTGTCGCTGACTCCTCTGGCTGTCGAGCCGACTGCAGCGTGTCCCGTCCTGAACCACCAGCGTTCGCTATGGAGTGAGGGAAAAGACAATGTGAGACCGACTTCATGCTCCTGCAGGGAAGTTTTCTTTGCCTCTTTGATCCGCTGAGTGCAGGACAGGACAATGCCGTGCGTCTAACCTGGCTGTGCCTCGGAGCTGGGAATGTAAGAGGAGGAGGGAACCATGCTGGGTGTGGCTGGTAGGTAGCTGGTTGACGGCAGAGGATTCTGGAAAAGAAAAGATTATGTTATGACAGGGGCAGAAAAACTGAGGAAAGACAAAGGAGGGGGTAACACGAGACAAAACAGGAACATCAGAGACGGGAGGGAAGCACCTGTGCAGAGACGAGGCCGGCGGCGTAGTCGGGTGTCGTATTTTCCACCACCGCTTCTTCTTTGGCTGCTTTCTCTCCGGTCTCTGTTTCTACAGCAGAAGAAAACATTAAATAAGCATCAGTGCGACCACATGTTCTCTTGACTAAGACATTGAGGGCGTAGCTGTAAAACCTGGGACTGACGGAGGCCTGGAAATATATTTACCCAAAGTCTTTCTTCTCCTCTTCGCTTCCCTTCCAGCTCCGACCATGTCCAGCTCTGAGATATCTAACAGCTGAAAAGCAGGAGCAAAAGTCAAACCTCACATTTATCCAAGAACTGAATGACTATAAAACACAACCACACAAAGATGCAACCTCACCTTGACCCCCCTCTCTTTACGCAGGGGCGTCCGTGCAGGGGCGATAGGTGTACGGTTACTGGGAGGGCTGAACATACTGGGGGCAGTGGGGCTGCGGAATGGGGCCTTGGGAATCCCTTTGAGAGGAGCTGTCATGACAGAAGACAGAACAGTTGACTTTTTTGGCTGATATTGTCATGATTAAAATAAGGTGTCAGCGCTGAGAGAGTAGATGTGTGGCGGCATTTATTGAACTTCAACTCACTCGTAGTGTCAATCTTTTTGACCAGCCCTCTCCCTTTGGCATGAAAAGGCACTCCGGCTGTCTTTTTCAGCTGCTGGGCTGTCTCTGTGGCTAGAGTAGGAAAGAGGATACAACACAATGAAAAAACATACACACAATTGCAATTTCCTGTATTCTAACTACAACATTGTGAGCCAGAGGGTCTGGGACAGATGTGCATTAACAAATAAATAATCAACACACACATTTCTCTGATCTTGTACACATTTGTAACATCAGTTACGTAGTGTAACTGCAGGTTCTGTGATACAGTAACAACCCTTTAAGGCTATTGCTGGTGGGTTTATCCCTCATGCGCCTGCACAGCACTGAACAAACTCCCATCCATGCTCAGCTACTAGATGGGCCACACTTCCAGTGTCATCCGAGGATAAATTGCATTGAGACCGGACAGTCGGCTCCTGTAAACAGCTTTTCTTCAGCCACCCACGGGGCCAGAGGGGCCCAAAACGTAAGAAGGCTGCGCCTATACTCATAGAACCTGCATCAGCATCATATTTCACATAGGCTTTGCCCTCTAAGACTTTCACTTGTGGGATAAGGGAGAAGTAGGATATAGTCCGTGCTGCACCAGGTCGTCCGGTACCACTAACACAAGTAGTGAGAGCCAATACGGCACCCCGTGATGAAGAAAAACACACATTTCTCATGTGGCAACAAGGCTGGAAACAGGGGAGCCTGCTGCTGAGAAGCAGAGAGGAAAAAACTGGCCACACATGCTGCTGCAGCAGCCAAAGCATCTGTTCTCTGCTGCTTCTCTGCTTGAGGACGGTGAGCACAGCAGGAGCACGGTGCCTGTGGAGTCAGAGCCCGGCGTGCATGGGATAAACCCACAAGCCCTTAGAGGGCAAAGCCTAAATAAAATCGAGTTGAAATATGCCAACGCACACCACAGTAAATAAAAGAAGACACTGATATGCTGTGTTTGTGTATTAGATGAAGTGTGAAGTAACATACATTTCTGCAGCAGCTCTGCTCTGAGGGTGGCACTCTTGGGCTTCCTCTTCAGCTGGAAATGTTTGACAGGGGGTGTAAGAGGTCCCACCAGAGTGGTTAACGCGCTCTTGTTCAGGTACTGGCACTCCAGAGGAAGCATGGCCGATGCCTCACACTCACTCACTGGGGAGGAGAAGGGGAGACATTGAGCAGCAATTCACCGCAGGACACTTCAAAGTTAAAAGTCTGTGCTTGCTTTAAGCGTCACCGCTCACTTTGCTACCTGACTTACTGACGTTCAAGACATGTTAAGTACTCTAGCTGACAAAATACAGAGAACTTCTTTTGCACATAGCACTGTTGTTACAGGTGCAAGTTTTGTAGCACAGGAGGATGCTGAAAATTATGTCAATCATATCAATATTTTTATATATTTATATGGGATTAGAGCTTAATTTGTACTGTTCATGTGAAGCACACAAACCCTCACCTCAAACAAACCATCAGTTTGTGTACAAGGAATTAAACTGTGTCCAGTTTTATAACAACAGCCTAAATAACCTCAAGCATAGACAGTTCTGTGTGATGAACAAATACAAAGCAAACTACAAGAAGTACAGAAATATTTCAATCATAAATCTTCTCTGTAGCCTCAGTTATGTTAACCTTCACTCAGCTGGATTTCCCAGTCACTGTAAGTGATTCATATCATTTTGTAATGACCAGTGATGGTCATCAAGAAAGGAAGTCCCCACACTGATCAGCCGAACTGACACCATGTTTATCTACACAATGGGCCTCTCTGGTGGTTCACCAACCAGCATTAGGAAGTACTTCTACTAAAGAAGGTAGTGTAAATACTGCTGTGTACATGCATTTATTGCATGCAATTAAACATAAAAGAAGATCACACATTCCTGACCTTTCTCCCTGAGTTCTCCAAGAATATCCTGCACATTTGGATTCTGCTCCTCCAGGTCCAGATTGAGAGAGCCGGTCTCTGGGAAGGATTTGAGGATGTCTGCAACCATCAACACCCAGGGCTCTGAGTCCACCGTGGCCAGCTGGATTATCTCTGACAGGGCCTCTTTCATCTGGCCAGAGAGGATGGCAGTGTAAGCGAAATAAAGGGCGAACACATGCTGCCTGAAAGTTCATGATCAGTTAATAACTTATTACTGTTTAACAAACTAATGATTGTTAATCTTCCAGTTTAAATGTGGAATTTATCAAAATGTAAAAATAAGCCCAGCCAGCCGTCTTCAATTTACTTATTTTTCTGACCGATACCCTAAAAATCCAAAATGCATTCAAGTGACAACATCAAACGAATGTAAGCAATAAAAGGCGTCACATTTAAGAGGCAATTGTTTCAGTATTTATTAAGAAACAAATACCACTTTGCTGGAGAAGCCCTTCAAATGTTTTGCAGCATTTCTGTGTCATACATGACGGCATACTGGACTGTTCACCAGATTAAACCGTGCATTTGAAAGCAATTAACCGAGAAAATGATTTACAGATAAGGAGAATAATCATCAGTTTCAGCCCTAATATTAACAAACCCAATTCTTTGTGTCAGTCCTTTCACAAGCAGCAGTGTCAGATATCCTCCAACTTCTCCATGTTAAGGATTTGCTGCTCTTTTCGTCTTATACAGTTATATATAGTTTGAACATATTTAGGTTTTCATGTTTAGGTGCACCTGTATCATCCTGGGCACCATGATGGTCATTATACACATTTTTCAAAGCTTTAATGGACCAAATAATTTGTCACTTGTTCAAGAAACTAATTGGCAGATTATTCAACAATGCACATGATTGGTTTGTTGCAGCCTTAATGTCAATTCATTAAAATTAGCTGCACTTTGTGCAGCTGCAGCACAGCAGTCCACCTTTAATAATGCAGAAGGGGGCATGCTTTTATTTATTTTTTCACATTTTACATTTATTTTCTCATTCCTTACACTTCTGTACTGTTATGACCTGTAGGACTTCACATTGATGTACTACCACTTACACTTACATAAAGCATCTCAATGCTTCTTTCACAATTTGTCAGACTACACAATATATCTGAGTTGTACGTGCAAAGACTCACAAGACACTACTGCAGATGTAAGTCCTTTGACTCTGTTTAGCAAACTGTGTGAATATGCACGACACAGTGATGACAGCGATCTAACGTTTGAAAGCTTAACAAGTGATATGTCCGACAAGATGCTGGTACCGCCCTCCAGCTCTGCAAGTTAGCGCTCTTGTGCCCATCCCACCATAATGTCTGTGCGAGACCCGCTAGGCTAATGTTACCCGTCGTAGCTGGCAAACCACTGCGGAAAAACAGCAATTATGTATTCACGTCAAGTTAGCCGTGTAGCTACCTAACGTTAACCTTAATGCGAGTTAATGCTGTTCTCTGGAGACTGAGGTAAACACGTCAGAAAAAGACGCAGGAACGTCAACTTGATGCTTCTTGGTTAGCTAACGATGTTAACCGTCGCCAGTCGTTAAAGATAGAAAGCTAACGATAGTTTAAGGTTTAATCGCGTAGTTAGACATTTCACCGAAAGTCTAACACAACACAGGAATAGGAGAGTTTTGATTTACCGCAACTAGCCGGAGATTAAGCTTTTTTTCTAAGCTGTTTATAAAACTTAATAATTAGCTTACCTCACCTGTAAGGCTAACAGCTAGCTAACGCACAGCGACCCACCTCGTCAACGGTCCGCCGGGGAAGATGCAGCATCCCGAGCAGGAGTTTCAGCTTGACGGGCGGCGATAAGCTTGAAAAGCACAGCCGTATGTTGTCGATTACTGACACGGTGAGGAGAGAAGCGATGCTCGGAGGCGTCCAAAGCTCGTCCGTGGATCCCAGTTTGTTGTGAAGCCACAGGCCGGTGTCGCTGTCCTTCATCGACGCCATCTTGGAAAAAGAAGTGTTTTGAGTTCGGGCATTTTAACGGGCTACCTAAGAAAACATTTAGGACCCCGCCCACAGCCGGGTGGGGGGGCTTGTATCAACACCGAGCCATGAAAAATCAAGTGGAAAAAAGAAAGATATATGTCAGCTTTAAGGTTATGGCTGTATTATTGTTTTGATCAGTTTTGTCTGTTTGCATGTTATTTTGTTAATAAAGTTTCAAAAACGGCGCAATTCACCTTACGAATGTAACTATCTGGGTATATCTGACAGAAAGGTACACATTATTTAAACATTTTAAAAGGTTTTATGACATCTCAAAACATGACTAAAAGAAGTGGAAATGATGAAACACTATAAATGCACATTGCATTGCAATACATATTAATATAAAAAGAAATACCAAGATGCTTTACTCAAGTAAAAGTAAAAACGTTTACTTCAGAGTAAGTTGATAAGTATTCACAGAAAAAATGTTTGTAAAAGTAAATCTAAGTGAAAGTACCCATAATGCAGAATGGCTATATAGAGTGTATATATATTAGTATTATTATTTCTTGTGTATTTGAATGCAAGCAGCATTTTAATATGGTAGTTGATTGAGATGGTGCTAATTAAAGTAATTTCCATGGGCCTACTCTCGTACTTTAACGTATATTTTATAAACTGGTCCTATGCTTGTATGTTAAAAATTAATATAAAAAATATCTGGTAACTAAATCTGGAAGATAAATGTAGTAAGGTAGAGTATATCCCTCTGAAATGAAGCGCAGTGGCAGAAAACGGAAATACTTAAGTGTAAACTACATCCAAATCGCCATTTTTCAAATGCCTTTAATTTGAATATTTTCACCGGAAGTCTTGATTCTGGTCCCCAAAGCCAAATTTGATATGCCCCGCGCATGCGCGCTCGTTAAATCCACATAAAACAATCCCGAGGTGGGCATCTTGCGCTGATCTGGTGTTCTGCAAAATATCATCGACTGATTCGCGGTAGGTGAACAAGCAGTTTGCTAAATCAACTCATTCTTCTCAGTAAATTGTATATTTTTTTTTAAACACGTACAAATATGTGGCAATGAAAACTGGACTGCTTTCCAAACAAAGCCTATTAGATTGTGTTTGATTGATTGACTGACGGCCGCGTGAGGACGTTTACCGTTTTGTTGTATTTCTGCAAACCGCACACCTGTACATTTCATGTCTGATTCCAGAGGTGAGCGATCACATCATCATCATCCTCATCAGTATGGCATCCAGCGGCTATCTGCAGGCAGCGGTGCTCCTGCTGGCGGTCCAGCTCCTCTGTCTCGGTGCAGCTGATGCGGATCAGGAGAGTGGGACTGTCATCCCGGCCGAAAGTAGGTGGATTTAAACACGAGACTGGGCTTTTTGTGCCTGTTCGGTGCAGGTTTGTAAAGGTTTGCTGGGTGGAGATCGGTCTGGTGGTAGTCACAGGCCAACGATAGCAGGTCCCCACAGAGGTTTCTCATTGGGAATTGTAGGTCATCCTCATTGGTGTATATACACACCACAGCATGAAAAAGGGCCTGCGCTGCAGCTTTAAGACCCCTTTAATCATCTCTTAAACAGTGTGGACATTTAAAGATAAAAAAAACCTTTGCTTTTGTTCTGCAGCCACCTTTGGTGACAATTGGAAATTTGACTGTTTTGTGATGGAAAAAACAAACAAAACACTGGGATCCAGCCTTTTATGTACTTTATTTAAAGGAAAAGCTTCTGAAATATCAGTCACACCAAAACGTTGACCTCTCCAGTGAAAGCCAAATTGATAAAACCAACATAAATATCCCTTTAAAGCAACACTGTACGTTTTAAAAGTAGAACTAACACAATCTCGGTTGGTCTGGTATGACCACTAGCTTATGGTGGCTAATATTAGCTGATGTTAGCAAGCCTTAGGTAAATATAACACCTCTGAGTCAGGCCACTGGCTTTATCTACCTGTGCTGCTGCTGCACAACATCTAGTCTGTGATGTTTACTTGTGACCACAATCTACAAAGTATTAATGCAAATAATCCACCTGGGATAATTCAGGCGACCGAGAAAACATAAAGGTGCATCGTGTGAATTCTTCCCTCTCGTTTCCAGGTCGCCCATGTGTGGATTGTCACGCCTTTGAGTTCATGCAGAGGGCACTGCAAGATCTAAAGAAGACCGCCTTCAACCTCGACGCCCGGGTAGGTGGAGTCCAACAAAATCAGCTCATTTCCTGTGATGATGGTGACTTTGGATATACTGGAGGTTTTATGATGTGCAGTCATTTCATTGCGTTTAATGTGATTTTATGAAGGTTTTTGCATTCGTTCTGTTTATTCATATCACGTGATTGTACTTAGTTCATTCAGCAGGGCCAATACAAGTCAGTGTTGTCTTATAGGGAGAAGTAAAGCCACAGATATAACGTCTGTGTGGCGCTTAGCTGAAGCTAATTCCCAGCTAGCGTCCCTGGTTCGGTAAAAAAAACAGTTGTGATGAAACACTTCATGCACTGGCGAGGTCTTTCTGTGTTTTAAAGATCTAAGCTTTTGCCTTTGTGAATGTCTTTAATTATATATTTTTGTAAAAACTTAAATGAGAATATTTAGCGAGTTTCATCTGATGCTCCATTTTCCCATTAGCATCTGCTGTATGCCACTGAGTGTGTTACAGCATACCTCTAAGTGTACAAGGACGTACAAATGATATTTTCTTTATTTATGTATATGATCCAGCTATTAGCAAACTATAGTTAAATTGGCACATACATTGCTGCATGATAATGAACCCAATAATAACCCATAATGACCTTGATAGCAGGCTGATACTTTTTGATAAATTGTTATCAAATAATATGAAAATAACACTTTTTCCAGTGTCAACAGTGAACCTTTAAACTCAATAATAATGTTTTATTTCTGTCTTTTACTGCATTATCTTTAATACTACTATATTTAATACTTAATACTAGATGTCCTGGCTGATGAGCTCGAGGTCTTTAGCAGAATTATATGCAAACAAAAACGTCTCACTTATTACTTTATTGAACCTATGATGCAGACGGGTTGGAGGATGTTTTTTCAGCCCAGGGTAGCGTCTGCAGGGTCTGCAAAAGTCTGCAATATAGAGGGTTTTTGAGCAGTGAGGAGGTGGAAATCACAACCTTGAGCTGAGCTGATGTGACACGTTGCTTTGTCCACGGCAGACGGAGACGCTGGTGCTGAGGGCCGAGAGGAGGGCTCTGTGCGACTGCATGCCCACCAACTCACTGCGCTGAACGCCCGAGGACACTTCCGCCCGCCACCACACTCTGACAACAACCCTGTTCTGAAACCTCCGCCATGCACAGCGATTTTCATCTGATCAACACAACAGGCACTTTATTTTCTTTTCTCTCACGTCACCGTCGAGTCAAGCTTTCATTTGACGCCACGCATCTTTAGGGAACTTCTCGTTTGAGCTTATTCGGGCCGACTTTTATACCACAGACGTTTTACATGGTGAAACTAGTTTGTCTCCATCGTCATCGGGTTTGGGTCCGTTCTCATTTGTCTCCTACGAAGCATAAACTATTTTTTGTACTTTTTAGTATTTGACTGTATAATGTAGATACAGTAGAATGCATCGGTAACTTCACTCGTTGAATGTGTTGTATGAGATTAATGTTTACGACGATTACACACATTGAACTGTAGCATCACGTGGAATTTATTTAACTGCTCAAGTTTAATAACAGTTTTTAATGACTTCATTAAACGACCAGATTTCACTGATTAGAATGAATCGGTTGCTTCTTTCACAAGAAAAAGTTATTTCTTTGTAAAAACCAAGTTTTTTTCTTAAGAAATATGAGAAAAAAAATTGACGTTTCAGCAGAATTCCAACAATATTTTCGGACTTTTGTTTGTTTTTTAGGCGGAAAAAGCGTACTTGTAAGTCTTGATTTAGCACAGCACTGTAGCATGAATTTACAGCACTTTTTGTTAACCTACTGTTGATATAGATTGTATGTATAGATCCGGTACATGTACACGAGTATGTGTAATGGAGGTGTCTACAGACTTTGTCTTCTGTGTCTGACAAAGGTGTATGCAAGGATGGTGATGAACAATATAGTTTAAAAGGAACTGCAATATCGGCAACGGGGGGGAGGGGGAGGCCGGATAGAAGAGCGCAAGCTGCAGCAGGGGACATAGAGATAGAAGTAATAAATGTCTTATTGTTGCTTGTTCATGAACAGTGTACTTTGTTAATATTACGTCTCAAGACGCCCATTTATTGTCTTAATGTTGTACCTATCAATAAAAACAATGAATGATCTTTAGTGCCTCTGTTATTTTCTTTCCCTGGCTGGGACTTTTATTACAGTTCATCAGTGTGATCCGTGATGAAGAGGCACCATGTGGCTTTGTGCTGGCGTTAATAAAGACAAATTCATTCATTCATTCATTGTGGACTCGGCTCGGTCTCGCAGCTCAGTTGTAGGTGTAGCACTCTGATGACTATGTGTAAAAAATGTGTAAAAAGTATTTCCACCTCTACAATGGTTTAATGTCACAGATGAGAGAAGAGAACCAGTGCTCACATTGTAGAAACTGCAACCAGTGGATTCAACTGTTGGTTGTCAGTAAAGCTGCCATTTAATTTAATACTTCCATGCCATGAATCTTATTTTCTTATATGTTGTCCATGTGAAAGACATTATTATACCTATGTTCATACATATAAAAGAAAAAAATAGCAAATATTTTCAGGTTCCAGCATCTCAAGTGGGATGATTTGCTGCTTTTGTCTGTTTTATATCATTGTAAGTGGAGTTTTTTTTAGTTTTGGACTGCTGGAGAGACAAAAGAGAAGAGAGAAGAGATGTCACATTGAGCTCCAGGAAACTGTAATGGGCATTTTTAACTCTTTCCTCCACATTTAAGACAAAAGTATTCATCCATTTGTTAAGTTTGACAGACGAGCTGATGCCACGCGGAAACACCTTCGCATCAGAAAACACTAAAATGTAGATTTAGTTGTTTCAAGTGTTGATTCCAGTCTACTCGGGAGTGACAGCAGACTGTAAATTGAGGTGTTGCGGCTCTCTGTCTTTTAACATTTGTAGCACAGATTACGCTTTTATGGATTCATCTAAAGCTGAATGTCTCAGAGCAGCACCTTGAATCACAGCGGCACGTCCCCTCTGTGTTCATTCATCCAAGGAGCAGGTCTGCAGGGCCTCACCCCTGTCACCATTGCGTGTGTGCGTGTGTGTGTGTGTGTGTGTGTGTGTGTGTGTGTGTGTGTGTGTGTGTGTGTGTGTGTGTGTGTGTGTCAGCTACCAGTCACACAAGTGATGTTATAAGGTCTTGCTGTTTTAGCTGACCTCATCCCCTCCCACACACACACACCTCTTTATTTATTTACATCAGGGGAAAAAGAAAAGCTGCAGTACCCGCATCTCCACCAGCAGGGGGAGCTCTACGTAAAGGCAAGCTGCCAGCTGTGTCGCAGCACTGCAGCACTCTCTACTTCCCCCATGGCTGTAAATGCAGATGGGGTGAAACACTGTAAATAGAGACAAAAAGAGTGAAGCGAGGCACTAAAGTGGCCACTGAAGTGCCTGCAGTGACCTGGCAGGACTCTCAGCCCCGAGGCACCACCATGAACCGCCAGCAGCATCGAGGCAAACCCCCCTTTTGCTGCACCACCGCCTCATTACAGAGGATGCTCCAGTTCTGTTTCTGAGGCAGCTTAACATGGCAGCTTTTACAGGAAGCGGTGACTGAGAGGTTTGAGTACGCAGGGACAGCAAGTATACGCTGAATCACTCTGAAAAATCCTTGTTGTCAAGCAGCCTCCACTTTCTTTCTCACTCCCTCTCCCACTCACTCACTGGCTTGATCTCTCCACAGAAGCCTTTCAACTTTTCTTTCATCTGCTCCTGGAAAAGCTGACTGAATCGCTGCAGCGAGCTAAACCCTCAATGCTTCCTTTCCCCCGTCTTGGTATTGATTTGACCTTGCCATAAATGTTCGCAGTTTGACTTTTTATTTTTTGCACACTAGAAGCCAACCCAGTCAGGATGAATCTGAAGCAATAATTCAGCCCTGTGCTCAATGTGGAAATGAGTGGAAAGATCAGAGGTCAGCGGTAGCACAAGATCGCACATAGAGGTACATATTATATTCACAAGAAAACTAGAGTGGTGTCAGATGAGCAGGTACCCATTATCGACACCACTCGTCACATCTCAAATGTGTCATTTGGAACTGATTTTAAGTGGATGCTATAAACCTATTGATTATATAAATGTGAATATTGTTTATCTATTACCTTTAGCTGCTTTAGCTAAACATTTAAACTGCCTTAGTCATTGCTTTTAGCTCTTTCCACTGTAAATCCATTAGTTTAAGATAACAATTTCCACCGTTCATCAAGCTAATGATTTGAACATCATGAGCTAACGTCCAGCGTTCATCCATTAATTTGAGCTAACCATTTTAACTGTTTATCGTTAGCTATATTAGCTATAGGAATTATTTTAGCAACACATTTGAACTGTTTATTCATTACTTTCGGCCATTTCCTCTGGTAATCCTTTATTTCTTTCTAACAACTTCCAACGCGAACAATTTGAACCTCACAACTTTTAGCTAACTTCCCCCTTTCATCCAAAACTCTTAGCTACTAAATTGTTGATTCATTTCTTTTAGCTAACCATTTGACCTGTTTATTATCAGCTAACTGTTTAATCTTTGTACCCATTACATGCGCAGCATATCTGAATTGTTTATCCAACACTTTTAGCTATTTCCACTGTTGATCAATTTTCAGCGTTCATCCAGAATTCATGACTTTTAGCTAACTTCCATTGTTCACTCATTACTGTTGGCGAACCATTTGAACTGTTTATGATTAGATATTTAAACTGTAAATCCATTACTTTAGCTAAATATTTGTATTGTTTATTCATTACTTTTAGCCAACGTTTGAACAGTTTATTGATTTCCTTTAGCTAATGTACCTAAACCATTTATCCATCGATTTAAGCTGTTTCTGACCTCAAAGTGAAGTGCACATTTTCAGCGCCTTGACATTTCTCTATATGCCATCATGATTGAGGCAGCTGTATTGTCCCAAAATGGAAAATCGTAAATTAATGGCTCAAGTGACATTAATTTGATCAAATACCCTCATTTTGTCTGATATTTAAGCTTGTTTCATTTGTTGTGAATACCAGATAGGACAGTGTTGTGGGAGTTACGGTAAATGTTGTCAGTCAAGATATTTTGATTTTGCTGCAACCAGAAATGCTCTTTCGGAAATGCTGATTCACTTGGAGAGGTCTGTTAAGAAAAATACAGAAAAAAAACTCAATTTCATCCAATATACATGAACTGAACTCTGTAATACAAATGCTTTAGCTATTATATGTGCTATTTTCTTTATTAAAGGAGCTATCACCTTTGTAAGCAGATATTTCAGTCTGCAAAATATGACACTCCTTCCTGTGCGCCATTTTCGAGCAGAGGACTTCGTTCACTTTGCCATCAGACTTCCAGGAGTGAATACATGGATCTGAACACACAGACACACACATGTTCAAACCCCATCAAAGAAAACCTGAAAGCACTGGCAAATAATGTAAATCATAGCAGAGATTAGTGTTTACATGGTGGTCATCACAAAACAATCAAGAGATGCTGAGAACAAAGACCAGCAGCTGGTGTGAAATGAAGCTGCGAAAAAAAAAAAAAAAAAGCTGTTCACCAGCTGGTAACGCCTTTTCCTGATGAGGAAACGGCATTAACAGCAAACGCAACGTATCAACACAAAAAACCACCCACATGATGTAGAGTCACCACTGGATTGATGAGGAAAATCAACTTGACAGCCCCTCAGCCTAAAAACTTACTTTAATTATATCAATTAACGCTTTCAAGTGACACAACACCAGGCTTGGCGTCTTTACCATGAAGCTCCATAGCGGAGCTCTGGTTAGTGGGAGGCCACAGCAGCAGCAGGAGGCTGGGGAATTCACCAGTGTGAGCACGGCACCATGAATAAGACATACGTGATAATACATTAATTATACATAAGTATATTTCTGCTGGGCTGTTATAAATCAATTATTATATGACAGTATTAGAAAACGCCTGACCTGTGCTGCAGAAAAATGTAACCAGGAGAGACGCAGGGAGTGAGGAGTGACAGAGGAGGAGATGCTTGAAATGAGGAGCAGCTGCAGGCTACGTAGTACAATACAGATGCACCTCAGTTTCAACCATACAGTATGTTTATGTATCTATGCTGTAGTGGGGTGCCCAAAATCAGAGCATCTTTAATTGTTAAAGCCTCTAAAGTTTTTTTTTCCATGTAGTCACTGTTAATTATTGACGACTAAATGAGCAAGAATCAAAGATAAAGTTAGGAAAAACTCATGATGAGGTCAAGTGGCGTTCTTCCATTCCTTCCCGTTCGTCAGGGTTGCTCTCAGCTGCTTCATGAGCGGGTCGTTTAAAACACTTCATGACTATGGCCACAGATCAAACACGTCTCCAAATCCCAGGATGGCACTGTGCCTCTGACCTGTGAACACAAGAGGGAGACAGTCCTTCGGTTGTGAGCCAGGACACACACACACACACACACAATATACAACAATATTTAACATTCATAGTAATGACAGTAATACAGTATCTATGAGGAGTTTGGAGCATTACTTCTATTCTTAAGGAGAGGATCTGAGAATTGCTTCCAATGCCATGTATGTCATAACACGAGTGCTACAATAGAAAATACAGGAATCAAATAAAAATGTCATTACAAAATACACATATCATATCATGGAACAGTGCATCTATAGGAATCCAAAGTCAAAGGACATCTAAAATGTTTTTGGATAAACTGCAACTAAACACAGTTCTTCAGTGAACCCACATTAAAAGAATTAGAAATCTGAGTGTATCTGAGTGCAGAACAGCTCTTCCTTGTGGTTTTCCATATTACAGAAAGTACTAAAGTTTAGGATTAACTGCAGAATTTTAGAGGTCAGGATAACCTGCCAAAAAAAAAAAAAAAAAAAAAAAAGACACAGGAAGAGATGCAAAATGGCTGCGAGTAATGTGCAGTGTGGGGGTGGGGATGCTCAGATAGGTAGGAGGGGTTAGATGTCGGTGCCCAGGGGCCCAGCATTTCATAATCTGTCCACGTATGCTTCTGATGAATAATCATATCATAATTATAAGAGCACCCGTTAGCTCAATGAAAGCTCCTCGCCTCTGTCTCACATTACAGCTCTTTGAACTGCCTCGCTGTTGAAAAGTGCTACACGGTTAAACTTGTCCTCGCTGAAGCCTTAAACTTGGGAGGAGCAGGTCAGGAGGTCACGGCAGGAGCAGGAGCAGGAGAGGCAGCAGTGGCATGACGTGACCTTTGGAGGGGGGGGGGGTTTCCTCAGCTGCAGAGAAACACGGAGTGTCAGAGGTCACATTTAGGGTTATTGGAGCAGTATGTGGGGCTCTGTGCGGGGATGAACGAGTCAGGGGATGCAGGGAGGAACAAAACACTCTTTATTTGTGGCCATATGAGTTTGTAGTTTATTGACTTTGATGTAGAATGAAATATCATGACAGATATATGAAGGATCTGGTGCAGCTGTTTTAGAGAAATGCTAGCAAAGAATGCTAATGTATACATGCATAGGTTATAGTGTTGGTGTGTAGTGAGGGATCTGACGCAGCTTTAGCTGTGGTGAGCGCAGAGCATCTATTGTACATAAATGACTATTAAATCCACACGGCAAAGTCTGATAACCATGAATTCTGGACTTGCTCACCTCTGACAAAAACACAAACAGCCTGAAGTCAAACAGCGATCATCAGTCACACCATCGGACATGTGACAGGCATCTGGCTGGGACCTCTTGTTCGGCTGCTTTAAGACTCTTTAGTGTCCCTCTGATGAAAACATTGTGCTCCTTTATCGTATTTGTTCTACTGTTTTTGTCACTGCACTGCTCGCTGTAAACCAGCACATGTGATTTGTGCTGCAGAAACAGTTTCAGTTTCTTTTACAAGCTGTCAGAGGTAAGAACACTGGCTGGAGATTTGACATATCATGAAAAGGTAAATGTGCTGACCGCAGATGAAACTGCTCTCCATGACAACTTGAATTTCACAGCACATTTCGCATCTTACCTTTATTCTCATAATCCAGCGTAAACGCAGGCTGACTCACATCACACGCAGCGATCAGCTTGGAAAAAGTAAGAATATTATAATAATAAATTATTAAATGAAATTGTGATGTAGACCGCTGTTTACACACAGCGTGGAATAGACAGGAACGCTAACAGCACATTAGTGATTTAAGTGCTTTGAGCTGCTGCTGGGTGAGTGCTGTTACAGGACCTGGCTGCCCGGCTTCTGACACTTCCCAGGCTTTTAAACAAAGGGAGGAGGCTAAAAGATGGAGAATATGATGTGCCTTTTCTTCAGTGCTGTTTACTTCCTACATTAATGGAAATCCCTGAGACAGTCAGCACACATCACAATGACTCTGGTACAGTCTGCTTTAGATTATCACACAGAAACAGTCCCGTGTGCTTCATTTTCCCTGTGATTTATTCACTGAATTGGGCATTTTGAGTTTCTCGTGGCACAGATTTACTACCGTAATGACAAAAGACAGAGGATAAAACTTTGGCCTGTAGACATCACAAATGTCTTTTTATGATGTTTCATTTATCAGTTTCAGGGGCCGTCGTCACAACTATTACCGACAGCACTTGAAGGCAGCGCCGCCAGGAGTCAACCAAAAAGGACGCACTGCGCATGCTCAGAGCATCTTCCACCCGGTCGGCATGGTGAGAGGCGATGCAGAAGGGATGCTGATGCGTAGAAAACCGCCTTTCTACCGCATTTTGTCGAGCAAATGTCCGGATTGAGCAGAGCATGTGAGGGCGAGAGTTTCTTCACTCTGCGGGTTATCTGTCTGCCCACCTCCGCCCCCGGCAGCTCTGAGGCTGGGTGGAGGGGGCGGGGGATACCTTAAGGAGGAGGGAGTGGGGGTGGATGCAGCCTTATCAATAGCAGGTTGCCTCTGATGATCCAGTTCAAACTAGTTCTGCTTTATGCGACTGTGGCTGCGCGAGGCTCCACAAAGAGCTGCAGGTTTTTCAGATGTTCTCAGCGAAAATGTGAACTTGGTTTAATGTCAGCGGCGAGGAAAACTTTAGATGATAACGTCAAAAGAAGGGATATTACCGCGCGCCAGTGGTGCGCAGTAACGGTGCTGTTCAGACCCCACTGTTGTCCAGCTGCACAGCATCCTCATACTGCATGTTGATATTATCCCCATCACTTCCCTCATCTTTGAGAGGTGCTGAAACTACTGACATCAGCTGCAAACGTCGAACGCCCTTCATCCCCGACTCATCATGACGAAGCTGTCAGAACAAATGCACGCAAATCAGGGCAGCACGTTTGTTCCTGAAAGCTTGACTCTGTGTAACAACAGTCACGGTTCATTATAGGGAGTGTCGGGGGACAACAAAGGGCCGGATCGAGCATCATCATCACCAGCACCAGCACCAGCACCAGACACCGCCGCCGTGCGTAACGCCGGTACTGTCGTCACCGGTGCTTCGTGCACGGTGCAAGTCGCCGACAGATAGGCAAATGGGAGGTTTCGGAGACGCACTAGGGCGAGATGTGATCTCTATGTTGGGGCTGGTGTGTGACAGGAGCAGGGTGACAAAGCGGAGGGAAGCCGTGGAGGAATCACTGCAGTGCAGCAGAGCTGTCAGTCAACGGGCGGAGGAGGCTGCACAGCCCTCCGCGAGCCTGCCTCCGGTGCCCAGAGAGAGGGGCGACTACCGGCTGAGCTGAAGGCTTTATGGTGTCCTTTTAATGTCGAATCATGTCAGCACAGAAATCAACGTGTCTTATATCAGGAGCTTTCCCACCCCCTCACTCTCTTTATCTGCGCAACAACCGAGATGTCCAGCGACACACTGCGTTTAAGAGCTGTGACAGGAGTCCAAGGCAAATTTAATTACAAGCACACATTAGAAACTGCTATCAGCTGCACTTTTTAATTCTAAACAGCGTGGGAGTGTTTTCTAAGCCGCAGTCTCCCTGCTGCTCGGGTTTCCTCCTGTTTGACGCATCGCCCCCGCTTTACCTTGCGCCTTTGTGCTGCGTATCGCATCCTTTAAGGCCACGGCACCTCAACAAACGGGGGGGATCCTCCTCATTGACAGACATAATGAAGACAACCCTGTTCAGAAACAACCTCTCTACGCAACCTCGCCATCACACCCCCCTCCTCTTGAGCCCACATCCTCAAAATACACACTTCGCCGGCGCGCACAAGCCCGATCATCAGATGCGGAGAGAGCGACCGCGTCTGTCTCTCCCTCCTCCCTCGTCCATCAGCATTTAACGGCGCACCGCTTCCACCAATCTGTGCAGCGGGAGGACCACCCCAACCCCTGAACCTGAATCTACCCGCCCTGCCCGTTTATAAATACTGCTTGAATCACACCGGCAAGTCTTGGTCGTCAGAAACGCTCAGGGTTGCAGCAGAACATCCCCCTTCGTCTTCTCCCTTTCATCGTTTCTCTGTTTTTTAAGAAAATCTCACGCATCATCCATTTTCGCACTCATTCTTCCCCCCTTTTTTTCCCAACTGTAGTTGTTTTTTTGCGGCCAGTTGCATGCATTTTTCGTCTCCCAAAATGGTTTGCGAGACTAAAATTGTTGCGGACGAACACGATGCTATACCTGGGACCAAAAAAGAGTCGATCATGTGGAGCTCTCCTCCGTCCAGCGCGGCTCTGAACCCCGCGGAGGCCAAGGATGTGAGGAAAGATGCGGTTTTTATCCGCGAGTTCGAGCGCGGGGATCAAGAGGAGGTGCGGCGCATCTTTTACGAGGGTATTATGGAGAGGATACCCAACACGGCTTTTAGGGGGCTCAGGCAGCAGCCCAAGACTCAGTTTTTATATGCTCTTCTGACAGGTAAGTACCCTCATTACCTCGCATCGTGGACTATACCGGCTTATTATTCCCATGTTAGGTTTCACATAGAAAACTTCAGCATTATCCCTCACATGAATCATGTATAAGCTCACATCACATTGTAGGTTAATGCGCTTTTTTACGTGATTTATCTGAGGACCTTCTCTTCAATCCCACACAAACCTAACGGCATGTTGCCCATCATGCAACAAAAGGCATGGCCAGGCGCATGGTGCACGTGTATAACCGGCGGGCCTGCTGCTGATGTGATGACATGCCGGTGCCGTTAATGAATGAGTGAATGAATTTGAGGATTGGCCCACGGGGTGCGCGCACGTACCCAAAAATCGCTCCCCTGCGCACCCCAAAAAACACCCCCCGACCCCCGCCTCTGCACGGCAGCCAATGCGCCAGTCATGCACTGGTCTCACTCGGCTTTTGTTGATGTTGCCGGCGCAGATTAAAGCCTCATGTATCGTGACCGGTGCCGTTACGCAGGACGAAATCAAAGAAGCTGTTACCCACCCAAAATCTTAACAACTCTGGCACGAGGATGTACCTGAATCTGTCATATTGGCGTAAATTAGACTCGTGCAAGTCAAAAAACATTATAGTCATGGCTGAAAAATCCACCAAATTCTGTTCCAACGCGGCCTGAATGCGTCTTGGTGATTTTGAGAGTTAAAACTCTCTTTAAAGAATATCCTGTCGGCGCTGATGTTTCACGCCACGCTGGGGTGCAGTGGAGTAAACTAACTACTAGGTTATTGCATGCCACGCAACAACATGTTCTGCAGCATCCAGCCTGCTTGTTTGTTTCCCTTTGCGCCCCCCAGCGTCACATGCGACTAATTACTCCAATATGGACCTACCCGGTTTGGTGAATTCAACACTGACATGTCTCTGCTGAAAGTTTCACCCTGTCGATTGTTGTGTCCTTGCAGCTGTAATAATGTGCCTTACTTCACAGTGTGATGAAATGTTACTTGTGTGACGCGGATCTTTGTCTCTCTTGAATTTGATGCTGTTTCACTCGCTGATGCTTACAAATGTCACATTGCTCTTTTTCTTCTGTGTGTGCGTGGGGTCAAATTCCGCCAAAATCAAACATGTGATTCTCTTTTCTGACAGGTTTCGTTTATTTTTCTTCCATTTCTCCATAGTAATGTGCTTTTTCGTGACCAAATCCGTCACGCTGACCTGCTGCGCGCCCCTCATTCTCATGGGTGCGCGCTACTACTACAGCAGGAAAGTTATCCAGAGTTATCTGGACTGTGCTCTGCACACGGACATGGCTGACATAGAGGCTTATTACATGACACCAACAGGTAAGACGAGGGAGGAACGCCGCCGCTGTGACCAATCAGATAGGTTTGTCGCTCGGCAATGCTCCACCACCACAGCTGCTTTAAAAAAGTTCGGGTCTAACTTTGCCACAGCAGGAGGGATAGAAGACAGAGAATGAGCAGATGAAAGGCAGAGGGACGTATATACGCTTGAAACTGAAAACTGGCTCAGTCCACAGAGTCTTCAGGCGATCCAGAGGCAACTCATCAAATATGCAGGTCGCCTTCCTGCTTCTCCCTCTCGTCCACCCTTCTTTCCCACCCCTCCTCCCCGTCCCTTTCTCCTCTCCTTCCCCCACTTGCTTCCTCTCTCAGCTCCCTTTGGTCACAGGCTGGGAGGGAGGGTTGGGGGGGGGGGGGGGGGGGGGGGGGTTGCTGCATCACAGGGCTATTGATCGCTCTGAGGAAAACTGCTGATACACTTTCTGCAGTTCGCTCGGTGTCGGCGGCGCTCATTTCCTTCGCTGAAGCTCCTAATTGGAAAAATCAATCCCCTTCTGGTGTCATCTCGAACTGTTCATTCTCTTCAGGAGCGGAGTTTCGAGTCATGATTCGATTTAATTGCATACATTCCCCTGCCTTGTAACTTCTTGGGCACATTTATCCCCTTTTAACCCAGCACCACGTGGCCAATCTAAAAAGCAGGTGTTAGTTAAGCCAGTCAATTGCCCCCCATTGTCTCTGACATTGTGCTCCCTGGCCTGGTAATCCACTGCATACACAATTGCAATTTAGCATTCCCATTATTGCTGCAGGGCCGTGATGGTTTAGAGGGGGTCAGGCACCAATGCTCCTGGACAATGCTAATGATTATATCCATGCAAACTGAATAGGCCCAGAGGGGACGAACACCTGGGCACCACATGCAGTCCCGCCGCAGAGGCACCTCTCACATCGCTCTCGTTTGTTGTGTGTGTGTATTTTGTGCGAAGTGCGTACAAGGACGGCCTGTCAGGTAGCAGGAAGGAGTTTGTGATTACGTAGCGGAGGCAGGCTTCCTCCATCAGAGCGACGGGATCCGACGCGGTTATTTTCTGCTGAAGTCAGAGCAGAATTTGGTTATTTTATCCAAAAGATTTCTGTGCTCTTCTTCGGTGGTTTAAAGTTGGCAGGGCTCTGTTGACAAAAAAGTGAGGTCACGCACTTTGATGCACCAATCAGAAGGCAGCAACATTCAATGGAAATCTGACAACAGCTGCGGGGTTGTCTTCTCATGTAGTCATGAATATTTGATGTCACAGAGAAAAACTTATTTGACACCAAACTTTCAAACCTGTATTTGCTCGGTAGTGAAACTGAGGTGTTTCCAAACTCAACATCCTTCGTGCATCTTTTAGCTTGCTAGCAGCAGAAAGCTAGAATCAGATATTAAGCGCTATTCAGTTTGAGAGTTTGCTGCATGTGTATGAAAACATTTTGCCCTATAAGACTGTGTGTGTGTGTGTGTGTGTGTTTGACACATGAAAACGCATAAGGCTTCGTCTTTTGGAGCTTGCGACATCATTTTTAAAGAGCGTTTCATAACCGAGGCGTCTTGGTGTGGCGGATGATGATGATGATAGATTGGAGCATCGCGGAATATAAATGTTGTGTTGCTGCAACCCAGCAATTAATCAACTTAATGGAGCAACGCTACTTTAAATGCAGAGAGATCCAAAGACGGGGGGACGGAGGGACAAAGAATTCTTAATAAGTTTTTAATGATTAAGCGAAATATGAATTGAATAAGTGTACTCTGAAAGCAGACTGTTGGGGTTTTAGAGGAACTGACTGGAGCCACATCACTGCTGCCGCTTCAGGCCAGCTGTCACCTCTTTCATTTGCCACATAATAAAGTGTGTGCGCAGGCAGAGGGGCTGTAAAGCATACTGACGGATCAATGGCGGAGAGTATAAATGTATATGGCTGCTCAGAAAAAGATAAAAGCTGATTTCCTTAACAAGAACAGATGCTGTTATTACAAGAGTTTTATTCACAAATTGATCCGTATCTAATTTAATGTGCAAACACTCAGCTTGCAAGGAATGTGACCGAGTTCAACCAATCAAATTCAGTCTCAGCCCGGCTTGATTTTAGGAAGGATTACCAATGTTTTTGGTACAAAAGTCCATCATTCAAATTCAACAGATCAGTAAGAGTTTGCCAAATTCAACATTTCTCTTTGTCCGCTCTGACTCGTCCTCGTCACATCTGTCTTGCTCTGTCCTTGGAGGCGAAAAACCAATAATGAGTCAATCTCACAATCAATATGTCCACTGATTATGTGTTAACAACTGCAGTGCATTTGATGAAAGAGGCTGGAAATTAAGATTCAAGTCAAATGAAAATATTTCTAAAAGCTGCTGACCCTGATTTCTTGCACTGCATTCTGTTTTTACCTCTGCACAGTAAAATCTGAACAATACAGACTGGTGATACATCGATTAATTGGTCTGATTAATTGGTCCGATATCTGGTGTGTCGAGACTCTCGGTGTCAGCTGACGCCTGCAATTAAACAAAAATGTCTGCAGACACGACATTTTTTACTCGTGCTGAAGTGAATAATACATTAGTGTTAAATAAATGTTCAGTTATTTTTCATTTATGTACGTTTACACGAGGAGATGCTGCTATGTGCTGTTGTTAAGTGCATTAAACTTTCATTTTTATTCAAGTTTCTTTTTTTCATACAAAGTTTAGCTCTTTGATTCCATTTATTTAGTCGAGTCCTTTCTTAAAACGTAAAATAAGAGCACTGCAGACAGAGTGCCGAGCTGCTTAAGCATTTACAGCAAAACGCCCGCTGAGTCCCACTGAAGCTGGGAGAAGTTCAGCGTCCTGAAACTGTCGAGGAGCTGCAGGAGTCTGTGTTTTATTTGCTGATCAGCCTATGCACGCCGTGGCGATCGAAGCCAAATAACACACTCCGCTCCAGCTGGAGTCAACTGCGCAGACAAAACATAACTTTGATGTTTGTGGCCGTTTCACTGCGTGCACTCTTTGCATAGAAATCTATGTTGTAATTCACAAAAATACAATCTGAAGATTTTGTTTTAGTGCACTGTAATGAACAGGCTAACCAGCAGGCTAGCATTTTGGACATCTTGGATTACTAAGCTATAGCTACTTTAGCCTTTAGCATCTAAAATATTTACATGGAGCTCTAGCAAAAACTCTTTCCACCAGCCTTGTTAAAGTGATGGCTTATGGCGCCTTTACTGCTGTGCTCGTTTGCACAACATTTTTTCCAGCGTTTCTCATTGTGTCCCGGGCCTGGCTCACGTCAGAACCCATTCTCATCACGCGCCGCTCGCACGGCTGTTCGCTCCTCTCGCGGGGAAACGACGCCTGAGTTACCATTACTACGACTCTCCATCACTTAATCCCGTAAGGCCGACAAAGGCGCGTTCTAAAACAGCTTTTCTGAAAAGGGAAGCAGCTTTAAATACAGAGCGCAGGAGGTTTCCTCTTGTGTCGAAGCGGTAGGCGGCAAACATCATACCCCCTCCCTTGCACCTGCTCAATCACTGTAGGTCACTCTGAAGCAGCTTAGTGCCTAAAAAGTGAATGTAATGTAATTAGGGCAACACTAGACACTGAGCCAAATCCTCCTCGGCTTGATGTGATACCCATTCAGTAATACTGCCTGTTTAATGAGGCGTCATGACCACTGCAGGGTCCCACTAATGCAGGAGATGCTATAATACCTGCCGGTCAGCCTCGCTGGGCCTCTGTGTGTGTGTTTGGGGGGGGCGGGGCGTGAGTTTGAGCTCGCTCTGTTCCAGGGGAGAGAGCAGCTTCCTCCATCGGTACCTGCTGTGCCTATTTTAGCTCTGAGCGACGGAGAGAGGGAGACAGAAAATGTGTGAAGAAAGGGAAGGAGGTGAGTGGCAGATAGAAAATGGGGGCATCTGAGGGAGGAGAGCGCTCCTCAACTCTGAGATATATTATGTGTGAGAAAGAAAGAGAAGTAAACAGTTTGCCGGTCGGCACACAGACAGAGGAATCTCCTGAGCATGTTTATGACGCCTCAGATTCATAAGGCATCCTTCTTTTTCTCTGTTCTTCTCCCATCCCTCCCTCCTGCTGCAGTTTTAGAGCCACGGCGTTTTCTTTCTCTCTCCCACCTGTATCACTCCTCCTCCTCCTCCTCTTCTTCCTCTCTGTTCCTCATCTATGCTGAAGGTGCAGAGGAGGTGCTGCAGTAGCCAACTGGGTTATCCATCATCCTGGCACGGAGGAAGTGATGTTTCCTCCCAGCCAAGGAAACAGCATTCAGTCTCTGTCAAAAACCAGGGAGGGGAACAAGTAATTTACTATTCATTCGTTCATTCATCAGTGGACAAGTGTCTTTAATTTCAGCAGAGTTAGAAACCAGCTCATTTTTACACTGTAGGTAAAGGAGATTTAGAGCAGAACAGCAACATTAGGGTTATTGTACACATTCACAAACATTCAAAAAAAGGGCAAATATTTGTTGTTTCCAGCTTTAGAAATGTGAGGATTTACTCCTGTTCTCTGTTTTATATCAGTGTAAACTGAATGTTTGTGTTATGGACTGTTGGTTGGACAAAACGAGCTATTTGTGAACATCCTCTTCAGCTCTGAAAAAGTTTGATGGGCATGTTTCACAATTTCTGACATTTTAGAGACCAAAAAAAAAAAAAAAATTGGAATTATAAAACAATCAACATTCAAAATAAGTTGCAGCCCTGGTTGAAAAATAATATTCGAGGAATAGCTCGAGATTTTGTGAAATATTGTTCTTTTTCTGTTAGTTAGATGAGAAGATCTCACTTCTGCACACTAAATATGAAGCTAGCTCCTTTTAGCTTAGCATATGCACTGGGGACAGGGGGTGCGCAGCTAGCATGGCTCTCTCATGTCTCACCCAGTCCAAAATCTTAATATCCATTGAACATACACCCTGTCAGGATGTCAGCCTCATTGTCCTTGCTGTTCCCAGCCTGCACACACTGAGAAACTGGAGAACTCAGCAGTCCATTACTCTGACTGTACACGCGAGCGTGTGCACGGTGTATCTTTTGTTTCTCATTCTGCTTAAATCAATACTGAACAAAGACACTCATTGGAAAGAGCAGATGACCTGTCAGCAGCAGCTTCATTTATTGCAGCATCGTGCATCTTGACTCTCTGGTGACCAATCACAAGGCTTGACGGCGACAGATAAGCAATTTTAAAGCCTGCTATCAATAGGTGAGTGATTACTTGTGAGCTCTATGGATTAAATGTGATTTCTGCAGTTTGAGTGAAACCAGCTTGGTTCACACAGAGACAACATACAGAGGTCTGGATTGTAATAGCTTAAAGTCACATTTTACATGGTGGTGTGAAGCCCAGCCTGATGCCCTTTGACCCTGGAGATGAAAGGGGGGAGAGAGGAGCTCGGGCTGCAGCAGTAGCAGCTGTGTGAACAGCGGCATGCGCACAGCAAAGTGTAGCCTGTGTGTAAAATATGAACCTGCACACGTACATACAAATGAGCGGGAGGGCAGTAAAGCTAAGAGCGAAAGGCCGCATAATGAGCTCGTCCGAGCTAATGGAAGCGCAACAGGCCAGTACGCCCTTTGCATATTGGGTTTGGTTTAAAGGCCAAGTTAAAGGCTTCTTCCCCTGCAAATCCGGCCTTCAGCACACATGAATAATTCATTTTTTGTAATTGCGCTGCTGTGTGTTTGTGTAAACAGCCGGAAATGTGTCCCGTGTCTGACGGTCACCTCTCACCCTCACTTGTCCGTGATGGAGGAAGAAACTGCTGATGCACTGGTTACACATGACAGGCTAATCCATACTCCCAGCATGCACTCTGACCTGAGGAGGATGGTGTGTCTGCGTGTGTGTTTGTATGGAAGGGCAGGAGGAAGGGTGTGTGAAGCGGAGGCATCTTAAGCATTTGTTCCTCAAAGGGAAAAGCACAATGAAGTGGTCAGAAGTGATTGTCAGGATAGAAAATGATGCTTAAACGTGGTCTGAAATGCACCACATGTATACTATGTGGAGATATCAACGCCAGCAGCAAAGCCTGCTCGCCATTTAGCACCTGGCACGGTCAGATTAATCATGCAGTGATGCAACAGAGGCACTCCTGAAACATAAATCACCGATGCTTAACATCACCCCGCCTCAATGGCACAGGAGCGATATGAAAATAACGCATAAAAACAGCAATAAATTCGCTGTTTAATCATTAGCACACAAAGCAAATGGAAAGAATGGAGTCAAGCTATTTACGGGCTTTTGTCGGGGCTTACACCCACAGAGCCCAGGACAGCGTTTGGCTCAGAGACAAGTGATCTACAGCACAGTGAGGCGTCGTCTAGACTGAACGCTTATCAGCTGAATTAGCCCTCTAGGTTTCATCCGAAGCAAAACGAGAATAATCTTGTTAGACACCATAAAAACCGTTCCTGTGCATGCGTATGTGTGCGATTTCTCGTTTTTACACGGGCTTCATATCGCAACATCAGCCAGTATTTAACACTCCCACACACACGCACGGAGGCATATTAATATCCTTGTAAAGTAGTTAAAAAGAAATTAGATCTGTCGCATTGAGGATACAATAGTCGGATTTCTGCTTGTGTGAGATGATTTCCAGAGCTCTGAGCTCATCCTCTCTTTCAAGCCTTCACTCTTTTCCTTCATTTATTTGTCTTGAGATCATCTGTTTCCTTCAGGTCCCCCTCCCCCCCTTTGTAATAATGGTAGATCTTCTGTCTTCCCTCCCCCCCTGTCGAGTTTGTATGCCCAGCACTAATGGATCCATTCAGCTTCATCACTGTTACTGTTCCACAGATGCCTCGCCTCCCTCCTCTTCTTCTCTGTCTCTCCTCTCTTTTTCTGAGTGAGTAAGCTCGTGACATTCAGGCCTCAGGTACACACACTGAAACACAAGCAGTGCACTGTGTTAGCTGTGTATTAAGCTCTACTCTAAGCTGCTGTGCTGGAGCGACGCAGAGCTTAATGCTTTGCTGAAAAGCACAACAGGAAGAGTTGCTGAGGTCTTTTTGGGAGACAGAGTCTTATTCACTCCCTCTTTCCAATCAATCTCGTGGTGGCATGCAGGAATAAGCAGCTTCTCCCTCATGAATTGTTATCTGCGGTATTCAGCAGGCCGGAGAGACGCTCGATGGGAGCAGGAAGAAACATACAAAGGAGAGAGACTGGCTTGATTAAAAGATATCAACCATCCCAAACCCTTACAGTCCATTTACAGCTTCATGTAAACTGGGTTCTCGCTGTTTGCAGACTTTTATCTCAATCTTCTCCTCAATATTAACCACTTGGCAACTCCCCTATTTCCTCCCGACACACCACAATGTCTCCATCCCCTCATCACCAAACTCTCCACACACACTGCAGCTAAATGCTAACATCAGCATGCTAACTCACGCATCGTGGTGACATGATGATGTTCAGCAGGTGTAATGATGGTCACCATCTTAGTGTTTAGCATACTAGCATTTGCTAATTAGCATCAGGCCCCGTTTACACGACAACGCTTGCAGGTGAAAACGACAAAATATTTTATTGGATGTGCCTTTTGTTTAGACGGCGACGCCGTTTTTGGGGCTTAAAAACGCAATGAAGTGTAACCCCCCTCCAGAGTGGAAATCTTAAAAACGCTCTACTGTCGCGTTCCCATCTAAAGGGTAAAAACGCAAAAGTGTGCTTCGATCTGCCATCCTCTGATTCCACACACTTTTGCGTCACCATATGTGTGCAGATTTCCCCCAAAAAACGCTTGTCTGAACGCAGAATAAAAAGTGAGAACGCAACGCCACTTTTGCGTTTTCTGTTCAGATCGTTTCCGTGTAAACGTAGCCTTGAATACAAAGCGCAGCTGAGGCCAATGGACGCCATTTGTGTTGCAGGTATCTGGTCATAAACCGAAGTAGTGGACAAGGTGATATTTTGAACTACCGATGGCACTAGATGGAAAGTTAAGGAATATTTATCCTGCAGGGGACGTGAGTGCGTGCACCAATCATCATCATCATGGCAATCCATCCAATAGCTGTTGAGGTATTTCACCCCAATGGCAATGGTGTCAATGGACCAACTCAGTCATTAGGATCCATCCTCTGAGGACCATGAATGCAGCTAATCCAATGATTGCTGAGATATTTGAGTGTGGAGTTAAGTGACGAACTGGCTAACCAATCAAATGACAACCCCAGAGCTGATGCTAAAAACCTTCATCGAATCAATATGAATAATTTTCCATGTTTAATGTGAGACCATGCCTCAAAGCGCCCCTTATTCTGGATCAAACGTGACATTTCAGTCGCTGATCTGCACGCTTGATGAGAGTCTAGAGCATCTTAATGACATGGAAATGGCCTCTTGGAGCATAGCGTTATGCCTCCTCCAACGCGCCTCCTCCTCCTCTGACTTTATCTCTCTGTCTTTTGTTTTTTCCATCTCTCTCTCTCTCTCTCTCTCTCTCTCCATCTCTAGGAAGTGCGGTTCTCAGCAGAAATAATGATAGCTAAACCAAATCCATGCTGTTTGATAGTCGCAGCGTCAGACGCGGCAGATGTGAAGTTCCTTGAGCCGCGATATCCGGGAGCTTAGAGGTCGATATACGCTGCTCAGCTTCCGCAGGAAAAGCAGAGTCAGAGGAAGAGGAGGGGAGATTCAATATTTCCGTGAGGGCTTTTTTCACTGTAGTTTATTGTTTCGAGTGATCTAAGCGATGTTTTTGAGGCAGAGTCAAGCGACGCACGCAGTTCGACAGGCGGAGAGGTGGCTGGCGTGCGCGCTCTCCTGCGCTGTCCTCATTCCTGGCACCGGCTCAGTTCAGACAGATGGTCAAGAGGGCTTTATGGAAGCGTACCCCCCCCCACCCCCCCCTGCCCGCCCACGCCTCCGACAGACACACACGCACGAGCATAATAATAATGCCAGGAGAGTGCCGCAGGAGTTGACACTGCGGCTTTGACATCTGCCTATAATGAAACATCATTCCATAGCATTAGCAAAGGCGGCGAGACACTTACCCACTTCAGACTGTTTATGAGATCGTCTGCATGACTCAGATTTATCGTCGTCCATCGTCGTCCGCATAATCAGCCTCATACTGGAAGTGTGGAAATGGAAGCAGGAAATGACTATTTGATTGCTTTTTTGTGTAAGGCTTGGAGGACTTTTATTGCCCAAATGTAATGTCGATGAACTGCAGCGTCATCTGTCTCACATTTCTTCGGAGGCAGACCAAGTTTTTGATCCCTTCCTGTGCACAAGTTTGCCCACTAACGTCTCCACAATCCAGACAAGGTGAATCTAAAAACCAGGGGAACAGGATGCCCTTATTGTTGTCTTTAGTTATTTGGGATGTTTTAGCACTTCAGCTAGCTATGTATGTTATAATATCCTCCAAAATTACAGCTCCCCTGACAGATTAGTCAGATTAGGCAGTCTCCCGGTGATGCCATACCCCCGTCTCGCTATCAGGGCGGGGAGTACTCGGGTTTTCCTGTTGCAGCTGCAGCCTACATATGACAGTTGTTTGATTCAGCAACAGAAGCCTCCGGATCAGCTTAACATGGGCCTGCAGGGGCATCAAATCCCTCCTAACACACAGGACTCCAGCAGGAGCGCGGGTTTAATGTCGCCGCCTGTTTGTGCGCGTAAGAGTGAGAGATTCAGCAGAAATAAAGGACGAGGGGAGGCTATGTGTGAAGGTAAGGAAAGAGAGAGCGAGGGGACGGAGAGAGAGAGAATTAGGATTCAGAGCTCGTGGACAGACGGGCACAGATTTTTGCCAGTCACGGAATAGTCCGAATGACTTTATCTATAACAAACAGATGGCATTTCAGTACAAAACCATGTCAGCACTGCCAACACATGCCGTAAATACTGCTGACAGTGATGGAGAGGCTGTTCGAGCATGGTTACGTGCTAAAAACAGGAGGTTGAGAGGGTCATTTTCCTTGAAAGATTATGATCAGTAAAGCAAATTAAGCATTGGTATCCACCTACGCGCCACGTTGGTTTTAAAACCCGCCTGATTAAGATTCAAAGGGAAAAGATTTCAAAAGATGGATGATGACCCTTGACGTTATTTAGCCGGGTGTTTAACCCCCTGTGACCTAGTGAGTCAGATTTTAGTTCAGGAGCTCAATGTGAAATAAATGCAGACATTTCAGCTAATGATGACTGCAGCCGCCGACACAGCCGAGTTAAGATAGCTCAGTTCAATAGTTCTTTCCCACAAACCGAAATTATTATCACAGAAAATGCCTTCAGAGGCAAAAAGGATAACAATTCAATAGCGTAAACACTCAAACCGCCAAAGTGAGCAGCTTATAAACTGTAGCACGACTGCAGATCGATATTTAAACGGGCTGATGTTCGAGCTCGGAGGGGTACTTTGGTGGAGGAGCGTTGTCTGCTGACATTTTTATCTGCATTGGTCTAACGCTGTCTGTCTGTGTGTTAGTCTTTTTACCTGTCTGTTACCAGTGTGTACACTTTATGAGTGGCTGTAAAAATGCCAGTGTTGTTTTTTCTGTATTGAATGCCCCAAAACTTCTGTCCCATGAGACCAGAGTTTCTGCTCCACTACACCGTGAGTAAGTGACCACTCCATCACGCCTTTTAATCAGCAGGGTCTCACCGAGTGGCTGATGCCATTAAGCCGCTGTCAGACACCGGCCTCCGCCCTCCTCATTCATCTCCTCCCTGCATCCCTTCTTCTATTCTGTCATCATTTGAACCATTACAAATGATGCAACATGATGAAAACACTCGCCTCCCAACAACTCCTTTAATCCATCCAAAATATTAGTTTGCTTTTTGAGACCATTCGTGACGCATATGCGTTAAATTAAATCTGCACGATTTGAAATATGGTCCCGAGCTTCACAGTGTATTGGAGCAGCTGAGTGTGAGGTCTCTACCCTTAAGTACCACTACATAAAAATATTTTTCAGTACAGTGATGAAACCACATGCATTCAGTTTGATATTTTGGGAAATACGCTAATATGCTTTCTTGCAGAGAGTTTGATGAGAAGATTGATAACACCCATGTCTGTATGGTAGCCATCAGTAGCAGGTTAGCTTAGCTTAGCGCAAAGACTTGAACCAGGGGGAAACTGCTAGCCGTGGGAGGTTTTTTCCTTATCCAAATTGAGGATCTAAGCACGGAGGGGGTCATAATGAAACTGAATTCATTGGCTTTCAGTCCATCTAGCAGCACCTCTAAAGCTCACCAATCAACACATTAGGGGCATTTTAGATGTGGAGATAGGCCAATTTTGTTAGCATTGGACAGAGCCAGGCTAGCTGTTTCCCCTTGTTTCCAGTCTTTATGCTAAGCTAGGCTAACTGGCTGCTGGCTCTTGCTTCAAATTGACATCAGTCTTCTCATCTTTATGCTCTGCAATTTTGAACTATTCCTTTAAGTGTTTATTTTTAACTATTTGCAATAATTGACTGATACTAATTATATCCAATTTATTTTCTCTTGTTTCTGTCAGGCTCTTGTTTCTGGGTGGCGGTGCTGGATGGACGCGTGGTGGGCATCGTGGCGGCTCAAGGCCGCGAGGACGACAACACGGTCGAGCTGCGGCGCATGTCGGTGGACTCTCGCTACCGCGGCAAAGGCATCGCGAAGGCGCTGGGTCGTCGGGTTCTGGAGTTCGCCGTGCGCAACAACTACGCCGCCGTGGTCCTCGGCACGACAGCTGTCAAGTTGGCCGCCCACAAGCTGTACGAGTCGCTGGGCTTCCGCCGAACGGGCCAGAGCGAGGACTACAGGCTCCCCGGCATGAGCCGCTCGCCACTGGAGAGGCTCTTCTTCCAGATCCGCTACAGCCGCTACCGCCTGCAGCTCCGCGAAGAGTGAGAGGTGACAGGGAGAGGGAGAGATGGAGAGGGGGAGATGGAGAAAGAGAGGGACAGAGAGAGAGAGAGAGAGAGAGCGAGAGAGAGAGAAAGAGAGAGAGAAAGCGAGAGAGAGAGAGAGAGAGAGCGACGACCCTCCTTCAGCTGAGAGCCCCGACTGCATCCTCTCCTCCGACAGCTTTTATTTATTTTGTGTCATTAGAGATAACCTCGAGTACTACTTAACACTATTTCATCTTTAAAGTCACTAACGTTTTCATTACTATTCTGCTTTTGTTGCTGTTGTTTTTGTATTATACTTTTACTTTTTAAATGAGAGTTTGTTTCCTTTCCTCTATTTTATTGAGCTATTTTTTGTACCTTTACCCCTCCCTTTCCATTGTGGGAGAAAAAACAAATTGGCTTTTGTAGAAGACATCTAACTGGCACCCAAACTAAGCGCCCTCCCCTGGCCCTTTGGTTTTAAGATCACGTGACTCTGATCAATACTCCCCTTCATTACTATTCCACAATGCCCTCTTTACCCCTCCCCCATCACCTCAAGCCCTCCCCTTCCCTCCCACACTCTCCTGATTTCCCCACAGCAAAATTCAACAGACGGGTTCAGATGCTGCAGAGTGCAATGAGACATGTGCGCTCACTGGGGGTGGACAGAGCGTCGGGCGGGCTGGGAGGGGCAGATATGGCTTCTTCCTCAAAGTGGTGGGGGAAGCTTGTGGTACACACTTTCTTTTACAAACGCTCTGTAATGTTACATTGTGTGTGTGCATTGTGGGCAGAGTGTGGTAACACACACAGGAACCAAGTCATCTGGCCTTTAGCCAGTCTCTCAAGACACCATATTGAAGCACAGCGAGAGTGTGTTACTGACCCCCATAGTGAGAGAGAAGGATGACAGGATGGTTACCGGAATATGCACTGTGTACCCCGTGTCCGATGGATCCGAATCAACACGGTGCATCTTCCTCACGCGCCCTCCTCCACCCTCTCCTAACGCATTATTTGATTGGATCTCTCCTCCCTTTCTGTTGCTTTGTGGATCTATCATCAGTTAATCGCTGCTTTTCTCACTGAAGCTGCGGAGAGGGTCTCTGATTGGTTGAGGTGACGAGAGGGTGGAACTTTCTCACTGACAGACCCCAAGATACGATATCGCTGCATGTCCGAGCTTGTGTGTATGTGTGTGATTGTTCAGAGTGTGTGACTGTGTGCGTGTTTGTTGGGGCTGTGGTCAGGTATTAGACCAAGCCCCAGCACCGTATGAGCAACAATTAACCTGTTTTTATTTTGCGTGAACAGACACGCGCCTTTCTTGCTATGAGTCGAGTATTATCTACCGAAACATTACTACTTTCTATGCGTACTTATAAATTGTTTACTGATTGAAGACAGATAAATTCTAACATTTTGAATATGTTTAGTATTTGACTGATAATTAGTAATTTTGTAACACATATTACCACATTGTAATATGCAAATTTTGCTGTCAAAACTATGACGATTACAAAGTAGCTGCAGTCTACACTCCACACACTTCAAATCCAGGTTATTGGGGAACAACTTGGGGAAGACGTGACTACTAGCAATACTTGCGAACCAACAGTACATAACTGAGCACAAATAGCAAATAATTATTTAAACCAATATATTGGCATTAGTGTTCCCCTTCCCCCATGTATTTATATTGTGTATACAGCTGAAAACTCATGTAGCGAACAAAACGTCAAAGTTTCTCTCATAACACCCCTCTCCATCTCCATCCTCTGATCATACAACCAGCAGTAGATTCAGCCACCCATGACTCTGAGCCTAAGTTATGTCATCGTACCATCTGTAGAAAGTAAAATATAAAGCAAAATGCAACCAAAAAAAAATCACATAAGATGAAAAGAGAGAAAAAAAATTGAATACAAATGTAATCGTCATGAAGTTAGCACTGACCCTCCTAGCCTTGCCACCCTTTCTCCCCCCGAACTCTCCCTCCCTCCCATTCATGAATCTGTCTGCAACCCTGGGCTAGACCCCACACCTTCCATTTGAACCCTGCACACCCTCCACCGACCTTTGACCTTCCCTGTCTCAGGCCACACCCATTTCCTCACCCATCTCTGCATGCGCCACAGAGCCTTGCTGCACTGCTTTTATTATTCCATTTGAAGCTTGTTGGACCAACCCTTAGATCCCACCCCCTACTCTGATGTCATCTAGGCAGTGTAACCCCCCCCCCCCCCCGGAGATGCTGGAGCCAGGCTGCAAGGATGATGTAGGGTTGTGTGTGTAGATGAAGAAGAAATCAGAGAGCGAGAGAAAAAATGTGTGTGTGTATGTGTGTGATGAGAGCTCACCGACCGCAGCACTGCCTTGATGACATCATGCCTGCCAGCCAACCAACTGTAGAATGCAAAAAGCAATGCAAGTGTGGCATGCCTCTGTACCCGGTGTGTGTACGGTGCCTGCCCTGGAAAAGTGTAGAAAAAAAATCAACTGATTTATATATGATATACATAAATATATATATATATATATAAACAGAAAATAAGCTTCTTTTTTAGATGAACATATAAAAGAAATGTGTGTTTCTTCGTTTGGAAAAAAAAATGAAAAATTGTACCATTTGCATGAAATGTGTCTTTGAATGCAAATATAACTTTTAGGGGAGAAACTCCTAGCACATGGCATACAGTGGAACCATAGACTTGTATTGTTTATTTTATTTGAAATCTTAATTCTCTGTAGTCAAAGACAAGGGCGTGAAATCAATACCAGCCACAAGCCAGCTCTCAGAGATCTCCAGGAGGTAGCCGACCCTTGTTTAGAAGCTACATCCCTTTTAAAAGCCTTGTTCAATTGGAAAGCGGCTCTCGATATTCAGATTCATCCGTCGCTCGCTGGAGGACAAGTGAGGTAGTTTCCTTCCTTGATTGCTGTGGGAGTGAGGGCATATCACTGAAAAGCATCACGTCTTCTATTAAACCAGCTTGTGCTAAGCTTCCCAAACACTCTGCGGATCATGAATGGGCATACGACGAATGACGCAGGAGAAAACACGTATTCCCATGCAGTACAAAATCCTGTGAAGTATCTCTCATCTTCCAAGCCCTTTTCCAAGTTTATCATATGCAGTTGAAGGAAGCACAGGCAGCAGGAAAGGGTAACAGTTTGCAGTGACGGTTAAGTGTTTCGACTTTGTTCCAGGTGACGCAGGTAATAGCTGTTTCCTGTTAAAAGTGTCCTCAAACCCCGCTCTCAACCTCCACCTGTGTCAGCTGAATAGATTCCTTTGCATCTGACTCGGGATTATACTTTCCACTATATTTTTATTTAGGGATGAGCGCACATAACCTCCATGGGCAAAAGTTTTTGATCTTAGCTACTCTGAGGCATTGAGACGCGCCACTGGACGAATGAAAGTAAAGCTTCACCCCGTGTGTCCCGTGTTCAAGCCATGCGTTCGAGCCGCGCCTAGAGGAGGCTTAGCTACAGACGAGCCCTTTGTCTTTTAATTGGAGCCAATCTTTCTGTATGGAAATTCTACAAAGCAAAAAGCAAGGCACAAACGCACTGAAGGCATCGAACGGCACTGTTCTCAAAAAGCGCGCCAGATGTTGTCATCGGGCCAACATGTGGAGGGTGCCTCACGCCACTTTTGATGCATCTGCTTTGAACTTGGTTGTTGCTGGAGAGTCAAAAGAGGACCAGGCTGTGTTTTGTGATGTTTCTGGAGCAACAGCTGCCACTGACCTCCACGTGGTATTTACAAACTTCCTCCTAAGCCGAGAAGGAAATTAGCTAGCGAGATACAACGGCCAAACTGCTGTTTGAAACACGCTAATCAGACGATAAACCGTCAGTTTCACCTAAAGTGAAATCTGGTATCACAGTAGTGGAATGCGTCAGTGGTGCTGAGGCTTTAGGTTTCCTCACAGAAACACCACAGCAGTGCAAATCAATAACCGAACGACCGAATGACTCAACCCGCTCTTTGTAAGACCCGGGCAAGGTCGGGGGGGCTGCGAGTGAGGGGTGGGCTTCGCTGAGGTGGATTGTAAAATAAACTGTGGCCTGGATCTTGTGGAAGAATGTGAAGTCTGTCGATTCTGAGCCATTTCTGCTGCTGCCAATCTCAGTTTTATGCCTGATGAAATTTAAAACGCTCCTTCATGTATTTTTTGGGAGAAATGATGATCCGTACTGGTACATATTTTGAACAAACTGGTAATCTCATTCAAAACAGCCTTTGCCAAGGCCTTATGCACTGGAATCAAGCGCTGGAGTTCAGATATCTCGTGGACTGCATGGCTTAAGGTCGGTGAAGGGCGATTTTGAACTGTAAAGGTGAAGTGCACTGACGATAATGCATTTATTTCTAGTCTGAGCAATGTCTGTTTTCTACTTCATGTGAATGCTGTGCCCTGCGAAGTCTCACCTCCCATTTCAAACTGGTAGCGCATACTTAATGTTAGAATGTAGTAATTAATCTGTATGCAGCTTCTACCAGAGTGTACATTTAGTTTCCTCGGAAATGTTCTGCTGATGTACAATCCAAAAACAATCTCACACTTTTTCTTTTCCTTTGGTTTTGTGATTCGTTTGAGTGCGAGTGTGCTGTCCTATTGGTTGAGGTTTGAGAAGGTATGCTGCATAAAGGCCTCTCCTGCTGGAGACGGCTCTTTTAGTTTAGAGTGCTTTAGAACCCAAAAATGATCATCTGATGCTCTCTCTCTGATGGCAGACACAGAGGCCCAAACTGAGGCTACTCAAGCCAAAACTTCAACTTCAACCCCAAAATGGCTTCAGCCAGTTCTTGCTGTTGAAATAACCAAACTGTAAAAATACCAATATCTGTCACGATCAGTGTTTCATTGAGTTTATCTGCTGGTGAAGGAGCGTAGAATTCAAAACTGCACAAATGTACAGATCCTGTGGGTGTGTTGTGTTACTCAGACGGTGTGTGTCCACGCTCAGCAGCCTTGGGGACGAACGCTCACAGGCATGAATGTAAACTGCCAACATTTTATGTCTCAGAAAGATTTTTATGTTTTAAATCTTTCCTGGTTGCTTTTTTACTTTATGAATGAGACGAACAGTGGGGGGGGGGGAGGTGAAAAGCAGCTACTGGTTCTTTCATTGAGTGACTAAACCACTACATTAGATGTTAGGCATTTTGTGTGATTGTAAATAGCCGTATCTCTACCTATTGTTAATGTATTATTTACTGTCATCTTTGCTGGTTTTAACCAATCCTGATGGAGTTCATTTTTGTCTCAGAAGATGGCTGTCGCCTGGAATGTTCCACCTAACGAGGAGGGCGAGGGGTGAGGGAGGAATGTGCCACATTGGCAGTTAAACGGGGGGGTGCGGCGGGGCGGCGGGAGGAGGTCTGCGGCAACAGAGCTCCACAGCACGGACTCCCTCTCTCTCTCTACCTCTGGTGAGGATTTTGCTCCACTGTGGCAAATACAGAAGGACTCACTTCGGACTGAGGCCACAGGTGCCAAGAACACATAAGCACTTGTAGCACAACTGTGTCTTGTTTTGCTATTACAGTACAGATAGTTTTGATTTTTTACATTTCCTATGAAGAATATGGATAAAGTTTCTCTTTCTCCTGTATTACTGACTGTATGTATCATATGCATATATACAAGACATGATACCACAATGTACAATTCGTATGACAACCCACGGCTGTTTTTGGAGGTGAAAATTTGCCAAAGGTGACAGTAATTGCTGCAATTTTATTCCTTATGTGGCTATGTTTCGTTCAACACAATCCTGTACTGACTTGGTATTATTTGGAAGAAATCCTGCCCACGTGCCATCTAATCAAGCAATAAACACAAACAGACAAAACCACAAAAATAATGACATACTATCAACGATGATTTTATCAAACACATGAAATGCTGCATTGATGTTATATCCCTTATACTGTACCATTTAGTGGCAGCGATGCCATCAGTTTTGGCATTGCGACATTACCGCTCATTATATCGAAGCCTGAAGGGGTGTCTGATTGTAAAATGTTTCTGTTTTTTGTATTTTTCTTTACAAAGAGGTGTTAAAGATGTGTTTTTCTAAAAGTTGGAGTACACAGGTGTACCTCTGCATATTTGTACAGATGTCAATAGGAAATGGGGGGACATGACAAGGGGGGGGGGCGGCAAAGGATGCTTAAAAAATGAGCAGTTCAAGCAGACAGGGAAAAGATGGCGTCGCCACGCTCTGAAAGTGCAATCTGCTGTAAGTCTCTCGAGTGAGCGTCTATTGAACCACAAACACTTCCGGTTATCTCGCACCACTCAGACGAGCGCTGCAACTTCACCACCACCAGTCCGTCGCTACGATTGAAAAATAAAAACAGGCTGCGGCTGCCACAATCGCAAAACCTTCAACCGCGTCGACTTTTCTTACACGTGAGATTCAAAGTCTTTTTTTTGAATCTGCAGGTTAGTAACTGTAAAGTTGTAAAGTATATTTTACTGTAAATAGCATCCGGGGGTCATTTTTACTCCTTTTGTAACAGAAACTGTGGATTTAAAATATATAAAAATATATTTTAAAGATATTTACAGCACTAATAAAGAGATTCTACAGTAGTGCAGGTGTCTTCATCTGTATTACCTCATGACAATCCCTTTCTGACTAACGGCTGCCGCGTTCAGGGGCCACAGTGCACGCCATCTTAGCCTTGGTGTCTCTGTCCCACGCTGACGGGTTCAGACACAGCCTTCCTTGTCCCGCCTGTCTGCTTGAACTCTCGAGACGTCAGAGAGAGCCTAACACACTGCAGCAGCTCTGTCAGCTTACAGCACACAGCTCATAGCCAGCCATGGCTGTGAGGAGAATCAGTGGCTCTGGACTAGGGGCTGCATCGGTATGGGATTTGCACAGCATGATAAGCGGCTCAAATGTAATGCTATTACACAATTATCAGTTCATAAATCATACCTTCATTAAAAATATGGCCTGACAGACACTTGATAAAAACTTTTTATTTTTTAAATAACACTAATACTTCAGAATTCAATACTGCAGATTAGCAAACATACATGGAATGACAGCTGTCAGCTTTCATACCATGAGACCAGTATACCACCGCACCGCTACTCCGGACTGAGCTACGTAGCTACAGCAAGCTGCTGCAAAGTGAGGGGGCTCTCTCTGCCCTGGAGCCCTGTCATGGCTGCTGTCTGTTGCCAGGAAACCGACCCTCACAAAGCACAGCAGGGGACTGATATGCAGCCACACTGCGGGGAGGCAGGCAGGTCAACCAGCCGGCCATGATGGAGGAATGGAAGGAAGGATTGATAGACGGATGAGATGGATGGACTTGGAGGGGGGAGGGGGATGAAATTGTAGCTGAGGGGGACCTGTAGGGAGAGGAGGCGGGGAGGGAGGAGGGGTGAGGAATTTGGCAAAAGAGGCCCTTCGGCATGTAAAGGAGAGCAGTGAGTAAACAGTGCCCGGGGAGTTAGAGAGGTTACAGGAAGAGGAAAAGCAGGTGTGGTGTGGGGCATGATTCTCATGTACAGTAACAAGGTCACGCAGGGTGCGCTGATTGAGCAGATTAAGCAGGGACACGGGGCTTAAGACGAAGAGGCTCGTCAGAGAGAGACCGCAACATAGAGTAGATGCTGTTGGCACAGCCGGTCTGCCCGACCTCAGTGAGACTGCAGTGACAACCCGGTTTTTATTGATGTCCATTAGCTTTCAGTTCACCTTCTGCCATTCCTGAGGAAGACCGCTGTATGACCACACCGGGATTATTATTGTGATTATTAACCCTTTCTTTTATACTGACAACAACTGGAATACTGTATAGATGTAAAGATGGCATTTCCTGCATTATGACTGAAACATGGATGTACATATACTGTATCAATTAAAAACGATGATGCATTAAGCTTTTACATGTCGCAGCGGTCAGCGGGTTTCTTTTCTCGCCGAGCGACACACGTCCAGAGCGATTACGGATAAACTGTAGATCTGAGGTGACGTCGGGGGTCTACTTACATGTCGCCACGGTCGCCATGGCAGCTGGGGGAAGCTCATGCTGTTGCCCTTGACAACAGAGGGACCCTCAGGCCTTGGCCCCTGCGAACGGCACAGGTCATTGAAGGCATCACTCTGTCGAATGAACATAATTCACATCTGTTAAATTTCCTAAAGTGGAAGCTAACAGGCTCCACTGATGGTGGAGTGCAGAGCTAATGCGCCGTTAGACATGTGTTTAACCAGTCATACCAAAGTCAGGCAGTGTCAGACCTGCTTTGAAACACACACACACACACATGCTCACACACACAGGGAACCCTACAGAGACTAAAGGTTCAACCCTGCCTCTTCATCCTGTCCATCACTGCCACAGAGACTATGTCTACTGTTATATATGCTACGCTAATATATAAATTTCCCTCAATATGTATGTTTATGCTGCCGTTTTCGACTATAGAGTGAATCCAGAGTCAGCTCCAGTTTGTAAAATAGAGACTCAACAACAAGTTAAATGTAATTGGCCTGTGAATCTAGCTGTTAATAGGCTAACAGGGTAGAATTAAGCTTCATTGGCTTCATTTGTTTTACTTCCTTACCTACACTGAACACCCCTGCTCCAAAAGTGCCCTCCAGAATGTGCACATACCAGTCTCACGCTCCCCTCTCAAAGGGGGGGACGGGCGCGCACCCTTAAACCACAGAACAATGAGAGAATAGAGGGGCAGATTTCCATAACACTGTCCGCTGCTCTGGCTCTGAACTGCTCGCACTGACCTGGTGAGAAAAGCTCGGCTCGAATCAGCACACGGCGAGCACATTCCTGTCAGAGGGTTCAGCGGGCGAAGTAAAAAAGAAGAAAGGAAGCTAGAGGAATGTAAATACATGACAGGACAGAACTGCCGGCGGATCTGCTGGATATCCTACATGCCACCTTTGTATGGACTTAAAAAGTGACAGCTTCTGTAATGAGCAGCTAACAGGCGGTGACATTTCAAATAGGTGATGGGGGTAAGGCTTTGTTAAAAATGTCACAAGGCCTACAGTTCTGCCCAGACCCATTTTGTAGGCTTAAAGGGTCTTAATTGAAGGAGAGTATAAAAGGGGCAAAAGGAGACTCTATGGCTGCCAGAGACACGGAAACTCGGTCAGTGTGTCTGGAAGCCGGCGAGCGTGTGCGAGCGTGCGGTCACGGTGGCTGCGTGGATGAAAGGAGCGTTTCTTAAGGGTGCGCGTGCTCGTGCGTTCGTGGAATGCGTGAGCGCGTGTGACAGAGGCATGACAAGACAAAGGGGCGAGTGGGCGAGAGCCAAGTGAGCAGATAAAAGATGAGCGAGGCGATGGATGCGCACGGCCGAGCGAGATCAGATCATCTGCTTTGAATCGGATGAATGCAACCGAGAGAAAAGGTGAAATTCATGAGAGGAAGCGTCCCTTAAAATATCACGGCCTCGTGGCATTAAAATAACAGAATATCTGCTAAATGTAGCTGACTGCCGCCCTGCACTTAAACTCAGTGGGAATATTATGCTGCTTCCACTTGTTCAACGCTTCTGTTAATAAGCTAAAAAAGCTTGAAGAATTAATTAAGGATTAGCGCCTGACGTACGCAGGAAACAAGCTGCATGAAACGGGGTGAGAGAGGTCATTGGGTTTATCAGGTGGGAACGTGTCACAGATGTTTTGGAGCCTGCAGAATTAATGCCAGCTTTATTCAGCGAGAGCAAAACACACGAACAATAAATACAAGGAAGTTTTCGATAAACGCACCGTGTTTCAGGTACACAGCAGCTCAACTGCTTCATCTTTTTTAAAATCATACTAACGAGCAAATTTCTGAACCAATAAAAACCAAGAACTCTCTCGAATGTGGTGCTTCACCTTGGCAACGAGGCAGAGAAAACAGCACTGGTCTTAACAAGAGAGTGTGAAAACTGAGGAGGAGGAGGAGGACGACGACGACGAGGAATCAGGATGGAGAGAGAGGAAGAAGAAGAACTGGCGCAATCCAGTCTGTGGCTCCTGCCGTTGCCCCCGGATACGGATGGAGTGAAAGCAAGAACTGGGAGCTGCAGCTGCCTGGTTTCCATGGCAATGTGGATGCAGGACAAGTGGAGAGAGAGAGAGAGAGAGGGAGGGAGAAAGAAACTCAGAAGAGGCAGAAAGATGAGAGCGCGCTGAGGGGGAGTGAGAGGGAGCAGAGAAAAATGTCTGGAGCAGTGAAAGAGAAGGTGTGGTGGTGGGAGAGGAGGCGGTGGGGGGGGCAGATAGAGAAAGCAAGAAGAAGGGAGGGAGGACTCAAAGAGGAGGAGAGGGAGACGTTGGAGGGATGTGAAGCTCAGACATAGATCCCCAAGACTTGCCACTGGAGACTGCCACCTTCAGGGGGACCTGTGAAACACACACACACACACACACACACACACACACACACACACACACACACACACACACACACACACACGCACGCGCACACACACACATAAAGAAAAGGTAAAGGTGTCAGTGTGTCATACATGTGTAGGTGTGGCTCACAGTGACCTACATTGATTTTCACTCGCCTGACAGAGGAGCAGCCACACAGCTAATGCTGATTTCAAATCACAAATGCTCTTATTTTGGCAGTACGACATCTCTATCATTCGAAAATCTTAAAAAGTACTGACGCATATTTGCCCTGTGGATTTTTTTTAACAGTCAGATGTCCACTGAGCAAATGGATGCTTAACGCTTTAAGGATGATTTGTGGGTTGAAACATCTGCATAATATCCCGCACTGCCCTTAAGAAGTGTGTGTTTCAGCAAGCATTTCAAAGTAAAAGCAGAGGCCGCGTGCCTATTTATTGCGCCATAGTGCTGCTCTTCCCCTCTGTAAGCGTCTCCATGCGCCTGGATCCCATGGCAACAAAAAAAAAAAATCTCGGCATCCATGATTGAACAAAGGTTTTCAAACCCTCTGACATGACGACTGACACTATTATACCACTGAATGACTTTAATTTTACAATCCACTGACTCACCTTGAGATGAACTCCTAGGTGGTCTATGTGTTGAAGGGACTCCATGGCGCTCTTCACCATAGCTGCTCACACATGTAGACATGGATTAATGAGCAAACCTTTGACCGCAGCCATAATTTAAACCCTTTAAAGGCGAGGTTACATTAGCTGCTGCTAGCATAATACAGTGGAATCTCCAGCTGAACAGTGGGTGGTCAAGTTGCATTGTGGGTGACAAGACAAGTGAGAAGAATGCGTGGAATAAAAGGTACGATAGCACCGTGAGTTGGAGCAGAACAAATCAAGCATTTCCACTGCTTCATATACAGTGTTCTTCATTATACATCTACTTGGCGTTTGGTACGGTGCATTAGGGCATTTGAAACAAGTGAAATGTTTAATAAATGATATTAGGTGTAGCAAATTCACCTCCAAACTGCTCTACCTGGGGGTCCTCCACTTCGTACAGAAGCTCATCGTGGAGCTGTGCTATCAGCCTGCAGTTACAAACACATTCACAAACACACGTTAGATTCGTGCTGCAGCTCCTGCTAATCATGCGGCGTCGGGCTGATCTTCATTAACGCACCACCATGATGACCCCCGACTAAGTCCTCGCATCCACACACTCGTCTAATTCTGGTATGTTTTGGCTCTTGGCTTCAAGTGTGTTTACTGTTGCAGAATGTTTGGCGTGTAACGGCAGCAGTCATTTGAGAAAACTCCTCAACTCTACAAATTTAGTTGGCGGGAGAAATGTTGAATGTTGTTTATGTGCTTTGGCACGATAGGCTCTCCTCATTAATGCAGCACTGGGCCGTGTTTTGCCTGCGTAGACTCAGAAAGGACTGAAGTGTGAAGAGCTAGCGTGTGTCGTCATGTTAGCTGTATGAAAGGAGCGAGCGAAGGCGACCGATTGGTGGTTGCACCTGGCAGAGAGCGAGCTGGAGGAGGAGACCAGGCGGAAGATCCTGATCATGGCCATCTTACAGAGGTCGGCAGCAGATCCTGTTCACACACAAATCACACACATACAGTCCCTGCTTGACCACACACAGTCAAAATTAGCGGTTAGCAAGCTAACATGTCACTACATGATCATTACATCATACAGACCGGCTGACAAGCTAGTAGCATTGCACGTATCGTAGCTGTCACTCATCCTACCTTGGACCACAAAGTTGACAGCCTGCCTCTCAGCCTGCATGCGGATGCCCCAGTCGGGGGAGCTGATGTTCGGGAGGGTCCGTCGACGACCCATGATGGAGAGCACGTAACCTAAACAAAAGGAAAAAGACAAAATATTTACATTTTTGTCACACGAGTTTGAGCAAACTGACGCTGGCATTCACGCAGCCGAGCTTGAATTAGTATTGATATCCAGTCAATGCTGCTCCCTCAAGATCCACTGCCACTGGAAATCACCTGTGGGGCAGTTTACTCTGATGGGACGGGCACACTGTAAACTGAGACGTGATAACATAATGTAGCTCTGTTAGCTGATTTAATATTTGGGAACTTTCTCGGCTAGATGCTGCATTTTGCTGCAATCAGCATTATGCATGTTACATGTTACACAAAGGGAGCATTTTCCTTTATAATCATACAGAAGCCAAATATAACCAGGGGTGCACATAATTGGTGCGCAGGTGCGCATGCGCCGCCAAAATGCATGATGCACGGCACATCAAACGCATTGAAACGCACATGCACACCAACAGCTGGAGCGGCTGCAAGAGGTATTTCTTTCCGGAAAATCCCGACATGTTCGCTGCTGTCTACAACTCTTCAAAATGTCCAAGAAGCAAGCCCCGCTAAGTAACTATTTTGGTGTTCCACCACCACCTCCAAAAAGACGTCAGACTGAACCGCCACCCGAGACACAACACAACAAGAGAGTGTTCTCGGAAAAGTGGCTGCAGCAGGTCGGTTGGCTCCAAACCAATGATGAACGCACCATGATGTGGTGCAAAATATGCCGCCAACATCCCAATATGGCTGATAAAAGCAGCGCCTTTTATATAGGGACAAAGAATTTCAATCATCCACCATTTGACAAGCATGAGAAGTGCTGTAGAGCAGCCAGTTGATTTAAGTTTTTACAGTGTTGATTTCAGAGTTTACAGAAAAGACATTCAGTGCTTAAAAAGGTGCCAGCTGAAATGATTTTCTTTTTTCTTTTGTTTTACATCCAACAACCTTACACCACACTATACACATCCATCCACTCATTTACACTACTGATTCTACAGACTAACATACACCATCATTTGTTAATGCATCTTAATTATGAATAAATGTTGTTTTTGTGAAAATTTATTTGACTGTGTATCCCTTTTTTTATCCATCCTGCGGGGCGGGTTCACGACTCGCGTGCTCAATGAGCACCAAGTAACATCTCCAGGTGCTCCTCTGAGTACCAGACCAAAAAAGTTATGTGCACCCCTGAATATAACATAAAATATCATAATCAGACAATGATTTTAACAAAAAAATGATTAAAATCGATGCAGCAGAACCACAGATATTGGCTGAGTGACATCACTTCTGCTCCCTCTGGAGCCACAAAAAGCGTTGCACAACTTTTTTTCACCTACGCAGCAGCCTTCCCCATATTTGATGCGTAGCGTCCAAAAGGAAGATGCTCATTCAAGTCAGTTTTGGCCAATAACTCTGTTTCCAGCATCAGTCTGCGGATGGAAGCCACTTTTTGTGAACTCCTCTCAGTCGAGTGAGTCATCCATACCTGCACTTTCTAAAGCTACAGAGTGCCATTTGAAGGGAACAGTTTCATGAAAAGTCATTTGTTGATACAGCATTACGGGCGATTATGGTAACAGCAGGTTTACACTGACACAAGCACACACCCACACACACACAAGCCTGCAACGTACACACACACACAAACTCTGGTGTCCACATGATTCGCATACAAAAGCGAAGAGAAACACACTCTCACGCTCAGCGCAGTCACACAAACACGCATTTTGAAGGCAACACAAGAATGTGCAGTGACGTGATACGCGCACAAACACACATTACCAAATGCAGGTATGCAACACACACACGCTCTCTCTCACACGCACACAGCGGACCAGTACATTCCACCAGCTGGACAATGGAGCAGGCTTAACAGCTAAATCCCTCTAGTGTCCCTTACTATGAGGAAAGCCAACCAGGGCATGAAACCTGAATGACCCTCTTCCCAGAACGCACACACAGTCACGCACACAAGTGTACGTGCATAGGAAATGAGCGCACAGTAACAAACACAAAACCTTCTACTCACTGTGAGCTGACCCATGACACACACATGCGACCTTTGCACCAGGAATGTGACCTTTGTTCTGGGGCCCGATCACAGGGGTGTGCAGTCGACTTTGTGTCATACAAATGTCTTTACCAACTATGGACAGGTATGACCGTGAATCACGCAGGAATGTGTGTGTTGTTCATAACCAGTCGGCCGGGCAGTGACACAGTGCTGTGAAGGCGAGTGTTTTTCAAGTTCAGGCTGTGGTAGAACATCTGACGGGCAGCAGCAATGAAAGCAGGGGCAGGAAAACTCGTCAGCTTATGGTGGTGTTGCGCTGATGATATTCAAAAATTCAAAATAAAAGTCCTGGAAACACACTTTCACAATAAGCCTTTTACTATGAAGTGACTCATTTTCTGCCAAAGTCAGTCACGCACCAATCAGAATTTAGCATCATTTTAATCAAAAGGTGATGACAGTTGGCGTGTTGTTTGGCTACACTCACACTCTCACACACACACAGACAAACACACACACACACACACACACACACACACACACACACACACACACACACACACACACACACACACAAGCCATGATGAAGCAGATTGTAGTTTTAAGAGTTTAAGGATGTTTTGTTGCCCCCTAAAACTTTGAGCACGGCCTACTTTTTTTGGGGGGGAACATTGTTTTTATTGATTTTCAATAAGAACATCCATGCATACCATACTAGAAGCACAATGACAGGCAAGCAGATCTCACTGCATACACACAATATACAAATAATAATAATAATAGCACACAAAAAACATCTAAAATAATAATAGTAATAATAAATAAATAAATAGGCTAACAGATAATCCATTATTGCTTGAGAAAGTCCATTAAGGGTGCCCACACCTCTTCAAATTCTTGTACTTTACCCCTAATGACATAGGTCAGCTTTTCTAATGTAACACATCACTATCTCTCTAATCCAAGGTTGTGTAGAGGATACTTCAGTCTCTCTCCAAGGTAGAGCAACCATCCTCCTGGCCTGCAGGAGGCCAAAGCTGATCAGAGTCTTACACTTAGAGTTAACAAAAAAGCAATCTGGGTATGTCCCTAAGATACAAAGCTTTGTTAGGCAGGGTACTTGAATACCTGTAATTTTACTTAGAGTGTGGACAACCATTTTCCTGAAAGCTACCAGCTTAGGACAATCCCATACACAATGAATCAGGGTACCCTTCTCAGTCAAACACTTCACACATGTTTCTGGAGTTTCTCAGGGGTTATGTATGTCCTCATTAGCCACTTGTGCTGCAGCAGTTTCACTGGAGTATTAATGGTTTGTAATTGAGCTTTTAAACAAGCTGTCGCCCACTCAGCTTCTTTAATATCTTCCTTAATATCTAAACTCCATGCTCTCCTTCTATCATGACTAGATTCCTCATCACGTGAGACAAGTGTTGTATATAGTATAGAGATTCGCCGTTTCCCATTCATGTGAGTGTTGCCTACTTAGTGATGAATATTCAAACCTGCAATAGCTGTTTTTTATTTTTTGGCCACTTGGGGGCATCAGAAAACAAGTCATGACCACAAAATTGACATATTGTCACTTTCTAAGTTAATATTGTAGCGTGTTCAGGAGCAGTTGTCCAATATTTTCTCTCTTTTAGCTCTGTTTTGGTCTCAACCAGCTCCTGAGGGAAACATCTGTCTCTTTAGCTGCGAAATGTTTAAGTATGTTCACCAGCTAGTCTCTAACTGCGTCCGTGCAGAGCAGGTCGCGTGCAGAGGGTTTTTAGAGCTTTTCACTGAAAACAGCTGCGATAAGACCAGTGAGAGTGAACTAAAACTAAAGTTAAGTTGCAGCTGCACAGGTGAACAATCGGCTGAAACTCACTGTCCGTGATTTCATCCGCTACTGCTACGCGATCATTAGAAGTCTGCAGCTGAAATATCTGCACGCGTCCGTGCATGATCGACAGGCGGTTACATATCCGTGCGGATCGAGGCTTCCCTGTGTCTGCCGTGGCCTTCAGAAGACTTGGCTGGTTTTCATCTCTGTGATTCCCCACTGCTATCAAAACAAAAAGAGGAAAACAGAAAACAGGAAGAAAAAGACAAAAAAAAATCCTTCTTCTCTCCTCGTCTTTTCATCTCAGCCAGTCTTTGCAGGTGAAGGCATCCCGAGAGTGTTGGTGAGATGCGCATAAAGAACAGGACGGGCTTACCCGGAGTGACGGCTTCCTCTCATTTTAAAATCAAAGACCGCCAGCGTCAAACACAGTGTGGACCACTCACACACAGTATGGCTATCAATCATCTCATCTCTGCTCGGCCTGCCAGCATCTAGCAGCTCTGAGCAAAATATCGCTGTATCAGACACCAATCAAGTGTAAGCTCAGCGCCGAGTGGACGAGGAGCCCGGGCGTGCGTTAATCTCCACTCCCTGAGGCAGAACACCCCAACTGAAACAGACAGGGGGACCAGTGTGATGCTGTATGTCTCCATCCAGACAGCATGAATTACAGAGGACTGTTTTATCGAGCGGCTAGATTTATGGTGTGGAATGAGGGGAGAGACATAAAGGAGAGAGGTATGAAAACAGTGCTGCAGATTGGATGAGATAGTTAGGAGTATCGAAAGAGGGGAGAGACAGACAAGAAACAAAGAGAAAGAGTGAGACAGACGAGAGAGTGTGGGACGAGCGGGGCAGATGAATCCCGGCGCGCTCTCCGATGGGAGAATCACCATGGTGATGAGCTGAATTAAAGCCGACTGTTTGGCGCAACACCGCTCTGCCCCTGAGAACGACGGAGGCTTCCGGAGCGATCTGCGCATTTTGGAGGAGCGAGTCCATCACGCAGCTTCGATTAGGAAGCCGATGCCGGAGCAGAAAGGGGACGCGATGAGCGGGGTGTGTCACCGGTGACAGGTCGCGGTGGGTGATGGAGCACCTGTCTGCGTGCGCCGGCGGGTTAGTTGTTGTGACAAAGGTGCACGCCATCCCGGCTGGCGTGAAAAACAACTACGCCCCGACCTAATTCATGATGTTTACTACAAAACAAGGTTGTTTTTCAATGCTTGTTACACAAGATAAAATGACGGAGGACCTAGTTTTCCGTGCAGGAGCAGCCTGAGAGAGGAGTCAGACTCCACGTTGGCATTTGTTAGTGCTGACACAATTGGCTCTTTCTCACAGATTTCTACTAATGTGATTGGGATGTAATTCGTTTATACTGTAGCTCGGTGTTTTTATTAGTAAGGCCATGCAGCACAGATGAAGTAATGTTAAGGTGGGATGGCTTGGACCCAAACGCAGGCCTCAGGGGTTGCATTCAACAAACATTTTCCCATCATTGACAGAATTCTTCTGAAGGCCATCCGTCATTTTGACAGAGCAGAACGCTGAGGGCAAACCCAGCACTGTCAAGAACCACATGTAGACCACCTGTGGCAGACCCCCTGTCCAGCTGGTGGTGTGTGCATATTAATGAGCTGTTGCATTTAATCACGTCTTTTACCTGATTGTCCAGCTGGCTTTAGCCATCACATCGGTAGGCTGTATCGCTACATAGCCTAGCTATCACGAAGTGTCATGGCGGCTGAGTGTCTGACGTTTCTTTGGAGTGTGTCACGGACCACTAGGGGTCACAGAGGGGTGCAGCCACGCCCCGGTACAGAAGTCCATGCTGCAGGATTTCCAGCAGCGGGAAGTCCTACGTTCATAGAGTCTTGCTGACCCCCCCGGGAGAAATTTTCCCTGACTTCAAGACTTCAAAAGAAGTCATCTGTCTGAGGCAAAGACATAAACCTAATGACAATGATAATGACTCTGCAGCGATCTCCCTTGATGCCTTCGATTACGCTCAAGCGAGCACCCACTTTAAGTCCCTGTGGACCAGGAGGAAGGTGTGAGTTCAGTTCAATTTCTTAGAAACGGTTTGTTCATATTTATTTGTCTAACTGTGTAAAGTTGCATCGTTCATATTTGCCTGTTCAGGCGCAATAGCAGCAGTGTTTTAGTGCCCTCCGCTGTCATTGAGGGAAAAATCCAATCATCTTCTGCATGATGACACGCTCCTCTCTCCTTAGCGAAGCATTGTCTGCCTCACTATCATTCAAAACATGAAAATGAAAGGAAACTGTAGATTATGAGAAAGTCTAACACAGCCTCTGGGCCTCCGTGTTGGAGGCTGGAGGATCTGTTTTGGGGCAGACTGACCTCGTCTCTCCGCCTGTCAACACTGGGCTCATGTTCTGTGTGCAATGAGGGTTAAAGTGCAGACTTTACACTATTTTGTGTGAGCGTGTGTAAGTCTCAGGTGTGCTGTGCTGGCAGTTCGGTCTGAATATAAATAGAGTGTCCCGTATGAACCGTCAGCCCCTCACCCACCCACCCTCAATCCATCCATCCACCTCGTCCCCCTCAAGTATTGACCAATAGCAGTTTGTCTGATTCCTGCCAATGCAAGCACATCTTCTTCTTGCACAGAGTGTGGGTGTGTGGGAGTGTGGGTGTGTGTGTGTGTGTGTGTACGCATAAGCAATTCAAACTACATAGCATATGTCAAAGGGTGCAGGACCTCCACCAGACATCCACCCACTCGTTTTCATTGTATTTAAGGGACAATTTGTTGAGTTTCCTGTAATTTAACTGTGACGCCGACCGTAACCTCTAATCCTATGAATAAACATTTTGCTGTTGAATTCTGGGAGAAGAAATTTGGATGTTTACAGACCTTGCTTGTGGCACTGCTGGATGGTCCTCTGGATGAAGGCCTGGACTTCTCTGTAGGTCTGGAGGAAGCTGTCCTGGAATCGGCGGGCCTGCTCAGCGCTCACCCCGAGGATCCCTGACAGACGCTCGCGACCTGTGAGGAACAACATGATGCTACTTTTCACCAGTTTTTGAACAGATTAAACAAATGAGCTAACATGTTTATTTGTGAGTTCATTAAGAGATGTTGGGCGGCAGATTTTGTAACCTTTAGACAGGGCCAGGCTAGCTGTTTCCCCCTGTTTCAGACCTTTGTGCTAAGCTACGCTAGCAGGCTGGCTGTTATTGGTAGCTTCATGGTTATCAGGCATCTATCCTCTCATCGAAAGGAAAGCACAGGATTGAGCATATTGGTGACAAATGAACAGCCAGTGAATTCAAACTGAAACTACCTTAAGTGATGGGAGAGGCCTGGGAACGAGAAGGAAGTTGAAAGGGGAGAGTGAACGGAGGGCAGACGGGACCAGAGGGTGAAAGAAGCGAGGGGAAAAAAGCAGAGCCAAGCGAAGGGTGAAAGATGGAAGAGGACAAGATAAAAGAGTGAGCAAGGATCAGGGCAAGGCTGCAAGGGGTGTGTGCGTGTGCGTCTGCGTGTGTGTGTAAACGGAAGATAAGGCTGAGGACACAGAGCCCCTGTGTGTGTGTGTCCATGTGTGTTCCCAGGAAGTTAAAGGTGTACAGCCTGTAGCAGGAGTAGAGGAGCGGGCTGTAAAGGTTAGGATCAGATCGATAGAGGAGTGTAGAGGATGAGCTAATGAGTGCTGGAGTTATTCTGCGTGTGTGTGTGTACGCTCGCTATGAGGTGTGTGTGTGTGTGTTTATGTGTGGTTGGAGATGACTAATATCACGCCAAACAGCCTGAGAGCTGGTAGGAGGGTCAACAGGGGGGATGGCAGTGTCTGCAGAGATTAAAAATCACCACCACCATGCAACACACCCCGACACACACACACCCCGACACACACACAGACTTCAGTGCTCTTTAAAGTCCTCCTCTGCAAAATGCATTTTTCTTATTGTTGCTTCAGTTGGATGTCGTGCAGACGATGGATTTGCAGGTGGGAGCCAATCATGGTTCAGGAGACGACTTACAGAAGCGCGTTCGCATATTAATGAATTCTGGATATTATTATATTTATTAGTATTTTCAGAAGTCTGGAGGAGATCTTTAATGGGTAGCACTGGTATATCATAAGTGTGCTGATGCTTAAATGATCAATATGAACAAGTCAAATAAAGTTTTACAACTAATAACAACTTAATACCCAAACTGATGATAGGTTGACCTCTAATTCTTGAAAGTTGACTTTGATGAGATTGATCACCCCAGAGGACTGGAATCAATCACTCTAAATACATTTTTTTTTTTAAATATTAAGAGCAATGATAATCAAAAAACTGAATGTTGCCAGCGTGGGCTTCATGTTTGGGAATTCAGCCTCAGAGTAGAAGACATTTGAATTCATGGCGTGTCTGAAATAAAACACATTCAATAATAATGATCGAATAATATTATCAATTTCATATCAGCACAGTCGCTGAAATGGGGTGCGTCCTTTCAGTTTTTGTGTGTTGAGCCAGAAGCTGCTGAGTTCAACGGGCACATGCTGACCTAACAGGGACGGAGGACGAGACCAAAGCTGCTGTGGAGACGCTGGAGAGTCTGGATGTGTAACATATGAGTGTGCTCCTGTGCGTCTGGAGCCCCACATTCCTGCTGAATGAGGTCAGTCCAGGGAGTGACCTCTGAACTCCATTACTGACGCTCCCTGCACTTCTCCGCTCGTACCCGTCAAATTTGAGAGTCCTCAATTGACGAAATGTTTATCTAATCAGATGTAACGAATGAAGAGCCTCAGTTAACTTCCAGCTTTCCTCGCCGACGTCGCTGCTTCTTATTTGTTGACCTATTTGTATACGTGGGGATGTATGTGTGTGTCTCTGCCCCTCCTCCCCGGCCTGATTATTGTCTTGCGGGAAGCGCTTACTTTTAGTATTTGGTATCCATGGAAACGCATCCGTCCATGAAGAGCCGTCTGTCTACGCCGATCAGGAGCCCCTTCCACTCCTCTCCTCCAGTCTCTCGCTCAGCCCCACCCGCTCCTCGCTCTTCCCCTTTCCCCTACATCGCTCTCTCCTCCTCCACCTCCCCCTGTTCTTTAGCCTACATATCCTACATCTCCCTTTTTCCCAGCATCTCGGCGCTCTTTTGCACGCTCCGTGTTTTCCCTGCGTTTTCTTGGCACTGACCTTTCGCTTTGTGAATTGTCCCTGCCTGGATCCCATGCCCGCCGACATGTCTCAAATGAACAGCCTTTACACACTGAACTCATGGGCTGCTTGCGCTGAGGTTTATTGAGTTTCCCAGAACTGACTCATTCATCAGTGTGTCTGTGTGCTCATGCTTCTCCCGCTGAGCTGCGACTCCCGCTAAAGTAGAAATAACGCAGAACACGCCATCGCCAGCTCGCGGGCGTCAGATGTCGTCCACCTCCTGAACGCACTCTATACAAACTGAAAGTACCAGGAGGGAGAACCGCTGGCCCAGTTCCCCTCATGCAGATTCTGATGCAAATCATGTGCCTCAGGGTCACCGCTGATTGGTTGATTTAATCAAACATATTTTCCAAAGGACAGTAAACGTCCTGTTTTGATAATATATCTTTTCTGGGTCAGAGTGAGGCGCGAACACATGAAACTAATGTACAGGACGAGCGTCTAGAGAGTGCATGATGGATTTGACTGAAGCACAGGATGCAAAAAGATTTATTTCATGCTTAAATATGCAGAGTTTAAAATATTGATGATCTCTGGTGGCAGAATGCTATGAAGAGGTCACACAGCATACGTAAAGGCTGCTGATCGTTCACTTTTGTAGTTAGTGGACTTTCTTTGAGGGCACTTCACTGACCTGCGAGGCCATTTTTTGCTCGTTTTTTTTTGTTTTTTTAAAGAAATTCAGTGCTTGTTAGGACACTCGGGACGTGCTGCCATATGGAGTGGGTGCAGAGACGCCTCAGTTATAAAAGCTGTGTGAACCAACAAAATGTTTTGGTACATAAAATACTTTTAAAGAGCATCAGCATCAACCATGAAACTTTCCCAGTTCATGACTTATATGAAGACAATCTTTTTTTGGTATTACAAAAATTTTGAGTGTCTCATTAAATATGCGCTGATTTGCATACATCCAAAAATAAATGCATTAATGTTCATTTTGGATGTTTTCATGGAAACAAAATAGGCCAAAATCTCAAAACTGACCAGTCCATTAAAAACATTTATGCCTGTACTGTTTCAACTTGAGTTGGTGTTTTTCTTTTTCATACTTTCCTCAAAAAAACATCTGGAACTCACGTCCCTGCGCACTCACAGGTTTTCCTCTTTGTGCTGCGAGAAGATGCTGATCATCACGGTTCATAGCCATCAGTTTGGTTTATTTTCTAAATGAATTGAAACTAATGAGCCCTTTGTGTGCAGCAGAAGCCATGCAGACACTTCTGTGTGATTAATTATGCATGACTGATTGTGTTTTGAACCTTTGCTGTTGTCTGGCATAATAGCAGTTCTGACAACAGGCTCTGAAGTTGTCAAAACTGTTATTCTACCAAACTACAGGCCCCGTGGCTATTTCACCCCAGACTGCAGCTGAAGCTGGTGTAGTGTGTTGTGTGTGCATATGGAAAAAAACTGTAACTCTACAGATCCGCTAAAGTAGGCCAGTGGCAATAAAACCTGATGAAGAGTGCAGACGGCCTGTAAACCCTCGCTTCATCACACAGGTGAAAGCGCAACTGCACACATAGAGCACGCTCACATTTCGGATGCGGGCAGGTGCCCAAACACACGTCCACTCACGCACACACGGACATATGTGCTCGCTCTCCCACGGACTCGCATCCCTCTCGTCATGTGTGCGCATGCGAGCGTGTTTGCGTGCATTCACGAGAGCATGCACATGTGTGTGAGCCATAAATGGGTCACCGGTGACACAGACACGTATTTTTATGGGCCACAAGGGTGTATTATCACATCCATCTTCCTTTCTCTATTTTTATCTTCTCCGGCCTCTCCACCCGCTACCCATCAGCCCCGTGTCCACCCTGCGGAATCAGGCATGCGAGCCACAGCGTGGAAGAAAAAGGAAAAGAAGGCCAGTGGAGATTGCTTGGCGTTTTTGTGCAAAGATAAACTAAATCTGGCATAAAACCAGTCGCTAAACGACTCTCACGCCCACTTTTTTTGTCATTTTGGGACAATCCAGGTCAATTTTCCAGTTGACTGATGGATATCTGCATCATAACTATCGTCAATCAATAGTTACCACCCACTGCTGTGAGAGAGTAAGCCTGTGTGTGTGTGTTTGTACTCACCTGCCCCATAAACAATTGAGTAGACGATGCGTTTGGCGTGTTCCCGCTCTTCAGAAGTCACGTCACCCTCCCTCACCCCTTTCCTGAGAGACGAAGATAAACACACTGAGAGAGACAGCCTGTGATTCTGCACTACAGTCTGATTCTACACTCGATACTACAGTGTTTTAAAATGTTTTACGGGTGAACAAAACGGTGCAGAGGTCAAAAGATTTGTTCAAAAGTCAGACTCTAAGCAACTCAGAGAGGGTGAATCCTAAATCAGTGTGTTTTTTAAAGGGAAATATGCAAAAGAAATCATTAGTTTATAAAGTTTTAAACACTGAATGATGACTGATGAATGAATCGGAGGTACGACTTTGTAGAAATAAGTTCAAATGACGTAAAAAGAACGAAAGTGCGATGAGATGTGTGCGCGGAGGATGAAGTCTTATCTCGATGTTGATCCACTGTGTCGCCTGGTGGGACGCCGAGAAGGTAAAAGCACAAGACAGAAAAGTGTCAGAGTGAAAGGGACGATAGAAAAGGGAAAGGAGCAGAAGAAGAAGAAAAAAGAAAAATGACATGAAGTGCAGAGAGACTCAAGAAAAGAACAGAGACAGGGGGGAGAGACAGAGGCGGGGATGGACAGACAGAGACAGTTATGTAATGTGACTTGTAGACAGCAGTAGTACCGGGGATCAGACAGGGTGGGATGACATGTCTGCAAAGTGGCATTTCTGGAGGCGCTGACGGGGAGCTGCCACTGCTGATCAGCGTTTAGAGAGTCCCGCACGCACACACACACGCACACACACACAGTCACACACAAAAATTACAAATGTGTCTGGTGAGCTTCAAGACTCAGTGTTTCATCACGTCAGATGCCTGTAGCCTCAAGATAAGGATTCTTCAATTTGACGTATTTACACTTGAAATGCCTATCTGCTGTTCTCCAAACACACACACGCACGCACGCACGCACGCACGCACGCACGCACGCACGCACATTTCATCATGAATGATGGGCAACCTGATGAGAGACCCAAAGGTGCCCTCCGATGTGGCATCTGGCTGAGAGGGATCCATACTGGGTTTTCACTGCCCCCTGCTGGAGGCATTAATGCTGCCTGGTGTTTTACTTCATCAGGTGTGTGTCACACTTCAGAACTGAAAAAACAAATGCTTCTACAGTCGTACACGTGTCGCAGTATTTTCCACTGACGCCAATTTACTCTAAGATGAAGAACAAGTGAACTAAAGCCTTCGAAGCAGGTTGTTCTCTATGGCTTCAGACGAGGGCTCTGCGCCTTATAAAGGAAAATCCAAACAATATCCAAAGAACCAAGGGATGAATTTTGTGGCAGGCAGAAAGCTTCTGGCTACACAGGCCATGAATAAAACGGTTTTAACATTTTTCACCCTCTGATGTGCATCTACAGCCGCTTCCAGCCAGAGCAGCCGACATATCAGCGACATTGCTGCTGGGAGAGCAATGGGACATTGTGGGAGGACGACAGGGAAAGTGAGGAGAGGGAGGAAACAGAAATAGTGAAATTAAAATGTAAAAGAATAATGGAAAAGGAGGAGGAAATGGGATTAACAACTGACAGATGACGGACAGAGAGGGCAAGAAAAAGATGGAAGAGGGAGAAGACAGGATCCAAAAGAAGACAACAAGGCAGAGTGACCTCTGGAGGAGGAGGAGGAGGAGGAGGAGGAGGAGGTGCAGTGACATCAGTTCATTTCTTTAAAGGTGAAGGAGAGGTAATGAAAGAGACACAACGTCCAGCCTCAGTGGAGCTGTTCATGTGCTCTTTGTGACCAGGTAATCTGTTTAACACCCCGCCCTTTGGCACACACCTGACTGAGACGGATGACAGCAGCACAGGTAGATCACAGAACCGCGCACACAGGGAAGACGAGACATGCATGTGTGTAAACACTGACGCGCACCGGCAGCGGGAGAGAAGCGAACACACACACACACACACACACACACACACACACACACACACACACACACACACACACACACACACACACACACACACTCACAAACATACTTCAAAAGCGTGACAATGTAATCACCAGGGCGAGCAGCCCAGGGGTATCCTGCCCGTGGAAAAGGGAGCGCCAATAAGGCAGTTGGCATGGTAGTCATGGCAACAAGGTTATTAGTGTTTGAAGTGAAGGAGCCTGCAGTCTGGTCGTGGTGGGAGAGAGAGAGGGGGAGAGAGAGAAGGAAGGAGAAACCCTGTGGTGCATCAACACTCACCTTGGCAAGGAGATCAGGGGAGAACCAGTGTGTGTGTGTGTGTGTGTGTGTGTGTGTGTGTGTGTGTGTGTGTGTGTGTGTGTGTGTGAGAGAGACCTACCACTGAGAGGCCAACATGGTAAAGACGTCCGCCTGTGGGTGGGTGAAAATGCGGAGCAGCTCAGGGTCAGACGAGAGGTGAGCCAGCAGACGCAGCTCCACCTGGCAGAAGTCTGACACGTAGATGTAGACACACACACACACGCACACACACACACGCACACACACGCGAACACACACATTACTCCAATTTCTGACCTAACATGAGAAGATCGATGCCACACTCATGTCTGTGTGGTAAATATGGAGCTAGAGCTAGCAGCTGTTAGCTTATCTTAGCACAAAAGGAGAAACAGGTAACCTGGTTCTGAAGGTAACACCACCTCTCCTGGAAGTTACTGCGCCCAGGATATAGTCCCATAACCTCCATAAAACCACATCATATTTACACCTGCGGATTAAAGAACATATAACGTGATAATTAGTGGGCTAATTAGTGAGCTTTGGAGGTGCTGGTGGGTGAATATGGACTGAGCCAGGCTAGCTGTTTCCCCCTGTTTCCAGTCTTTGTGCTAAGCTAAGCTAAGCTAAGCTAAGCTAAACAGCTACTGGAAGTAGCTTCACATTTATCACACAGTCATGGCAGTAGTTTCAATCTTCTCTTTTAAGTTTCCCAAAATGTTAAGATATCAAAAATTTCCCATTTCATGTCCTGAAATTAAAAAGGTTTAAGTTTCAACAAGTTAAATCAGTTTGAGCAAGATGTAACTTCGACCGCTGTTCCACAAATAATGTAAGGTGTAGAAGAAATGTCCAAGTGAAACTTTGAAGGAAGATTTAGGGTTCAGGAAGTTCGGAGAAAACATCGTCATTGTCCCCTTAAATACACAAACACTATAATTCAATCCATCTGGTGCATGGAAGGTGTTATTTGTGCAGCTACAGTCGCGTTCCTCAACTCCTCAACCTGCCATCTTCACTTCATTTAGTGACTTCAAACATTTCCCAGAATAACCTCGAATAACCCACAGAGAGTGGGTGTGAAGTACAGCAGTTGTACTCGGTCATACATGATGGCGAAGAGAGCGACGGCGAATAGCGACGGCGAGAGCAAAAGAGCGAGAGCTGCGAGCACAGAAAGAAAAGGTCACCGTCTGTGGAGACATTGTCTCTGCCTCCTACGTGATTCTGCCTGTATTACTCTTCACAGCAGTGCTCTAGAAAGAAACTTTCCCTTTTATCACTCTGTCACCAAAAAAGCACTCTATTGACATCTTGGCTGAACAATTTTGTGCCATCAAACGAAGCTGAATGGAAAACCAGACAAACAGCGAAAGCCAAAGACACTCACACACAGCAGAATACGCACACACACACAGAGATGCTTCTGTTTTGTATGAGCACTACCCACAGACATCACCGGAACCATCATCACCATCAGCATCTAATATCACGATCATCATCAGAAAAGTCCACTGCTACTTGCATCATCATTTTCCAGCCCCTTCTTGGTTCACTTGCACTTCACAAATTGGAAAGATCCTGCACATCTCAGCCTGATGAACATCGTCGTAATCACTGCTAGCTTTTTGCAAACACGTGACCGAACTGACCGAATCCAGGGTTTTAAAATGCGAATGTTTGCCGGCGTGAAAACGATCACAATAGAAGCTGACCCCGTGTTTCTTTAACACAGCATAGTGACGCACGTTGCAATTATAATTACAATTTTATCTTATTCAAAGCGATGTACTTATGAGATTTTCATACAACACAAGCAAAGCTCTAGACGGGACAGAACAACAAGAATACGTGTCCTAACGCAACTTTCTGGTCCAACTGGACACAGGTGCTACAAGACAATGCTACGAAGTAGTGCAAAAAGTGCATAGAGTCGAAGAACAAGGTGTTCAGTAAAGAGCTTGGCCTTTAGTCTTTTTCTAAAGATCGCAAGGGACTCTGCAGAACGAATGCAGTTTGGCAACTCGTTCCACCTCCGGGGAACCACAGAAGAAAAGAGTCTAGCTAGAGACTTGGGGGTTTTCGGAGGTGGTGGCACCGGGCGCCGTTCCTGGGCAAAGCATAAACTGAATGAGGGAGTTCAGGTAGGTCGGAGCGGTTTTGTTTGTTAAGTTTGTTCATTTGTGTCCAAAAATTGTCCAAGTCAAAGGGTTAAAACAGTGGAGGTCAAATTGGACAGTTTCACGACAGGACAGGACTCACAAACACCTTGTCTCAGAGGGCTTCGGAGACCAAACCGCGTCTGAAATTTGCCCAAGGCGCTTACATAAGCAGAGAGACAACCAGAGGCAATACATGACACACACTAACAGACAGAAAAAGAAAAAAATCTGCACACAGAATCCAAACTAAAGACTTCAAGGAGACAACTCTGCAGACAGAACTATGGACAGACACAAAGAGAAGACACGCACACCTCTGCGTGGCAGGTGACAGTGTGTTAGGATGGAAACATCTCACGAGACGCACACGCTTCTGTCCACACCCACAGAGGAACTGCAGCACATTCATTTACTGCCATTCACCCGGACGCATCTCCTCGTTTGCTCGGCTGCTCCAAAATCAAATTAAACCCGACCAAATGCAGGGGAAAACAACTCAAAATGGACGGGGGTGGGGGATCTGAGAGATTTCCTGGATGAAGCATTCGGCTGTGATAGGCTTCTGCAAACGTGGGAAGAGAAAGAATGATGAAGGATGGGTGCATGGGAGTGTGAGGAGGACGAATCATGCACTAATGCAACACTTATTGTCCCATTTTTAACAACTGAGATACATCTGACAGATTTATGTCGATGCAGATTTCAGTATGCTGAAGGGAGGAAGAACATTCCTCGACGGTTCGGTTCACGAAGCAGGTTAAAGCCAACATCTGCCGCAGCCACGGACTGCAGAGGAGAAAGGTAAGATGGACGGCGAACGGAAGGGACTGCGGTGGGATGGATCAGGAAAAGAAAAGCAAGGTTGAGGGGCGACGGTGGGGTGAGCGAAGGAATAAAGAGAGACATCTGGCTTTGGTTGAGATGAGGTGAGGAAGGGAGTTTCTAAAGATATCCTCGCATCAATGTTTTATGAGTCAGATCACATTTCCTCCAAGCATGGCCGCCAGCTTCAGGAACATATTGCTGACTAGGATCCGTGTGTGTGTGTGTGTGTGTGTGTGTGTGTGTGAGGAAGAAACTGTGTAAGAGAGTGTTTTCCTTGGTGCATATGTGTGTGACAGAAATAGAAAGGAAGAGGAATATTGCTGTCGATATAAAAAGAAAATGTGTGTATATGACACTGAGTAATAATACGAGCCTACATGCGAGCGAGTGATCCTGAGTCAGTGTGTGTGTGTGTGTGCGCGTGTGTGTGTGTCCAAGGCCTGCTTCTAGCTGAGGCTGCCTCTGTGATAAAAACAAAACACACAATCAAGAGTCTTTGTATTGATCCATACAGGAATAACTCTGACCTACAGGAAGCTTTATAAATCAGCCATTGCAAGCGGATTAGCTCGGCGCCGTTTATGAGCTTAACATGAAACTACACAGCTGAGAATATATAGATTTAGACGCTATACGAGGTCAGATCAATGGGTGGTACATTAACTATTAATTAACTGAATACTCGCTGCTGATTTCAACTCAAGCACTGCTCAGGCATGTTATGTATCTGACTATCTGCAGCACATTTACTGTCAGGTACGACAAACAATAAACAAGGCGGTCCTCGCTCTTGCAGTTCCTTGGACAGCATACAAAGACACTGAGGGGACTGGGCCATGCCTCATACATTTTTAATGCCACCACCCACAGCACCCTGAACAGCCCTCAGAGATGCTTTGCAGTACAGTGTGGAGTATGAAGGTTATGGATAAAAGCGTTAGAGCTCAACTGCACAAATGCACAGTGAGAATATGAAATGTCCCCTGTGGGCCGTGGTGGGTCCAGAGAGGCTTTCAGGAGGACTGGATCGACCGGCACGCAGACCAGGGCAATCTGAGGATGTGCCGTGGGTTGAACTGGATCGGGGAAGTGAAACGATGGGAGAAATTCATGCCATGCGTTCGCTGCACCTCACGCCTAAAAGCCAGGAGGAGCAGAGGAGGCAGAGAACAAAATGCCGACTGAATCCAGGATTTATTCCACAAAACCAGCTGTTAGTCTCAACAAGGACCATCTTCTCTATGAGAGCAGTGAGTGAAGCAAAGCAGGGAAATTGCAGGCTGGACAGCTTTATGTAATATGTGGGAACAAGCCGGAGGAAAAGTAGCTTGGTTGAGTAAAGTTGACTTTTTGCAATTTGATTTTTCAGTTTGTTTATTATATCAGTGTGGTAACAAACACCTGACAATGAAAATAGTGATTACTGACAGTAGATAAAGTCAGCAGGTTATTTACTGAGCATACCCACACAGGTATAAACCTGTGCATTTACAGTATTTTGTGCAAAAACCTTGTTCTGATGATGAAGATCAGTGGGCTGATACATGCTGCTGCACCATACATACACACACACACACATGCACCAGTAAATAAGCCTACAGTAAATGACCGCTGTCATGATGGCAAAGCCCGCTATGCAGCTGCTGTTAACATTTCAGGTCACCTTCACCTTTTGCTAACAGCATCATCCAGTTAAACGGTCAAATCATCCGGTTTTAAAATGTTAGCTGATATTTGTCAAGCAGTGCTCTTCTAATAACCACATCTCTGATATAACATGTGGTTATTAACAAACACTGGACACAGCGACTGAATGTGTTTTCCTAAATGTGTCATTTTCTATTATGGACTCTGGAAAAATAAGATAAACTGAGCTAAAGCTAACAGGGCTGATGAGGGAATTAGGCCTAGCTTTGTTCTCATTTTGGCTAGCTTCTCCTTTTCCTCTCTCAGCTCCAGCCCCCACAATCCTGCAGACATCTGCTAATAGAGAATAACTGAGCTGATAAGAGCAAAAACACACACAAACACACGTCAGGCAGGTTATTTGAGGACGGGGGGGGATGTTCAAAATGTACTACAGTGTACTGCAAAGAACAGACTTCAGCTACGCACTTGTGAGGGTGTGATCGATTAATAAATACAACACACACTCGAGACAAAATTTGCACTTCACACGCACGCACACGATGCCTTCACAGGCAGGGAAACAGTGTTCAGACGCGTAATACCTTCTGACGTGCAGACGAGTAGAAATGTTTGTGGGGACACTGGAAAGTTGTAGAAGTTGAGACACACACAGCGGCTGTTCCAGTTTGGGAAGGACGTTGTAGGACATAAAGGGGGGGACTGCGCGAGGGCTCCCTGGGAGGGGGTGTTTCCATGGCAACCTGGCCCGAGTGCATGCGCGTGTGTGAATCCCTGTAATGGGGTGTGTGTGTATGTGGCATCCTGGCTCTTGTCCTGCTGCTGTCCTCCTGCTAACCCTGGTTTATCTGTCTGGTTATGTAAGTGTGCGACACACTGTCAGGGCCAGCAGACACCCACTGTCCCCCACAAAGCTCTCCCAGGCTGACAGTGTTCCAGCTCCCCCCTCAGCGCGCTCAGCGTGGACCAGCGGTACACCCTGAAGTGACCTTATGATGCCAGCTGAGGCTGTGTCAGAGAAGTCAACAGTGACAAACTTCAAATCGAGCAGAGGGACAACATGTATGCTGATTTTGAGACTGCACATGCGGGGGAACTGGAGACTTGTTAAATTAGTCTCACACTGGACTCACATTTCCAATTTTCACATGTGCTGCTGTTGAAACAGATGCTCACACACTTTTTCCACCAGGCTGAACCATGAAAACTGGAACTGATGTCGTTGTAACCTCAGTTCAGGAACATTTCCGCTCCCTCAGCTTCAGTTAGCGGCCGGGTCAACAGCGAAGGCAATCACATGCCTGAGCAGCTAATTGTTGCTGAATTGTGTCAAAACATGCAGGAGTCTGTGAGTGTGACGTTTACTTGTTGCTGTTACTGTTTTAAACACTACAAACATTATAATTAAGACTGACAGCAGTAAGTCAAAAAATATATGAAGTGAGGCTCATTTAAAACAGTTGAAACCCAACATGCACAATAGACCGTCTGTAGAAATATATATAAAAACATTCCTCGTCAAAATATTTGATATGTTTGAGCCTCATGTCTTTGCATCTGATGGTGTGACAGGGACAAAAAAAAACAAAAACAATGCTGTGACATCGCTTATTGTCCTACCTGCCGCAAGAAAAGTGCATCCTTCCTGAGGAATGAACATTGCCCGAGGATGAACGCTCACCACCTCCTCCTCCTCCTCCTCCTTTCCTGTGGGAGCCAAACACAGAGCCCTGATGAACACCTCAGCAAAACATCCCTTCGCTGCAAAGTGCATGAACAAACCAGGTTATAACAGCCTCCAGTCACCTGTTTGCAAGTTTTAATTCTGAATATTTTGTTTGGGAAAAGAAAACAAAAGTATTACCAGCTTTAATTTAATCTAATTCAAGAAAGTCTAAACACCATTTAAAACTATTACAGCTCCACGACTTATCTTATGATAGTATATTCATGGTACTTTCTCTCATCATTTCTGACTGTGATTATGAAATACACAATCACAAATTCCTTTTCTCATTTCTGTTATTAGAAACGCTGCTTAGAGTCCACGCAAGACAGAATTTAAATAAAACTGACCTTCTATAAATAAGCAGAGCATGTCAATAAGCAACATACGGACGTCTTTCATAGCAAATTGTGAAATTTACTGACTAGACATACGGCAAAAAACAGTAGTGTATAAAATCCTGTGTGTGTGTTTTTGTGTGTGACAGATCAGAAACACAGACAGTGAGAGGCTGGGAGCGATAAAGAGCGCCAGCACTGATATCTGACTTAATGAGGAGTTAAGTTATGAAGCCGCAACGCCCTGTTTCGAAACAAATCAGAATCCAATCAGGATCAATTTATCACTGCCCTCTCTGCTGTGAGGAGCTGGGCTGAAGTGCTGACCTCAGCGAAGGAGGACTGATGGGGAACCATCACATCCCACGTCAGCATGATGAAAACACCACTACAGCAGCACATGCGAGCACACACATGCTGACGCTGAAAACGTGGCCTCACACACACACACACACACACACACACACACACACACACACACACACACACACACACACACACACACAGGCTCGCATACAAACAGGGGGCAGTGTATTCAGCTGTGATGAGGGCTTCACCTCTCACCTCAAGGCGCAGCGTGATGACTGATGGGGATGATGGAGCGAGAGGGAGGGATGCTGATGGAGGGAAAAGGGATGATACGAGGGATGTCGCAGGGACAGGGAGAGAAGAGGAGGTGATGACGAGGAGCTCTGGGAGTGTGAGGAGCAGAGGTGCTGATGTTAGCACCTCTGGACCTCTCAAAACAGAAAGAAAGGGGGACAGAAATAGTCCGTCTAAAGCTGAATACGGCCCTGCTGGCTGTGACTGACGGCAGAGGCGATGCGGCCTGGCCACGCCAACAGATGGACAGACTTGTTTTGATGTTTAATTCATCTGCAAATGGGGAAATTTTGTTTGTTGCCACACTGTCAGGCGGCTAATCCGGTGTTCCTTGAGCTGACAAGTATTAAACTGAAGCTCTCCAGATACGCGATGACCTCACGAAACCATGGCCGAGGTTTCTCAATTAAGAAGGGCATCGTTTGTCAAGCGGTGCCTGTGCAATGACAGCCACACACCCATGACATCATAAGGGGAAATCTAATCAAAATGTTAAGTAAATCAGTATAAGCTTTGAAATAATGTCTTTTAGACATCAATTTTATTTGACTACAATCTCAGATTTCATTGATACGGAAAGCAGAGTAGCGTTAACACCTGGCTCGGATACGGCCTGACTGAACAGCTCACTAACCATAAAGAAAACAGAGCGTGGTCCAGGCCGGGCGTGCTACTTTAGCCAAATTCTGTCGTGAATTACAACTGCGTTATAATTACTGTGGAGCTCCCAAGCAACTGTCCCATAAAATGAAGAGTCAGGCTGTTTTCCCCAAAGTGTCAGTGTGGCAGTTTTTATCAAATGATGACTGTGCTGCCAGGGCAAGGCGAGGTAATTAAAACCTTCTCCAAAGGAGAGGGGATGAAAAGAAAATGGGCCGTGAAAACAGAGAGGGAGCGATGCTTGGGTCCGTATGAATAACGTTCTCAAGCTATCTCAGGGAAAAATTATTCGCATGAAAGTAAACAGAGACGCTAAGGTGCAAGCGAACAATGAGCCTGGTACTTGATGCCGCATACATGAGCGATAAAGCACAGCTGCTGGTTTCCTCAGATGTTTCATCCAGCTCTTTAACAGGATACATGCTACACAAGAGCCATTCTCACATGCTTCTGTAAATTCACCGCTCCAACATCTTGTTCTTGAGCCATAGCCGTGTACCGGGCTTATCTCTGATATTTCATTATGCATATCAAACTGCATGCTTTAGCTATATTATGGATATACTGTGCAATCCCTCCTAGGCTGAAACGGATGCAGCACAACAAACACACTAAGAAATAAACACAAATATGGAGGAAACACTCGTGACACTCTTTAGTGTCCAGCCCTTTGCTGCTGCAGACTTTTATCATCCTCATAAACCCTCTTTACAAGCTCCCTGCTCATCAGTTTTTGTGTGGCCTGAGAGATGTCTGCCTCTCTCTCTCTCTCTCACTCACACTCACACACACACACACACACACACACACTCTGACATTTATCACTGTCTCGTTCTCCAGAATGTGTGGGTGGGGTTTTTTGGCGAGTGTGTGTTGATGGGTACCGTACCTTGGATGTGCTGCTTCCTGGTGATTTGAAGCGGCTGTCTTGGCAGAGCCTGGAAGTTCTAGATCAGGAGAACACACACTTTGTGAGCCAGCTGGAGGTTAACTATCGCCCTGCACAGTGTGTAGTTACGGATAGCTGTACTGTAACAGTGTCTTGTTACTCTGTGGAAGTGGGTCTTCACATTTTTTAGCACAGTGTTTTCTACACATAAATTATTCCCTCCTGCGTAGAAACTGAACTAACACAGCTCTCTATAAGGGAGAAAGGTCAGCTGTATATCTTCAGCCCCTCCCAGTGTGCTCCTGTGAGGCTGTAATGAAGGGATGGAAGACGGGATGGAGGTGACGCTCACTTATGTATATTGGTGCTTAAAGTGGGGAAATTGGTGTTGCAAATGTTTGCATAACCCCACAAATGCTTTTATTGCATCTTTATTTCATTACTTTTTCAACTGCTGTCAGTTTTAATTTGCATCTCAAATTCAAACGTGGTGAAAAAACGTCACTTCTATAACGTAGTTTAGAATTAGGCTTCATGGATTTTATTCAAATTCATTTGAACATATTCTGCTTCTTTCCATTCGTTCAACCTTGATTTTGTGCTAAACTGACTGCTTCCATGTGGATAATGTAATAGTTTTTAATGTGCTGTTTTAATCTTGCTGCTGCAGTGACCTATGGAGCCCCCTGAGGGACATGGGGGAGAAAAAAATTTGATGGGTGAAAAAAAAAAAAAAAAGACAAACCTTTGCAAGATCTCGCAAAAATAATTGCGAGATCTTGCAGTTTTTTTCTTTGAGAGCAATGTGCTTCCGGGTCAGTTACTGGAAAGAAAACATACACAACGATGGGGTATACGCATCCTCCATGGGAGGTTATTAAGTTTTTATTTTGGTATGGGCCTCACATATAAAGACATTAAATCAGTTCTTGGCTGTAGACACGGCTTTGATATAAGTGAGAGACATAAACCTTTGCGAGATTCTTCATCCGCATGACGTCTTCTTTTGGGACCTCTCTCGAGAGCAGGAACCCATGTCCCCTTAGGGGCTCCGTAGTGACCCAATGGAAATTTAAAGTTGCAAACATTTAAAACTTTGAACTTATGGACTTCTGCAGCTAAGGTTGTCATTAATGGATTAACCACCAAGAATATTTTTGACTTGTTACACGTGTCGGCCTGTAGGTTAATTTGAACAAAAAGGATCTTACTCTTCAATAAGAAGGCCTGTCTCTGTAGGTAACCTCTTCATAACATTGTCAGATACTTAGAAAAACAACTCTGTCGACGGCAAAACCAAACAGTTTCAGTGGAAGTACACTGACGATGAGCAAATGCCAGGAGGGATTACACTGCATTGCTCAATACTGGAAAAACTTCAAGAATTGCTGCCTCCATTAGACACTTAGACACAAAAACACGGGGTTTTGGGTCCATAAAGACAGATACTATTTCAGCCAGTTACCCGTGAAAAGCTGTCAGGCGATCGAAAGCAAAATGAACCGAAGCTGACATCCCCAGTTGGAAAATTCCCCCACAATCCCACTTTAGCACAGCAAATCTGCCAAATTCAAAAAACATATATATACACACGGTATATGTTCAGCAGAAGCCCTGTGTAGCATTTCTGCAGCAAAGGCTGTTTTGCTTGGCTGAGATTAAGAAAAACTGAGAGCCGTCCCGAGACTCCAGCCAGTTTTCAGACACGCATCTTAAAATAGGAACAGCCTGATGCTCGCTGGGCTGCTGGCCCACCCCGCATCGACCCACTGAGTAATCTAAGACGCTGCCGATACAGACGCACACACACATGCAAAATTACACCTTATGCAGGTTTTTCTGCTTGAAGGAGGAAAAACAGGAAAGGTGATAAGGCACACCAGGGCGCACACACACACAGTTTGATGGAGGGAAGAAAAAAGGTGGTTCAAACTCAGCAGTTCCGTCTTAATCCATGTTAATCCCACTGTATCCATCCTTTCAAACACACACATGCACACTCAAACAAGGTGTGTGTGTGCACATATCGAGGATGTTAACGGTTATCATCAAGGACATACAGGACAAATCAATCGGTGTGGAAACACACACAGATACACACACAACACTGGTTACGAAGAAGAAGTGGGCAGGCAAAGAAAAGGGCATACACACACACACACACACACACACACACAGACACAGACCCACACACACACACATACAAAACTCAGAGAGAGAGAGAGAGAGAGAGAGAGAGAGAGAGAGAGATGAAAAGACAGGACTGCAGTGGCAGGGTGTGGACAGTGGAAAGAATACATCAGGGACCAGGCACCACTCACAAGCGCGCGCACACACACACACACACACACACACACACACACAGTCACACACACACACACAGTCACACAGGTTCAGTTACTGTACATGGGTCGTGTGACCTGCAGTGTTTATTTGAGGCGCTGTGAGTGAGAAAAGGTGCACGTAGTTACATATGTATGCGTGTCTGATGTGGGTGCGTGCTGCCCTGTGATGTGACAGGTTATTCAGCGTGTCAGATGCGAATGCTCAGCTTTCCCATCATGCACAGGGGTGCGGTGACGACAGCATAAATCAGTACGAACACACACACACACACACACAGACAGACTGTCAGCATGCTAGATACTCATTTTTCTAAGGTCCACACAGACCTCCTCCTTCAGGAAACACACACAAATACACACAAAGAATACATTCACAGTGTATTACAGGAAAAAACAAAACATTTCGGAGCCAACCATCTGATTATTGTTAATAGTTTTTGTTGATTATTGCTATGCAAAAGTGAGCGGCATCCTGCATTTTGATATACAATCAAAACCTCCAGATGTTTTTAAAGGGAAAGTCAGATGTGAGCGTGTGAAAGGAGAGACGGGCAGAGGCGAAAAGAGACAGACAATCAAAGAGATGGAAAGGCAGGGAAAAGAGAGGGACAGGGATCAGGAGATGAAAGAGAAAAAGACGAGCAGAGCGAAGAGAATCAAAGAATTAAAGAGCAGACGGAGACTACTGTACGTGCGTCATTGCAGCTTGAGAGAGAGCGTGGATGAATGAAAAATTGTAAAATCTAAAAAAGTCTGGGTCAGCTTGGTCTGATCACTGCTGACTGTGCAATTTAAAATGCACACACTCACACACACACTACATGCTATGTACAAACACAATCATTCTCCACAGCACTGTTCAACAGAGTGTACATACAAACCTCCAAATATAACAGATAATAATCAGTAATGAACCTCGTTAACCTGTATGACACAAACAGACACGCTGCAGCTACATGAGCAGTTTTACTCCTTCTGTCTGGGCAAAGATGGCGATCATCAACTGATGCTGCTCAATAATCAATATGTCCCCAGTGATGGCATCGCCTACTGGACAAAAACCATCACTGCACCCCCTCCTGCACTCTCCACATCAGGAGCTGCGTGTCAGATAAGACCAGCGGACACAGCACACACGTACTGTACGCACACAAACACTCACAATACGGACGTACAGAAGCAACACCTACAGGAAATAAAACGTAAAAAACACCTGCGCCGCGTGCGGTCCAAGTCATTATCACCCTTGCTGTGTCAGGAGGAATGGAGAAGCAGTTCATTAGTGGACACTGTGTGAGTCAGAGTGAGAGAGCTTGGTAAGAGTCCAAGCAAAGCACACACACAAATGCACACACTCACACAAAATCCCTTCGATTTCATTTACTCTGTCTTTTAAATGTCTAAAACTCAAACTGGTTCTAACAAATATAGAAACGCAGGAGTATAAACACTCAGTTTCGCACAGGCAGGCGAGCAAGCAGTGGCATGGTGCGCATGGCATATTAAAATGCATGAACACACGCGCACACACACAGATGGGCAGAGACACACATCGGTACAGGACCGGCTCCATTAAATGGCGGCTGGTGTTGTTGTTCTTCCCCTAATTGCATCGACATGCGTGAAATACATAGAGCTGACACAAATTACCCCTCTGTTGTTCACATACAAAAACACGCGCGACATAAATATTCCTAAGCTGTCAGATACGAACACACATACACACACCAGTGGAGAGTATGCCTGAGCTCTCCGCTGTCAAACATGCATGCTTGTGTTTTCCTTTCCTGGGCTCATTGACTCTGAATGGGCCACTTAATCATGCAGATGTGTTTGTTTTCTGTGTTTGAACCGCTGACATGAGCAGCACTGTTCCTTATTCTCCATAACAACGTAGTGTTTGTATTCTTTAATGCACCCCTCATCTCCTGATACGGGCTCGCAACCGGCTGGTAATAAACCTGCAATTGGTTCCTGTTGGTCCTCCGGAGCTTCACAATGACACTTGTTGCTAAAGCACCTGTTAGCACAGTTGACCCAGACATTCATCTGTTCACATTAGCATGGGTTGAAATATTCATGATGGCTTGGTTAAGGTTACTTAATTTGCAGGTACGATGTGGATATCTAAACAATCACTTAAAGTATTTATTTTGAAAGGGCAGGATTACGCCAATGTGCCCAAATGAGTGATGGAGAGTGGCTCCTGCTGATGTAGCAGCGTTCAATTACTGAATATTCAATAAGCATTTGCACACACTTTGCATCCAATTATTCAGTTCACATAGCGGATGCTGACATCAGTGCATCATGGGGATGGTCAAGAAAACAAAAGCAGATGCAGAGTGTCGCACTTTCACAGTAAAAGTGTTCCAAAGGCCATGCAGCCATGTTGCGTGCACATTAACCATTCATTAATCTGCATTTGATGTCCGATGGCAGTGATGATGATGATGCTGGTTTTCCAGCTTCAGGTCAGCAAAGAGATGCTCATCCTTGTAGGTTGTCAGGCACATCAGCTGTTTCCACTTTAAATGCTGCAGCAAAGATGTTCAGCTCCTTTTCTTTACTCTTCATATCCTGAAACCTCTCCGTCTGAACGAGTTTTCACACGTTCAGGTTTCATGGCAGATTTTTGTTCTTGCAGAGGAGGAACATGCACAGTGTTTCTCAGTGAGCTGAGACGCGGCTGGAGTATCACCGAAATGAAGGAAACCCCAACACTGCAAGCAAGCGTCTGTGTGATTTGGCCTTAATGGTGGACTTTCAGAGCTGGTCCTCAAGCTCCAGCCGCGTCTCAGCTCACTGAGAAACACTGTGCATGTTCCTCCTCTGCAAGAACAAAAATCTGCCATGAAACCTGAACGTGTGAAAACTCGTTCAGACGGAGAGGTTTCAGGATATGAAGAGTAAAGAAAAGGAGCTGAACATCTTTGCTGCAGCATTTAAAGTGGAAACAGCTGATGTGCCTGACAACCTACAAGGATGAGCATCTCTTTGCTGACCTGAAGCTGGAAAACCAGCATCATCATCATCACTGCCATCGGACATCAAATGCAGATTAATGAATGGTTAATGTGCACGCAACATGGCTGCATGGCCTTTGCAACATCGGCAGTTCAAATCTACCCCCCCCCCCACTTCTTGTTTGCCTCTGCTGTCTAATAAAGGTGAAGAAAAAGCCCAAAAAACCATTAATTATACACAGATTGCGAGCGCAAATAGAATGAAAGGAGCACTGCGAATTTGCCCGCTCTTTGAAGAGCGTAAATCTGGCCCACGGGGAGACGGAGCGGGAGTCTCAGAGGAGCGCTGCCTTGTTCGACAGATGGGGACGACTGAATCATGGTGCTGGTGTGGGGTAATTCAATCACGCCGCACCAATTTAATGACTCATCACAGAATGCACGCACACATATAAACACATGCACGTCTGTCTGCACACGCTGGTAAATTATCTGCACTTACACTGAAACCGCAAACAAACACACCCACGAAAATCCATCTGCTTAGCACGGACAGAGGGAGAGACTGGCATACGGCCTCAAAACGTACAGCTGGCCCGTCCGTGAGCTGGAGTAAGGTGGCTAAACAGAGGGCACTGAGACCCTGGGTGGAAGCAGCCCCCCATCATCTTCTGCTGCGCCTGTGAACTCCAGGATCCCTCCAGTTTATCTAACAGTGACCCCGGCTGATTGGTTGATACACTGGGGCAGACGGGGCACAGCGCTGTCCGGGACGATTTAATGTAGCTAAGAAGCAGCTGTGATTTTTACCCAAATGTCAGCGTCATTATCAGCTCAGGTTACTGTCAGCATGTACTGGGACACCATTCAAAGCAAATGGAAAAACATTAAAAATGAATGACGGCCAGAATGATTATGTGCTGCTGCAAATCCTTTTCATGAATATTATATTCTTGCTCTCAATTACAGAAATATAGCTGCTTTACTAACTTTTTGTAACTGGCACTACTGTTTTGTCTGTTGTCTGTTCACACACACACATAGAAAGGGAGACGGATTTTGAGAAGAAGAAGAACACACACTCGCCATGCTTCGGTGAATTATTTCTCTGCTTTTAACCCATCCTGGTTAGTCCTTCCTCCGCGGCAGACCAGGAGCGGTGGGCTGCCAGCCGACAGCGGCGCACGGGGATCACTTCCTTGTTGTCACCATTCGGTCAGGTGGTGATCTTCTTGCATGTTTTTGGTGGGCTTTTGTAATGGAGGATACCCCAGGTGAACACGGGGAGATCCTCGAGATTTCCTTGAGATAAAGGGCAGCAGGCACCGGAGGCATGGTGGAGGACAAGCCCCCCAGTACCCACAGCGCCCCAGGCAGGAATCGAACCTTCCAGCTGTGAGGCAACAGAGTTACCACTGTCCCACTGTGCCACCCACTCCACTCAACTTTCAATAACACAAATCCAAACTACTCTCTTCCTCTGCTCCCCTTTCTGTCTCACACACCGGTAAATAACATGACAAGTGCATAGCGTGTGTGTGTGTGTGTGCGTGTGTGTGTGTGTATGCACCAGCGTGTTCAACACTGACAGGGAGTCAGCAGCAGAACATGACACACACTTCAGCGAAGTGCTTGGATCAGCCTTGGGAGGACTTTCTGTAAGTGCGAAACATTTAACGTCTAAATGCAGAGCAGTCATAAACGGACACTAAACTGAAGGAAACTCGGTTGGCGGTCTGGGGACAGACACAGCAGCACGATCCCAAGACAAAACACACAACTTCATATCAATAATTCAATAAAACCGTGTTGTTACATATTGCCATATCAATCACATTACCACATCAGAAAAATTGATCCGTCTGTAGAGTAAAAACTGCAGCATATGACTGTAAGTAAATCATGATAGGAGGGGTGAATGTGTGCAATCTACAGGTAAAATCCCTCTGGGGGGCTATAGAGATTTCACATCTCTCTGTGGGAGGAAGTACACAGTGTACCATGGAGAGAAACAGGGAGCAAAAGATCAAGAACAGTCACCATTTAGAGAGTCACTGCACCTTTGACGTCACAACACAATGGTTTGACATGGACCCAAAAAGGACAACAGAACAGCAGGTTTCCATCTGTTTCCTCTGTCTCTGAACAAGTGAGGGAACTTGATGTACTTGTGGGAGACATGAGCGTATAAATCTGTGAAGGTACGAGCTGAACATTGCAGAGGAAGAGGGAGAGAGAGCAGCTGATGGTACAGGATGGAGAACTGCATCACGCACCCGGTAATCTGAATGTTGTTTAGGCTCTTTGGTGCTACAGACAGAGAGAGAGAGAGAGAGAGAGGGGAGAGGAAGTTCAATCTTATTTGTCCTCTTTGGTTTCACTGCTACGCTATTAAGGGTGTTAATGTGAGGGAAGGAGAAAAGGAACAGACAAAGCTTTATGTCGAGAGGGAGACGAGATTAAAACCGAGAAAGAAACAGCAAGTTAAAAGCAAAGGAGGAGAGAGAGGAAACAGACAGGCTGCACATAGAGAAGGGGAAGCTGGGGACGGCAGACTGCACGTATCTTCGCTTTCAGCAGATAAAAGCAGATGAGGCAGAAAAGCTCCACTTCCCTCTGCAGCGACACTCACTTTTAACTCAGCACCAGTTTATGGCTGTCCTGCTTTAATTCGGGCACCCCTTTGTTACTGCAGTCTGGCTTCACCTCAGATGAACCCACGTCGGATGAAAGCTTAAGCCCCTCTGCAACACTGCTCATTTGAATATGTGTGTGTATATGAACTGCGCGTGTGTGTGTGTGGGTGGGGTGGCGAGTGGCAGAACAGCTCCCCCTTTTTCGCCGCTCAACGCCAAAAACTGAAAACTGCAGCTTTTTCGCTTCAAAGCAGCGGGCTGTGACACGTTAGCGATCGCTGAGAGTCTTCCGTGAACTTCCAGCGCACTCCACTCCACATTACGACGAGAATAATTAGGAGTGAGCTTCATCCACATGTGAGAATAATAAAAAGGAAAAGGCAGCAGAGGGAGTGGACTCTTCTCCCTGCTGGCCCTGTAATGGTGAGATGATCCTCTCGTTCCATTCAGCCAGGCAGCAGAGTTTCTCTCCATGCTCCGTCACACACTAACTGATCATTTTTAAGAAATATGTCTCACACATATTCCTCTGTGGATCACTTCCCTCATTATTTTGCATTTTTTTTAACCATTCTCCATGTAAGGTCGCTCTCAAACTGCTTGGATCCCTTGCTGATGGTTAATAATGGAGATCTAGGCAGTACAGGGTTATTCTAAGCAATATATATGGTATATATGGTGCATATGGGACACTACTGATGGATATCTTGAAGGCAGAAACTACTGATTATTTTCATTTCTGATGATCTGCTATTTTTTGTTTCTTGGGTTATTGTGTTAAAGGAGTGTAAATGCAAATTTTCAACATGAGAGGAGCAGTTGGTATATTCTGCAGTGGAGAGGCAGTGACGTCATTTCAGCTGCTACCACAGAAAATATATTCCACCACCTCACTTGGTATATTTAAGTATTTAGGTGTTTCTCTCACTCGGCAATTCAAATGTCACACATTTCTTTAAATGAGGGGCATTTCTAGCCTGTATTATCCACAACCAAACTGGGGAAAATGTGTTTATGTTATGCGTCTTAACCATTTGGCCACCGAGATGCTCCACAACAAATCACCTGAAACTTTATTACAAATCAAACAGTGTGTATGGAGCTGAGTCAGCTCTTTTTCCTAATGACAGCAAATCACAAATACAGCACAGCTACACACCGACAACCAGAGACAAGCATCCACACACTTAACGTGCTGACACTCAACCAAACCCCAGCAGAGGGAACAGAGCTGTGTTAAATCACGGCTGCCCGGCGGCCCCATATATCATTCAGGAGCAGAATGATCAACGATCACACGGCTACAAATCCTGAAGTGAGATTAGTGAAGCTCAATATCTCCACAGGGTTAGATATACATACAAGTGTGCATGTATATAGAAAACTATTTATACATATACACACATATGAGTGTGTGTGTGTCTGTCTGTCAGAGCAGTACTCAGTGACAAAACCACTGGACCCTGACAGCTGGGTAATGTTGAAATGAGCTATCGACCGTCTGTCCCATACTGAGGGGAGGGAGAGAGGGAGAGAGAGAGGGAGAGCTGACAAGTAGAAAAGAGACAAAGCTGCTGTTTGTAGTAGTCAGTTTTGTGATAAATGTATTCTTCTGCGAGTTGTGTCTGCATTTCACAGACTACTGTATGTACTACAGCCGGTTAGGGGGTGTGTTATATCAGATCATTCACAATAATATTGGTCGAATGTTTAATATAATAAAAAAAATCATATCATGACAATGGCAATAATCCATCTTGTCAATGCAATGACGTCATACTGTTATGCACAGCGACAACAAGCACGGCTGGAAGTGAAAGTGATATTGCAATTAGCTCCAGAAGTGTGGAAGTGATCAGATGAACAACAAGACTCGAACAATAAAAAACACAGACAGATAGACAGATACTCTTGGCTAAGTACGAGGGAAGACAAAAGTCCTGTGAGGAGAGCTCAGCAGCTATTGAGACAAATGGGAGGAATTCACATCTAATCTTATCTGTGTTTGCTGAGCTTAAAACCGTTGAAAGGCAGGCTATGCAACAAATGACGTCATGGTTTCAGGAAGTACTTTCTGCTTGTTTGGCCACGTCTGATCTGTCTCGCTTGTTGCTGTTTGCTGTTACGGTGGACAGGAAGGCAACCGCATTCAATCCAAGCACAAGCTCAGAGGGTTGTTTCATTCATTGCAGAGTCTAACCTATAGCCTACACATTCATAAAAACAATGAATCTTTAAACAGGATTCAAATTGCGCTTCAAGTGCAAATTATGACCAGAGAGATTTTCTTGCTAGAGAAAAAGGAAACCTAGCCCCTTACTCTCATTATTTCAACACTGAACTGGTTTTTAAATCTCACTCTTCTCTCTCCAACACCAAACCCTTACCTTAACCCAAACCTAACCCTAACCCTGACCTTAAAACCAAATCTCAGCCTTCAAAGTCCTTTGAAGTAGTGAAGACTGACCAAAATGTCATCACAATGCAGAAATGTCCTCATTAAGCTAGTCCATCCATCCATCCATCCATCTTCTCCTGCTTCATCCGGGGCCGGGTCGTGGGGGCAGCAGTCTGAGCAGGGACGCCCAAACTTCCCTCTCTGGACACGTCCTCTAGCTCTTCCAGGGGGATCCCGAGGCGTTCCCAGGCCAGCCGAGCGACAGTCACTCCTGCGTGTCCTGGGTCCTCCTCCTGGTGGGGCATGCCTGGAACACCTCCCCAGGGAGGCGTCCAGGGGGCATCCGATAGAGACGCCCGAGCCACCTCAGCTGACTCCTCTCGATGTGGAGGAGCAGCGACTCTACTCTGAGCTCCTCCCGGGTGACAGAGCTCCTCACCCTATCTCTAAGGGAGCGCCCTGCCACCCTGCGGAGGAAGCTCATTTCGACCGCTTGTATCCAGGACGTCGTTCTTTCAGTCGTGACCCAAAGTTCATGACTATAGGTGAGGGTAGGAACGTAGATTGATCGGCTCAGCTCATTATGATAGTTTCAAAGTGAATTTGGTCCTTCCAAAGATAGCAATACAAGCCCAAACATGCGCACACATACACATATGCACACACTCCTTTTTCTCCCCCGGCTCTGGACATCCCAAAGAAACCCCAGCGTGTCGTTACATAACACTCTAAAATCTCAACATCTATATTTATGAGCGAGAACCGAGCACTGTGCATGTATTATATTATTATTACTATGCGGCTGGCATCATCAAAAGATTTCTCTGATAAGAGAAATATAAAGAGAGACAGAAAGAAAGCAAGAAATTTAGAGCGGCAGACAAAAAAAAAGAGATTTTTGAAGGTTACATAAAGGAGCTGCTGTTTCACACACAGAGCTGAAAACCCAGACAGACAATCAGGCTCTGATAATCTGAACCAAACATACTCTGAGTCTCGTTTACTGCTACTAATAACACCATATCTGCCTGAGTTGAACATGCCATTAACTTGGCTGATTTGATTTATAAATACACTCACATCCTTCTGTTTCCATCACAGCACTTTTAACGAGGCCTGCTGAGCATTGCAGGCGTGCACAGGTTCATGACCTGAGCCCTGCAGCACAGTGAGCAACACCCACATGTCCAGCCTGCAGTTCAGCACCACGGATAGCTCCAGTCACTGCAGCTCAAGCCCAGAGCAGAAGTACAGACACAGAAATGAAGACAGAGGGGGGGTGTGGGGACGGCGGGCAGGTCACACTTACTGGGTGCTTGGCTGAGATCCTCCCCGTCACCACACTTGTCTGGCACCACGTAGAGGAAATGTAGTTCTGATGTGTTGTTGAGAAAGACGACATGCAAAGAGAGTCAGACACGAATAAATCAGATACAACGTCAACATTTAGAGGCAAAAATGAATAATTGTGCCAACCACAATGAAAGACTTTAATCTCATGACACACATGTTTCAGTGAGTGAGTCAGCTATGTGATCATTAATGTTTCCATATAGCTGATTCCCGTCCAAATCCGCTCGAAAACAACAGCTGTGATCCTCATTCCTGCCATCGCTCTGAATCTGCTTTTGGGCCGACATGCATCAACAGTGCCACACGACAGTCTGAACAAGCTGTTTGCACACTGCAGTGCCAGTCGAGCTGGTGCGATTAGCAGGACGTGCAACGGCACCGTTGATCTCAGAGCCGATGCTAAGCGATGCAACCCCAACATCTGGCTGCGGCCGAACTTATTAACTTGACAAATGAGGAAAACTATGGTCAACAGTGACTCATGTCCAGCTGCTAAAAACTGCTGCTGGATTGAGAAAAAGCTTCTTGAGTTGAGCTGAGCTGTAAACAGCCAATTGTACTTTTCATGACTGCATAATCTTGCCTGGTAACATCATTTAATGCTAATACACAAATGACATATCATGCATGCTGCATGTCGCTAATAGCAGAGCTGGGAGATAAGTTAAATATTGTGATATTAGACTAAATTCATGCATTTAACTGCATGGCCATCACTCAGTTTACAGATTCTTTTTTCTGAGAGCCCTATTTGTAGTTTGGATTTAATATTAAATACCAGGACCAGTGCTCATAGCCACAAAAAACACCGCTTGTTTAATATCTGAGTTATAAGTAAGAAACGCATATCTGTTTTTGTCAACAGCACCCTCCTCGAGGTGGGACTGTGGCCCGCTCTGTCCAAAAGACCACCAAATGCATCACTAGCATCAGAAGCCAAGCTGCTCTAGAGACAGCCAGACAGACTCATTTGCAGAGTTGACTAAGCACAGACTGACATACACAAGCTGCTGCATCCATACGGAGGCGACTGGAGCCCATGTGGAGGGAGAGTCGGACACACAAATGCATCTTTCCACTGTCAGCTCGGTACAGAAGTGACCATAAAGGGGACCAACAGGGCCAGATGAGATGTTTCACTGTTACGTTACTGCAGCAGGAGCATTCAGGCCTGTGAGTGCTCTCTGCTGCAGGGGCAGTGCTATCACACCTTCAGAGGCTGCAGTCCGTACCTGCACTGACCAAGCATGAGCAGTCTACCTGTGGCTCTCAGCTGTATACTGAGTACATGAGTGTAACGATGGAGACATTCACATTGGTGAGTGAAGCTGAAGAGGAACGAGACGGTTTTGTGCGCTAACGCAGAAGCAAACTGCGAGAAAAGAAAAACAAAAGCGGCAGGATCTGTTTGAGTCATTCCACCCTGCAGCCTTCTCTCAACCCTTGGATTCACTTTTTGGTTTAACTTTTCCAGCCTGAAGGAGAAAAGTCTCGAAAAATCCATATCTCAGAGCGAACCACAAAAGGAGGTTAACACATTGTGAGAGATCTCGCTTGTAAGACATGCTTTCTGGTGGATGTGAGAATAAGTTTGCATTTGAGGTATTCCATTGACAGCTATGCTCTTTAGCTGCCTTGAACCAGCCTTGCGCTCACCTTGCTCATCATGCATGAGAGGATCCCATCAACAAAAGTCGACTTGATTTTGTGAACCTGGGGGTCACAATGCAGACAGTTGTTACTGGTAAACCAAAGGTATGAGATGCTCTACTATTACATACTTTATGCACATGCTTTATTGAAAAGGCAATCAAAAGCAGAGGTAAACACTGTTCCACTAACAAAAGACAGTAATGGCACATGAATAAAAGGCAGAGGAGAGCCTAACTGACCTGTCTGTACTCCAGAATGATCCTTGGCAGAGGGTGCAGGTGCTGAAGCTGCAACAACTGCAATATAAAAACAAGGAGAGAAATGAGGAGGAGGAGGAATTGTTGGCTCAGTGGCAATTTTGAACAAACAGCCAACACAGTCCTGAAACTGCTTTGTTTGCAGCAAATCTGTTGTATTTTTTGTCCCTGTCGACCTTTCGCGACATCTGATTTTAGCTGCATCTGCAGAATAAGTTACTAAATCAAATTATTGATTTTTATGTTCTTACTGAACTTGCCGAGGGTTGATCAAACACTAAGAACCAACGATGCGCCACGACATGACACGAGTGTGCGTGTTTATTCGTGTCTTAATGCCTGTGCCTCCTGGTTCATCTGTATGAATGCAGCAGTGCTCATACTGAAACTTCAACTAAGATTCAGCTGGTTTCCTTAGATGGAGGATGAAAGTGACATACAGAATCTGTGTGTGTGTGTGTGTGTGTGTGTGTGTGTGTGTGTGTGTGTGTGTGTGTGAGCACCGTACCGCAGCTTCTGATGTTGACTGCTGTTGTTTGTTGACGGTCTTGGGGAGTTTCTTGTTCTCGCAGCGCTCATGGAGGCGCAGCTTCTCAAACAGAACCTTCAGAAGATAGCAAAGCCACAATATCCACAAAAATCCACAACAGTCAAACATGCACGGAAAAGTACACAGGTAAAAAAAAACACGTGTGCACACAGCACACACATATTCACACACACAGACACAATAAAGACAGAGTCTACATACTGTAAACATCAGACATTTTCAGCTCGAGACACTTTTCAGAACACGAACACACACAATTACAAACATACATGAGCCAAAGCACACGCATGCATGCATGCAACACGCATAACTCTTATGTGTGTTGCATGCATGCATGTGTACACACTGTTCGCAGTTGAGTGTTGCTGGTGATCAGGAATATTTGTCCAGCTGCTCGGTGGGCCTCCTGCTCCAGCTGCTTCATCTTAGCCTGACAGAGAGCGAGAGGAAGAAGAGAGACAGATTAGAAACTACAAATATTTTTCAAGGTTAGATTCAGCCGGCTCACCAGTGTTTACTTACTATTTCAGGCAGCAAACGTCCTTCACTTACAAGCAGTTTAAAGCGAGTATTTACTGCAGTATCAGCACTAACTGACCCGTACGTCGATGTTATGCAACATTAGAGGCTGATTTCCTGCACAATAATCAAACTAATTCACCCGGACCACAGACAGCAGATTTGTTCCTGTAAGTATGTCAGAGGAAGGTGTTCAACCTTACTGTACAGCATACATATGTAGAGTCAAGGGACTTCATTTCAAAGATAAGGATGAAAGATTTGCTTGTTTTCTATGTCTCATCTATTTAATCAATGTCAAAACAATAAAGATAATGTGATGATAGTGATTAACTTTCACTCCAGCAACTATTTATCGAGACTAAGGTGCATTTCATTCCATTATTGTATTTCATATCTCTGTCAGACTTCTTCCAGATTAGCCAGTCGATCACTCATTGGATATAAAGTCAGCTAATGCTGGGAGACAGCAGTGTATTTATGCCAAGATGACGGAATACCTCATCTCTGCAGCCTGGTGACTGGCTAGCTTGCCAAAAACTTTTCAAGGTAAGTAAATTATCGAGCACATTTTCCAGATCTGGTTATGAACCCCGCAGTGAGGAGGGGAGGTTATTTGAGGAGAGAACTGTTAATATGTGTAAGACAGCAGAACTTATCTCATTTCTCCTTCCTTTCAATGGCTAAAGGCAAAGCTCTCTGTTAATCTGTCTCATGCACACATCAGCCACACAGCGAGCGCATTAGGATCACACGCGGAGAAAGAAGAACGGGCAGCATTAGCTAAAAGTTTCACACACTCACAAACGCACAAACCTATACGTATATACAACAACATTCACTCACACATACTAAGCACTTAGCACACAGAGAGCCAGACAGGGTTTAATGACTGCTGCGATAATCCAGTCAAATGCCGAATGAACTTTGCTTCTTGGGATGGTCGACACAGGCAACGCGATGAACTCGGCGAGAGAGGAAGTGAAGGTGCGCAAAGTGACGAAGAGAGGCTACAACGGAGGATAGAAAGGAAAGAGAGAGGGGTGAGCAGGGGAAGTGAAAGAGACTGATGGAAGAGACTGAAAGGTACAGCCGCTTGACAAAAACATGTGAGGATGAAAGAGGAAGGCCGAGAGGCTGAGTCCCAGCGAGACAGAGATAATGAGGGGTTATAACAAATCCCGCTCATACAATATTCAGCCTAAACATGAGCATTTTTGTGTTTTTTATGACTGGAGTGACACCCACACACCAGCGGCTCATTACAAGTCTGACTGAAGTAGAAACACTCCTTAACAATTTGACAGGAGAAGAGGAGGACGAGGGAAGAGAGGCAGGCGCGAGAGCAGAAGAACAAAAGGGAGAGGGAGAGGGCGAGGTGGGGGTGATGAAATGAGAGGCGGGAAAGCGACGGAGGGGGGAAACGAGTGACGGATTGGGGAATGTAGGAGGGGTGGCGAAAAAACAGAGAGTTAAGGGTTCAAGAAGAGTTGAAATGTGATGCAAATGCTTGAGTGGGAAGACGGGAGAAGGAGATGAAAGGGAGAGATGAGGAAAGGATGGGAGGAACAGGTGAGGACTGGGCAGCCGAGGGGAAAGCCGTGGCTGGAACAAACAGACATCAGTCAGAGGAGTGAGACCGGCAGACAGAGCTTGACAGAGTGATGGGCAGAGCGACAATGGAGGGAGGGAGAGAGAGAGGGAGACAGCTCTGAAAAGAAAGAGGGAGCAGAGGAGGAGCTGCCAGACATGTACCAAAAATCCAAAATGTGTACTTTTCTCTCTCACTCGCTCGTAGCCCGGAGCAGCCTCCAGACTGCCTCATCAATATTGGATGCTCGCCCCTTAGTGCTGTGTTCGACACACAAACAGAAACACACACACACACAGCGGGTATGGCAGGAGTCTAATACTGTACATTTTGGATTCATCACAGCATCAAAATGTGTACTTTTCAGTTTGAGCCTGATGCGATGGGTGTTTATGGAAGGAATCGGACGTGAATGGTGATGTCTGAGAGACGCGGACAGAACGTTTGTCCTCGTGAATTTTAATCACACAGGCTGAAAAGACAGAAGAGCGCGTGAGCATGTTCTTGGCTGACAAACAGGAGGCATCCTCTGTTTGCCGCTCAGACAGGTGAACCAAGATAAAACGAAATCCGACACGACAGAGCGGGGACGTGCGCGGCTGCGCTCGCGGGCGCGTATTACAAAAACACAAGCGCCCGCGAGGGCACATGTAACTCTGCAGCAGTCTGCAAAAACTTCGGTGTATGTGTGTGTGTGTGTGTGCTGGCAGAGGCAGACAGTGATGCTCCTTCCTGCAGCATAGCCTCTTGAAGGAAAAAGACAGACTCCGTCCTATTTATAGCAACACGGCAAGATACCAAAAGACTCTCTCTCCACAACAACACCCCTGCTGGCGCCTGCAAGAGTTGTAGTGGGTTTAAGAGCGTGTGCCTGTCTGCCTCCAAAACTGACTGGGGAACATGTGTGTATTCCTTAGCATGCGTGTGTCCACAGCATCTCTACTGTACGTCTGTCTTTGTGTGTCTATTATCATTCTTGAGCGTCGTCTCCAGGATGGGTTTTTATCTGCATGTAAACAGGACAGGTCCCCGGAGGATGTCCACCCACCACATCGCTAATCCTACCCAGAAGAAGAAAAAGACTAATTTTATTTTTCTTTCCTTCGCAGGCTCCTCAGGTTCTTTTTTTCCCTTCTGTTTCTCATATCCTCCCACTGTCTTGGTCCCATTTGTATCAATACAGCAGCTGTCGACTGCACTGTGGCGCAGCAGCCAGTCGAAAATGCCGTCAGCCAAGAGTGATGCAGTACAAATCTGAGCTGACCCTGAACATCATACCTCCACACAAGCTGGCCAAAACTAACTTTCCACGGGAGCGTTTTCATCAAGTTTCTTTGATATAAACACATGGAAGCTGTGACACAGGACTCAAATGTCTGGCTCTTCAAAACGAGGATAAATGTAATGATTCTTATTTCATAACTGTATTTTAGGATTCTAGTCCGTGCCCAGTTTGCTATATGCTAATGCATAAATGACTGTGAGCTGAAGATATGAGGACTGTTTCTGTTTCTTTCTTCCCTGATATTGTGTGTTTTTGGAAAGAAATTAACTTTAATTATGTGCTTTCTTGGTGTAAAATCAACATCCATTAATTCACACAGCTTTTCAAAAGAAGAAAAACAGATATACCAAAAATACTGTTCTGAACACAAGCTAAAGCACTGACCCACTTTTATCTAAAGCTCCCAATCACCATAAACATGAACTGAATAACAAGGTTGTTTGCCACTTGTTCAGCCCTGTGCTGCTGCAATATTTCACTTAAAACAAGGCAGTGAAACGGAGGTAAATTAACTCACTTGACTGTCTATCTTTAAACACACTGAGCGGGGTTTGTATTTGTGTACACTGCTCCTGGTCCATTGTTGTGCTCTGGTGGGAAATTAACATTACCCATAAGACAAATGTTGATAACTCGTGGCTGTGAGAGATAAGCTAGCCTGCTCTGCCAGCAGCCGTGTGAAAACCCTGTCTTGTAGCCAAACCGTTCTGCTCTATTTGTTCATAACACTGATACGGAAACGTTAAAATACACAAGCTGTAACATTTAGTGTCTGATGTTCTGCCTTACCCCCAGCAGGTCTGACGTCCTCCTAAGAGCTTCTTTGTCCACATGAATGTGATGGCTCTCCATGGCTGAAACCACACAAGTATTTACTGATCCACTGGACCTAATATAAGTCTGTCTACGACTAATGGAGGGCTAAACAAAGTCCAAGCATGACCAAAGTAGCAGCCAATACTGCACGCTTCTAATGCAGCCTAATACAAATGTGATGGCACTTAGAGTAATTTTGGTTATTCTGGGATTTTTCCTCATGACGAATGCGTTGTATCAGGGTTAAAAAAAAAAAAAAAACACTAAAAATGTGCTGTAGTGTTTCTAAATATGTGCTCAGTGTCTGCTTAAAGAGAATAAATGCATAAATAAATTTAAAAAAAGGATCCTCACCTGCCAGAACAGAGATCATGTTCAGCTCCATGTGTGTGTAGAGCTCCCACAGCCCCAAGCTCTGCACACACAAACAGTCAGGTCAGCTAATGTGTATGTGCAGGTGTATATGTGTGTGTGTGTGTGTGTGTGTGTGTGTGTGTGTGTGTGTGTGTGTGTGTGTGTGTGCGCACATCAGCTAACCTGGAGTTTAATGCGTAGCTCCATGTTAAGCCAGTAGAGCGAACAGAGACCTGAGATGACCTGAGAAACCTGAGAGACAGACCGTAAAAGTATCAGGACTTTGTGCTCACATGGAGTACAAACTGTCTTAGAGGCTTCTTTGTCCTCTCAAGGACAGAGTCAATCCCAGCCACTGTCTATTAATTAGGTGCACAGACCACTGCATCCCAGCGTCCACGATGCTGTCCTTCAAGACAGTGAAATCCTTCCAGCTACAAGGATTTGCTGTGTAGGTGACCCTGACGTCCTAACAGGGAATTGTTGGACTTGGATCACATCTTAACTAACCTTCTTGATACCCAGGGCGGGTGTTGGACAAGGTCTTCTGCAGTGTTTATTGAGAAGGTCGTGGAAGCAAGAGGAGGGGTTTGCGGGATCCAGCAGCCACCCTGAAACCTGTGGGTCCTGGATATGACAGCCTGCCACTGGAGAGAGAGGACAGCTCTTTGTGATACTGAGCAGTGATGAGAGATTAGCAACACATATTTGGAGACTACAGCATGCTGTGATCACTGAAATCCACTGTAACCAACATAATTCAAGCAGTCTACAGCTGCTGTTGTTTGTGAAGGATGGAACTGGAAAATTTCCTCTGAACTGACTGACTTTTTGTTTTGTTGAAGAGTGTTTGCATTTTCACACCACGACTGCATGTTTCTACGCATTAGTGTGCACTCATGTATGAGGACTCTGCCTTGTTTCCAGCTGAGGTCTCGTCTGTAAAGCTGCAGAGCTGTGCGAAGCAAATCCTTGGCTTTATAGCACACCACCAGTTGAGATCCTGATAGCACTTGTAGCAGGACGTCTCTGTGGGACGGACACAAACACACACACACACACACGCCTAAATAATCCTGTTTTAATACTAAACGAGTATAAAACACTAACATAGATAAGATATTTCCAATGAATGCACCAGTGGATGGACCATGAAGTCACACTTTCAATTCACACTCATCATCTTATTCACTCTCACATCGCTCTCATACACACACACACGCACACTCACAGACCTAGTAAAGTGCTCCTGGCCCTGCTGTGTGTGTTGCTGGGCCCATGCAGGTGTGTGCTCTAGTTTTAAGTAGACCAGACTGTCATTTGGCCCGAGCGAGCCTTCTGGCGTGCTGCAGTCGAGACTGTTCTTCACCAGCACAAGCAGACCACACACTGGTGGAGCGAGCTTCTGTATGGAGGATCAGAGAGGGAGGTTATAACGAGCAAACTGTTAATGAAGCGGTAAGCCACAGGAACTGCTCACACTAATCTTATAACAGCTAGGACAGCCAGAGTCTTGTCTTCCTTCACAGATGCAGAGTAAAAATTAAACTACTTCGCCTTTTTGTGTCAAAGCTCCGCATTCGTCCCCCGGCTCGGCTCACCTGCTCTGGGTCTAACTGAGTCGTTCCATCTTGGTACACCAGGGTCAGCACCAGCACCTCGGCCTTCTCAGCCCTCTCAAGCATGTGCATCTTCTCTTCTGGGTTCAGCTTCCCAGAATCCTTTACTCTGGGGTCAGATGTCAGTGTTGCAGTCAGACAGCCAGCTTTGGACTGGCTCTGGGGCTCACCACCATTAGCCCCCCCGTGGGATATCTTTGTTCCCTGGTCGGGCCTACGCCTGGCCTTCTTGTGTTGGAGGGGTTGGCAGGTCACAGATGATGGGGTCTGTGTATTCGTAGCTGATTCATGGCGCCTTTCTTCCATCTTACTCGGCTGCATTTGTCGAGTTTGCTTCGGGTCATATGGGACTTTACATACCTCTAAAGCTATTCCTGTTTTATGTGAAGGAATGACTTGAGTTTGCAGTTCTGGGGGTTTGGTGAGGAATTCGGGGATGGACGTTTTGGCTCTCTTTAGCTCATTAGCTTCCCCTGCCTTTTCTTGGGAGCAATGAGGTGGCTCCCATCTTGGACAACTCCTGGCTAGGTAGATTTTAGGAGGACGCTGAGCGTCTTGGCGCTGAAGTGTTTCATGCTTCCTCTTTAAGGTGAAGGAGGGGATACGGGGAGGATGATTTGAACAAGTCTGGGAAATAGGCAGGTTGATGGCTTCCAGTTTTCTGATAGCTTTTATGGCTGCTGAGGCGTAGCCCTGTGCCGAGGAGTTCTGACCTGCAGCAAAAGCGCTTGTTGGTGCCGGTGCCACGCTGAAGCTGCTCCCTCCGATACCTCCATTAGCGTTCTACAGAACAGGAAAGGTGAACAGTGTGCGGTCAGACAGGAACAGAGGAAACAGAGAGAACAGCAGAGGCAAGAGTAGATTTGGAAGGACTCATGCTGCAGGAGACACTCGAAAACAGACTGTCTGTGTTTGCTTTGTTACACGGAAAATCAATACATAACAGCAAATCAGTTTTGGAAAAGTCAGCATAGTGATGTTAGATGTTCTAGTTGCACATAATTAGCTTCAACACAGAGAAGAATGCAAGCCTTATTGAACACCTCTCATTCATGGTCTGCCTCTAGCTGGATAGAAAATCTGTGAAAGAGAGAACGGAAGCTGAGGAAGTGAACGGGTGAGCAGAAAAAAAAAGAAAAAACTGAAGGCAAACAAGAAGGACAAAGAACAAAGGAGGATGTGCAGAGTTGCACACAATCAGCCCTCAGCGCTGATTCCCAGACAAAAACACAGACAGTCAAGACACGGGCTGTCTGACAGCCTGCCTGAAGTGGTGTCACTCACTCACATGAAGAAAAAAAGCTTGTTTCGGATGGATGACAACGAATATTTGACACTAGCCACTTAGATTTGAATGGGTTCAAAGAACTAATGTGACAGATTACATGTATTTGGCATTATGTACGCACATGTGCTGTACATGTATGTAATGTAATACACACAGTGAGTGTGCCACTGTATGCTAAGACCCGTAAGAGGTGCGAGTGACAGAGGCCAAAATAAGTGATAAATGCAGCTTGATTTGGAAGAAATGTCCCATAGAAGCCAGTGGAAAAGTGGGAGTGTGATAAAGAGGAAAGGTGGTAAAATAATAAAAAATAAGATGGACAGAAATTTGTGTCAGATCTCCCAAAAGTACACCCTCACCTCCCTGTAACCTTCCAGCATCTTAAAAACATCTCCATTATTCATACCTGTAACTCCCATCTCTATTTATGCAAAGGCTGCGAGTGTGTGCACTTGTGTTCTTTGAAATCTAGGTGAGAGATGCTGGTATTCGGAGGATTTTCAGTCCACGCGTGAGCTGCTGTATGCGCAGTATTGTCAGCAGAGGGCTCGGTAGGGAGGAATTCCTGTGATTCAGCTCCCCGAGGAGAGTCTTCCACATTTCCCTGTAAACACAACCCGTTTTCCTGCTGACAAAGTCATGAAACAACCCCCTCCCCCAGGGTGCTGTGCTACAGGATATAGATAGAAAACTGAGGCAGGCCATGGCCCGTAGCCCCGTGCTGGGTGGAGGAGAGTGTAAGAGAATGAATGAGGGGTGTGAGAGAGAGAAGGGACTGATGTTTTTGCTGCTGATTGCAGCAACAAAGTGACGCCCTGCACCTCTTTCTGCTCTTCTTCCAGCCTTTAACACTTCTTGTCTCTCGCTGCATCCTTTCTCTTTCGCTCTTCCCACACCATCCTTTCATCTCTTCACCTCCCCTTATAGGTCTGTCTCTTCACTGCTCTCTCCTTCTTCTGCAATATGTATCGTGGACTACTTTGTCAGGACTTTCTTTTTTTTTTATATTTCACGACTCATAGGGGAGCGATCGCTTGTCAGCGTGCTGCAATACTGCCGACGGCACCTCGTTTCACACAAGCTCGATTGATTTCTACATGCATTGGGGAAACAGAAGCCTAATCCTATTGAAAACCGCTATTTAAATTTCAGGACTTTAAGGTGTGTTGCTGCTGTGCACACAGTTGGCTTTGCCTCAGGGGATTATGGAGGTAGATTGGGAGACAGATAAGAACCAGAAACATAAAGACACATCAGTATTTCTGTATAAAATAAAGCCTTGTAAATAAAATTGAGTGAGGTACACTTTGTCCCCAATTAAAGTGTCTAAGCAGAGTTTGATAAAGAAGAAAATTAATGCTATTATTATGGGACATAAATGTCTGAAAACAGTGAAGTCCTGCTGTCATGTACAGTAATACAGTGTTGGTAATATTGTTCCATATAGACTCACTTGTATGTTATCATGGTGCTGATGGGCTCCATGAAGAAAGGGGGCTCTAAACCTTGACCTTTTTGCCCTGCACTCCTGGGACAACGTTGACGTTGAACAGCTTTCTTCTGGAGGGAAAGAGTTAAGAGCAATCTGTGAGATCATCACTTTTAAGACACATCCGCGATCAATGAAGCCGCTCTGTTGCGTAAGCACGTGTTTGAGTAAGCATGTACGGGCGCTCACACGGGGTGTGTGTCTTTGTGTGAGACGTCAGCAGTGTGTGACAGGACAAGGTCAGCCAGCGCTCGCTAGGATCAAACTAACATTTTGCTACAACTTGTGACTTGTTTGCTTGTGTGTTGATGAGTGTGTGTGTCCGTAGATGTCTGCGCCTGTGTGAGTTGACTCAGCAGCTGAGACTCAAGCTCCTTTCCTGCGGCTGTAACGTGAGCGGGCGCCCACTGTCTCTCGTCAGTGCCGGGTTGCATCAGCAGTGCTCTGTCATGGCAGCTGACAAAGAAAGATGGCTGAGAGCCACCAGCGAGAGTTTGATACCACCTGAAATACATGAGCGCGCCTAGCACTGTTTTTCTGAACTAGTAACTGCCCCCCAAAAAGTTTAATTTCAGTTCATCGCTTCCTTTGAGTCGTACACCCTGGACTTTAAGTGTAGCTTTACAGACTTTTGTGCTCTTCTAGTACGTTTTCTGCTTCCATATGCAGAATCTGAACCTCCACAATCCCCTCCTCACAGATACATGACAGGCCCAGCACTCAGACTTCAACAACAGGAGCAGAATATTAGTAATTCTTAGTCTCTCTCCCTTTCAAATAAGCAGCATTAATACAGCTTGAGTTGTTTAAAGAGGCCTAATGTCTAAGTAAATTCTTAACGTAGTTCGCAGGTTATGTATTCTTGGTGAGCATTTACTCCTGCAGTTGGTTAAAGCACATATATATAAAAGTATTCTAGCACTCTCTAGTGGTGAGTGCTTTAAACTGCATATTTGCTTAGAGTTCAGTCACAGTGAGGTAAAGACCGAACCAATGGAAAATAAGCGTAATCTATAATCACAATCGCCACCAGATCAGAAGATGAGATTCATGAGAGCCTAATCTTGACTTTGTTCTACAAATGAGGCCCATCGTGTGCTTACCTGTAGCTGTACACTCATCGCGGTCCACAGGTGGCATCACTGACTCATCTCTGTCTCGCCTCCTCTCTCCTGACTCAGTGTGTCTTCCAGGTAACTCCCTGGCGTCTCTGTGTTCTGTCTGACACTGTTTCCCTCCTGGTTGGACTTCAGAGTAAAGGTGCTGCTCTGGCTCTATCATATTGTCACTGCTTGTGTCAGTGGCTGCCTTTTCCCTGCTCTCTGTTTCCACTTCCAATCTGACCTCCATCACAGCTACTCTGCCCTCTGCGCTCCTCTCCAGGTTATCAGCTGTGTTGTCACCCGGGACTGATTTGGTCTCACATTGCAGTGAGTTTTCTGCGAGGTGCTGAACATCCTGAGAGCGCTCAGCTTGGCAGTGGCTCACCTTGTGGCCTGCCCTCTCTAAAGATATTGACATCTCTTTTGGACGGAGAGCAGGACACCCTGCTGATATCTCTTTATTCTCACTGCACGGTGGGTGTTCAGCTTCTTTGATTTCAGGTGTATGAGCTGCAGACTCACTCTCTTCTCTCTCTCCAGGCTTTTCTTCCCTTGTACTGCAATCAAAGATACTTGTTGTAGATAACAAGCTCACATTTCTTTCTAAACTAATGTTCTTACTGATTCCCAAGAGCTGCACCCCTGCAATGGGACCGGCCAGTCCTCGTTCATTTAGCAGGGTCGCATCCCTATGTCCTCTATCCTGGATGTCACGCTCTGTGTTTGACATTTGTCCCACACCTGCCTCAGTCATACTTTCTGAGCATGTCTCCTGTCTTGCTACAGAGCCACTGAGGTGCATCCTTCCAGTTTTGATCGTTTCAGACTCTGCTTGCTGAGACAGCGTCCCCACAACTTCTCCTCCACTAGTGGCCTCTTCAGTGGGGTTGAATAGAGGACACTTCCCCTCAGAGTGACTGCCTTCAAGTTCATTTCTGCGGATCTTCCAGCTCACTGTCACTTCCCTTTCTTTCTGCGTGCCTGATGTTCTGTTATCTGTCTCTTTATTTATTTTAAGGCAGGGTGAAACTGGGTGACGAGCCAAGGAAGGCTGCTCTTCATGGGTATTAGGGCGCTCTGTAGCGGGGAACAATACTTCATCAGGAACCTCGTCGTCTGGAGAAAGAGTGCGGATGAAAGACGGCCTGATTTCATCAGCGGATCTATGAGTGAAACGACAGATTGTGCTAAATTTATAACCCATGCTTTTCACTCAAGACGAAAAAAACCCCAACAGAATATCATAAATACATGCTAAACCTCAGAGTGCTTTCCTTTGTGTTAACCAGTTATATACGTTTCTTTAAGGGAAAATACCAAAGCAGCAAAATGTTCTTTTAACCCCTGAACATTTCTGAGTACATGAAATATTCTCAAGCATGTCATATGTATATATTAAGCAGTAAACTATGATAATAACCATAAAATACTATCCACATTCCCCTTGCTACTTACTCTCTCCAAAGTGTAGCTTCATGTTCAAAAAGTCTCTCTGGTATTTTAGAGGACAGGGTGTCTCCAAGGGACAACAATGCGGCTGTCTCAGTCACCTCATGCTGAGTTAAAGACAGAGAGCGGCTGGACTGGTAAGCAGGGGGCTCAGAGAGGAAATAAATCTGAGAGCGCTGATAATAGGCTTCATTCTGAGACGCCTGCGTTTGGAGCGAAGAATCCCAGCAGGAGGAGGAACAGGAGGGCCGAGACAACGGGGAGCAATGCGCTGTCTGCGAGGACTGATAGCAGGCTGGAGTCTCAGAGCTCTGCCGACGGGTGGAGGAGTCGTGGTAGGGGGTGAGAGAGGAGCACACCTGGGGCCTGAACCAAAACATTGGAAAAGGATTTCTGCCACTTGTCCTGTTTTACACCTACATTCAGTACATTTGGGATTAGAATATATTGCAGGAGTGTATAAAATCATGCCTCATTTATAAACCGATGCTTCAAAGTCCAGCATGTCACCCTGCCCTTGTTTATACTAATACACTGTATTAAAGTGCTGACGTCACTGTGCAGGCCAACATGCTTTTGCACCAATCTGCTGAGGTAAATATTGTCCCTCTGCCTGCAGTAAGATAGTAACAACACAGATACACCATCTAAACACAAGTGCATGTTTTCTCATCTGTGTGTTGCTTCTTCTTCTTCTTACCGGTCTGTGTCTCTGCTCTCCTCCTGACTCATGCTCCTGCTGCTCTGAGCCAAAAGCTCCCTCTGGCTGCCATGATACCTCTCCATTACTACATACACAGCCAAGGAGAAAACATTAACTCTCCAGAAACAACTATGACACTAAGTATATGACGTAGTAAATAATGTGTACGATACATGTAATAGAGCAGTAAAAATATGGAAAGCTCGTCTACTACGATTACATCACGTCTCCTCATTTTAGACTTCATATATACCACAAAATGGCATTTTTAATACACAGTCATGTTCTATAAACCACACTTGGTAGTTAAAGCCAGTTATGTCAAGCAGTACTGTGCGTCAACGTGATTTATCAAGCAGGCTCGTTTTGTTCAATTACTCAACTCTGCAACACCTACAAAGGCTAAAAATAACAGACCGTATCCTCGAGCAACGTGAAACTCTTGCTACCAATGTTTTACAGTCACTCCAACAGTTACTTAGCCACGACGCTGCTTAAAAGCGCCAATTAAAAAAGAAAGAAAGGAAAAAATCTAATTGCAAAAGGGCTAAAATTGGCGAAGAGACAAAAAATAACAAGCAATGACGTTAATTTTATGAACATCCATTAAGCAAATTACATGAAACCGGATCACTTGTCGCTTTTGGTTCACAATATACTGCACCAAGCTTATGTAAAAATATTTTTGCCCTGACTGACTTTGCCTGTGATCGTAGGAGAAGCTGCGGTTGCGTCTGGCTGCATGCAGACTCTGGGCCCGCAGAGCAGCCAGGATCTTCTGGGCCGCCTGGGACAGAGGTCCTGAGTACAAGCTGCCGCCAGACCGCTCCATGTCCTCCCTGTCAGCAGGGCCTGCTACTCTGTCTCTACCTGACTCTTCCTAAACAGGACAAAGGGAAGAGTGCGATCAGTTACACAACAATGCAGAAACCCACTGATCACACATCAGACTACAACAAGTATGCTGGTAACCTCCAGAAATAGACTTAAATAATCTTACATTTAAAAAAAAAAAAATACATTCCATGAAGCTCCATAAAGATTTTTTTATTTATCAGATGACTTAAGACAAAAAGACATTTTAGAAAATCACAAGACAGAACAAGATACTGAACTCTGAAACTCCTCTGATTAGTTTATGTAAAAATTGTTTCAAATAAACATATTTAAATGAATCCCAATCATCACCAAAGCAGCACTGCTCTTATACAGCCAAAATTTTCTCCCAAGCCGAGTCCTCTCCAGAAGACGAGTCAATGAAGACTCGAGGGATTGACCTCCAACTCCTGCACAAACCAAGTGAGGGTCCAGATTTTGAGTGGGGTCACACTGGGCCAGAGCAGGCTTAGTTAGTAAAGCTCCTGCACTGAAAGCACACAGTGTGCTGATCAGATCTCCTCAGACTGCAGAGCACAAGTTGAATCCCTCGGCAGAGAAGTTAGACAGAGTTTGAGCAGGCTGTAAGCGCTCCTCATTCGTTCTGGCAGGCTTTACTGCTGCCCCCTCTCTGCAGCCATTTTGCCCTCCAGATCCTCCACAACTTTCTTGAGTAACTGCGAATCCAAGTGAAAGTAGATGTATAATTCTCTCTCCCGCCTGAGGAGGGCATTGCGATCCAGCTGAGAACGCTTGGCTTTAACCTCCCCCATGATTTCCTGCATTAGGTGCTGCAAACTCTGCAGCTGAGCCTCTGTTTCCACCAGCTTCGATGTCAGCTCCTGCAGAGACAAAGGAAGAGGGATGAGACACGAACAAAGATCTAGACAGCAGCACTCTAAGTGAGCACAGACATGAAACTATGAGACAGCTGAATCTTTGAATCTTCGTATCAATATAAAGAAAATTCTACAAGTTAAATCATCATGGTGGAATAGTTGTTATTTTGTTATGTTATTAAGTTTATCCATCGAGGTGCTCCATGTGATACTGAAATGACAGCACCTTATCACATATGCATTTACTGTGGATGACAAAACAGCAAAATTCTATGTAGATTTCAAAGTGCCAATTTATGACGATTACAGTGACAGACATGGACAACTCGTCACTGACATTAAAAATAAGGCTGCAACTAACAAATATTTTGATTAAGGATTCGTCTAACTGCTGTTTATTAATCTGATGCTTATGTTCTTGATGTATCAGTTAGTCTATAAAATGTATATGAAGAATAAAATGAAAAAAGAAAAGGGAAAAAGTGCTAATTACGATTTCTCAGAGCCTAAAGTGACATCTAGAAACTGCTTGATTTTGTCCACCCAATAAGCTCTTTCAATAGAATTAACAAATTATTATCATCTACGCATCATCTGTTCCCATTAAAGAAAATACAGCTGTGCATGTGTGAGAAAATTGAGAACTATTCACTCAGAACTGTCGAGAAGTTGAGCAAGAAAATCTAAATATTCTGAAGCAAATGGGCAAATACAACCCTGTTCCTGATACTAAAGCTTGTGGGGAGGCATGTCAAGCTTAAACCATTTATCATGCAGCGCTGTGATACCCAACATGCGTGTGCTGACATTGTTATATATGTGAAAAAGAATAAAACATACTGTGCTACCAGCTTCCCTCACCGATAGTGACGAGTGACTCAAAAATCAACTGACTCACATTAGAGATTGCCTCTGAAACTTTTTCTCTGCATGGTTGACCAAGATGACTGTGCATAAAATAAAAGGAAACAAGCCCACCTGTGCATTTGGACAGAGCAGCTCCTGGTCGGTCGTGGCCATTGGACGTACCTGCGGCCCTAAGACCAGCTGCTGGAGCTCTGTGTACACTGCCCTGTGGAGCGCCTCACAGTCGCCATTAAGACGAGCAGCTGTGTAGTCCTGCTCACGGCTAGCGCCGGCCAGGGCGTCTCGGGTCATCTGAAGGTTGCCTGCGAGGTCACGAGCAGCCTGGTCCAGTGCTTCGTATGTCCGAAAAGGCTCCGATCGACCGTGGTCTGAATCATGGTCGAGGATCTGGAGCAGTCTGAGGGAAAAAAATGCATACAGCGATTAATTATAGTCCAAAATGAGGCCCGCATTTAAAGAAGAATAAGGAGTGCCATGGACACAAAGCAGCCTAGATAGCACAAAGGCACTGCAGAGGAGGTGAGTGAATAATCCTGCTTTCTGTCTGCAAACATTCCCACGCCACCGAACAGCAACTATGGTGCAGTGAATGAGTAAACGTGCTGAGATACATTCTGGCCACAGTCTTTGTACTTTTCTTGTGCCTCATCCATAACGAAGAGCAGGGTAGCTGACTATAATACAAAAAAGTATATGAGTATAAAAAGGTTGCAAAAGAAGTTTTAGTGCTGAAGCAGGTCTGTAGTACATAAAGCTCCAGTCTTCTCACCTGCTGAAGGCTGCATCCTTGCAGCTGATGATTGGGTTGGGCCTGGGGTTGACAGTCAGGTCAGGGTGCGCCAGGGACTCGATTCTGAGGGTTGCCGCTTCACCTTCCTTGACCAGTCTGCTGTTTACCTCTCCCAGCTGCTTAAGACACGTCCTCCACCTCCTCAACTCCACCTCCTGAGCCAGGCGCACTAAGTCAAAGGATGCCTTCTGGCGGAGTAGGTAGTCTCGTACCTGGAAAGAAAAAATTCATTTGACGCATTTCCATGCTGTCTAACAATGACAGTTATGTGGTGGTTCGATGTCTTGCGCACGATTCTGACGGTGCATACAGCTGATTAACCTCAGATTAAATTTGTGGTTACTTCTTGATTTGTTTGATCTATTCGGTAAGATGGTCAGTCATAAAGCTTGCTTAAATTTTGTTTGTTGAAAAGTCAAATGCAAAGGGGAAAAACATCTGGTATCTGTAGCTGTTGCAGATCAACGTTACGAACTCTAGCTTTCAACACGTTCCATGTTCTAGAGCAAGAGATTTGAAGTCTCGGCAGCTCAATCACAGCTGACCCTGATCTGCGAAAGAATTGTTTTTCAGGAAAAACTCAGGGAGAAATATGTGATATCGACGACTAACCTGATTCTGCCTGGAGGTGTAGTAATCCTGCCTGGCCAGCTGCAGAGCCAGGTCTCCCTTAACTACCGGCACATTGAGCAGCCTGGCTGACTCCCTAAGCGCAGCGGGTACTGGTCCACGGAGCAGAGCCTCCAGCTCAGCCTCCACCATCTGCAGCTCCTTCCTGGACACAACCTCACGGACATGCAGTGAAGAGGAGGTGGAAATGCTCTGGTAGAGTGAAGAGAGAGATATGAAGGAGAGCTTAAGCGAAGAAGCCAGAGGAGTAATAACTGAACACACAATGAGAGCAGTGATCCTGTTTGCAAGAGACACAAAATATATAGCATACTATGAATGTCTGCTTTACCTTGGTGTGAGAGGACTTCTCAGACAGCCAGTCCAGACCAGCCTTGACACTCTTCTCCTCTGCCATGGCCTGCATCAGTTGGTGCTCGGCCACAATATGAGACCACTGAAGTCTGGCCATCTCAGTCCTCCTGCGCTCCACCACTCGCTCTTCCCTGTCTCTCCCCTTGTGCTCATTCTCTTCCTCCTCTTTATCTTCGCAAGAACTGAGGTCAAGGACCTGAAAGCGCTCAGAGCAAGAAGTCTCAACAATGTCAGAGATGCCCTGGAAGAAATGCTTCTGAGTGAAGGAAGTTAGTGTTTTAGTGTTCAGCTCCTCCTGATGCAGGTAGGGACCCAAGGACATCTGAGAGAGGAGCACAGAGGGGCTTTTGGAAATAGAAAGGTTTGATGAGGCCACAGGTTCTCCTTTTCCTTTTTGCTTGCCTTCTGGCTGAACTGGGAGATATGAGGCAAGATTGTTCACCACATCTGTTAGGTTTTGCAATTGAGCGTTGGTGTCAGCATTCTCAGCTCCAATGGAGGCACTGGTCTCCTTCAGCTGATGTGCAGCGCTCTCCAGCTCTGCATTTAGTCGTAGGTCAACATCTGCACGGGAAGTGGCAACAACCTGCAACCTGTTATAGCGTCTCTGCTTCAGTTCTTTCTCCTTACGCAGTGCCTGGAGCTCTGCCTCCAAGTCCTCTATGGCTACATCCCCCTCTGATGCAAACACGGAAGATGAGGATGAAGAAGATGACCCTAAGATGTTTGCACTGCTCCCATCTGGAGGTCCAACGGTTTTAAGGACCTCGCCCAAGGCTGCTTCATCCAGAAGTGGTTTTCCAGACTTTCGTAGCTCCTGAAAAGCACGCGCCTCCTCCGTGGTGAGAACATTGCTCCGGTTGAGGGTCCGACAGACAAAGCGCAAGAAGTGAAGGTTCTCCGGAGCACAGTCAAACAGCCAGTCGAACTCAGATGCCTTCAGTGATGATGCGCCAGGATAACCTAGACGGCCAAGGGCCTCCACAAACTGGCCACCATCTAACATGGTGGTTCAGCACTCTGTGCCCGCTTTGTTTTTGTGCTAGTCAAATCACAAAGCAGCACAATGGTGGATATGGAGGATTAGGTGAAGACCAACACAAAAGAGAGTGAGTGCATACATTGTAAAGCATATTCTCGGTCTGTTAAGACTATGGATGTCCCGAGTGGATTTGCATCATCTGGATAAGTAATAATTCAGGCATTCAAAAATTCTGTCAGCTAAATGTCAGTGAGAGTAGACTAAATATTGGAAAACTGCGATATAACGCCACACAATTCAACAGCACCATTACAAACAGCAGCAAGTTGAATAAACACCTCCCTAAAACAGTTTCAACTAAATCTGCACATTATTCTAACGATTTGTCTTGCAACGTAAGAGTTAGTTACGTTAGTTAAGTTAACGTAACAACTTAAAAGCAGCTGACGCTTTATCACAGTTAGTGTTACGTTGACATCAGCGAACCGTTGCCGTATATTAAGCCGCAGTTCACCGTTAAGATAAACCTCTCTGACAGACAGTTCCAACAACGTTAAACGGTTGTCAGCGTTTTCGTCAATAAATGCTGATTAATTAATTATTGCTGGGATTTACGTAGCCTGACAAAGAGCAAATATTCACTTCTGTAGTCTGGTGAAAATATCATAACGCTATTGTGTTTAGCATCCAAACAGATCCGTGACAACAGCAAAGCTAAGTTAGCTAGCTAGCAAACAGTTGTGGCATTCGTACTAGCCAGTTAATAGCCTGAGGCTATAGCTAGCCCGCTAACCGCTATGGTTCTTGTCAGTCGCGTCGACAGTAATGTGTTTCGTGTGTTATCTTACCAACAAAAGTCACACTTAGAAATGAAGTTTTACTATATATACTTACAACTTTATTCAGGAACTCCGTTTTGTTAGCATTCCGTCCTAGCCAGTCTGCCCGCGCGAAACATCCAAACTCGGCACGCAGGGACAACGTGACGTACTGCGTCATACGTTAGAGGCTGCGTTCAACTTCCAACCAATCAGACTCAATGCTTGACGCTTGACTCTCGCTTTCTCTCCACCCACGCTTGCATCGACTCGTCGCCGCTCGCTCCTTTTCCTGTGAGCCCACTTCTTCTGCCATTTCTTTGTGGGGAACGATAACTGGTAAGTCACATGGGGAGAGGCTGATGGGGCTATGTGTAATGTAACTTGCTGAAAAGAATAAGATGACCTGCTATTGTAGGGGAGGGGGCGTAAGGAAGTATACGGTAGACCGGCAGTCCACAGCAAGGGAGTTCACTTCTCACTTATGATGTTTACAGTTTTATGCTGTTTGCTTTTTCGAACTTTACAGGTAGTTAACTTTTTATTTACATCATCACACACTACTCACTGACATCGTCTTTCACCTGTCTCTCGGCTGAAGATTTGGTTGGGGTTATAGATAGGCAAGTATTGGTTAGTCTGCAGGAAATTAATGTAAGTGTATGTGAAGTGCCTAAAAGTGATGGGCACTTAGTGACTGTGTGTGTGTGTGTGTGTGTGTGTGTGTGTGCAGGCATGTGTCTGTGAGGTGAATGCATTCCTCTTCAATTACTGGTTTTGGCATGCCATATTTTGGATTTACTGCACTGCACATGCCAATATTATAAGTTCAATCTGAATGTAAAATCTGAGACGCTATCAATTCAAGACTTAACAACATAACTGTGCTGCTTTGATAAGAAGACACAGGCTGCGATTTGGACTCACAGTATTACTCGAGTTGGTTTCACATACCTGCTGAGGCTGAGTTGAATTATCTTTTTAATTTTGATTGAGAATCTTGTGATTCAAGTAGGCTTTCCTGGATCCTCAGTTACAGCTTTCGCTCGAATTCACTTCATTCACCCAAACAAAGAATCATGGTCCAAGCTAAGACGTGGATCCTGGCCAAGCACTTTGACGGCTTCCCAAAGGACAGCGACTTTGAGCTGAAGGTGGAGGACCTGCCTTCGCCCAAGGATGGGGGTAAGATGATTTTTATCTCTTAATTCTCTCTGCTTCGTCGCTGTTTGCTTGACTGAGCCCCACACAGAGGAGGGAAACATCTGCATCATCTGTGTCCATTTAAACGCTGTTGTTTTGCACTCGTTGTGTTTCAGAGGTGCTTTTGGAAGCTGTGTTTCTCAGCATCGACCCGTACATGAGGTGAGTGGGATCACGTCTTAATCTATTTAATGCTACAAAGTCATGCAGGGATCCAAAAATGCATCTAAAATGTGACGTTTGTCTCGTCAGGCCGTTCAGTCGGGTTCGCATGAAAGAAGGCGATGTGATGATTGGAACTCAAGTGGCCAAGTAAGGAACACACACACACTCACACACACGCAGGCATGCCGTTTATCCGTCATGATGTGCCGTGCTTGTTTACTGAAACAGAACCGTTCTGCACCTGCTATTAATTACTGAAGCCTTTGATTCGCAGAAAGCAGGAACAGACAACTGAAATGTTCTTGGCAGAGACGCTCAGTCTGTTTCAGGGCTGATAAACACGCAGAGCACATTAGTCGCCTCAATAGAAGCTGTTCGAAACCCACATGTTGCGTATTTTCTTTGCTTTGTTGTTAACCAAAGTGCTTAAAACTCATCTGCTGCGTGGTTTGACATCATGCGCACACTTAGACACGTAAACGGAAACACATTAATTGACAGTTTTGTGCTGCGTCTGTGTGCCGTTCATACGGCATCAGCAGCAGCAGCAGCCACCGTGCCACCGTGCACTCAGGTGGGAACAGGTGAGAATCACTTGCCCTCGTCTTATCCTGTTTTTCCACAGAGTGATCCAAAGTAAAAACCCAGCATTTCCCGTGGGAAGCCATGTCGTCGGTCGCTGCGGTTGGAGAACCCACACAGTCTGCGATGGGACGGACCTCATTCCCATCATGCCCGACTGGCCGCAGGACGTGTCGTTGTCCCTGGCTCTGGGTGCCATCGGCATGCCAGGGTAAGACGGATGTCTGCCTGCATGGGTATGGATGGAAAGCAGAGGAGTTCCAGAAGTAAAAATCCAATCTGTTTTCTCATAGGCAGTTTACTGTGACTTGTTTTTTTCCAACATTTACGACACGATGCTGAATCATTGTGACAAAGCAAATGCACAAAAACAGTGCTGGTTCAGGAATCAGAGGTTAAGGATGCATGACATAATCACTTCAGGAAATAAAGGAAGTTGTCAATAAGTGTGTGTAGCAGTGGGGTTGGGTTAGAATACTCCCATGTGTGACCTATTATTCGGAAAGTAAATAGCTAACCTCGCTGAGTAAACATAAGATAAAACGGCTAGTTTCACTGCTTATCTTTAAGGCTGATGAAGGGAGGGGGAATAAAATAAAATGGGAAGGCTCCAGATGTTTTGTAGGAAGCAATTACAAAGAGTTTACATCATTAAAGTCCCAGAGGCCGCTCACGCTTTTCAGGTTCTGGTGGTTGGATTTTGCTCTTTCTCGTCCTCTCCAGACTGACGGCTCTGTACGGGATCGAGGAAGTCTTGGGACTCCAGAAGGGCGAGACCCTGCTGGTGAACGCGGCAGCGGGGGCGGTGGGCTCCGTGGTGGGCCAGATTGCCAAGATCAAGGGCTGTAAGGTGGTGGGTTCAGCGGGGTCTGACGCCAAGGTGGCTTTCCTCAAAGAACTGGGTTTTGATGAGGCCTTCAACTACAAGACTGTTGGTTCCCTGGAGGAGGCGCTGAAGAAGGCTTCTCCAGAGGGATACGACTGCTTCTTTGAAAACGTAAGTAATGGGGGTGTCGCTCCAAACCGGGGAGTCCTGCTTTACGTGGTTATTACACCCCCAGATGTGGGTACTTCAGTGTTTCAGCTTTCTCTAACAGTGTGGGCTAAAAGTTTAAAACATTATTGATATTCTCCTCTTGATTTTAGGTGGGAGGCCCTTTTTCAACTGCTGCCCTGCAACAGATGAAGAACTTCGGAAGAATAGCCGTGTGCGGCGGCATTGCGACGTACAATGACAGTGTGCCCCAAACAGGTGTGTACTTCCCTATTTTCATTTTCTACATCATTAGTCCTGCTATTTTTGTCCTCTTTAACTCTACACCTGCTCATGAAAACAGTATTTAAATGCAGTTTAATCATTCACAACTTCAGACGTTCAGATGATTTCATGTTTTTTCCATTTCCATTGTGCTACTGAAATGAGAGAAAAGGTGCATAAAGACTTTTATCTTGAGAGAAAGTGTTTCCCTGCAGCTGCCACTTCCTTTTTTTTTCTTCCTCTATCCCCCCCTCTTAGGACCATACCCCCACCTCACCATGATCTTCAAGCAGCTTAAGATGGAGGGCTTCCTGCAGAGCAGGTGGGAGCACAAGCACCCTGAGTCCCTCAAGAGGCTGATGGGCTGGTTGAAAGAGGTCAGTGACTGCAAAAGAATTTATAACGATGCTGGCTCTAATTCAGAGTTTTTATGTGTCTTCAGTAAAGATTTGATGTCAGGTCGCAGGGCCGCCTGTGTCCTCTGCTTCAGCGTAATGTTCATGATTGACTCATTCTGCAATTGCAGGGCAAACTGCAGACTCGGGAGCACATCACAAAAGGCTTTGAAAACATGCCAGCCGCCTTCATGGGGTTGCTGCAGGGAGAGAACATCGGGAAGGCTATCATCGCCACCTGATGCAGAAACACGGGATCAGTCAGAAGAATCATTATTATTAATATTTAACACATTATTACAGCATTCATACATGAAGGACTGAGCAATAGACACAACTAATCAGCTACTTTCATACTAACATGACGCCCATGTAGCTCAGTAGAGTGTCGCTGTAAGCGCGATGACAACAAATTATGGCTCTTACATTTAGTCTTTATAATTCAGATTGTGTTCAGGAACTGAGCCGCTCTGCTAGGTTTTTGATTTTCATTCATTTTGATTGAAATGCATTTAAGAAATAAAGGCAACATAAAACAAATGAGCAGTTTATTTATTTATTTAAAGGGATTGGTGACATACATTTCTTCCTCATATGTTGCTACCATTAATAAACAAGTACTTTAGCACTTGCTGACAGTTTTAACTAACTTTCAGAGTTTTGATCACCATCCAGACAATCGTCCTCGCATTTGAGAGACACCAGACTGATCGCTCTACTTGGACAACATAAGAGTCAGTCTGTTGTTCCAGCAAGTGCCCGGTGAGCTGTGCAGATCTGCTGCTGATGCGTTCACACATTATTCACTGTAATATAATTAACCACGTGTTTTAGATTAAGTGAGGGCATTTGTGTAGATAGTACATATGCGGGCTTCATATTGCAGGCTGAGTATCTATATAGTATAAATGTGGTATTTATTAATGTGTGTTCTGCTGCATTTGAGGCCCGAGGAGAACAGGGAAAAGAAACCACCGAACATGTGTGCTCCTCTCAATCCTAAAATGAGTAGAGTGCAGATAATAGAGCAGGCACTGTTAGCTCCTGTGGCCAAGTGCAGCTTTTTGTTTCATCAGAAAACTGGCTGTATTTTTAGACACACATTTGAATTTCATACGGTCATGGTGGCGACGAGAGGCCCGGCTCCATGGTTACGTAGGCTGCTGTTGGTCCAGTGGAATAGCGCAGGGTTTACCCACTTTGCTGGAGAGGTGTGGAGTTTTTATGCCATATACTGCCGGTTCAGTAAAGTCAGACCAAACCCAAAACTTATCATTAATGACACTGTGGAGCATAGCTTCCTGCTCAAGTGAACAACACAATGTGATGCTTTAAAGAAGTGTTTTGTAGTAAAGTGGCCAAGAGTTTTTTTCTGTAAAATGTAGCATAGCAGAAATTCTAATTACTGAAATTTAAAAGAATCAAAATGTTTTATGAATGTCATTGGTGTAACATCATCATAACCTGCAAGTCACCGCTTGTGTAAAGTCACTACATGGTCAAAAACATTCATTTGTTTCACAATAAAGAAATAAACTAGGGATGTATTGTAATACTAGTGTAGACTACATGTTTGGAAAAAGGTACAAACCCAAACGTTAAAAAAAAAAAAAAAAAAAAAAAACCTCGAGCGGTGACGTTGTGTCGAAGTATTACTGCGCTGGAATCGAGCTGCGCTGACTCAGTCGTTTACGGTAAAGCAAGAATTTGTCAAGTCATTGTGACTTGAATTAGCGTTTAACCTCTTCGCCTGCACTTAATCATTTAGGAGACACATTATATGGTATACAATAAAAATGGATAAAGGATCATTTAGATCCTTTCATCATTGAATTAATCTACAGCCTACTCTGTAGCATTTTTTTTTTTTTCGATGAAGTCATGATGACTTTCATATCGACAGGTCACCCAGACGATATCAAAAACACGTAGAAGAACTTAATAAGCGGACCGTGAGACAAAATTTTACAGTATATCCAGCATCATTCATCGGTGGCGATGGACTAAACATAACACCAAAAAGCGTCACATCATGTTGGTGTAAAGTTACGAAAATGCAAAATGTTACATCATTCATAGCCTTCAGAATAAACGTCTTTAATAGAGAAGGCTTTGCAATACACAATACTGAATCAAAACAAGTACACATTTGTTGTGATATCTTTACAGGACCAAAATGCAATTAGAGTTTATTCAAGCATTTCATTGGCACAGGACCCCGTCGTTTCAAGGCTGTGTACAGCTGCCATTGTTTTCATGAATGCGCCTGACAACGACCCACTTTTATTTTTTAAAGCAGACTATAACAACTTCCGTCGTGGTTTGGACTACGGATGAGTAACTTGACGTAGCTGGAATAAAAGCGCGACGTGTCTCTTGAAACCAGGGCATTCACAGACTCAGCAGTGCGTCCACAGACACGTTCCCTTAACTGTAACCATGATACACACAGTGGAGAATTTGGTAAGTCGCATCCTGGTTGTTTTCTTAATTCTACTGTTTACGGTTGTTAGAAGCCGCCATTGTAGCAAGCCGGCAACGTTCGCTATTTTTAGCTTTCTAGCGTACGCGTGGTGTGATGCTTCCTCCGGCCGTGCAGCCGCGCGCCCGTTTCTCTCGTGACCCATTCTCCACATTAGAGGAGTGTATTATCTTGGGTTTCCAGCCTGTTTGAGTGACAAAGACGAACCTTAAGTTAGCTTAAAAAAAAACCTCCGATCGAGACATAATATCCACAGTAGCGCTCATGTAACGTGAAGGGGTCATTCGGCATGACTAACGTTAAGCTTATATCACTAGCCGCCACCACGCGCGCCGCTGTGGACTTTCGCCGTCTTGCAGAGAGGCGGGCAGACCATTAACTTAACGCTCGGCTGCGGTAGAAAAGCCTTTTGGACCGGCTGTCTGGCATTACTCATGGAAACAACGCGCCATAGTGCTAACCGAACGCTAGCTGTGAATCAGGCTGTACTGTTAGCTAATAGTCGCGTGCTCAGATGCTAAAGCTCTAACCGCGTGTAGCTAACGTTAAACGCTCGCGCATAATGTTGAACGGGGGGCCATCAGCAGGGCCGTAAGTCCCCCTCCACAGGTTGCTTTAGGACGGCCTGGTAACGTGTGGACGGTAATGTCTTTTTCAGTGACAAAGCACGTCAAGATCTACAGTTTATTGCCGGGAGCGGGTGCCCTGCCCCGCGATAAAACCAGTTGAGCAACACGCCTCTGATCATAGTTTAGAACCGTTTAAAAAAAAAACGCAAAGCTTATCTAATTATGTAGTTTAATAATTGATGAAACTTCAAGAGTTGTGGTTTTATAAACATTTTTCTATAGGAGTCATTTTGTTTTCTATCAGCCCGTCCTGAGCAGCTAGCTTGTCTTTTTAATAGATCGATTAGGTCAATGAATGATTGATTCAGGAGGTTTTTTTTTCCTCTCCTCTATGACAGTAAACAGTATCTTTAGATTGTGGACAAAACAAAACATTTGAGGATGGAAACATGACATTTTTCACCATTTTCTGACATTTTATAGGCCAAACAAGTAATCGATTAATCAAGAGTCATCAGAAGTTTAATCAGCGAGTAAGATAATCATGAGCCGCGGCCCTTTTAATGTACCTGACTGCCAGCTCCTCAAGTCATTTTTATAGCCCAGCAATACTTCAAAGGTTATAGATTATATAGAAATGCTTTAGTTTGACAGAGATGATGAGATGAGGGGTCTCTCCTCCAGGACGTCCACTCATGGTGTCAGTGTTTTTGTATGCAGGGAAAACAAAAGAAGCGGCTTTTCTGTAAATGAGCTGCGTTTTTTTTGTTTTTTTTTTAGGCCTGTTGGGTAATAATGGTTGGCTTGTCTTGCAAACAGCATTTCTGCCTGCCGCACACACAGAAAGTGAAAGCTTTTAAGTGTAATGAAGGAAATGTCAGCTTTAAATGTGCAGTGACAGCAGCCAGTCACCCACAGACTGAGTCAGTAACTGCAGACGGTCGGCAATGAGGAAAAATAAATTGTACATCAACAGCTTTCCAATTAAGATCTGCAGTCGCCAACGTCAGGTTGGTTAATCCATCACAGCTCGATCGAAAACGAGTAACAGGCGTGATCTGTGTCACATGTTCTGCAGGACGAATTCAAGTCCTTCCTGAAGAATGCTGGAGACAACCTGGTGGTGGTGGACTTCTGGGCCACATGGTGTGGCCCCTGCAAACAGATCGGCCCGCTGTTTGAAGTAAGTCATGATTTTGAAGTCTTGTGTCAGAACAGTTGGAAAAGGGACGGGCACAGTGGTAATCTTCTCTAAACTGGAGTTGTTTTAAGTCAGCAAGACGTTTTCAGAGACCGTTGTCTCCTTCTTAAATCCGTGGGCATGACGTATGTGTGTAAGGGAGTCCTCTCCTGAGGGACTGATGCTGCTCGAGGGCAGCAGCTGCAGCATCTCTTCAGAGAGGCTGAGCGTCGCTCAGGCAACCTCAAGCTGCTCCAACCTCAAGTACCTCGCTAACTGGAAAATTTCATGTCTGCTCATAATTTGATAAATAACTGAACCAAGATTTCAGACTTGTAGATAATGATGCACAGTCATCTGGCAGCATGCGCATCCCGTGTGTCACAGTGTCTCAATTGTGATTGGTCGGCTCTTTTTGCAGGAGGAGTCAAAAAAGCCTGAGAACAAGAACGTGATGTTCCTGAAGGTGGACGTGGATGAAGCTCCGGTAAGTGTGTGTTTTGTCCACCGGTCTGTTTACAACCACCGCCGCTGCTAGTAGAGCGATCGCCAACGCGCAGCATCACACGCACAGGGATGTTTGTTAGAAGTCAAGACCGTTTCGAAAGGTGTTGTGTAAGAAAAGCGTGACAGAAACCGTCCTTTTCTGTTTTTCTAAGGCGTTGTCATGTGTATAATACTCAAAGCAATGTGGGCTATTCATGGAATCCACTTCACCAGGCCGTGTGGAAGCACAGCTGACCCGTGACCCACACGCAGAGTTTTTCTGTCTTTTCTGCGCTACACCATCGTGGAACGAGAACAAACCCTGCTCGCTTGTTTTTGTATTTAAATCCGGGGCATAAGACCCCAAATGAATAACCTGTGAGCCTTAAACATTAGCAGCATTGTTAAAGAGGCGCTGCAGCTTTGGGCAGAAAGCCTCGCAGACATGGCGGCTCATTGCAGACTCGTGCGTTAACCCCCTGACACGCGTTGTTTGGAGGGCGAGGAGCTCTTGATCCTTGTCGCCTCCCCAGTTTTCAGCAGCAGCCTAAAAGGGGCTTGTGACACTTCTGCATGGTTAAACAGCAGCTGTGTGCTAACGTGGAAAAGCTGGCTGTTGAAGTTATTCCACTGCTTATTTGATTTAAATGTGTTTTAAAATCTGTGCATCTCAACATGTCGACGCTCCTTAAAGAACAGCCTCGTGGAGCTTACAGTTCGCATTGGTCTGTTCGTCTCACGCGCGTCAGCTTGAAGAGTCCCTGCTCAGCTGTGTTTTTTGAAGTCCGTACATCTTACCGTTGTTGCCTTTGCTCTTTTCAGGATGTCAGTGAATACTGCCAGATAAGCTGCATGCCCACATTCCAGTTTTACAAGAATGAAAATAAGGTAAGCAACGCGTGCAGATACGGAAACACTGACCCCGCCTCTTCTATAGCCACAGTGTTCGCTGAAATGTCTGACCAGCTGATGAATTTGTTCAATATTTGCTTTTCTGTATTGAGGCTGTTAAACCGTCTGCTCTGTCTTTCAGGTGTTCGAGTTCTCAGGTGCTAACGATAAGACGCTGACGGAGAAACTGGCCGCCCTTAGGACATAAAGACCGCAGCGGCCACCTCCATACATGCTTTACTCAGACATCCCTTTTTCACCTTCTGTACAATAACCAGCAGGTCTTCAGCTCCACAGCAGCAATAACAGGTCATTCCCCTCATGTACTGGTGGCGTGCTGTAATCCTGTCAGTTCACTGTGTGCGTCGACTCGTAAACAAAAGACTGAAAATTGACTAAAACTGGACTTTTAATTCTGTTTTCTATGAGATTGACTTTGCTCCTGGCTAATTCCTGAACTTTCTTTGTTATATTATGTGTCCAACATTGTGGATTTAATAAATGAGGAGGAGATGCAGGAAACTTTGGACTCGTTTGATGGACTGCTTGCTGTGAGAGTGAAGAATCAGAGCAGACAGACAGGCTTTAATGGTATTTTATGCTTTAATAAAAATGTGAGCATAGTTTACACATATACATTGGACAATCACATCAATAGTTTTTACACATCGTACAAGTATATAGCAGCATATGTTTAATACTGTTGAGTCTCTATATGAAAAAATACAGCTTTAATTTACAAAATGGTTCTTGCTTTGCCTTTTGCAGAGAGATGAGAATGAATGGTTTGGAAATAGAAGTGTGTCAGTTAATATACAACAGTTCCCTTCATACGACGATTCACGCGGAGCCGAGCGAAACCGTTAGAAGTGATAGTATCCTGATTTCCTTTTCCTGCAAAGAGAAGGACAAACTTGATTCAGAAGCAGGAAACCAGCATGCATGTTAATACTCTGCCCTGTCTCTGTCCCACTGTGAGCTATCAAGTCAAGGAAGCGCCATGAATCTGATATGAAGTGTGTTCCAAGGTCGGCTGACAGTGAGGGGAATACACGCTGCCAGCTGGGAAATTTGCATCTTACTTATTTCCTCCTGTAAGTACAGAAGTTCCTCATAGCTGCGCAGAAAGTGGCGGACAAAGATGCTTTCAGTGGATGACTCGTGTGAAGCTCGTCGGCCTCAGTTTCAGTTTGACAGCACGAGAGCGAGACGAGCGCTCAGTCTGCACGAGTGACTGCACAGCAGCAAGACGCCCAGTCAGTGTTTACATTCAGCCACAGTGATTTGGACTTTGGCATGTTAGCAGCACGTTGGCTCTTTATTAACCGTCATAAAACACTTCATATTTTATTCTGGGGGTCATATTATGTGCAGCAACTTCCTCCTTTACCATCAATTAGTGGTAATTATTAAGAAAATCTCTTAGTTATAGAATACATGCAGAGAGCCAATATGCTGCTAATATGAATGCTAATAAGCAGCTAGTTAAAGGTGATTATCTGTCCTTTGATATTAACTGTTTCCAAAATCCTTTTCTATACAAATCTAGCTGTGCATCACAATCCCTTCACCACGGATGTGAAACGACTTCATAAACTTATTTCATTTGAAATGTGCTGCTCACCTGGAGCAGTCGTGCCCGCTCCACCCTGGACTGCAGTGACACCTGTTCGGCCTGATGCATCTGCCTCCGTTCAGACAGGGCGTCGAGCACACGGCTGTGGAGACGGCAGACACACAGACACGCACATGAAGCCATCGCGACGGACAGATTTGGGGAAAAGCAGCTGCAGAAAGAGAAAGCTATTTTCGGTGGAAGCGCCCTTTATCTCCCGCTCGGCGTTCGTTTCGAGCTCTCAGAGAACAAAAGCTGCGATGACAGACAGATGGTTAAGTGCCCGTCTGTCACCCATCATTATCAGCCTCATTAAAAACCGGCTGAGGCGGCTGCTGTCATACTGTGATTAGCTGGAAAAGGCATGACACGAGAAATGAAGAGTTAAAATGAAACAGGGAGGACGTATTAAAGATGATCATATCTGATCACTGAATGCTTTGACAGATCATGTGTCCATAAAGGCCGCCTGAGCGACAGCATCGAAGTTTCAGGTTTCCAGTCGAGTACGTCTCAAACACTGATCTCTAATCAGCTAGATTTCATGATAAATAAGAACAATTTCTGCAGCCATCCCTCTCTGATGAGCAGGATTCACGAGATGTTTCCTTCAATAACGTTGTTTCTGCCTGAGTTTGACACTAACGCCAGCAGATCTTTGCGTCTGTGTCCTCATCATTTTAGTCTTTTCCTCCTTGCTTCAACAGATTTCCTTTATTTTTTAACATCTTATGCTTTGTTTACACAATCATACAGGATATTATGCATTTATACTGAGTTAAATATAGAAAGAGCGATGGCGTCACACAGCTGTCAGTGGCGTCAGGGCGGGAGTGACACCTCGCTGAGAGGACTCCCTGTACGTCACCGTCATTATCGCCCCGTGTCACCGCCAGCCTCGACATGTGAGAGCGTCACTGACTCCCACGTGAACTCACCGCTGTGACAGCGCGTTCCCGTCCACCCGCTGGGACACTCGCACTGGTAGGGCGCCACGCAACGGCCTCCGTTCAGGCACGGCAGGATGCAGATCGCTGGTGAGACAGAGGACGATAAACAGCCGTCAGCCTCCTCTCACAAAGGGGAGACAAAAAGCTTGTCTTGATGGACATTTCTCCGTCATCGCTCTACCCTCAACCCTCCACCTCTCACTCATTCATCCCTCACTCCTCATCCCCTCATCCCTTCACCCTCTCCTCCCTGTCATCCTTCATCATCTACGCTCTCCTCTATCCATAATTCTCCCGCACTGTCCCACAGGGGGACCACCATCCTGGACTCAGCGCTGCCCAAGACCCCTGTGATTGGCTTAAAGAAATGTAAATGAGCGTTTTCGCCCTGTGCAGACTGATACTGGGCCAAGTGTAGAGCAGCAAGGTCTGACAGTGTGAGACCAAGCGAGCAGGACACAAAATGTCTAGAACCGGTGGGACGGCGTTTTGTTGATGTGCAGCGAATGGACGACAATAGCGTCTCAGATAAAAACAAGCTTTCACTCCATTATCTCTTGACTCTCATTGTGCGCCATTGTCTGCCAAAACCTGCTTACCCAGCTGGTTTGACGCCCGCATGCTGGTGAGCGTTTGGGATCGCGCTCCAAAAAGCAAACGACCTTAAATCAAGGTGACATTTTCTTACCACGTGTGAGTATTTCACTTGTTCCAAGCTTCTAGATATCAGATATCACAACGTCTCACTGGGATTTAATCACTGCTTATTTTGAGTAACGTTTCCCACATTTTACTGCTTTTCTTCCTGTTCTTTGCATGGCCTGAGTGTCCAAAGCGTCCACGTGACGATGAGACACTTACGCTCCTCGCAAAGTCGGCCCATCCAGCCCTCAGGACAGGAGCAAGTGTTGGGCCGCTGACACACACCTCCGTTCTGGCAGTGCAACCAGCACACAGCTGAGGGAGAACACACACACAGAGACAGGCATATCAAAGACACATTTTCATAGTTCACACACGGAGGACAACACATCCGACGGCCTCCAGTGAAATGAGAACAGGAAGCGTTACTCCTCTGCCGCAGCCTCCAGAGCATGTAATGCTGGCGTGCAACCTCATGCACTGGAACAGAGGGAGCATTCACACACTGCCGATTAAATTCCTCAATAGAAACTTATCAAAGACATCAAAAGAAACACCCTGGACGTGTGTGTGTGTGTGTGTGTGTGTGTGTGTGTGTGTGTGTGTGTGTGCGTGCATGCGTGCGTGTAGACAGGACAGCTGTGGAGGAGAGGCCAGCCTGGATCCAGCCCGTGTTTTCATATGTAAAACATGTGAGAGGCCGTTTGAATTTCGTTCTCTCTTTACAGCTCAACTGATTTGATTTTCTCATGTCTGATATTTATGGCCATGAGAGTGAATTTTACACACACTGAACATCTGTTCGCTGCAGATGACATGAATCTGAAGGAGCGCAGTCAGCTGTGCTCGCCGGACAAAAAGAAAATCTCCCGATCAGCTGACAAAAAGTGCCCTTCAACGTGTTTACTGCTTTCTATGATTTTCAAGAATGACATTTGGCACAGTTGCGCTCTTGTATGTGTTGGCTTGTCCTGATTGTGGTATTTCACATTGAGGACAAACTACCAATCTGTCTAAATTTCCACACAACATATCTCCAGGTTGGACTGGATTCTGGTCAAATGAGCCCGCAGCCGGTCGAGAAACGGACAGATGTTCCTCTCTGGTGACGGTTTCCTGACAGCTGTGAGCTGCTGCTGAGGGCCTGACACTGAAAACCAAAAGTATGGACGTGAAATGACGTCAAAACTCTACTGTAGATGCACTAGAAGTATCTTAACATGATGCCACATTGTTTATTTTTGTCCAAATCATCCCAAGGAATAAGAGAAAGCCATCACGGTGTTAGCATGTGGGTCGTTTACTGGGGCTGGATCCAGGCTTCAGAGTGTGAATCACCAGTCAGATGTGAGAACAAGGTGTTTAAAGTGCACAGGAAGATGGTTCAGCAGGAGGGAAGAGGATCTGTGGTTTTTAGTTATCTGCTTAAACCTTTCCCAGCCTTGGGTGTTAATGAGGAAAAGGCAAAAACTACTTTTTTGGCAACTTCATCAAGGCGTTAGAGGCCAAAGAGAGCAGGCAGAGACGTTAATAACCTCCAGAGGAAGCGCTGCTGGGAGCAGAATTTAAAAGCTGAGAAGCGGCGCGGCCGTCATGTGCAAAAAGGGAGAGTCAGGTGAAGCAGGAAGTGCCCCGGGGAGGGGCAGGGCCCCTCCAGTCAAACAGAGGTGTGTTCTCTCTACCTCTGCACGTCGGAGGTGGTGTCCAGGTGCCGTTCTCCAGACACCTGCTCCTTCCAACGCCCTCCATGGCGTAGCCGCCAAAACACGAGTACACCGCCACGTCCCCGAACTGGAACACCGCCCCACGCACCACCCCATTGGCCACGTGGAGGGGGGGGCCACAGGACACCCCTGTACAACAGCCCAGATGGAACGACCCACGAGTTACTCAGGTCTCCTCGGTCTGAGTGAATGTCTGTCTGCTGCCTCAAGTCTTTAAAGGTAAATCAGTGAATGGCAACCAACAGGCGCCTTTACTGAGCTGACGAGCAACTTACTGCTACAGGGAGTGGACAAAATAACAGAAACACCTTACAGCACCGTACAGCAGCTTAATATGTTTTCTTGTGAGGTCTGCCATCGTTTTCCTGTCACATTACATCATCTCAACTTTTTGACACACAGGAAATTTGCTTTGCAACAAAACGAGTTTAGAAATGACTTCAACTTAGTTGGCGTCAACAAGAACTGAGCAATATGAGCTTGGTGTGTTTGTGACACTTCCATATTGCATTGTAAGGTGTTTCTGTTATTTTGTCCACCTTGTTCATCTATATAAAACACTGAAGTCTGTGTCTATTGACTGAAATCAACCTGTGAAGACAGTGAGTTTCATGCTTGAAATGAAAATCCCCCCTGGAGCCCAAACCCAGCTGAAAGGATCACAGCAAACATGCATGAAGGAGAATTAGCAGCATGCAAATACAAACAAGGAGCCACGGCGACGCCAGCGCCATTGTGCTGCGTGATCAGGACGACTGCGTGTAAGAAAGATGAGAGGGTCGCCACACAAAGGTTGCCATAGAAGCTGCAGAGGTGCACGTAATTAATCCAGCAAACAGGACGCCAACACGCCGTTTGATGCAGCCCCGTTTGTTCTGATGAAAGCTCAGCGAGAGGCAGGCGACAACAGAGAGAAAACGGCACTTCAGCCGACGGGCAGATTGAAGCAGCAGGCATGCGAGTGCAGGGACGCACAAACAGGGGAGCGTGCAGAGGGTGACATATCAAATACACACTTTTTTACTTGATTATCTCATGAGTTACGACGAGACTCGTCGGTTTGAGAGCAGAGAACATCCTTTGACTGATTTCCCCAAACAAAACTACATCACATGACCTGCGTCTCCGATCAATGAGAAGCAAGAAACGGATCGATGACGGGATCAATAGTTCGTGCCGCTCGATTGAAAGTGAAGGGTATTTAAGAGTTTAAAAAAGAAACTGACAAACACTAAATATTGTTGTTAATTATCTGAAAGACCTGTGACGAGCACAAATTCACAAGTACAAATTCAAACAATTTTTTAAACTTAAATTGAGAGAAATCAACATAGAAAATACATTAAATGCAATCAATAAAACAATTACTGTATGTACTGCTAGTTATATAACATATGTGCCAATACAGCTAATATCTATCAATATCAGGGGCCAGGCCTTATTACTGAGGCAGTATTTTTATCATTTAGGTCTATAGTTTCAAATGTATTTGAATATATACACTGCTTATTTGCAGCTTTGAATGGGAGAAATATTTGAATTTTGCATCAGAGGATCAAACCTTAATTACTGTAATTATCCAGTTGCCTCTCCTCTGTGGCGTCTCTGCAGACTCTGACATGCAACAGTGACGCTTCAGGACCTTTCACCTACTTTCACACACAGAGCTGATGGGGCTCCAGGTCTGGTCTGGCCTGCAGGTGATGGCGCCGCTGCCTTTGACCTGCTGACCTTTGGGGCAGGCGACACGGACCGACTGTCCCACGTGGAACTCCTGCTGGGAGCCGTTCCTGCTGCCGTCCTCCCTCCAGCCCGGAGGAGCCGGGCAGGACTTGGCTGCGAGGAGCAGAAACCACAGATTGATTTTAATTAAGGCAGTTTGTTCCAGTGAACTCGTGTTACAGTCGGCTAAAAGCGAAGAGCAGCTCTGACTCATTTGTTGTGAAACAAGATGATGGAACTCAGTGATGTTGCAAAGGATTGTGAGAGCGCTGTGTGCTCATGTGGAAACAGTGATCATGTTGACAAGCTGGACAGAAAGCCAAACACAACAGGAAGCCAGACGAGCTCAGCCTGTGTGCGTGCAGGCTTTCTCACCTTGGCAGGTGGGGAAAGTGGAGCTCCAGGAGTTGCCCCCGATACACACCACCAGAGGATCTCCCACCAGGCTGTAGCCTTTATCACACTGGAACTCCACGGCGCGCCCTGTGTTCAGGTTGTGTTCCTGCACTTTGCCGTGCAGCATCTGCTTCGGGCTGTCGCAGCCTTTGGCCGCTGACGTCAGAGGAAATATGAGAGAATAAATGACTCAGGAAGAGAGAGAACATGATGGACGCTGAGCATGATCTGGCCAATACCTTCGCACACAGGTGCCGGCAGGCTCCACGTGCCATTGGCCAGACAGATGAGAGTCTTCGGGCCAATCAGCTGCAGGCCGGCATCACACACGTAACTGGCATTGTGGTGGTATGTCTCTCCTGTTGTCTGGATCTGTGCGTATTGTACTGAGGGAGGGGGCCCACAGGACTGTGCTGAGGAGACAACAGACAAGAGTAAACAAAGTGGGAACGTTTGGTGGGGCTGAAGTGTGTCAGTATGGAATGTGTATGTGAGGAATTTTAGGTTACACCCTCTCTGCGTCCATCCCCTGACACTGTGCAAGCTACATTTATGAGACCTACAGCTGGAATCCAGACTGTTGACATCAAAAAGGACGACACGTTTTTCATAAAATGTCCAAAAACCCTTCACATGTAAGCAAACCTACCGACACACACTGGCTGGGTGCCGCTCCACGTTCTGTCCCCCTGGCAGGTCTGGACGGAGTCTCCCTGTGACGGGAGGAACAAAGTGTAAAACTGCAAGAATAGAAGATGACCTGAACACAGCAAAGGTCAGCCGATATCGATCTGAAGCAACAGCAAGGAACGGGATACGATCATTCACTTCAGGCTCAGACGACGAACCTTTTTTACAGAACTGTGACTAACGTGAACACTTTGTCCTCTGTGTGTGTCTTCAGTGTAATAAAAGGCACTTATTGTAGTGAGCTTGACTTCGAGTGGGTATCAGCGATAGAGTGACTCAGCTCCTTCTGTTTGCTCTGTAAATACACACTGCCATTGACTCCTGAAGAGAAATCATGTGACCGTCTGTAATCTGATTGTTAGCCATTAGGTCCCTGTGGACAGTCTGCTGTGTAACAGTGCAGTGCAGGACAGGAGACGCAGCACTCTATTGTAATACAGGACACAAGTGGCCCAGTCTGACGTTCTGGGCGCTGTCACACACAAATTACATCTTTTAGGAGTTCAGCAAACTTGGAAAATCGTGACACAAGGTTAAACTTACAGCAAGGCAAGAATGTTTCCTGTGATCCACAATTTGAATTTGGTTTTGCATCGCCGCCGTGCTTTTGCTTGTCTTTTTCATGCTGATCTGCCCGTGCATGTTTTCAGGTGAGTCATCAACCCGTGATTTGCTATCTGCCAAGCTAATAAACTCTGATAAAGGAAGCGTGGCCTGATGAGCAGTACCTTCATGCTGAAGCCTGGCAGGCACGAGTACATGACTAGGTCTCCATAGTTGTAGCTGTCCCCCTCAGTGACACCGTAAAGAAGAGGAGGGGGTTTCTGGCAAACCACCAGCTCACAGGAAACCAAGGAGACGCTTGGCGCCCAGCTTCCACCCAGCTTAGGACAGAATACCACAAAGAGGGCAAGAAGATGACATAAAATAATGTCTATTTTTCAGATCACAGTGATAATGAACAATACTTTAAATGCTATATTCAAACAATCTGTAACAGCAAACATTTCACATCTGCACTACAACAGAAGCTCTGTTATTGTCTCAAAGAATGTTTTGTTAATCGTTATTCAACCAGGTAGCCACATTAAGTTTAAGAATTTACGAGACTTGGGCAAATCATTGACCAACATCGTTCCTACCTGACACTCAGCGAGTGCTGACCCATGCAGGTAGAGACCAGGAGGGCAGGAGAGGGTGATGGTGCCTCCAATAGGAGTGAGCTCCTTCCCAGTGATTACCACATGGGGGTTGGAGAAGTTGGTGGGTAGCAGGCAGGGGGTGGGGCGGCACCGAATGCTGTGTTTGGACCAGGTGCCGTCACTCTGGCAGGAGAGAGAGGCCGTCTGTGTGGCTAATTTGTACCCATCGTCACACCTGGAGAGCGAGAGGGAAATGCAAAAAGCAGAAAATGAGAAAAACAGATTCAGTAAAGCACAGGAAATGTGGTGGCTAACGTCCATCAGAAATGGCAGAAAAACAGCACTTTAACTCAAATGACAGTGATATTTACAGTATTTACCTGTATGTGACTTGGTTTGGGAAGGTGAAGGTGTCTCCCTCCACCTGAGCGTGGGCTACAGCGGGAGGTTTACCACAGCTCACAGGCTCACAGCTGATCCTGGGTTCCCCCCACCTGCCGTCTCTTCCACAGGAGAGGTGTGGATACCCCTTTGGCTGGTAGCCGGGCCGACACCTGTATATGACGGTGTCGGAGAAGGTGGCACTGCCGCCCTGCTGGACAGCATTGGGAACTGTAGGCGGGGCGGCACTGCACCTCCCCCGGCCACACAGAGGCACACCGGGGTTCCACACCCCTCCCTTCTCACACACGGCCTGAGAGGGGCCCAGCAGCTTGTAGCCGTCGTCGCACTGGAAGCGCACTTGATCGCCGCAGGCACGGTCCCGCCCAACAACCACGCCGAATTTCAGCACGGGGAGGGCGCAGACGCAGGGTCGGCACTGAGGCACGGTGCCCACCCAGGAGCCCCGAGCAGAGCACCGCAGGATGGGATCCCCGACGACCTCATAGCCATCGAAGCAGACGTACTCCACCACGTCGTCGTAGTTGAAGCTGGAGCCATTCAGAAAGCCGTGACTGATGTCCTCAGGTGGATCACAGCTGATGATATCACAGTGGGGAGCAGGTTTGTCCCAAAGTCCATCTGACCGACAAATACGTGAGGGATCTCCGTTAACTGCGTATCCCTCGTCACATTCATATTTAACCTTGCTGTTGAAGCCAAACTCTGAGCCCACCACACGTCCATTGGGGATTGGAGTAGGTTTGCCACAACGGGCAGGTACACAGGTAGGAGACTCGTGGCTCCAGGTGCCATCAGCCTGGCAAACACTGGTGGATTTCCCTTGTAAGAGGAAACCAGGCTGACAGCTGAGTTCTATCTCATTATTATAGCTGTACTCCTCTCCTTTGAAGGTAATGTCACCGGGGACTTTAGGAGGACCACAAAATACTGGCTCACAATGAGGCTTCTGCCCAGTCCACTTTCCATTCGCCTGGCAGGCAATAGCATCAAGACCCCTTAGCACAAATCCAGGACTACACTCATAGTGCAGGACCTCAGGATACACGTGAGCATCTCCGTGAGCTGTGCCATTAGCGATAGCGCCCGGGTTGCCACAAGACACAGGCCGACAGACCGGTGCGTCTTTCGTCCACAGTCGACCTGATACACACTGCCTCACAGGCTCCCCCTCCAGCTCATATCCTTCCTCACAAGTATACCTGACCATACTGCCGAGGGAGGTATCAGTCACGTTCACCCAGCCATGCTCTGGACTGGGTGGTGTCTCACACTCTGCCGGGACACAGGACGGGGCCGTACCATTCCAGCCCCCGTCCTCCTGACACACCAACCTGACGGGGCTTGTCAGGTCGTAACCTTTGTGGCAACGGTACTCGATTAACGTCTCGTGAAGGAAGTTCAAGTCTGTGGATGAGGCTAATGTTCCAGTGTCTTTAGAAGCAGCATCAGAGCCTCCAGCCAGCTGTGTCACCCTAACATATTCCCCAAAGTCAATGTGAGGAGGCAGGCCGCAGTCTGAGGGCACACAGATGGGAACAGAACTAGACCAGCCGAACTCCTCACAGGTCAGGTGGTCCTGGCCTACTAGCTGGAAGCCCGGGAAGCAGCTGTAGAAAATGGTGACACCGAAATTGTGATCCTGGCCCTCGACAAATCCATTTTCAATGGGTTGGGGTGGGGTGCAAGATATCTGCACACAAGCAGGTGGCTCAATGTCCCACTCCCCACTGGCCAGGCAACTCAGAGTCTCTGGGCCCTGAAGGCGATAACCACGGCGGCAGGAGTAGGTGGCACTGTGGCCAAACTGGAGTTTCGTATAGACTACTTTTCCATTGGTTATCTGTTTAGGGATTGGGCATTCAATTGGGCGGCAAGTAGGTACCCCTCCAATCCAGAGTCCCTTCTCTCCGCAGAGGACAGTAGAGTTGCCTGCTAAATTATATCCAGTCTTACAGCTGTAAAGTGCTTTGCTGAGGTACATCAGACCCTGGACATCAACAATACCGTTAGAAATCTCCACAGGCTGAGGGCATTCAACTGGAATACACTCTGGGTAAGGATGGCTCCACTGCCCGCTGGCTAGACAGGACACGGAGTTTTCTTGTCTTAAAGTAAAGCCCTCCATGCACGTGTAGCTCACCACAGAGCTGAAAGGGAATGGGGGAGAGGATGATGAAGGGCCACCAAATGACACTTCAGGCAGGGGGCCGCAAAACACCTGCTTACACACTGGAAAGGTGTCGTTCCACTCTTGTGAGGCCGTGCAGCGGAGGATCCGGGCCCCCTCCAGGACGTAGCCGTCCTCGCAGGATAATTCCACCGTTCCAGATTCAGAGTCCAGACCTTTCAGGACCAGGTGGTTCTCCTCCAGCGGCGGCTCTGGACACTGCACCGGCGAGCAGCGTGGACGCCTGGTCTTATCCCACCTTCCAAACTTCAGGCAGGTCCAGGTGGCATCCCCAGACAGTTCATAACCCTCATCACAGACATACTGCACTTTTTGGCCCACCTGGAAATCAGACCCTTTGTAGTGTCCATGGACGATGTCAGGAGGAGGGTCACAGGTCAAAAGGACACATGTGGGAGGGTCATTGTTGGACCACTGCCGGTTGGCTTGGCAAACTCGTTCTGGACGACCAACCAGTCTGTATCCTGCGTTACAGGCGTACGTTACCTTGCTGTTGTAGAGGAATCGACCTCTGCCCTGTAGGAGAAGAAACAGACGGATATATTATTAAACATGTTAACTTTAAGGCTCAAAACCTTTGAAAAAATAGTTTTAACAGGTTTGTGTATTAATTCTGGTGTTTGTGGCTAACCTGAATGTATCCATTCTTGAGTGGAGGAGGCGGGGGGCAGGCCACAGGTACACAGGTAGGCAGAACTCCCCCCCACTCTCCATTAGCCTTGCAGGTCCTCCTCTTCTCCCCTCGGATCAGGAAGCCTTTGTCGCAGCTGTACGCCACCACTGCCCCAAAACTGTAGTTTGATCCACTCACATAGCCCCGATCAATGCTCTCAGGCCTGGAGCACCTCACCGGCACGCAGCCGATATCATACGGCGAAGGTTCCCACTCCCCACCCATCAGACATCTCAGTGTGGCGGTGGTGTTGAGCATGAATCCCTCCTCACATTTATAGCTCACTTCGGTGTTGCTGGCGTATTTGGGTTTGTTGACCGAATCAAAAATTGCATGGGGTAGTTCAGGCGGACGTAGGCAGAAGTTTGCGATGCAGCGAGGGGCCTCCATGCCATCGGGGGGCGCCCACACACCCTGAGCATTACACACCATCTTAGAGTTGTTGCCAGCAGTGTACCCGTCAGTGCAGTAGTAGTTGGCAGTGTCTCCGAACAGCTGGTGGCTCTCGTAGGGCTCGGCATGGTCGATGGCGGGCGGGGGGCCACAGGAGCGGGGGACGCACTGGGCTGAGCTGTCACTCCATTGGCCATTTGACAGACATTCTCTGGTCTCTGAGCCAATCAGAGTGTAGCTGTGAAGGAGACATAAAAGACATTAGCAACAGGTAAATCAGAATGCTAACATTTTCCTGCAGCAAATGTAAAAACAGTCGATGTTAATGACAGCTGTATCCTAATTGACGGCAATCAAAAATAAAAACTTTGCCCTCTAGACTCACTGTGACACAATGCTGATCTGACAAAGTATTGATCATGTACAGATCTTCACCAGGTCAAACTGGTTGAATCACCAACATCCGAGGAGCTTGTTGTCACCTAGTTGCTTTTTTTTCCCTTTTTCTTATTGTTATATTTGGGGAAATTCTTTAACATAACACACATATATTTGCGATATTTTGCTGTGATTAATGGCCGCATCGTGTCATATCTCCTTAGTTTCAGCATGTTTCAGATTCAGTTGACAAAACAGCATCACAACTGAGGAGACTTCAACCACATTTACCCTTCTTTGCAGACATAGTGCACCTTGTTTCCCAGTTCAAAGTTCTCTCCTACGGTCACGGCGTCTTTCAGGGCGGGAGGCTCGCTGCACAGGACATTGACACAGCGGGGGACGGGCCTGCTCCACTCCCCTGTCGCTTCACAAACCACCTCCATGGAGCCCTGTGGTCTTCGCACCAACACATGACTTAGTTTACACACTCACACAGAGTTAACCGAGTCTATAAGCTTAAATTATTTTAACTAACGCCTCAAATAAACAGGATTTATCTGACTGTGTATCATCTTGGACTGGCAAATTTTACTGTTACTGTCATAAAAACTTGCAATAAAAAATAAAGCAATACCTGTATCCCTCAACACAGGTATATGTAACAGTAGACTGGTATGTGTTTGTTTTGAGGGTGTAGTCGGCGTTTGGAACATTTGGAAGCCCCCCGCAGGTCACTGGGTGACAGACAGGTGGCGTCCCGCTCCAGGTCAGACTAGCGAGACACTGGAAGTCATAGGGGATCGTCGGCAGGAATCCCGTCATACAGCTGAGGTGAATGAAAGCAGATACAGACGCTGCTCAGAAACTCAAAGCCTGCAATGCTTTATTTCCTATAGTCGTCATGACAACATGGTGTTGCAGGGGATGCAAATGATACCTGAAAGTCACCTTGCTTCCATAGGTGAAGTTGTTCCCCGTCATCATGGAGTTCTTTGGAACAGTTGGCGTCGGGCAGGAGAGAGCTAGAGCGCAACGTCACAGAGATCGTTAGTAGCTGCACAACATAAAATGACAGAGGTACTGAACTTCCATGAATACGGGGGACTCATAAGAGACAAACTGAAAACAAAAAGACTGAAATCAAAAGCAGAGGGTGAGATATCCTGACACTCTTAAAAGCCAAAACAAACTTCTGTTATTGCTGCCTGTTAGAAGCAAAAACAAACTAAATTAAAAGCGGTTTGATTGTGGCGGCAGACCTCAGGCATTTGCTCTATGTATTTCAGGTGGCCTATATATTTGGTGGTCACTTTTAACTGTAATCACCTTGCTCTCAGCATGATGGCTGACAGCCAACTTGGACTGACTGTAACAGATCAGCACAGTCTGCAGGCGCTGAGTAAGTTAGTTCCCCTTTTCACTCGGAGGAAGAATGTGGCTCAGAGCCAACAGAGGTGCTGCAGTGGTCAGGCCTTTCAGCTGCTGCGCAGTGGAAGACAAAAAGACAGCTGCATATATAATCACCCCCTCACAGCAATGTGGCTCGGGCACATTGCATAATGTGTGTTTGTGAAAAGCATATGTGTGTGTGTGTGTGTCCGTACTATTTTCTGATGTGTGTGTATGCATACACAGAATCTCTGTGTGCTCTTGTGTGCGTCTCCTGAAGCATTCAAGGACTTCTGCTATCTGCATAATAATAAGAGACTGTGATTGCATTTGTGTAGTTTCATGGGTGTGTTACTCAGATCCTAATGGCTCCAACAGCTGAATGCTTTGATGAGGAAACTCCTTCATCATATTGAATAAAGAGCAGATTCATCACTGCAATTATAAGGAATCTTTTTCTACTGAGGTTGTCCACTGAGCTGCGAATGTGTCAATGTACATTCATCTCTTATTGTAGCTTGACATGATGAAAACGCCGTGGTGGAACATATGAAACACTGATTATACAAAGTACGAGTGTTGTGAACGTTGTGGAACATAAAATGTGTCATCTGTTTGTGTCACCATAGACCACACAACGCCTTTCACAAAATTGAAGGGAATTTCGTTTACATGACCAACCAGACGCTGCTACCTGTTTAAAACTATGTGGAAAAAAACAATTGAACACATGACACTGCTACCAATATGCACGCTAATAAGCAGCTGGTTAATGGTGAATATGTATAATGTGTTTCCCCAAAGTTATATCAATAATCATAATTAATAGCAATGGCAATTAAGATACATGTCACCCAGTGCAACACTGATATGTTTCTAATAGTTTTTGGACGACCACGGATCAAAATAATATGTTGTACACTTAGTGGGATAAATTCATTGTCGGTTTGAATCTTTTCATGGGAAAAATATCCAATATCCTTCCCAAAGAAGGAAACTGGTCCCCTCTTGTGGTCAGAGCTCATGGAAATGAAGTTGAAAAGGCAACAGGATGTTTGGTCAGTTGTTCTCACAGGATCTTATAAAAGTGATTAATATGAGATACTTGAATCTGAAACTCAATCACTAGGTAGGAGTCCACCTTCACTGCTACACGCTCCTTGAGAAAGGCCCTTTCACGGCTATGACACTTGAAATGCCTGCAGCACTTAATGTGTAGCACAGCTGCTGCAGTGTGATGGCATGACATGACCACTCAACACTTCACCTCGGCAGTATGGGACTGGATGGTCCCAGCGTCCTGTCTCCAGGCAGTGCAGGCGAGACGAGCCCATCAGCTCGTAGCCGTTCTCGCAGCCGAAAACAACCTCGCTGCCCATCAGAAAGTTGCTGCCGTCTCTATGACCGAAGTCTGGAGCCCCAGGGTTCTCACACTTCACCGGCTCTGTGGGGAACACAAACATAACAAATGGGTTTATCTATGGAGAGATAAAATGGTTCACAGAGTGTCTTTCAGTGCATTGTCTTGTCACCTGTGCAGTTTTTGCCGTCTCCACTGTATGGGGGGGTGCATGTGCAGGTGTAGGAGCCCTCTGTGTTCTGACAGCTAGCATGTCCGTCACAGTCAGATCCCAGAGCACACTCATCCACGTCTGAACACACACACACACAGGCAAATGCACACAAATACATAACACAGATGTTTTGTCACATGTGGATCCTCCAACAAATCACCGATTTTTAAAAAAACAGTGTTATGTGATGAAATACCGAGACATGCTGGTGGATTTCCTGCCCACTTTCCACTGTTGGAGCAGTGCACTTTGGTGTCTCCCAGTAAGTAAAAGCCAGCGTTACACTGATAGACCACAGAGCTGCCGGCTTGGAAATCTGTCCCCTGAAACAAGCCGTTCTCCAGAGGATGAGGAGGCCCACAGGACACTCCTGTAACACACGCACAACACAGCTCACTTCAACAAGCTCTCAAACTACAGCTGTATTATTTTACTGGTATGTCAGATGTACAGCAGAGTCACACCATGTATCCATCTGCTGCGAGAGGAATACATGGAGACTATATTACTTTTTGGCTTTGGAAATGCTTGGCTGAAACATTTCGAATCAGAGAAAGAAAACAGTAGAACTTCTTAGAAATTCTTCTTGTTCTTGTTTTTTTGAGATCGTTCATCAACACAGAGATGTGCTCAGCGGAGTGACAAATATGTCAAATCAGCCAAGACATATGAGATAGATATGAGTCAAATCAGAGAGCAGTTTGTGTGTCTGCCTTACGTTCACAGCTGGGCAGAGGGTGACTCCACTCTCCTTTGTTTTGGCATTGCAGCACTGGCTCCCCCAACAGGTAGTAGCCAGGCTCGCAGGACAGCTGCACCTGGGCGCCGGGGCTCACCTCCACAGTGGAGGCATGCAGGTGGGGCACTGCGTTCTCCAGCTTGGGGCAATCTGGAGGGACCGGGAATGGATTTGGTGTTGGAGACAGAGCCGGTGTGACTTTACACAACATACAAACTGAAAAGCTTTATTCTGAAAAACTGCACTTTAATTAAAGTCACGTATTTGAATTTCAGGGGTATATATGGTTGATATTTGTGACGCTTCTCTTACCAGCACAGAAGATGCTGTTGAGGTTCACTTTGACTCGGCCCACCACCCCAGTGAGGAAGTCTGGCCAGGCGAGGACGTTCCCCCTGTGTGTCACATGGGAGGCTGGACAGCTGCTGGCCAGGACCTTGATCTACAGTAGAGAGGAGGACTGTATGACTACACAGGATGACTAAAGACTACATGGGTTCAAATCGTCCAGAGCAATCCTAAAGAGTACGTTTGGAGCGCTTAAACAGCCAACTGCTCCGTTTACCTGCTGAGGTGTAAGAACACGATCCCAGATGTTGAGTTGGCTGATGGAGCCGACAAAGGACTCGACAGGGTTGAAGCCCTCGCCCCTCTGATCCTGGTCCTGACCTAATACCAGCGCCCCACCACCTACAGGACACGTGTTAATGGTCGGAGATTAGCCAAAACTCCCAGAGAAATCATTCTTCTTCTCATACCTTAACATAAAGGCATGTGAGATCTTACATTCTGTAGATTTGTTCAGAATTCGTTAAGGCAGAAAGAGGTCGAGGATAGCACTACACCTGGGATAGTGGTGCCGACTGACAGGCCTTTGCCTCCGTCTGAGGGCTTCCCATTGATGTAGATTCTCCAGTCGCCATCCCAGCTCCTCCAGGACACCCCGATGTGGTACCACAGACCCGTGTTGACTGCAGGACAGTCAGTGATCCGCTCCTTACCATTCACATACAGCACCCACCTGCGGGGAGAAGGAACAACGGTCAGCGAGGAATTACTACAGGAGAGAAGAAGCAGAAGAATCATTGCCACTGACCCGTTGTAGTCTATGAGGAGGAAAGCATTGTCACTGCCCTCCACAGCGTAGGACACAGGCGTGCCGTAATTGGTGGTGTCCGATGACCTCATCCAAAAGGTGGAGGTGATCTCTGTCAGCGCCGGCATCACTCCATCCATCATAACATAACCATGGATACCAGACACCTCAAAGTCCAGGTTGAAGGCTGAGGACATCTCTGGCAGGACAGAAAAGCATTCACATGTATAGAGTGAATAAAATCATTTCTTTAAATTAAATGACTGCTGTTACGGTTAAATCTTCCTCGACATGATTGGTCTTGTCCCTCTTTAATCACATATAATTTAGACAGCTGAACGACTGTGGTTCCAAACCTCGAGGCTGAGACCTCACAAGCGGTTATAAGATACTTTTGTGGGATCCTGATATGTCTGACAGGAACATTTAATCATGCAGAACGTTCATCTCATCTTTGCTTATGTTTCTGTGTGGCTAAACGGATGGTTCAATCACCACCAGCTCACATGCAACTTGTGACAAGAGGTAGAAGCTGCTTTAAAAGGGCCACATGCAGGAAAATATTCTTGCAATTTTTGCAAAGAAACTTCTAAGAGAGCATTTTTTTTTAATGTGACCACGGCTACAAATCTATTGCAGGACACCTATAGGAGCATTAGCTCATGTGTTTTAGTCACATTGTAAGCGTGTTTAATTCAAAAAATTAGTAACATAAAACCAATAATGTCTGCCACACATGCAAAGCATTTACATCTCTCCCTTCCCTCCTCCAGAGCTGCCATGGTGATGTGTCATCTGTCCTATAGTACCTGTCTCACACCTGGTTCCGTTGAACCCAGGGAGGCAGCGGCAGGTGTAGGAGCCCAGACCGTCCAGGCAGCTGGCCCCATTCACGCAGGGGTTAGGGTCGCACTCATCCACGTCCACCTCACACAGGTGGCCACGGTAGCCCTCCACACACTGACACCTGAAGGAGGGAAGGAGGACACGGGACAAAATCACTTACAGGTGCACACTCCTGCTCATGATGCACAGCTGGAAATAAACTCCTTCTTTGAGGAGATGACAGTTTACATATTCACCTGAAATTGTATTTGTATTCAAAGCAACCAGTTCAGCGAGTACAGTTTACATTACAACGCATGTAACAAGGACTAAAAGGTTGCTATAAAAAGCAAAGAGCTGCTTCTTCCCATCAATTACTACCTGAAATTGTTAACAGCGTCCAGACACGAGCCTCCATTAAGGCAGGGGGCGCTGTAACATTCGTCGATGTTGACCTCGCAGCGATCCCCTGAGAAGCCAGCGGCGCAATTACACGTGTAGCCGCCCGTCAGGTCCTCACACACGCCTCCGTTCAGACAGGGGTTGGAGAGGCACTCGTTTATTTCCAGCTCACAGCGAGATCCTGCGGGAATGAGAAAAGACAAGGAGTAAAACGGCTGCATTTTCGAAGCCATAACTCTTCTTCTACACCATGGTGTATAATTATATGTGTGTATAGTATATACTCTATACAGACTGCTTTCAATAATAGCAGACATTACAGACTATCTGTCTATCTGATGTTATGCAATCCGTTTGACTGCTGGCGAAATCAACTGATGTCTACTATGGAAATGTAACCCAGCCCTGTCATCTAACCTGTGAAGCCGCCGGCACAACTGCAGGTGAACCTGTTGACCTCGTCCACACACACGCCTTCATTCAGACAGGGGGAGGAGACACACTCGTTCACCTCCGCCTCACACAGAGACCCTGAGACAAACGGGAAAGAGTTAGAAGCACAGAGGGGAGATACAGCACAGTGTGTGATTAGGGTTTGTGAGTGATCTCAAATACTGCTGGCTGAAATAGAAATTGGAGAGATGTCAAGCAGAAACAGCAGGAGCTCTTTGCATGTGGAAAGTTCAGATCCGACATGAGTGATGTGACATCTGCTGATGGAGGACAAATGCCTGGTTTAGTCAACAGCCTGCGAGTCAAATCCCTAAACCTCCATCATTTACACATTAAAACTTCAAGATCTTTGTGTGCATCTTCAATTATTTCCTCTATGGTCTCTCACCTAAAAATCCAGGCTTGCACTGGCACTGGAAGTCCCCCATACCGTCCTTACACAGGCCTCCATTCTGGCAGGGCGCAGAGTCACACTCATCTATGTCAATCTCACACTTGGCACCTGAGAGAGAGAATACAGTCACATGGTATGATCAACATACAAACCACTGATGATCTTATCAATGCTTAAAAGTCCCCCTTGTTTATTAAAGTTGTTATTACATGTATGCTATTTAAGTCTCTGGCTGGTGATTTACCTGTGAACCCAGGCATGCAGGTGCAGACGTATCCTGCCCCGACCTCCTCACACGTGCCTTTATTCTGACAGGGATTCAGGAAGCACTCGTGGAAAACCTGCAGGAACAGCCAATCAGATCACACTGGGGCAGTAAAGTTTTCAACAAAAACTCTGTCCAGTGAGTCCTTCAGTTGATGTTAATAGGTGCCCTGTGTTGGATCTGGACATAATGCAAATAATCAGAGATAAGCTAAAGCTAACCTGGCTGCTTGCCTGGTAGTCTTCAATGACCTCCACCTCTGGAGCTGCAGTCACACTCTCTTCTTTGGGAAGAAAACTGGAGCCGAAACCTGACAATGACACCCAGAGAAAATACCAGCAATGCAAGCAAAGACAAGTCGGAAAAACACGGCAAGGATCTTTCCCCTTGCCACCAGACCCGCAGACGGTTGTGATGTGCCTGAACAAAAGCCTGTATTCTTACTGAAAGCTGGCAGCATGTCCTAACCACTGTTCGTTCCCACACTTCAGGCATGCAGTGTTATTCATTTCCATTCGGCAGCAGAGCAATAAAAGCCATATTATTTCCATTTCCCCCCTGATCCCGTGCAGTAATTCCTTTTCCAATTGGATTGAGCTGTCACAACACAGATCAGTCGCCACACAACTGGAGCGACGGCAGCCAGTTTAGAGACTGTAGAAAAGCTGTCACACAGAGCGCCTGACACTGAACAGCTCCTTACAGTTCGCTCTCTGCGGACTTCACTTGGCACGCCTTGTAGAAATTTAACATAAGTCATCTTACATGCCAGCTCAACACGGCACAGCGGTGTTAAAAGACAACTCTGCTGTGTGAAAATCTGCCAAACTCTGCATTTATCTGTGCACAACAGAGCTTTTTATATGTCTGAATAATGTGTTTTGTTCCAGTAAAGCTGGATACACAAATAGATGTTCAACATTCTAGGTTTGGGGTTTTTTTTCTGGTTGAGGACACTTACTGGAGCAGTGCTGTATGGTGGTTGCCCCTGTAACGGTGGTGGTTCCATAGAAGGGACAGGAGAGGCAGTAGGAGCGGCCATGTTCAGGCTGGTAGTAGTCTCTGGGACAAGGGTAACAGGGAACCAGACCAGTACGGGAGAAATGACCCGCCGAACAGGGGACTGCAGGAGCGGAGACCGGAGATGATGAGAGGAAAAAAGAAAGAAATGGAGGATTAAAATGGAGCAGGTGAAGAGCCAGAATGTCCCAGAATTGCTTTTTAAAACAGTGGCATTTGCTGGTTGAAAAGTGGAACAGCTGGGAGCTCCACACTGTTAAAGGTTATGGCTTTTTTTTTGTATTTCAACTGGGAGACTGAGGTAGCAAAAATGTTCAGTTTCCAGATATATCATCCAACATTAAAGGGCAACTGTATGAAATTTCCAAGTAGGAATTTCTGCACATGAATGCCAAATACTAACAGACACGTTTCCTTTGTTGGAATCATATTTGTTTTTGTTACCTAGCTAGGTAAGACATTAAGCGAGCACATTGCACACTGTCAAACTGCATCACCTCCGCACTCCGTCTCATCCACCGCTCCTCTGGTGACAGTCGAGGTCTCGTCGGGGCAGACGAGACACTCCCTGGCGCCAAAACCAGGCTGGAAGTGACCCAGCGGGCATGACTCACAGATCTCCAACCCATTCAGAGAGTGACTACCAGGCTTACACTGCCCTGCAAACACAGGCACATCACCACATCCTGAACAACATTCAGACACGGGCAGAACAGGGCTGAGGGCTGACTGTGTGACGCGTCTTACCTTTGCACTCGGTGATGCTGCGAGAGTGCAGATAGGCTGTGGAGGTTCCCTCAGGGCAGGACTTGCACTCCAGCTGACCCTCCTGGTCCTGGTAGGAGCCCAGCCAGCAGCTCGCACACTCGTGATGTTCCAGAGAGAAGTAGGTTCCCACCGGACATTGGACTGCAAGAGCACACGCAATTAGTGATTTACTGCTAAACATAAAACTTTTATAGCAGTATTAAATATTCTTAAAATCCACTAAATTTTCATGTATTTTATACTGTATTATTGTGCTCCTTTCAACCCACTCACCACACATCCTGCCTTTGAGCATTGAGCCCGGCCTGCAGGACAGGAAGGCCTTCTTGCTCTCCAGAGATTTGGGGTCAGCTACAATCATCTCTGAGGACACGTGGAAGCTGGACAGCGGCTGCTTGGCCAGCGTTCGCTTCAGACGATTGGTCAGTTGCTCCAGCGTCCGCAGGAGTCTCTTCTGATTGGCCACCTCTATTGAGTCGTTCCTCGATAGGGGCAGAGGGACGCTTGCTGGGAGAATGGACAAAGTTTAAAGCACTGATAACTAACAACTGATGGCATTAAATATAAAAAAGTGGTATAGAACAGGTATAAAACACACAACACGCTCAGTCATTATGTCGACCAGCGCTGCAAAGGTCAATAATCAAATTAATATACCTGTGATGTTAAAAAAGATCTGGATCTTTTGGTCTCTGGTGGGTCCTGTGATTTTTCTGTGCCTCTTGGTGCGCTGGTGGGGTTGCACGCCGCTGTCCTGCTGCCGCCTGGCGAGCTGCCGAGTGCCCGTGGCAAAGCCCGACTCAAAGTAGGCATAGTCCTGTGCGCCCTGAGGACCCCAGTTGTTGCTCCAACCCCCTGGTACTGAGGCAGAGGGAAGAACAAAGAGCTTTTATAAGATACGTCACTTAAAATACAGGCGGGATGTTTAGCAGGGTGTGTTCTGTATCCTACCAATAGAAAATCCGTTCTCATAGTCGTAGTTGTACTCTATACAGTGACCCGCTGACATCACCTCCAGCTTGCAGGTGACATCATCACTGCTGCAAATGTTGGGAAGCTGTGGAGAAGAAAACAAGCAGCACGTGTTTGAGAGCTGATTTACAGCAAATCAGTGTGTATGTGTGTATATACAGTATACAAATCCTCACCATGCCTCCCAGTTTGGTGTTGAACTCCCCAGTGAACGTCTTGACCATGTCCACATCGTCACAGCGAGACGCTTTGAACAGCATCTCAAAGGGCTTGAAACCGTTGTTTGCTATACGGTTCTCTGAGAGGGACAGCAAGTGGTTTATAAGGAGGAATTTGGATGTGTTTTATTGTGAGGCACAGCTAGCCAAAACCTAAGAAATCTAAAAAATGGGCCTGCAGTGATGAGACATACCTGTGTGCACATGATAAGCAGTACTACAGAGTACACCACAGGCACCTAAATATTTAAAAAAGAAGTAACAGAACACCTTTGCTGCCATTACCTGAGCAGTCGGGTCTGTCTGGAGAGTACGGTGGCTCCCACACACCGTTGTAGGCGCAGAAGTAGCTGTTCACTGCATCTTGAGTGAAGCTGTAGCCGTCTTTACAATGAAGAGTACAGTTAACGCCCTCCTCTTCCTCAGAGCAGAGGAACTCTCCGTTCACTGGGGCGTACGGCTGGTCGCAGGTCGTCCCTGAGCACACACGGTATATAACAATAGGTCAATTAGGTCGTAAAATATTTATACAAATGACACCAAAAAAAAATCTGTGAATTTATGCAAGACTTGATAAAAGCCATTCAAAGAGCCGTCATGTCTGTCCATACCTTGCACAGTGATGGTGAGGTTGCAGGTGCGGCTGTTTCCTGCTGCATCAGTAGCCGTGTACTGGACCAGAGTCTCTCCTACTGGGAACCGAGAGCCTGGGCTGTGGCTACTGGTCACTGTGAGGCGACCGCCTGAGAGAGACACACGTTACAGAAGTGTTGGTGACAGACACACAGTGCATATGACACATTTTAACTGTCATCAGTCACCAGCATCACTCTAATGACAATGGCCAAACCTCGGCAGACACTGATACTGTCCAGTTATGACAAATGTATGAAAATAATGAGGAAGTTTTCACTAATATTTGCTTTGAGAAGAACGTTATTTGACGTTAGGAACTTTTTCTGGAGTCAGAAGCTGTTCCTCCAGTCATCCTGCAGAGGGCAGCCTTGGCCTTAGTCCATTTTCCAGGATGACTCACTCTTAGTAAGCCATAGGAGTTATGTTAAACAGTGATATGTTGACACGGGAATGGTGTGTCTGGGCATCACACGGCAGCAGAAAAATCCCGCTCTTGGGATCGAAGAGGGAAAAATGCGATAGTCTGCTTGGCGTGAGAAAAAAACTGCATGTGAAGTGAGTGATGGGTAGAAGCTTGGGAGAGGCAGCGGTGATGAGGAGTGTGTGTGTGAGTGTGTGTGTGTGTGCGTGCGTGCACATAGGAAACTGTATCTGCAGAGACAAGATTGAAAAAGGTGGAAAAGAGAATGATTGACCTTTCATTTCACTCCAATCCACCTTCTCCATTAACAGTCGCTCTAACGGGGCTGACACATGTCTGGCCTGCTGGAGTCTGGTGTCTCCCGTTATATATAGCCTGTGTGTGTGTGTGTTTGTGCGTGTGTTTATGTGTGCGTCTGCTGAGTCGTGACTATATATAGTGCTGGCATCAGGGTGTGGGCCTGGAAAAACAAAACACTGACGTCGAAGCAGCGCTGGGCTGACGTCGTGCGGCCCGAAGCAGCCGCAGCGGCCTGTTATTACAGCGTGTGTGTGTATGTGTGTGTGTGTTTGATGGGGGTGCACCTCTGCAGCCAGGTGGGGAATGGGCACGCTGGGTGTTGGCAGTGAGGCCTGTGTTTGTGTGAGCCTCCATGCCTGCCTACGTTTGTGTACACACACAAATACATATCTGAGCCGCGTTAGGATTATTTATATGTGTGTGTATGAAGCCAGAGCCAATGAATTACATGGGCCCAGCTGTGGGCTGGAACCCTGCAGAAGTCTGGTTTGCTGTCTGTCACCACTGCTGTTTGGGTGCAGCTAGAGTGCCAGGAGAAAGCCAGCCAGCTCTACGATATTTAGTCTGTTTGGCAGAGGGGCCTTGATGCGCTCTTTTATAGCATGATCAGTCTGAACTGTTAAGCATCAACGTGCTGAGCGACGACAGACACCAACAGGTCGTATATCAAATCCTCCCAACAGCCACTATGTGCCTTGTGACCTCTTGAACTGGCCTGCAACAGCACAATAATGTGGTCCAGACTGATTTTCTTTTAGATGGAGCTGCAATAAAAGACTTGGTGAGAGGACATTGTGTTTATGGATTAACACTTGAGAGATTTAGTAAACGAATGTGTTAGAAATCAAAAACAAGACGATGTGATAATTTTAACAGATCTGTGGAGGAGTACCCCAACAAAACCACTGTAATAAATCTAATAAATGTGCAGTGGAAGGAGGCTGTTTCGGGAGTGTCTGGATAATAGTTTACCTTGACATCAACATATCATGAGACATGATGCATTTCTGTATATTACAACCCAGATTCAAAAAAGCAGAGTAGGACATATGAGGACTTTCACTTTTGATACTTCAGTATATATTGCTGCTGATACTTCTGTACAGTAATGTTGAATGCAGTACTTTTAGTTGTAATTCACTGCAGCTTTGCTATGGTGCTATTAGCCGAGGCTCCACTGGGCCAACTTGGAACCGGACGAGTATTTTTCCTGTGGGTGTACTGCTGGAGTGTCAGCTTTGCTGAGACAGTGATTAATACCCCGATCTGTTGCGCGCTGCCGTTACTCTGATTAAACACAAGTTGTGCTTTGACACGTGATTCAGAAACATTTAACTCACTTATGAGTCGAGTCCTGTGCGCGCTCACATAATTATACAAATGACTGTGTGAAAAACGGACGTGAGTGAGCACGAATTCTCACAAAAGAGCATTTTTTTTATTGGAAAAACACCTGCTTCTCTCTGCTGCCTCCATCTGTTTTAACATTAATGAGATTAACAGACACTGCAACAGCTTCATCTGCCCACAAGTCCTATTCTCTCTCTCTATCACTCCCTTAAATGCAGACACACAAATGACACATTCATGCGCACAACTACAATCCATCCTCTCACCACTGCACCATATGTCCAGTGTCTGTCACCGTTACTCACTCACACACACACACACACACACACACACACACACACACACACACACACACACACACACACACACACACACACACACACACACACACACACACACACACACACACAAAGGTCCTATCCTGATCCCCTTTTTCCAGTCGACCAACGGAAAAGATCCTGTTTAACCATCATCAGTGGAGGAAGAGGGTGGGGCCGAGTGGAACAGAGGAGCAAAAGAATAAACCATCGACTGCGCTGCCGTCTGAGAACGGCGACCAGACATACCTGAGTTGTCGGAAAACTGTGGCACCTCCCAAACGGCCGCCGTCTCCGTGTCTGTGGCCTGGACCGTGGGCGGCGACCTGCACCTGTCAATCACCGGGGGCTCCGTATCTAGAAAGGGACATAAGGTTAATAACGGTAGGTGTAATGCCTCATGATCAGGCAGAGAACACACAATGAAAGCAGCACATTTGGGAACATTAAACATATCGATGGCAGCTTTGAGTTTTAGTCAGACTGGGATGGATTATAGCGATGTTAAGGAAACAGTCGGGAGCAGAGTGCTGCGCTGGGATCTGACTTTTTCGACGCAGCAGTACAGAGTGTCAGAGGGCACAAGTTAAACACATGTCTCTAATAAAAAACCACAACGTTCCACCACCATAATAACATATGGAAATGTTCACGGCTACCATGCTCGAGGTTTTCCCCCCTGACTGCTGTGATTATCAAGCGGCTGACATGGGACACCCCTGTTTTTCACTCGCTGCACTAACCCTGTTTGGCATCTGCTGGAGGGGGGGGGCAGACTCCTCATTTAAATCGCAGTTTTACACTGAATGACAGAAAGAAGCTGCAGCACAGAGGTGGGCAGGCGGTTGCATCTGCACTGAAGGTGAGCTGAAGGCTGACTTCTGTGCCGTGCATGTAAAAATAAAATGTTGGCTCACACTGCAGCTGATTTTAAGCGTTTTAGACAGAGCGCGTGTGAATAATATCATATTGATTTGCTTTCAAATCGCTCTCACGTTCAGCTGATGATTGCTCATTCAGTGATTTTTAAGACTGATCACATGTTGCTAATTGTCGTCAATTTGCATCTGCGTTTGTTTGGAACGATTCTTTCCTTGATTTGTCCGGTTTGGTGCAGCACCTGCTGAGGATTTCCTCCGAATGTGTCAGGCTTTTTCTTTTAATCAGTTCTGATGTGGACCACAGGGCAGATACTGCGGTCGGATCAGCAATTTTACATGCGATCTGCATTTGAACGCTTAAATGGGAATTTGTCAGAGCTGCCATTGGAGCACATCAGGGATCTGAAACACATTTCATATGTATACAAATCAGCCCTGCTTTGTGTACTGGAGCCAGCATTAGCAGGGAGAAGAAGGAAGAAGACAAACAAGAGGCAGAAAGCCAACAAGCTGATGTCACTGTCATTAGGAGACGCCTTGCCTCATCAGATCAGACGTCTTCATGTCGTCTGTAATGTCTTTCAAGCCAGTATGTGTATAATTTGATGTGAGCACAGCTTCTGAGACAATCCCAAACTGGCGACATCACCACTCAGGGAATACCACCACCAGGGTGCGCCAATGTCTGAATTTTTCTAATTCTATAGATATTTTTGCCTTTATATCTATTGAATTGTAGAAAAGATATGACCAGTAATCAGAAACAGTTCTCTCAGCTCTTCCTCTCTCAGTGAAATGAGCCACGAGAGGCCACATGCAGCATCCATTGTTTGCTTTCATGCAGTCTCCAAGAGGATGAACTCACCGATGACAGTGACTGTGAAGGAGCAGTTAGCCTGGTTCCCAGAGCGGTCGGTCGCAATGTATGTGATGGTTTCCTTTCCAATGGGGAACAGCTGAGGAGGGGCGTACACTGGCTTCACCTGCACCGCCACCTGGAGGAGGGAGAGACGGTAAAATACTGACTATTAGAAGTAATAGTCCTTATGAGCCCATGTCACAAATTATGTCTGCGGACACCAGAGCGAGTTTTCCTTTACATACTGTTTTGTTTGAAGGACTTTTATGAATCAAAAGACGTAAAAGTATCCAGTATTTAATTGGAAGAGCAGCCAAAATGATAAAAAACTCAAATATTTGAATCATTTGGGACTCATTAACCTAAATCCTTGCATCGCCTCAGAGAGTGAGGAGAGTTAACTGGCGAAAAAAGTGGATTCTCTTGTTCCAGCTTCTGAAACCATATTATTTGCTGATTTTGATCTTGAATATATAATAAAAAATGAAAATCTAATGACAATAATCTATAGTTGCATCCCTTCTACTGTACACTTTTAGCATCCAACCTCTTCTTTCGAGTTGTCGGTGGCAGTCGGGACGTTCCAGCTGACGTTGGCGGTGCCGCGCCGCTCATCCGTCTCTGCGACGATGTTCCTGGGGCACTGGATCCCCGGGGGTACAACATCTGAGGAGACACAGAGAAAAAAAGCTTTAGAGGAAGGAGGCAATCAGACGAGGGACTGGACATTACAAATGTTTTATCTCAATCCAGTTAAAATTTAGATACAGTAAGATTCAAATATCGCAGATGTTCACCCCATCGCATCCTCAGCCTGACCTCAGCCTGCTGCTTGTTTCCACTGAGGAAATAGATGTCTGATGTCATCTGACCCGTGACCCCTTTAATCACACACTCACTATCGGTCATTGCTGAATCAAAGACAGAGTGCACTGCTGTCATTGTTCCAACAAGACCAAATCCCGCTGACGTTACTTGTATACTGTATGCGGTCATAAGTGTCCCTTATCTCTGTCCACCCATTAGCTCAACATCAGGCCACGATGGTGAAGAGCACGGGTTAGAAGAGACAGAAGAACTGATCTGAAAAGAGCTTTTGTAACAGGACTTTCAAGGTGAACCAACATCTTGAATGCAACTGTTAGGATGAAACATTTTTTCCCTTTCAGTCCTGATTGTGTGCAACCAAAATTCCTGTTTTTGACCTGCGATTAAAGGGTTAAAATGGAAACAAACCCAATGCCAAACGCTCATACCACTTTATCTACTGCCAGGTGCAATAAACAGCGATGGGACGGCAGCAGCATTGAAATATAAGAAAGATAGATGCGTTTGCGAGGTCTCTTGCAAGCAGGAAAGGTCTGGCTGCAGAAAAGAGAATATCAAATGTTCTCACTTTCATCATTCATTATAATCGATTCGCCGCTGTGCAGATGTACAGCACCCCTCGCCTCAGATGATGGGTAGCCCTCTACATATGAAGAATTAATGTCTGCCTACTTGGCTCATGGCAACTCAACAGCCACCATGACCCTTGGATGAAATAGCTTCTTCCATTTTCTCATTCTCCATGCAGCATGTCATAATAATGTGAAGCCAGCACACTTCAGTTCAACTCGGCTCGAGCCGGCAGTAAACGAGTAAAGCCTCCAAGAGCTGAATCTCCCATCGATCGGCAGCGGTCATGCCTGTTGCGTTGTGTAAGAGAGTTGTTCCCATCTGGACCTGATGACCCATCCACTTAGGCATCCGTCTCTGCTAAACACTAACACACTCAGCTCCGATCGGCTCCATTCATCTTCATAACAAGGGAGGAATATTTCACGTTGGGTGTCATCAACAAGGAGTGAGAGGCGAAACAAGCCAGAAGCTTACAAAGAGCACTTTCAACTCTGCAGTTGCTTTGCATTTCTTGATCTCCTCATAATGTGCCGCCCATACTGCAGCACTCCGTCTTTCTACCTCATCTACCTTTCAATATCTCTTTTTACCTCCTTCCCTCAACCCATTTGTGCCTGAGGGGATCAGAAAAACCCATCTTCTCTCTGCCACCTCTTTTTAACACACCTACGGATGACTCATCCTCCCCTCTCACCTCCCTGTCGGCCCTACCTCTCCGCTCGTTCTCATCTTTATGGCGCCTTAACGACAGCAGTCCCTTCATTAGCAAACTTTCACCGTGAGGAAATGAGGAGGTTGAGGACATTTGAGGGGAAGCAGGCCGAGCCGCTCTGCACCACCTGTTTCACCTGCGAGGCATCTGGAGCGCTGCAGTCTCTTATAATGATCTCCAGCCCAGTCTGAGCGGAGGGGGGAGACACGAGAGCTCGGACATGGTATGGTTTGAGTTAGCGACCCGAGGCCTGCTTCGACACAGTTAGCGCCATTCTCACCATTCACAAAGCGGAGAAAATGCAGAGCGGGGGAATACAGAATGGAAAAAATTCTCCCTCCAAGTTTCCTGCTGTTTTCCTTTTATATCTTTCTCCACGTATTCAGTATCTTTCTCTTTTTTTTTGGCTCTTTTTACAATCCCTCTCTTTCTGCTTTGCACATACACCTACATGTTACAAGCGTCATTCATTCTAAGCATGTACATTTAACTGCAGTACGAGTTAGCGCCATACCGTCATACTGAAGCTAAGATGGGAAAGTACAGGCAGGTACAGCCAAATAAGACAAAGTCCAAGATTTTCTAATGCAGCTATCTTTTAGTATTTTTTAGCAGGAGTCTGCAGAGGGTGCAGACGACATATTTGAAGTTACAGCATATAACTCTCCATGTTTCCCCCTGATTCCAGTCTTTCTGCTAAGCTAATCGCCTCTCAGCTCCAGCTCCAGATACAAGAGTTTTATAAATCTTGTCATCTAACTTCTGTCAAGAAAGCTCCTTTTTTTTTTTTTACAGCTGGGCATGACCTCTGACCTCAGGGCTGCAGAGGCGAAAGGGTGAATCTCCCCTTTAGGAAACACACATACTTACCTGTACAGACGGCTTTATGGACATTAGCTGTCCAGTTCCCAGAGCCCAGACACACCGCCTTCCTGTTTCCCTGGAGAGTGTAACCTTGACGGCAGGTGAGCAGGCAAGCGGAGCCCGGCGATGCTGCCCTCTTCCCGCAGGCAGGGGGCGCCAGCAAGATGTTCTTCAGGGTCACGATGGGAGGGCAACGCACCTCTGGGGACAGAGTGGGAGAAACCAAGAGATGAATCTGATATAGTTTACAGTGACAGTCCAAACTGAGCCGGATTCCACATCCCATGACTCCTTTTCTTCCTTTTCTTTTCTATTTTTCACCATCAAAAGCAGTTGAAGAGGCTTTCAGAGCTGCATGGAGATGAATTAGCGTTTATTGTGCTCTAATGAAATCAGGCCTGCTGCTGAGTATTGGAAGACGGTCTGAGCAGAAAAAACAGAGCAGAACAAGCAAATAAACCTCGTCCAGGATTGTGAGTGTGTTTCCTGTGTTTTTACCCGAACACGATGTGATCTTACTTTCAGCTGGCTCCACAATAAATGCCAACAATAAAGCTATTTTCAGGGTCTGCGTTTCAAAAACTGGCACACAAACAACACACAGTTGGTCGGATATGAACCTAAGAGAGCACTGACCACAGGACGCACACACTGGAGGATTTTTATGCATTGTTGGGATGCAGGCCAGCGCGGCTTTCGCTTAATAGATAGATCATTCTCATTCTCTCCTTCTCTGACTCCTTCTTCACTGGCTTCAGCTGTGGGAGCTGTACAGGGAGAAATCACTGAGAGGGATTTCATTCAGATGATAAATATCTCTGCATCCTCTCGGGGCAGTCGAGGTCCGATCCCGTTTCACCACAGTGCAAACAAACACGAAGGCAAAGCGCTCAGCTGCGACGGCAGTCCACGGGGGCCTCGTGGCTGTGTTAAAGATGCAACGGGAAAACGCTGAGCTGGACAAACAAACAAGCTGTAACTCAGTCCGAGCACGCAGGGAAAGAGATGGTAGTTATCGATAAACAGAGTTTTCCGGAAGTGGACGGTCGGGTTTTTTTAAATAGAGCAGCGAGCTGGTTGGCTGGAAGTGAGTCAGCGCAGGCCGGAGGTTTGTGGCTCTCACACTGCCCCTTTTTTGTGTGCTTCTGTGCCTGACCTGGGTGCTCTCTGTGGCGGGCATGAGTGTGCGCAACTATTTTAACTTAACTATCAGTTGCGAAGTGTGTGGGTAATTTTGTGTGCATGTGTCTATGTGGTGGTTGCAGTTTGCTATGAGAAAGCAGATGAGTCTCTCTCTGGATGATGTAGTGTGGCCCTGTGCAAATACACACCATATGTTCAACCGCTGTGCATGTGTGAGTGCGTGTTCTCATGTGTTTACATGTGTGTGTAAAACCACATGTTTTTACACAGAAATACCAATATCGTGTGTTATTTTAGAGTCATTCATTTGATAAATTATCTGTTTTTTAAGCCAGGCAGGAATCACTGAGCAAGACCAAACAGCCAATATGAGCTTATAGTTAAACACAGTCAGGCTATAAGAAAGATGTACTGTGAGAGAAACCTATTGTGTGTGTGTGTGACTGAACGCAGGGCTGTGCCATTTATCATGGAAAATAATGCAAATTGAATAACCAAATAAAGAAATCTAATTTAACTCCATAGATGAGGGAACCACAAGACTTTGGATGAAGGCATGACCAATGAAAACAAAAACCTGGTGGCTGAGACGGATGAATTCCCTCAGAGAGGACGGACGTTAAGTGAATTAGACTGAGACGGAGCTGTGACCCAGTGTCTCCTCGCAGATTTCTATCAGGATGTTTGCCCAAAGGGCCACATTCACAGCGCATGTACGCCTGCCGCAACAACTTGATTTGGGAAAGTCAGATGGCTGAGAGGATTACTGTGCTTTTGAAAAGTCTTTAATGCCTTTAGCTTGTAGAAAGTCCTCTTTACAAATAGAAACATGCAGAAAGACAAAGTCACCTCTGAGAAACAGAAATAAGAAGCATGAGGAAAAGCACCTCACGACAACAGGAACCAGAGCTACTCCGTCTTTTTCTGATGTAACGCACAGGACAGCGGTTTGGAGGGGATGAAGGCTTACCCACACACCGAGGTTGCGGTCCACTCCACTGCGAGTTGGCCTGGCAGGTGAGCCTGGAGTCTCCCTCCAGCCTGTAGCCTCGCTCACAGCCCACCTGACACTCCGTCCTGAAGGAGGCGCCGCCGTCGCTGCACCTCAGGAAGCCGTGCTGGGGCCGAGAGATGGGCGGGCAGGAGCGGACTGCGGGTTGAACAAAATGACAGATTATTGAAAAAGGTGTGGTGTTGGTGTTTTTAATTTTTAAATGCTTTGTTTATCAGTTTGTTATCAATTGCGTATGCGACTTGGCTTTTCCTGCTACATCACAGTTGTAACATAGAAAAACAGACATTGTATATGACTCACAAGAGGAAGAAAAAGCAGTAAATCAAGCGCAGGAGCGTAAAGCACGATTATCATCTTTAGCTATAACTTGGGGCCTATCATTTACCCCAAAGCCTGAAAGTCCCTATGAAATAAAAGAAAAATGTGTGCCTGTTCTGAGTTACGCTGAGGTCTAGAAAAGGGTGTGTAATGTGTTATTTCTCATCGCCACCCCTAGACAGACAGGCGGTTCAGAGGAGACCCCCTCCCTCAGGGCTTAACTAGCTGGGAGGTCCTACAGTATGTGGCGAAGACGAGACTTAGTGTAACACATACAAGCAGACATATGTACACACTGTCAGAAAATATATACTCTAAACCACTAATATAAATCTTCAACACACACCCTTGAATATTCAGTGTCTTGGTATTTCTCTGAGTCACGCTGTTGCCGTCTTTCTGTTAAAACTGGCAGTTTCCTCGTTAATCTCCTGGCCTCTCCAACTCCCTCTTCTCGCCTTCCTTTCTTCATATCCTTTCCTCCTTCCAGTCCCGACTCACTCCCTCACTTCTCAATACCCTCTCTTCCTCTCCACATCTGGCCTGGCAGAAAGCAGTAGTCTCCCGGTAAATGCTGATTCCTCGCTCAGTCTAAACACATGCGGCCTCCATCCGCTCTGACTCGCGGCGAATCAGTGCAACACATCAGCTGGCTCTCGATCGATTTAGGGCTACATAAATGTTTATGAAGGCTCGCAGACATCAGAAGTGAGGCGGCGGGCTTTGGGGGCTTTGAGGAACGTCCCGTAGCTTAATGGGGAATTATATAAGACATGTGGTGTGGAGGAACCTGCTGGGATCAATCAGACAAGCTTGTATGTTTGTACGTAATCACTGCATAGCCAGAAGCATTATATAGCAAAACACTATCTGCATACTGTATCATGAAATTTAGATATAAGAGGCAAAAAGTGACTTGCGTAACATGTTTTGGAGACTTTTAGCTTTAATTGGAGCTGGAAGGAATTCCTCCGAAAATTACCCTGCAAGTAATATGATTAGCAAGACTTCCCTCAGGAGCTGAGTAATGGAGAGGCTTGACTGATACTGAGACGATCAACAGGCCAGAGAAGAAAAAGTCTTTGTAAGAACAAAACAGATATAAAGGTGATGGCGGGCGCTCAAGGCCTCCCACTCCTCTGTAAGCTTTATTTGAAAGACTGGAAGAAAAATATAAATCAAACACCGCACGGGGAGAGCGCACTCAGGGGAGTTCAGATCTCCGCCAGGCGCGTCCGGGGGCATGTGGGCGGGGAGCAGTCGGCGTAAAACAGAGCAGTCGATAAAACGGGTTTTTCAAAAATTGTGAATCGCTTCAACTGTGGGAGGTGCTTTGAGCGCGCAGTCATGAACATGCATGAAAAAATACTCCGCAGATGGGTCCAGTAGTATGAGAGATCATCTGCAGACAGATGGACAAATGCACACACATGTACGAACACATGCTAACATAACTTATCATCGCTGACGTAAACTTATAAAGTAAACATCCATTAACTGAAAAATAACTGCCAGCTCTACTCTTACTATAGCGACCCATTAGCAACAAATTCGATGCAGAATGCATGATTCTGGCAATGTTGAATTGGTAAACTCCCAGTTTTCAGTGGCAGTTAAATATGACATGAAAAGACGTTTCATAACAGGAGTAGATCTCAACCATACTTCATACAGGTGTACTTCCTCCTCACCTGTGCAGCTGGCAGGCGTCCCTGACCAGGTGCCGTCAGCTTGGCACAGTCTGATGCTGGTGCCCTGGAGGTCAAAATCTGGCTGGCATCGCACGCCGCAGGCCGCATCGAAGTGGTTGTTGCACACGTTTTGGACGAAAAAGCCATTTTCTGGCGGAGACAAAGCTGAACAGTACACCACTGGGAAAAGAGGGAAAAAAGAGAGGAGAAAAAAATGCAGTCAAATCCTGACTTTTGTATTGTAGCTCAGACAAAAAGACAAAAACAGACAAAGAAAGCCTGCTGGAAAACACTGACTCTGGGACCAAGAGGAAGTTGATGTCTCTGATGAAAAAGACAAGAAAGTGTGAAAGCAGAAAATTACAGGTTGTCAAACATTGTCTCGCCAATCTACACAGAGGGAGGAAGAGAAAGCACAACGCAGTCCATGAAACTGAAGATTAATGAACATGATTGTGTTCACATGAACTGCGGTGTGGAAATCACTGGCTCCTTCTTCAAGGAATGGGAGGGCCACTGAAATTACTGGAAGCAGCAAATTCATAAGACGAGGCGCTCTGATACGAACATCACACGTCTGGTCTGTGGAATACTGCGTTTCTGTTCCAGCTGATTCATCTTCATCTGTCACTTTTTTTTTTTGCAGTTTTCTACATCATACAGCTTGAAAATCACACTGCTTCCAGGGTTTACTGCACAGCCGCCTGCTTGCCTTCACTGCACTGAGCACTGAGGCTGCAGACTGCAATCACCTGTCCTCGCCTCACCCCTTCCTAAAAATTCAAATGCGTGACTTTTACTTGTAACAGAGTATTTGTAGAAGAAGAAGAAGAAGCCTTTATTGTCACACCACATAGTACATGCACACACACACGCCATGCTTGGTGAAATTTCCTCTCCATCCTGGTCGTTCTTCCTCCGCGGCAGACCAGGAGCGGTGGGCTGCCATCCGACCGGCGCCCGAGGACCCAGTTTCTTTTTCGTCACCATTGGTCAGGTGGTGATCTTCATGCATGTTTTTTAGAGGGGGGTTTCATTTTATGGAGGACAAACGGAGAACATGCAAACTCCACACAGAAAGGCCCCTTTCCTCTCGAGGAGAGCAGGCACCGAAGGCATGGCGGAGGACACGCCCTCAGCACCCACAGCATGGGAATAAAACCCAGTGGCAACACTGTCACCTCACAGCTAGAAGGTCCCGGGTTTGATTCCCACACTGTGGGCGCTGAGGGCGTGTCTTCCACCATGCCTTCGGTGTCTGCTGCACGAGGAAAAGGGCCTTTCTGTGTGGAGTCAGCATGTTCTCCCCGTGTTCACCGGGGGTATCCTCCATAAAAAAACCCACTAAAAACATGCAATAAGGTCACCACCTGACCAATGGTGACAAAAGGAACTGGGTCCCCGGGTGCCGCTGTCGGCTGGCAGCCCACCGCTCCTGGTCTGCTGCGGAGGAAGGACTGATCAGGATGGGTTAAATGAAGAGAAAGAATTCAAGATCAATAAAGGATTCTTCTTCTCTCTTCTTCTCCCACCTCTGGCCATCTAGCCAAAGCATCGGTTTCAGTACATTTCTTCTTCTTGCTCATGGAGGATGCGTCCAGGCTGCATTAAGGGTCCTGACAAGGCGTCATTAAAGGGTCGTGAAACAGTCTTAAAATCTGCTCCATCTCCACAGGACGTGGTAACATGTATAATAATGGAAATCAGCAGTATTGAAGTTATGCAATGCCTTTTTCCGTGGCTTTTCTCTCGATGCGCTGTATTTTTAGTTAGTGCACATGGCAGCTTTTTCCTTGGCATTCAGCTATTGGGGATCATTATTGCTCATACTAACTGGCCAGCTCTTCAGTTAGCTCAAGTGCTAACTGCTCAGCTAGAAAACACTCCTAATGCTGCAGCCATTTCTTAAAGAGCAGGAACTGAATCTAAAGCCTTACACGACACTGAACGTTTGAAATTGGGATTTTCTGCGTCCATTATACATTAACTTTAGCTGATGGTGCAGTTAACAGATCTCTTACCCTGGCAGGTCATGCCTATTGGCTGATAGCCCGACTTGCAGACGCAGTCACTGAGGGCGGTGCTGCCGGGCTGGGAGGTGTGCTGGGGGTCAGGGCATGACAGGCAGGTGCTCAGGCCTCCTGGCGTTCCCTCTGGTTTGTAGGTGCCGGATGGACATGCTGGGAGGAGAAACACTGCAGTCAGAAGCAAATTCCAACACTGCTCACTTATATGTGATGTCACACACAGACACAAAAAGACAGCTGGACGGAAATCTTGGACGATGGACATGAATAAAAGAAAATTAAAATGAAGTGAAAAACTGCTTCACTGTTACAGCTAAAAAAAAAAAAAAAAAAAAAAGGTTCGTGACTGAAACTGAAAAACAGCTTTACAGATTTATGAGAAGACTGATCATATTCATGTCTGGACATGCAGTGGCGGAAAATGTGGCAAAAATGACAAAATGATCTCACTGGCTAGGTGAAAAAGACGAGCTCAGTTCAGCATCTTAATTATTCCAAGCAGGGGAAACTAGTTTTGTGGCACGGAACACGATAGAACATTTTCATTACAAAGAAATGAAACAATCAAAGACGGGTTTATGATCATCTAACAGCAGTTACGGTTCGCATTTAAACGCACATGGGCAATGTTAGGAAAACCTTTTTGATCACCTGCACACACACACAGGCAGCCATAACGTAGAATATGCTTCGTATTAGCATCACCTGAGTCCGATCAGAGGACATGCTGCAGAGATGAAGAACTGGGGGTCATATGAAGGTCCTCCAACATTATTTCACTGCATCACTCAGTGCATCACTGGTGCTGCAGAGGAGTGAAAATGAATGACTGAATCCATCACATGGTCTTATCGGGGTTTAAAGGTTACTTTCACATGGGACTGTTCATGATCAGTGATTCCCTGCGATACATTCAGTGACGTAACGAGCGTCCGACTCGCTCACGTCGTCCACTGATCGCACAAGTCTCTGATGTTTTCAGATTAACCTTCAATTAACTCCAAAGTTCTGATTATTTGAATTATGTTATTACCAGGGACAACAGGCCTTATCAGCCATTATAGGGGTAGTTTCACACAAGCAATTTGCTGTGCTGGTAATTCCCATCATTCACAGCGGCTGCTGGCGCACTTCGCAGGGGAAAACCTTTATCAGTTGCTCCCCGAAGTCAAAGCCATTTTCCTCTGCGTTGTTTATGTTCCTGAGTATCCAAACCACTTTAAAGGGAGCTCTCCAAACAGCCCGAACACATTACAGACATTCTATCTTTGACGACTGATGATTCACACCAACTGTTTTACCATCACGTCCACAGTTAGGGTTCAGTCAGGAATGCTTACAAAACGCTGCGGTCCGCTAACGTTTGCATGATCGATTAATCCTGTCGTCTGGATGTCAGAGGATAATTGGAAATGTCTGTTGTGGCTGAAAATGAAAAATGCGAAATTTATGGGTTTGGAGCAAATTGATGCAAGTACCTGTGCTGCTGCGCGTGGTTTTTCACGGGAGTTGTGGTCTTCACAGATAATTCATTTTCATAGCAAGTGCTGGAGTGGATGTGATTTGTCTGACAACACGTAGAGTATACTCCAGGACAAACTGCATTCAGGTATGCAAGTAAGAGGAACATGACGCCATGACTGCTGTTCTCTATTTAATGTATAATTTGAGCAGCTTTCTGATCCACCCTTCATATAGACGGGTTTGCTGAACCTGCACATATGAGCCAATCATATGAGACTGCTGTCACGGGGAAGTAGTCCAATCTATGACTCCAGTCTGCAACCACAGCTTCAGACGCATTACCGCTAAACCATTCAATTAGCCGTAATTATATTACATGAGAATCAAATCAAGTTAAGTCGTTAACAGATTACAGTTGTCATCTCTTTCTTTCGCAACGGTCTGCTCGACAAAGCCAAAATGCTGTTTGCATTAATTGGAAAAACAAACTCAGAGTATTGACTACGGCGGTTTGAGGACACAGAGGAAAAAGGGGACTTTCAGACAGCTTCTTAGACAGTTTCATTTGGTGTTGTGTACTTTAAATGAGAAAATCATAAACTTTCACAGCCCACACCCACACACATCATTTAGACACGTTTAATAAATAAAGAATAAGCAGGAAAACTTGTATCCACAGGGGACGCCGTCTGAGGGGATTCATACCGCTTTGGTGCGAGCAGACTTGTTATGAGCCTCACAGCTACTGCAGGTCCAAAAAATTATAATATCACTTTGTATCACTGTCTTTGTTGGCACCAGTTCAGAGGGCTCCAGTTTATGACGTTGAGCTTAAGCAAACTGTGTCGAAAAACATTCACCAAGCAGGCTCAATTACAAGCTGTTCTGTACAGTAGGCAACAGAGAATCCACAGTACTAATATTCTTCACAACTCATTTACTCGCCGCTACGCCAGAGGCCAGGTGTGAATTTCCACTGCTGAGCCAGTGCCAGCCTGGCCCCCCCCCTCAACTGAAACCAAGCAGCAGGTCAGCCAGGAGATGTTAACCGACTGTAAAGCTCAGCTCGATGGCTGCTGGCACTAACATGCACCAAGTAAGCCACATCAAACACACACAGAAGAACCATGTGGCATACCTGCTCCGGAGCAGACAGTGTGTGTGACAGTCTGAAGCTTTCGTTTGATAACAAAAGCAGCCGATGCAGCGTCTCCATCCCGCGGCCTTTAAACTCAGAGGAGGCTTCTTACATAAGTCGGAACGACAGCTAAAAGTGTCCCCACTGTTCAAGTCCTCAGGAATCTGTTTTACAGCTTCATTTAAGGTTTACAGGAAGCCTCGTCACTTTTAATGCGAATAATAATTCACCCGGAGCGCGACAGTGGAAATACTGTATCGAAAAAATATAAAATTTCAATTCTTGGCAGCTTGCGCGCGCTGGCAGGTAGAAGTGTACACAGACAGATGCACGGTCGCACACACACACACACCCACACACAGAGTTTAGAAAGAGCAGACCCGGCGTCTGGCTATGGGAATCGGGACGAATGAGGGAGGGAGGGACGGATGGACGGACAGGAAGGGATGAATGATGAAAGAACGAGCAGCCATGAATCTAAAATAAAAAGGGAAAGCTGGAAGGCAAACACAGAGAAAACTGTGTGAATTTCCTTTAAAATGTATCACTGTTCCTTGACTTGAGCCAAACATCAGACCCCAAACTAATTGTATTTGGACCCTGCGCTGCTCTGAATTAAGCAGCAGTCCTTAGTCTCATTTTGGGTCCATCTACTTAGCGCCGATGGCTGCGGAGGTAACTCTGCTGCACTGTACCCTTCATTTAAAGAGGAAGTGGACCGTCAGCGGGCCAGATGACCATAAAACAGAAAGCCCGCTGTGTCTGGACTGGCTATAGCCATATGGAGGGACAGCAGCTGGTCAAAGAGAACTACTGTACGCAGTAATGATCTTAGGAAAGCAAAGAGCGAGCCTCTGTGATCAGAAGCTATTTATTTTAAGTTACAGCAACATTTGAGCAGTCCTAATAACTAATAGTGCAGCTAAATGATGTCGCTTAACATCGCCAGCTCTCATACTTTCCAACTCTTATAAAGTTCTTCTGAAAATGAAGTTTTTTTCTTCCAAAATCTACTGCTTCAGAGAGAAATATTACTTTAATAAAGGAAGTTGTGAGTGCGCCAAGCAATCATTTTCGAGAGGAGACGGGAGATAAGATAAACAGGGTTATCAAAACGGATGTGTGATTTTCCAACGAGACATGTCTCCTTCATCATTCCTGCACACTGGTGACCAACTGTGACCCCCTCAATCGCTGACCTGAAATCTGCTCTTCCTCCCTTTAATGGATATGTCTGCTGATATTCCTCATTTTGTCAACAGTGGAAACACCAACGAATGGACTGATCCTTTTGACCATTACTGCCTGTGTACAGTAGCCTGTTTGAGTAATGCTATCTATGAACTACAGTGTGCAGCTGTTGTAGACTCTCTAGAAATAAAATTGTGTATTTGTAACCCGTTTTTTAAAGATTTACAACTGCAGAAGGCTCACGTGGACCCTGAGTGCCGTGAACAGGGTAGGAAGTCAAGGTACACTCTAATGTGTTGCTGCTTTTGGTGTTTTCTTAGACCAATAATATAGAATAGCGCCATCTTTGTCCTTTAAGAGTGCTCCACCAACTTTACATTGCACTCCTATAACACTGGTGGATGCACAATCAAAACCGATGCAGCAGAACCAGAGATGCTCATTTTGATTAAATGTATTCTTCTTCCTTCTCAAAACTTGGCAGCTACATTACCCACAATGCAACTTCACCACTTACAGCTCAGTCAGAGATTCAGGTGCGCTATGCTAGTTGCAGCTAACGAAGCCTCGAGGTGCTTTTTCATGCAGGAGCACTCCTCAGGACAGACTTTGATGTGTAATATCTGTGGAGTTCCCCTTTAAGAGTCTCACTCAGGCAGCATTAAGTCCAAACTTCACCTCTGAATACAGAAGGAAAAAATAAGAATACATTCTCTTAGGATTTAAAAGAATAGGGAGTCAAAAAAAAAAGACGAGCACAGGCCAGTTCATCTGCTAAAGTCCTCTCTCCTAATGTGAAGTAAGTCATTTAAACTGGCGGACACGTCTGGCCCGGGAGCCAAAGTTACTATCACACGAGAATCTCTCCTGTCTCTGGGGGGGGGAGGCTGTGTTCGATTAGCAAGGCCTAAAAACAGACTGGGACGGAAACGATGAAAGGGGATCCAGAACATCTGCCTCTTCAGCCACAACGGCAAACAGAGAGGGAGCGAGGGCGGTTTTCATCTGTGAGGGACATACAGTATTCTGCTTAGTCCGACAAAATCCACAAACACATGCTTGCAAACACACATGCATGTCCATACAGTGCTCACACACACACTGCTGCTCACATGCCATCTTGACCCTGAACCAGTTTTAGATAAGCAAACTTTGCACGTCGGTGTGATTCACAAGTCGGTCTGGGCATCAAATGTCTGGTTTATTTACTCTTTGATCAGATAGTTCTTGATCTAGGTTATAATTTTGCTCATTTTAGACAATTTCACGTAAGCAAAGGCCCTTGTGTGTCTTGTATTTCAACAGAATTAAAAATATTCTGTTTAAAACTCTCATTTGTGTTGTTAAATGACTGTTTAAAAGGCACAGAAGGTATTATTTTGGAATTATTAGTACAGAAACGCTGTATTGTATCAACACTGCTGCTGAAAACCTTTCAAATCAACAGAAAAAATGTGCTTTTCTTTGTCTTTGCTCTTATCACCTCCATTTTATTTTGACACCTGTCAAAAAACATTTTTTTTGATCACTTATTTGAACAAAATCTAGATTTAGGGAACATAAACTGACACAATGAGAAGCTAACATTATCCGACAATAAAGGTAGCAAATATCTCTGTGCTCCTCTAATATTTGTGCGACTCCGTCTCGTCCTCAAAGCCAAACAACAGAGTCCGAGGAAGTCCAGCAATATTGCAAATGGGCTGCTAAATCTGGACAGAGGTCTGGCCGCTTGTGGTCGAAGGCCCTCTCACACAAGAAAGGTTGTTAAGTCGGGCCTTAAATTCCAGGGTATTTCACTGAGAAAACAATGTTCACATGCGAGGAAACTTTCCACTCTTAACTGGGGCTTCCCGTGCACACTCACGGTGCATAAATAGACAATGGAAATGGACAATTAAAATGTATAGTCTAGCCCACAAAAACAGACTTGCGTTCATGCAGAGGCCTGACGGAGACGTGAAGAAACCGGCGCTCAGTTTAAATGCTTCGTTTCAGGTAAACACAGTCTGTATATACATTTATCCTGAGCCAGCAGACTACATGACATCGAGTCAGAATTCATCTGGACCACCAAGCGAGCTTCAAACGGTGGGATTTAGGGGATGTGAGGAATGCAAAGGATACATACAGTACGTGCAACTAAGATGGACACATTAATCCTAAAAGTGTCAAGTCAGACTGATGGAGACCACACCTCCAAACTGAACTACAGATCCTGCTATCATTACACTTCAGCAACAAGCCATCATAACAGAAGAGCAGTAGCATCTGTCCAACATTCACTATTTCATTCATGACCATGAGCATCACCAAGATTCCTTGTTCGTAAAGTGACAGCATGAAAGGGGGAAGATGAGTGACAAACATAATGTACTGTCAGCAGGAACAATCCTCCCCTGCTGAAGCGTCCCTGAGCATGACCCCAGCAACCCATCCAGCTCTAATAAAACGACTATTTCAGCTATTTATTATGACCCGGGAAGCTTTCAGCAGCAGGTTTCAGACTTGACATCCACTGAGAAAAATCAGCCTACAGGCAGCTGTCACCTGGCCTGGTTTCTGATCTGCTTGGAGATACATTTTGGCCTCTGAGTAGAGGCTAAACCCAAGGTGTGCGTTCACAGGGTCACGAGAATTACCTCAATACATGGATCACCTGAAGCAAAACAAAAATTTGGGAATCCCATCCCAGAGGAATGTGAGGAGGATCTAAATCACATCACCAGGGTCTTACTGAGATATGGTCGGCTCTCCAGCTGGATTGCGGAGTGAAAAAGGGGGGGATGATGGGTGAGATGTGACTGCTGCACAGCTGTCCACCTACACGGCCTCCATCTGGAGGGGGGGGGGGGGGGGGGGTGGACCTACACGGAGCCCCTGATACCAAGAATGAGAAACTTCTGCAAAGTGATGCAAGGCAGTCTTTGGAGAGGAAACTGAGGAAGTTCAGTGGCTGTCCCATCGCTGTTTGCCTGCTTATTATTCAATCCTGTCCCCGAAGGAGAATGACTTCACCGCAATTGCTAGATACGTCTTATGGATTCCCAAGGACAGCGAGACCGTCCCGCTCGCTTATTACAGACTCCAGGAACACTGGGATTCAACGGGAGAGCGAGGCGAACCGCTACACAACTGTACAAACACAGGTTGGTCCCCAGTCTGGTGCGCCTGATTACAGATGTCAGCGTGCTGAGAAACGTTGTGTTAAAAGGCCGCAATGAGCTCAGCACACTCGGGACCACGTAGCACAACGCTAACAACGCTAACGCCGACACGTTTTCATTACGTCGCCAAATTCCTCAACGTTTCCACGCTCGCTGATGTGATGTGAAGGATTGTCAAATGGACAGAAACAGCACACGCATGTGCAAAGAAAACACACCACCGTGCACACACATGCTCATAATCCACCACACACACACAAACGCACACTCTCCGCTCCCACAGTAGCCTCAGAGCTGGTGTTTCCTTGTGGGATGGCGAGCTCGGGGATTTGACAGGACACAGGCCCATCCAGCGTGGGTGTGCTTGTGTCTTTCTGTGTTTATTTCAGTAACAGTACATTTGTTTATGTGTTGTTATTATGTGTCGTCTGCACATAAAACAGACGCTAATCCAAATGAAAATCACAAACAAAACTGAAAACAACTGCGGTGTCTGCCCTGTCGTCCCGCCAGCTCTCCACACCCAAACATCTCACGCCGCCGCAGATGAAAACTCGCACGTAATTTTGTGTGTTCATGGACACGGAGAGACCATTTCGACTGAAACGCTTAGAAATTTCTAGAAATGAGGAAGCTGTTGACAGCGAACAGGAGCTGCCTGGTGGGCCACAGAGCCAGGGAAAAAGGAAGCGAGACAGATGCTTCTCTTCCACAAAGCTGGCAGCTGCCGACTTCCTCCATGCTTAGCCTGTGACCTTTGACGTTGCGTGTGTCCCTCTTCATCACCTCCCACCAACTGGAGGGATTTCAGTCAACGGCTCTCACACACCGACGCACACACAGAACGGGAGGATCAGAAAGTGAAGGGAGGCAGGGGGGAGCCCAAAGAGCGCCGACGAGGGTCGGCGAAAACATCCAGAGACGGATGGGGGTCACAGAAAGGGACAAACATGGTGGATCTGAAGGAGGGCAAAGGTCTCGAAAAAGACACCGGAGAAAAGCACTTAAGATGCTGAAGGAGAAATTCATTCCATCTTAAATTTCCATGGGCACATTTGTCACTTTAAATTATGTGAGAGAGAGAAATGGAAACGCGAAGAAGTTAAAATAGTCTAAGTGCAGAAAGTCAAGCAGCGCTGGGTGACGTGAGCGGCACAAAAGATCACCATTTGAAAGAGCTGAAGGAGGAAAGACATCACTCCTGGCTTCAGTGTCAGTTAACAGAGGATTCATTATTGATTATTGATTAAGGAATATTTGTCCTCCAGCTTCTACCAGTGCTGTTGTGTCTCATCATACAGTCCTGAGTTATGGTGTTGAACGATGGCCAGAAAGGTGTTTTTGCAGAACATTACCGTGTCACAGTGAAACTGACCTTTGACCTTTTGGATAGAAAATGTTGTGACTTCACAGTTTTATCCTGCGCCTGGCGCACCTGGTGACACGGTCCGGCAGTTGGAGAGAGGCTCGGAAAGACGGAGAGAAGGGGGCGACTCGGGGAGGAGGAAGGCAGGAGGATAATAAAAAAGAAACTGACGGAGCGGTGGAAAAAGGACGGAGGGAAAGGATGGACGGACGCAGGAGGAGTGTTAATGACACAGTGAGGTTCTGCTTCGCACCACTGGCTGTTTCACGGCTCCTTGTTTTTCATGCTCTCCTGCAGAGAGGAGGGTCCTTTTAGGCCCAGTTTACAGCCTCTCTGCCTCCTTCATCTCGGTCCCTTTTTTTAAACACACACGCACAGAGTGGCCTCAGTTTATAGCACGAGCCGTGTCTGCTTTACAGCATCCCTGACCTGCAAACACAGCAGCAGTAGTCATCAATTAAGGCTTTTTTACAGACCTATATGTGTCGTTTTAATGAGGGGAGGGAGCGTGGGACGGGGCGGAAACATGTGGTGTCGAGGGAGGGACTAATGTGGACTTTAACATGACTGCGCTTTAAGGCTGATGCACACAGTGTGCTCTGAAGCAAAAACTTCAAACGCCAAATGACATGAAAGACTGTCCGAAAACACCTGAGGGCAGCTCAGACACTGAGCGCTTTTAAAACCAGCAGAAAACTCCTTTTTGGTGAGCTGCCAACTCGTCTTTCAGCTGCAGCGACCTCCTGTTTTGCTTTATTTCTCCGGGATTTCATCTCGTATTTCACTTGTTAAAAGGATCGCTAGCGTCAGCAAGCTAGCACAATGACAATGTTAACATGCTGATGTGATACAGGTATAATAGCTACCATGTTCACCATTATTAATATTTGCGATTAAGCACAAATCTCAAAGTGCAGCTGAAACTGAGGGAATGTTGTTTTGCAGGTAAGGTAAGGGGGTAAGGTAAGGTAAGATTTCATGGCGATCCATCCAGCGGCTGTTGAGATATTTCAGTCTGGACCAAAACGATGGACAGACCAACAGACGGATCAACATTGCCAGAGCTCCAGAAATAAAATCCAAACTGCAAAAGAAAAAAAAGTGAATAATCCACTATTCTTCATAGCATTTATGGCTGTCATGAATGAGCCTGGGAGAAAGTTTGTTCCTTTGCACTGCAGCGCCACAAGACTGAGGAGCTGCAGCTGGCCGCCGCATGCTTTTTTTTAAAGATCACTCATAAACCTCCACAGGTAGGTTTATACAGGATACATGGTGCACTTTCTAAATAGTTTGAACCCAATTAATGTGCCTGTTTCATTCCTCTACAATCACATTTTGATGTTTTATTTGTCTGGCTTTGATTAACATAACATCATATCAGAAAATCACATAATATCTTACAGGTTGTAAATCACTGTGCAGTCATGTTCCATATAAATATTCTTTATTACTGAGCTTATTAGTGGTAGTAACCCCCCCCCCCCTTGTCTGGCAGGCAGCCAGTCTGATCTTTGCCCAGTCACTGAAAGCTCTCCATCCATCCACCACAAAAGACGCATGACTGCGGGGTAAGGCATCGCCCTCCCTCTCACTCTCTTTCCACTCTGCTCACCAAAGAAAAACACAAACCTAAACGTCCATGCAATCAGTTTAAGCAATCAGTGGGGGGAGTCGGGGTGGTGGTACTTAACCCCCCTCCTCCCCCAAAACCCTCCTACGCTTGTCCTCAGGAAATCCCAAGCATTTGCCCCCTGCTCATAACGAGACCAAAACTGGGCCAGAGCTCATGTTGAGCAACTGAAGCTTATTTTCGCCACAAAAACATTGCGAAACAAGGACTTGGATGGATGCAGACATACTGTACAGAAGCAGACAGTCTGCTGTGGTTATTGATGCTGTGGGGATTAGGATCTGTGCAGTTAGAGAAAATAGAGAGTCTTTATGCGCATGTTTATGTAACGTGTTGGATGAGTTGGCCGAATTCACTCCTCGGGTAGAAATGTATTTATTTTTGAAAACATTAAGTGCAAATTACAACAGCCGAGCAAACAGAAGGCCGCTTTCATCCGTCTGCTGGCAGCGGTGCTAATGAGTGTCAGCTTTCTGTCAGTCTCACATGCTAGTCCGCAACAAGCAAAGATTCTGGTACCTGTGACCTCTCGTCTAGTGCCAACGTGGAGTCCACAACTATGCCTCAATAACATTTTGGTCAATGCATCTGGCTGGCGTCCATAACATCTGCTGCAAATTCCAACGGTCCTCTAATGTTGAATCTTAGTGTTTCTGACTCCCTGACCCTCCTCCAGTGCCATCATCAGGCCACATTTTTCCCCACAAAATATCCAAATTTAATGTGCAGTCTGCCATGACGATTCACTGAGAGGAAACTGTTTCTGGCCAATAAGCCCTGTTTGATTTTAGGGACCCCTGTGGCCTTTCATCCAGCAGCACCGTCAGGAGAAACCCTTTGAGCATCAATGCTGCTAAGAAAAGAAAAAAAAGCAATATATTTTATTTATTAATGTACATTTTGAGGCACGGTGGCGCAGCAGGTAGTGCGCATGCCTCACAGCAAGAAGGTCACCGGTTCGATCCCCGGGTCGGGCAGGGCCTGACTGTGTGAAGCTTGCATGTTCTTCCTGTGCATGCGTGGGTTCTCTCCGGGCACTCCGGCTTCCTCCCACAGGACAAAAACATGCTCATTAGGTTAATTGGTGACTCTAACATTGTCCATAGGTGTGAGTGTGAGCGTGAATGGTTGTTTGTTTGTATATGTTGCCCTGTGATCGACTGGCGACCAGTTCAGGGTGTACCCCGCCTCTGGCCCGTTGACAGCTGGGATAGGCTCCAGCCTCAACGCAACCCCGAAAAGGGATAGTCGGGTATAGACAATGGATGGATGGGTGGACATTTTGAATACTGTTTTGGCCCCATTGCTCCTTATTTATCTCTTTCCTTTAAGCACATCTAAGTCTAATGTTCTATTTGATTGTATTTTTACTGCTAAAAGAAAAACAGTAATGTGTTCATCATCCCGAGGGACAGACATTGACAGACCTGAGGACTAGCTGGAGTGTGCAAAGACTGGACAAACCACACATAATGATTGTTTCCAACAACATACTGTACACAGATTTTCTTTTGGTCTTGGCAGCCAGAAAGGACCACATACTGAAAGACTGACTAAACACAGAGACACACACACACACACACACACACACACACACACACACACACACACACACACACACACACTAGGAAGCTATGATTACAGTCGCATCTCTAGGCAACCGCCGCAACCCGATGAGAACATGAATTTCCACATGTGTCAGTGCCAAAACAGAATTTGACATTCTTCGCAAAGGGTTTGCCAATTTACACTATTTCAAATAATCTGAATGAGAAGGACAGATTGGACAATGGGTAACTCAAACAGTAACTGGAGCCCCCGCCTTTTAACCATATAAGGAAAGGAAAAAAAAAAAAAAAAAAAAGGAGCACATGACCGAAGAGGAATAAATAAAAAGAATCAGGCACAGCTGAGGAGAAGACCATTTCATTGTGCTACTGCACATGCAATGTTTACAAAGGGATTTCTTGATGTAAGAGCAGCTAGCGCTTCATTGCGACTCACTGTTGCAATCTACTATTACACAGCATGCAGCGCCTGCGCTCTCTCAGGTGACATAAACAGGCCAGACTCTGCAGTGCGGCCTCCTCGGACAGGCGTCTGGTATGTGTCAGATCCTTCAATGTGGTATGTTTCAATGGGCCGGAGGCGAGCGCACGCAGAGCACGCCAAAAACATGCGGCCGCGCGCATTGGTCGATCCCTGCGCAGCGTATGCCTGTGTGTGAGCAAGTGTTCGCATGGCGGCGCAGAGGGATGATGATAACCAGTGTGGTGTTAAGTTCAGCCGCATTCCTCTGAGTTCACGCTCCAAAAAAACACTCATCCCTTGTCATTTTTTTTATTCTTATTTTGACTTTTCTTCTTTACCCTGGAGACCTCTGCGAGGGGGGGGGCGAGGCCAGAGAGAGAAAGGAAGAAAAGGAATAATGATTGCGACATTCCTCCCATTTCAACACTTTTCACAAATTCCACCTCTCCTGTCATTTTAATTCCTCTGGTCAATTTATGTCCGCCTCGACGCTTCCTCTGCCCGCATCTGTCGGTCGTTCACATCGAGGCCGCGAACATTTGCAGAGGCAGTGAACGCCTCTCGTCTCCTCCTCGCCACAGACAGTCCAGCGGGCCCGCAGGCAGATGGATGTGTTGTGTTCAGGGTCGGGTTGAAGCTCACCGCTGCCACGTGTCTCCTCTTGGGATCAAGAGGCTTTTATGGTCCAAATATTGTAAACATTGAGCAATTCCTCCAGTATCAGCTCTGAGGAGGGAATGTTTTGTTGCACTCACAGCATTCCGGTCCATAACTCATATTTTGATAACTGTCTCATGAAGGGTAAGCAACTCACATGCATTTCCTCCCATTCCAATAACAAAATACTGTGGATATTTCAGTGGAATAGAAGCTACTCAGACCGAGGAACACTTCAGGGAAAATGCTGGTACGGCTGTGGAAGCAGTAACGAGCATGAAACAGGTTACGTCCACCTGACGAAAGATGCTGTCGTGGAGTGAGCGAGCCAATCATAAGACTTTACCACTGACGTATTCGAATCTACCCCTCTTTACATTTACAGTTAGCAGATCACAAAAATCATTTTTGTCTTGCAAACTTATTGAGTTGCCCCATCTTTGTCATCTTCTTTTGAACTTTAAGGCTAATTCTCTCTTAATTTTGCATTAATAAGGAGCAAATAAATGTCTTTTAATATTATGCTAAAATTATGCTAATGCTAATATTATGCTTGCCGAAAACTTGGGCGGATCATCACAGACTGAATGTTTCTTTTCACGCTGTAGTGTGAAAGTACAGTACAGATTGCTTGAGTATGAAAATATTATAAAGAGGAGGAGGAGAATATGCAAAATGTAGAGAAGGAAACAGACACGGCAGCATACAAAAGGCCTGTCATATGTGATTTTGGACATAAGAATGGCATTTTCATGCTAAAACCCACAGCTTGCATCTCATATCGCTAAATCTGTCTGCAAATATTTTGCCTGAATCTTTGGTTCTTTCGTGCCGTCTTCCGCTCTCCCTCTCCCATTCATCCCCAGCAGAGCTGTCCTGAGAACAAAGCCTGTGCTGACACCACGTTAACACAGTCCAGAGCTCCTGTCATTCTCTCAGGCTACAGAAGAGGCTGATAAGACAGAATGTGTGACAGGAGAAAAACATGTTAGCCTCCTGCACCCCCACTTCTCTCCGCTTCCCCATTCCTCTGGTGATCCGCCGCGATGCACATATTGCGAGCTTGAGATCGGCATTTGAGGAGAGGCGACAACGTCCTGTTTGGCCTGTCAGAGTAAACCAGACTGTGCAGGAACCGGGTTCATCATCCGTTTCTATCTGCTGGGATTCCAGTCGTGTTTGGTGGAAGAGGCTGTTTCACTTGGCTGTCGACAGATTCATAAACAACACTGCTGTGCACTGCAGGGATTTGGATAGTGTTTCCAACAGAGCCCTTCAGCCAATGATAATAATAATCCACTGACAGGCCTCAGGTTCACTCATATTATTTTCAGATGTGTCAAAGACTGTTAAATGTGAGAAAACAAAGTCCGAAAAGAGACTAGATAACGAGCCCACCTGAGGCCGCGCACCGACCGCCAAGCTTACGCAAACCAGAGCAGCTTCTAACTCTGGCGGCATATGGCTGCATCTGTCTGCCACTCAAGAGCGCTGGCATTGCTGACGCAGACGTTGTACCCGTAATTCACAAAACACCTTCGGTTCAGCCAAGCCCAGTGAGGTTAAAGCAACAAAATATTAAGAGAGAGACGCAGGATTTTTCTGGAAGCAGCAGGGGTTTGTCGAGTTTACTTGTCTGTTTCTTGGTTACGTACTGCCCTCGCCGCAAATCTAATTGGTTTTGGAGCCGTTGCTACTTCAAAAGAGCCTCTTAAGTTATTAGTGAATGAAACCTCCAATAAATGTAGTGTTCAGAAACTTATATGAGGGTATTTCACACCACTTAACAAAACCAAAACTGAGATGAACAAGGCTAATAGTGCCCTAGCCTGCCAACGCGGCCACATCAGCGACTTCAGCGACACGTATTCCAGCCCGGGTACATGTCAGCTCTATAGCATGAGGGTGACGACTCGACCCACTCCCATGAGACTCTGTTATATGAGCGAGAGACAGACAGAGGAAGCAGTCGTCAGTTGCGGTTGCAGCGCCTCGCTGTGTCCTTCCTTCCTCCAGCCAGCTGAGCCAACTCTGCAGTCTGCTCTCTGCTATTAATTAAACCATTAAAACAGATTAATAAGCAGAGCGGGGCTCCAGTCTCGACAACATCTGATGAGAATTAGGGAGGCGTGCTTTCTGGCACGATGACCCCGATGCCCTTTCCATTGGCTCTCACTTTGAAAATTCTCCTCCGTCTGCAGCTTTCTTTTCTCTCAGCAACTTTTAAACTCTGATCTGAATTATTTAAACTTCTCTGTCAGTCAAACAGCCTCCCCTCCTCCTCCTCCTCTTTGCCTGTTATCTAATTCTGGATTGAAAACATGTGGGTACACAGAGGAAGACCTGGAGGGCAAACACAAGCGGGATTATGGCCCATTGTTTCCTACTGTTAGAGCAGATTGTTCTCCAGATTTCTAATGTGACTGGTTCTCCCTCACCTCCGCTGTTCCCTCCCACCTGCCATCAGGGTGAGCCACCAAGGTTTTTTTCTTTAACGCAGACACACACCAGCCAGTGCATCTGTTAGTCGTTCTGCTCGCCAACAATCACACAGACGGCTACGTTCCTCTGCGACTTTGGCGTTTGCATATTCAGCAAAAATAATGAATCAACCCTTGACCTTGCAGCTAAATGATGGAGACCACCTGCGTCAAACTGCAACGTTACGGTGTGTAACTTAGGAGGCTTAACAGACCAGAGAAAGGACAATTAAAAGAGAAATTAAAGCGTCACCACACAGGCTGCTGGCATGTGTTTGAACTCGACTGTCTGCAGCGGTGGATTGATTTTAAGCAACACACTCAAGCAAAACAAAATTAATGCATTGCCACGGAGTTAATCCATCATTTCAATGGGAGGCCTGTCTAAAGAATTACAAGCTCAATTTGAGGGTTTCCCCACATAAAGAAGAGTCACAGCCTCCCCCAGCATTTCTGTCTGTGGATCATTAAAGTCAATCAGTTTCTTCTCGTCTCATAATCTCATTTACAAGTTTCTATTATTTCTGATTGAAGTGGAAAACCAACCACAGAAACGAGTTCTGATGGAACCTGTGAGGCTCCACTGTAGCGTCATTAGCGTTAGCTGATTAAATCATGTTACCTCAAAGGATATTTTGAGACTTTAAAGCAGGTTAGACGCAGACTCTGAGGATATTATAAGAAAGATGCCAGGAAAGGTAAATGTTTGTGCTTAAGAGAAAGACAGAGAAAGGCCAACATCCCATAGTTTAACTAGTTATGTAATTTTACAAATCCATTGAATAACTCCATATGTGTGTACTCATTGCACCGCACTAATATGCATGGACATGCCTGCGCTTGCATTTAAGATTGCCACATGCAACTTTTCCTGATGCTCTTATCTAGAGTAAAGTTTGTGCGCAACCATAAAATAATAAGTCCTAGAGTCCAGACATTGCCAATAACCAGAAGTAAGGAACAAAAGGGTAAAAGACAGAGCACGCTGGCGACAGATGAAACAGACTTTTCTGTTCCTCAAATGCACGAAACAGGAGTGGGAGGAAAGGTAATACGAGCCACAGAAGAATGAAACGCATGTACGGGATGTGATTTAAAGAGGGAAGTTGAAGGTGGACAGCAAAATGTGATGTGTCCAGCTGAGAGACCACCGAGGTCCTGAACACACGTAAACACATGGCCGTCTCTGTCCTCCACCTCTACTGCACTTAACTGGCTTTGTTGATAGCGATCTGCCCTGTGGACAGCTTACACTGCGTTAAGTCGGCAGGCTGCTTATTTAACTTTCAATCATTACTCAGCATCGACCCGAGGCCAAGTGGCCCCGATTCGGAGGAGACACTGACAGGTAAAGGAGACGAGAGGAGGAGAAGCTACAAGGAACTCGAAGTCTCTGCTGCATGAACATCTTGTGCCAGTGCTGCAAACTCTGAGCACAAACAATGTCAGTCAGATTGTGGGAAGAGATAAACAGCAAAAAACAGCAAAGTTAAACATGTCACAGATGCAACCTTTTACTGGGCTGGTTGTCTGCCTATTCTGGCGCTGTTGTGGCTTTGTAGATGCTGACGAGCGCCGCTCAGGCTAAACGCTTTCTCGAGTTAGAGGAGCGGTAAGTGTTTGGACTTTTGCTTTTGATGAGGAAGTGCTGTGAATGCTTATTTTTAGTAAGATCTTGTGCATCGTTTGACATGAGACAGAGCTGAGTTTTACCCCTGCACCTCCCTAAACACACACACAAGGCTAAGGGTAAAACTGTCCAGAGTCTTATTTGGCACAGACTCACTGTTAACACTGTCTGAGCGATTTACAGGTGAGATATTCTCCCTCCTCACATGCTGGCAAACTCACAAGGTCCTCCAGATAACTTTAACCATTACGTCCCTGCTCTTTGCCAAGAAACAATCTGGTTTGAGAGTTTGCTGACACATCCATCTGTCCTACCTGTGCACTCGTGCTGCAGCCCCTTGCCGTAGTATCCCTTCTCACAGATGCAGTCGTACTGTCCGGTGTGTGTGCCGCACTTGCAGCTGGCCATCAGGTCGCAGCAATCCCTGCCTGCTTCGCACAGAGAGGAGCAGCGCGACAGATCTTCCTGGATGTAGCTGCCTGTAGGGAGGTCTGAGGGTGGGAAACAAACACAGGGAAGCCGCAGGTTGCAGTAGGATTAGATTACACCATCTGGCCATCAGGCAATTTAAAGTGTTTAGTTGTTAAAAGTGGGGTATATCTGCAGCGTGTGAACAGTATGTCACTGGGCTACAGGCTTTCCACAGACTTCTGACAGTCTTTGCTCAAAAACAAAACAAAAAAGTCAGAGAACAAAGTGACCAAACACCTTAACCACAGACAGGCATAAATAAAAATCCACAGTGCCTGCGAGCCACACATGCACAGCTGATGAAAAGCAAACAGCCATCTTCTTCTCCCAGTACAAAAACTGCTCTGGAACACAGCAGTCACTAACAAAAGCCCATAAATCAGAGCTGGGACATTTGGCAAAACAAATGGATGGGAGCTGTAACTCAGAGTTTAGACAAATCTGGCTTTGAAGCTGGCTTACAACAAACCTTCAATTTCATTTCTAGAAGTCAACCTACTCCTCTTTATCTTCCTCTCCTTCAGAGAGCAGGAAGGCAGAGCTCTGGTGTCATTTCTGGGATTTGATTTATGGCCAGTGAGAGTGGCTCAATGTTTGAAAAGCAGAGTGAGTGCTTCGAGGCAGAGATGCTGGGCAGACTTCAAGACAGACGGACCGGAGGCTGAGCCGATAGCATGGTGTGTGTTGGCTTTCATTCTCACGGCCTTATCCCTGCGCTGTCTCACTGATCTCTACTACTGCACCTACTGTCTGGGATTTCAGACATAGTGCGTGAGAGTTCATACATGCAGTCTGCGAGTGCATGTGCATGACTTATAGCTTTCTACACACACGGCGGTGTAGTCAGATGTGGTACTTTATGGTGATATTTTACGTTTTTGAGCCATGACTGAATCCCTCTTTTCACCAAATTGTGGGAAGTCCCCCTCAAGTGTGGGAAAAGAGCCTAAGTCTGTCCGGTCTGTATGGAAGCGAGGCCTAATGGCTGTTGGCGGAACTTAACAAAACAGACCACGTGAAATTTACGTTGTCAGATCCTATTTGAAATATTATCTGCTTCCTTTTAAATAAACATTGGATTTTAACAGGGTCAAAACCTTCACTTATGAATTATTACTACAGGTCAAATCGTAATGAAGGGAGCACCGAGGCTTCAAAGAGACTGAGTTGCTGCCGTAGCTTCAACTCCAATTTACCAAAACATAGGATTTGATGTAACTCTCCCTTGTGCAGTTAAAATTGGTTAAGTGGGAAAGGGCTGTGAAGTGAGATCACAGACCTAACATCACCTCCGGAAGTCTGTGATTCTGTCTTCGAAAGGTCTAAAAAAAAAAAGCTCCTCCACCATCAGAAAACTTAAAGTAATCCTCCTCTGTACATCATACCTTCGTGCAGAGCGCGGCGAGCCAGGGCCTCAAACTCGGCAAAGTTGTGCACCAGGTAGCAGTGCTGGTCCTTGGGCTGCGAGGCCATGTCGTGAAGCTCCCTGATGTTACCCTGCCAGATGCCCAAGGTGAAGATCTCGACACCGCGCTCCCTCAGAGCTGCCGCCACCGGCCGAGGGTCCCCGCCATTGGAGTAGCCGTCGGTGATCAGGAAAATGACTTTGGTGGCGTTAGCACGGGAGTGACGAAGGATTTGCTGTTAGAGAAGAAAACATAAACTCATTAAGTGAGAAAGTCATTCAAATCTTTCTTTTTGTACCACTTCAGAGGAACGTTGAATTTAGCTGCACAGAGTAACTCAACCACCTAAGTGTAACAACAACAACAACTTGTGGTCGTGCTGGACTATTTCTTGACCGGCCACAGTGACTTCCTGGAGTCTTGTTGTTACCAAAGGGAAGTCGCTGCGCCTGGGCAAGAAACAGTCAAACACGTAACTCCCATAAAAACTCAAACTGACAATTTTACACTGTGGTTTTTGTTCAGATTGAACAAATAACACATGAACTTGTGAGCTTCAGAAGTGCTCCAAAGGTCAGAGGCAGGCTAGCTGTTTACCAAAGCTAAGCTACACGTTGCTGACTCCAGCTTCATATTGAACGGCAGATATGACAGTGGCAACAATCCTCTCACCTAACTCTTGGAAAGAATGAAAATAAGGCTTTTTCCCAGTGTGACAAACTGTGCAGTGCAGCCATAAAACAATGAAATAAAAAGAGTAAAAACTGAATAAAGTGCGCAGGTTTGAGCTCTCCTTAGACGTTGCACTTCCAAACAACCAGAAAGATTAAGCTGACAAACAATATCAAATTATGCTTTGGTTAGAGTAATCATGCTGTTACTGTTCTGCAAAGGTCGACCATTCAAACGCACACATCCCATTGCTCTGCCGACCACCACGGTACCAACAAAGCTCCAGCTTTAGTGACATGACTAAATTGAATAACGAAGAACGTCACACACAACCACTAAAAACTGCCCTCAATTCTAGGGTTCCTCAAAACCCTACATCAGCAAGACAGGCAACGAGGGCACGATCGGGAGGAGGGACGAAAAAGAAGGAGAGAGCTCTACAATTGTAATTATTTCTCCTACAGTCTACGCAGCTGCTTGCCAGTGGTCTCAAACCACCAGAGAACACTGGGCAACGCAGACCGGGCTGCTGTGTCCGCCCCAGACACCGGCTACAGTTCCCAAACTAACTTTAGCCACCGTTTACAATCCACCACATACAATTAGACCGGACATTAAAGTCAGAGAAACATATCTTTATCTGGAGTGAAGGAAAAAAGCCAACAGGGCCATCTGCGAGCTTTGCTGTGGAGGCTGAGCTGACAGCTCTGAGTGTGCTGTGAGGGTGTTTTAAATGAGGTTAAGAGGTTACGTGGATAAAACCTACTTAACAATGGATGAAAAGAACGAAGAGCTGGAGCAAGACGGCGCAGAGAATATAAAAGAGATCGATGAAGCAGAAGGAGCCAAGATGAAGTCAGTGGGACTGATATTTGCTTACTTACTGAAAGCTAGAAAAGTCATGGGTATATTATGAAAAGTTAGAGAATAGGAGGGAAACAAAGGGTGTGTGTTAGGAGGAGGTGGATGAGTAACGGCAACACATGACAGACACGCAAGGGTGTGACCACCGAGGGAGGGGAAACAGAGCAGGAGAGAAAGCTCTGGTCTTTATTGTCTAATTGGCTGAACTTTAAGCAGCTCTGGCAGGAGCGGCATAATTACAGAGCCCGTGAAGTGAGGGAGGAAAAAGGAGGATCGAGAGAGAATAGAGGAGAGGGAGAGCCTGGTTTCTCTGATCCTCAAAGCTCCGGGGCTGCCTGCTGCTCCGGTTCCCAGCTGTCAGTGCACCCTGTCAGGCCGCCACATTCAGGAGAGAGGGGCCCTCCCCGGTCCTCCACGGCTCCTGCTGGCTGTCGGCGCTGCGATACTTCTGTCTGTGTGTTAACATTTAAGATCTTCTCATGCCAAAGCACAATAACATTGAACAAATCGGTGCGTGCACGCTTGCTGGTATGCCTAGCTGTCTCTCATTTATGTGTTTATACTGCACGTGAAAGTGTTTAAGGGAGTTTCTGTGTCTTTTATTAGGCGACTACTCAAAGCGCCTTTGGGCTGCAGCGCTTTCTGTGTTAGCCATGAGTCAGTGGCTGGTGTAAGCAACTGCGGAGATGTCACCAAACGGAGCATACGCATGCATACCCACTAATAATACCCTCCCGAATAGCCTGCACATACTTTAGGTCAGAGTACTAACATAAAGGTAACCGCAGGAGCCAGTGTGTGGGAAGGGGCTGCCCCTGTAGCGTAACTCTCTGCATGCACCTTATTGTTCAAGGCATACAGCAGACAAAGCAGCAAATAGCGACGCACACATAGCATTTAACAAATAAAAACCAATTACACATGTTGCCAGCAGTGACTGCAGGAAAGCAGTCTGCGTGTGTGCTGCACTTGTGTACAATATGCATAAGAAAAGAAGCTCTCGAGTGACTGATGAAAGAATCAGTATAAATATTATGTAAACTCCAGCTGGTTTTTGCTCATGGAAACACATTTTTTCTGATCATTACAGCAACAAGGATAAAACAGTTGTTCTGTAAGAACAGAGGGAGAGAGATTAAAGAAAAGGGGGAATTTCAGCTTCAAAGCTCAGCAGACATGTCTGAGAGTAAGCCAACATGCTGTAAAAATAACGGCAACTGCATGTCATTTATTTACGAGCATAAAATCTTAAATGTTAAAACCTTCCTTAAACCAAGCAAAAAGCTACATAAAACAACGGGTGACAGCGTTTTGATTAGCATCTTAAATGTGATTTTGCTAAAAATAACAGCAGTATTAAAACAATGTCATTTATTCCAGAAAACACTCAACTTGATAGCCGTTGCATTAGGATGGGTTAAACCAGCGGACAGAAATACTACTCAGTTCATTCTGTACATGCATGTGAGTGCACCTCGGACAGCTGTATGTCAGCTTGAATCGCCTCCACACTGTACATCCCATGCATTTCTTCAATCATGCGCTTGGCCGACACTTCAATGCCGGCGTAGGTCCAAAGGAGAGACAATAAGCCGGCAGCAATGGGACAGTTTAAGCGCATCTGGTTTGGAGCTGTCGATATCTGTCAAAGCAGCGGTGATAGCGCAGGGACCAACAGGCCTGGAGGGATTAGTGGTAAGAGCAGCAAATCTATCTCAGCTCCAAAACGCCTTGAACTTTGGCAAGAAGCAAGACAGCGAGCGGGAGAGATGAGCGCTCTATACGTGCGGCTGGTTAGTGTTTTTTATACAGCAGACATCACATTCACAGACAGCTAACTGCACACACAGGAACATAGTCCAACGAACACATAAACACTAAGAATTCAATAAGAAATGCACCAGAGCTTAACATACGAACTTTAGCTGGCTATCAAAACCCAGCCATATATAGACACCCTCGTCCTCCTCAATCCACTGATTAACCACAGTATGAATAAGCCACATAAATAAAACCTTCAACCCACTGATGAAAAACTGACGGACTCCCCATCTCCAAACAGATGCTTGTATGATTAGAACTTCAAAAGCAGGCACCTCGTTGCATTTGGCAGAAGACATTAGGAAACCTTTCCACACCTTGAGGGGTTGAGGATGGCGCCAAGGTACCCCAGCTGTTAATCAAAGACTTATATATGCATGGCAGCTATTCTGCATGCCAAATGAGGACCCCCCTCCCCGATCTCCCACACACTGCTGGCCTCCTGTCAGCCCCTCCTGTGACTTTGATCAGAGCCCGAACCCACCTGGAGAAAAGCTGCTTAATGATTAGTTTCTTTCTCCATTTGTAACATTGGGTTTTCCACCAAACAAAGCTGTAAGAAAGACATTGAAAGACATACAAAGTCTGTATTAGATGAGGAGTCAAATGTATACTGCACTGTTCTTCTATACTTGTTTTTTGAAAGTGGGACATACATGCAGTAGCTCAAAGATGAACGAAATGAGGTGCATCGCATACATTTGACGACGAAGTCACAAGAACACCTTACAGCAGCAGCACAATGAAGACAGACGGTCAGGCTCAATAGAAATGAAATCGATCATGTACAGCATGACCACATCCATGCCTCCCCACTGGCCCGATCACAAGTCTGATTGCAATCTATCTGAGTTTTTCCAAAGCCCCATGCAAATCAGGGTCAGCTACTCCAGTCCAGACGCTGCTCGTAATGCACCAGGGGCTCTTTGCTGACTGCCAATAAAGTCCAAAGAGGAATAATGTGTGCACTTCACCATGGTTACAACAAAAACAATTAACGATCCATAAACTAACACGTACGATACATGTATGGACGGCGCTCTCGTTCTCGCTGCTCCCTCAACCGAACACATCAATGCTCTCACGGAGGATAAGAAACACCAAAGCCTTCGTGAAGCATGCTGTTCTGCTAATGTGCAGACTGAAGAACACACCACAGCAGGTTACAGCAGTCTGCCAGTGACTCTCTCCACCTTCGAAAAACCAAAAACTTTATTTTCAGGCATTCCACAGTGGATGAAAAAAAAGAAATTCAACCCGACTGCATCCGTTCGGAGAGCCGTCTCCCCATCGCTCGGAAGTGAGAGCGCTTGTTTTGACAGGCTATCTGCTCTTGGCCTGGGTGGTAAGAACAACAACAATAACTCTGCAGGGCCCAACAGAACAACACGCACACACAGACACTAGACTCAACTTTGGTACTATTGAGCAACATCTCAGGGACACATACTTTGGATATTTGAGATAAACTCAATCATTTCCTGGTTTAATCAGTGATACGCCACGATCTTTTGTGCTACAAACATCTTGTTTTTCTTCCTAATGTATTGCATGCTGCACAAGAATAGTACATTTTTCATGATCTGGCAGGAGGCATTTTAAAGGTACAACGAATCCTGAATGTTTTGAGTTGAGAGCACATGTTTTAGGGTAAAGGCCACCCAGGATTTTAAGGGCCATACATGTATGTTTTAGCCTATATATGCAGCATGCAAATGATGTCTTCTTCACACTAAGCATTTCTCAGAGTTCTGAAGGTCAGGTTTTAGATTCATTTCTTGCCTGGGTGTTACTCTTCATGACAGTGTGGTTCATGTAAATCAACTTGCAGAGACTTGAAACATGCCTCAGACAGAGCAGACAGTCCACCTTATGAATGTCATGTCAATTACTTTGGCAGAGTAGGATATCATTACCTGCTAAAGCAAGTTTCATAAACTCTCTCATGCTGGGGCATCGACGCCCATGAGTTAGGACTGGCTGCCAAAAAAGCGCTGCCTCCAGAGGTAATGCTGAAAAACCACATCTGTGCAGTCGTTTTGTGTGTTCTAACGTGTTTTAAATGCTCACGACTGCACTATGACAAGAAGCTATTGTCAGAGAGCTAAAGGTGAAGAGCTGGTCCCTGTGATGTATTATCTAAAAAAAGCACACGCAACTGTTTTTGGACAAAAAACATGCAAACCCGCAAATCTCGTATTTGAGAGTTTCCATTGTAAATGACAGCTGAACCCAGTGCGCTGTTATCCAGCTGTTTCTCGACAGTCATATGTGGCAGATGAAGTGACGGCCACACAGCCGAGGCACCCTGTCAGGATGACACTCTGCAGAAACCTCAGTAGAACCAGCCAGCGGACAGTGTCTGCGTGTCGCTTCTGTCTACTATCAACACGCGACTGCATGAGCTGGAAATATACTGGAACTGACACTGCAGCAGATACGCGCACGTGTTGCTTCCAAGCAGTAAAATGTATATTGTCAAGACTTATGATCAATAAAAGCTTGGCTCCACATGGGATGGGTGAGCATTTACACCACATGGATGCACTGTACTGCAGGTCAGGGCTTCTCAACCTTTTCTGGCCAATGACCTCATTTTAAAGTTCCAAAATTCTCAGGATCAGGACGATAATCACATTACCGACCATCTGTTATCTTAATTTTATTATACTGATAGAACCGAGAGCATAAAGGGAATTCCAGAGGCTGACTATATGAAAACACTGACACATTTCTGACCATTTCAACTTGGACATATATTCCAAATATATCTAACATCAATGTTTAAGTCTACCGGTATACAAAGTTCGTCTTATGTACAAATTCATGTCCATTCATGTTGGATGAATCACAATAATGCAAATTTTGTATATGCAAATGATGCAAATTTCGCGTATCGAGTTGAAATATTCAGCTTGAGTGAAAAACTTCCTGCACATTGCAGAGCTTTGCAGAGTGTTGTTTGGTGGAGGACAAACAAGGAGGAGCTCTGGAGGACAGAGCTGGCGGCAGAGCGGGAGCTTCTCAAGGAATAAACACCCAAAATTGCACCGCCTTGATCCAGCTTACCAGTGGGAGGAGAGCTCACAAGTGGATTTATCTGCTGGCTGGATGCTATCTTACAGTTAATGTACTGCTAGAAAACGAGTGAGGCAAAAATTTGCTTTGCTTTCTGTGAACACACAGCTCCTGCAGTATCAGCTTCACACCAATCAACTGTGCGTGGTGTCTAATCACAGATAAAGTTTGATTTGTTGGTATCTGCACTTTAGGAAGCGCAATATTTTAGGAGGATTACTCATCAATCATTGTGCTTAAAATGAAGGTTCCCAAAACCACAGGAGTTGTTTTTGAAGTTACATAAAGACTATGTAGATAATTGTTAACCTGTCTGGGGTGTAGTTGGCAAAATTTTAGGGATGGAAAACTATTCCTAGAACAGGAGAACCATTACAGTAAATTGCTCCCAATTTGGCAACCACTGACTTACTTACCACTACCTAATGATTTAAAAGTCTTCACTAAGCCTGCACTGTGTAATGTGGATTTGTAAGTGGGCCCAAACTAAGCCCACTACTTTGACTCAGATGTGCAAAGGCATCCAAAGTGTTGGAGAAGAGAGCGTGGACTGTCAGCTAATTGCCGGTAGTCTGGACTGGCCATGTGTGTTAGCTCGCCGGTTCCTGTCACAACACCATTCATCAAACTCAACAACTCAACCAGGAAGGACGGGGTGGGGGGTGGGGGGGGGGGACACGGAGAGAAGCTAATTCCACAATGTGATGCCAAGGGGAAAGGCTATCTTGGATGGCAAATGAGAAACTCATTCAATTATCCCCCCAACTGGTCTCTATGTTGTGCTGGCGGAACGAAGCACTGGGAGAAACATTTTAGGCGCTGACCGTGTTCCAATCGGACATGGCATTCTGGGTAATTGGACGAGGAGAGCTGCTTTGATTGAGTGGGAGGAAAAATAACAACAGCAGTTACAGTCTGAGTGCCAGTTGGACGACGGTGGGGTCAGACTGGCTTGGCAATCTGCCTCCTGTCATGTATCGTGGGTTATTTACATTAATCTTATTCTGTTTTCTATATTCACGGCATGTGTTTGACATTTTCAATATTTAAATAATATGTTTTGCATGCATGTATGGAGAGTGTATATAGCACAAGAGGTTTTACTATCACATATCTGACCTCATCTGTTTGATTTCGTGGGCACTGATATTATAAATGTTCTCCAATTGGATGTACAGTCACTTGGTTTACACAATATGTCACATATTACTGAGTGCATGCTATGGTTATTGGCTCATTCCATCATCATATGTTTTTATGCAGCCTTCATTTTAATCAGATGAAAACCAGTGTGTTTAATATGCGACATGTGTTGTAGGGTTAGTAAAGTCATCGGTGGACTTGGGGGTGGGGTGGGAGGGCAGAGAGAAATGTGAAAGTTGCCTTTGAGGTGCCATTAAAGTGGTGGAAACGTGATGTAGAGCCCTCTAGGATGCCTTTACAGGGGAGAAAACATGATAAAGCACCCTGGTACCCCCCTCCAATGGAGTAAGGGCACCCCAGAGGTGCTGAAGTTATAACATGAATCACTAGCCGAGTATGCAAATACAGCAGATTCCATCAGATGCTGCTCTTTGGCCAACTTTTTCAAAAAAATATCTACCCTCACAACTTTTATGCATCATCAATCTACAATGTCCAGGAGCTACTCTGTGATTCAGTGGTGTGATTCATTTTCTCGTGTATTGTTTTCCTGTGAGTAACCAGAAAGCTAGTGTGAAAAATGTTTCGCTTGTTCGCTTTCAAATTGAACCAGAGGTACAGCAGGCGGTATGAGTCAATATAGTAAAAGTTTTCTTCAATGAATCAATCGTCTCCTCTGACAGATTGACGCCTCCGTCAACGGCCGCCATGAATAACACAAAACCTGATACTTCTCCTGGAGATTTTAGACGCCGCTCGACTGTAATATGGCTCCGCTGGACATCATCTACATGCGACATAAAGATCCATTTCCGACAGAATTACGTTTAAGAGTGGAAAAAATCCCAAGGGTTATGTAATATTTGTGACATTCGTGAGATCATTACCTCAGTGCCCAAGCACAGAGTGAGCAACCACAGCATCATCTCCAAGGCCAAGCTTGGATTTTGAAATAAACAAAGGCAATAGTGTGGTGGACCGTGATGCTTTTCTTGACTCCAGACTGGTGTGTTGAAAGTGCCTCTACGCAGGGAATGATTTGGGGACTGTCGCTGGCTTAAAGCACCCATGAAAATGTATCCCATCTCATCCAGACTTAGCTTAGACCGCACTGTGGAGACGGACGCAGCATTTTCCTTTGTTATGTTGACTGTTGTTGCTGTAGCTGCATTTCTTCCTCGTGCTCTCCTCTTTCTGTCCTCCCCTGCTTTCTTCTCCTGAGGGGTTTATTTGTCTTGGCAGCAGCTGTAGGTGGAGATTTCCTTTAATGCGGCGGGGTAATTGGAGAGAGATGTCGGTGTTTGCAGTGCAGATTCACGGACAGGTTTCAATTTATTGATTCTCCTGTTTGTTCTGGAAGCTGCCCTCGTTGGTAGGATAAATCATCTTAGACCTCATAACATCAAGACATCAAGAGGAAGTACGAGGTGGGAGGTCATTTGAAGACTGCTCGGAGATTGTATAGACTTGGCCGTGGATTTCCCTCCTCGCCGTAAATTAAGGGAAATGTGGAACATGTGATGATGTTGCACACACTTGTTCTCCAAGAAAACTAAAGCACCAACACAAATACGCTGTTGCTGGGAAACACCTGCGTTTGGTGTTTGGGTACCGTGCATTGAAAGGGATTATATTTGTGTGCTTTTGCGTTCACTTCTGAAAATGAGTTGGGTGATCTGTATCAGCTCCTGAGGGGCTGGTTTCCTGCCAACACGCAACATTCAAACGAACTGATTAAAGTTGAGGCAAGAGCTTATTTTGTCTTCTATATTTAGGTAGCTACTTGGAGCAGGGCTTCTTATTGAGGCTCCAGAAAGTAAAATCTTACACAATCAGACCTGGAGAATATAACAAAAATCACATAAAAAGCACACAAACAAAGACAACTAGATGTAGGCACACTTGTGGGTTGATATACATGTACCAATTACCTACTTATAGTAATTCACACAGACATACAGTCAGACAAACACGTACACACTCGCTCCCCAAAGAAAACAACCCAGTGGAATCTGGCACTCTCAAACTCTAACCTCAACATAGCAAGTGGTTTACTAATAGACCTACAAGCCTTAGCCCATAAAAACATGTTATTTAGTTTGCCACTACTGGCTCTTTGAAATAGTTTTGGTTTCTTCAGGTGCCAATGTATGACGCTTTTGGTAAATCCTAATCTCAAGATGCCAAAGTAAATCCATATGCTTAAAGAATTTGTGATTTGTGTCTTTAATCACAAAGCTGTGGACTTTACTGTTCTGTGAGCACGGAGCGCCGCTTCGGAGGAATGGGAATGATTTTCAGGAACGAGATGAAAAATTCATGTACGCTCATGATCCTTCACTGGAAATGCATATTTGTCACTCAGTATTGCAGCGCAGATGCGCCAAAGATTTTGTTGACAGTAACCAGTTCGTCGACTCGAGAGCACCGACAAGTTTATTATTCAGTTTCAAAATGTCTTAGTCAGCACGTCATTGCAATTTACAAAAACAATTTAAAGGATCCTGATCAGAAAAGGTTTATTCAGCAGCTCTTCTGCAGCTATGCGAAGGCCTTAAAGTGCCCAGTCAAACATTTTAACATGGACATTTCCATAAGAACTGAGCATGCTCCATCAGCTGAAGTTCAACAGCTCCAGAACAGCTACGAAATGGACTCTGTGGTGAGACTGTTTTGAAAGAACTCCTTAAAGTGCTCCTACAAAACACCTACATTTCCATAACAACAGGGTCGCCCCATCTGCTGAGCGGGACCATGTCATTCCTCAGACGTCAATATTGGAATCAAACCTCAGAATGCAGTATTTGTCGAGCTTGATTTGACACACAGAAAAAAGTTCATCCAAAGAAATATGTGCCAGACAATCTAATTTTAAAAAGCACCATGGTTTCCACAGCGCAGTGGCCTAGTGGAAACACACATTTTCCAGTGACATCAAGAAACCACTGTTTTCTAATGATATTCATAGCTGATCGTGGCATTTAAATGCAGGCCTCTAAAGCTGCTGACAGTCAGTTCCTGTCCTTGCTGACGCCTCCCCGACCTTTGACCCCAGCGAGTATTATTCCCCTCTCTGAATTTCCCTCCATACCTTTCCACCTTAACACCCCCCACCCCCCTTGCCTTTCATTTATCGCTTTCACACACACTCACACACGCATAGAGCTCCGTAAGGCCGGTGTCAGCAGCACCTATCAATCGCTGAGCAGTATTTTAAGTACAAGGGAATCTGTGCATAGGTGTGTGCGTGTTAGCGCCAATGCACGCTGAGTGGAAAGAACAGGGTGTGAGGTTAAGAGAGTGTGTGTGATGTGTGCAGGAAAGTGTGCGCTCACGACCACGTGTGTGTGTAGGTGTATGTGCCTGACTGACCAAAGAATGAGAAGCTGTAGATACCTTATTTTTGCATACAACAGCAATGCTAATTCTAAGCAATGTTTGGCCACCTCTTACATGCACACCAAAAATGCTATGCAAAAAGGTGAAATCAAGAGAAAGATGGTTGGTGTCTTCAGGAAAGAGGTGCAACGTATTTCTTTGATCGACATGACCCACATTAAAGCTGCAGTAGGTAACTTGTATAAAAGTAGTTTTTTGTCATATTTGCTGAAACTGTCCAGACAGCAGTACATGAAACATGTAATCTGTGGAAAAAAAGACAGCTCCATTGGTCCCACCTACTGCTCCTACTGCGATTAGCAAGAATCCACCATGCCCGACACAAAACAACCAATCAGAGCCAGAGGAGCGTCTGAGGGAGTGTCTGACATCTGTCAATCACTACTCACACACGCTGCGAACCGCCCCCTCCCTCCGCTCATGCTGCCGGCTGCCGCTCAGTCAAACAGCTCTGTGAGCGGCGTCAGGAGGCTAGCGGAAGCTATGGCGGAGCAACAGCCAATCACAAAGCAGACACTGCCCATACCGCCGCTGCCAACAACAGCATATACGGCTAAGGCAACAAATAACCATGAAGCTAATATGGTGATTGTTATAGTAACACTCAGCGCGTACGGTATGTTAGCGACTATGATGTAGCGGCTGGGCAGAGTTAGTTTGTTTCCGATGCTAAGGCTAACATTGGTTGTCACGGCAGCCACGCAGACGCCACAGGGAGGAGGGGCTTGTAGGCAGGGCATGAGTGCAACAGAGAGGGAGGGGGTCTGCTCTCTTCTCCATCTTACCTACAGCAGCTTTAACTGCTACTGTAGCATCTGTGTTGACTGAAGGTGACGGACACCGCTCAGACACTGCTGTCTGGCAAAGGCCAAATGAGCAGAAACGCACCGCAAAATAACTCATTATGAGTTCAGTTTGGGTGAAAAAAGTCAACCAAGCACACAGGTCTGTGCACGGATGGCTGGATGCGTACTTGAGTGTCTGTGTGATTCATGGTTGCCCAGCAGTGGCTGAAGTGGTGAAATCCACCCTAATAAGCTAGCAGCAGCTCCTGCAGACTCCCCACTCTGCAGATCTGTTTTTTATGACAGGACTTGCACTCGTCCTCTCTACAGCTATTAAATTAAAAACCTTATCTCAGGGGAGCAATTAAATGTAGGGGTAAAACGCACAAAATGACACAGTGACGGATGCGTAGGGCCAATGTGGTGAGGTCTGATATTACAGTCGTGTCCATCGAGAGGGGTTTAATGACATCTGTGTTTTACAGAGCCGGGAAGTGTTCAGACCGCCCTCTCCGGTCGCCTGCGCTGAGCTCCAGTTCCCCGTATTTCTGAAAGGAGTGAAGAAAAGGTGCAGAGGATAATTGTGACTTAAGTGTTGAAAGTAGCAAGAGAATAAGTTCTTTTTGGCCTGGGTTGAAAGACGAAGTGGTGGGTGGTAATTTCCCCTCTGGCAACGTATCTCACTCCTGATTTATGTACCAGGAGAAACCTGGAGAACAAGAACCCCGAAGAAAAAGTCACAAAAAGAAACGTTTGTGTGAAACGCTCGCTGCTCCTCTTCCTCTCCAACACTTCCCCACATTTATTCACTGCGCAAATCCCACTTTCTCACAGACGGCGAAGACGCTAATCGCTGGCGCAAAGCGATTCTGATAAGTGTCCACGACCGCAGAGCCACAGTCATTTCCACTGGGAATTTGGTTGATCGTCCCTGCAACCGGTTGTGGTGTGGAGAGAGCGAAGGATCTGGGTGTTTCCATCTTCAAACACGCAAATGAATTGTTTATTTACAGGATAGACGCATGCGTACACACATACACCTGTAAACTGCCGACACACCAATTCGATATAGTGGATTGGTAATAAAACAGATCTGTGTTGGTCAGTTGTGAGCGATCCACATTAAATAGTGTCTTAGTTACTAATAGCAAAGGCCTACAATGAATTTAACAGTGTATGAACTTCTGTACTCCAGTTAAGAAGTGATGGTTAGCACCTTACACACACATTTGTCCAATCAGCTGTGGGCAACACAGAAAGAAATTGATACTGGATAAGTACTTGAACAAGCTCAGACTTTGAGGAAAACAAAGTAGAATCAGTGCATTAACAAATTCTCACTCACACGCATTACACACACACACACACACACACACACACACACACACACACACACACACACACACACACACACACACACACACACACACACACACACACACACACACACACACACACACGCCCTGTTGTTTCCACTGGCCTCAATCGCCTCATTTTCATTCTTTCTCTAACAGGAGTCGCCGGTTTTGGCCCGAGCAAAGCCCAGTTATTTGACCGCAGCGGCTTTAGCCCATGGCTAAGTGGGACACTGTCCACGGCGTCCAAAGCGGCGCGTACCGTATACACTGTCACAGCGCAGCCCTCGAGGCGGGAGGATCTGGCAGGACGCAGAGGGAGTGGAGGAGACAAACTACAAACTACACAGAGAGAAATGAAAGGCAGACAGATGGAGCGATCACCTGGTGCTGAGGACACACAGTGAAAAGCAGACAGTCTGATTCAAACAACAGTCGAACAGACGGCAACGACAAACTCAGCAGCTTTTGCAGGAGCCAAATACTTTATCAGCAATAACTGCAGTAATTTACAACCTTTCAGCAAAGTCTAGAGTAACTGAACAAAGACTGCTTTGGGGCTATTTTCACTTGACGATTCCAAACAGACAGACGGCGAAAACTTTTCAAGCTGTCTAAATTTTCAAGGAACACACAGCCGACGTACATATGGATGCACTCACGCAGCCGTTCCAGCAGAGATTTAGATCCTCTCCATCCATTTCAGATCCGTTCAAAGCCACCAGCAGCTTCCAGCTCCTTCAGGAATCTGACATGCATCAGTTTGTCTAAATAAGGGGCTTTCAGCACTTTGTTACACGGGCTAATGAATGCACTGCATGTATATGTGTGTGTTAACTGCGCTAAATTGACACAAATGAGGTGGAATTGTGTGAAACTTAATCGGAGCAGCTTGTTTTCCAAACTGCTCCCTAATCAACACCGGGACTTCTCTTGGTAATGAGATGAAACCTGAACTTGATTTTTCCTAAATTTGTGTTGGACCTACTGGGGTTCCTGACGAGGCCAGGCTGCCAATCTCCTAAAATAAGATCTGAAGAGGACGAGGAAGGATAAAGAAGCTGGTTGAAGGACATAGCACGATCCTCTGCTGCCAAGTCTGTGGCTGCTGTAGTGAATACAGATGGGACCAGGATGCCTGGAGAGCTGCTGGAGGAAGCCAGTGACCTTGGATTGGGCAACAAAAATGTCTCTGCTGTCGAACTCAACGGTTTTGATCCAAATGAGATATCCAGCATTTGGGATGTGTATTACAAAGCGGTTCAGAACAAAGGGATTGAAGCGAACTGCGGTGCTCTTGGTTGACTTGGTTGACAAAATGGCGCGTTCACAGACAAGAGGACTTGTAATCGATGTGTCTAGCTGGAGAGATAAGTGACGGCAGCCTTCCTAACAGCTGGGACTATTTCACAGAGGTCTTTCTAAACAACCAGTTTGCACAGGTTGCACATATTTGAGCCTTGTTCAGCCACTTATGGGCTTTTCTGCACCACAGTGAGTTGCTGATGGACCCTAGTTTGATTTGAGTTTCTTTGTTTTCATCTGAGGTCAGTTACATCAGGCCAGCTTGCACGTTAGGTTGTGTGAGATTATTGGCGACTGAGGGGGCCTCGGGGTCCTTCTAGGCGCTCAGAGGTCAAAAAGTAGGCCCCCGTTTCTGGAAAATATTCGGTATCCATTTCAGAGGCGAGGGCAGGGGTGAGCAGAGTGTGACGAGAGAAGGAACAGAGTGAGTGCACAGGCCACCGTTAAGTAACAAAGGCAAATAACGTCGAGAACATTAGACATGCAGTTTAGAGTGCATTAGAGTGCAGTTTAACCAGCATATAGGACAGACTGGATGCACTGTGAAGTCACAAGTTGTTAGTTATTATTGAGTATTTATCTTTATACTTGGAATTATTGACTTTTTGGCCACTTGGGGGCAGTGAGAACAAGTTGTGAGCACGATATTGGCATGTTAGTTGATGCAAATGTAAATCCAAAGCTCACTCTCTTTTAATAACTATTTTTAATTGACCCAGAGCCAACCCAGAGCCCACAGCGACATCTTCAAGCTGTTTGTTTAGTTTGACTAACAATCTTAAACCTACAGATGTTTAATGTGTTCATCGTCACAAAAGACAAAGAAAAGCAGCAAATTTTCATTTGAACCACTTGAAAAATGATCTAATCCAAATGTTTTGGCTTGAGTGATCAAACTAAAAAGAAAAAAAAATCACTTCAAAGCTGTTTCTTCTCCTCCAAACAGAAGTATTAATAATGACAACGCTGACAAAATACAGCTCTGTCAAAGCATTTTGAGAGAAAAATGCTCCAGAGTTCCTCGGTAAGGCATACTTGAGGTTGATGGACAAAGTTGGAGAAAATTTCCGTCAGGGTGATTCAGCATGAAGAGGCCCAGAGGAGCAGAAAGCATTTCTTCCTCCCAGACCCAAAACACACACTCAGACACACAGATGCATACACTAAAACAGACACCAGAGCACGCACGGTCATGTTGAGTCTATTGTCTCCATCACCATGACAGTGTCTGAATAACTTTCCAAGTGTAGCCTGAACAAAAGGCGCCAGGTAAGCATCCAGTAAAAGTGTGTGGAAGACTGTGTGTGTGTGTGTGTGTGTGTGTGTGTTTGTGTGTATTGTAGATACACTGTTTGAGATTAAAAAAAAGTCACGCTTATTTCAATATTATGTCCGGTATATGTGCAGACCATGAGAGGAAAGCTGGTCATGGACCACCGCTACAGTAGGGAGTCTGCTTACAACAAGAATAACATTTGAAATATATCATCTTGTATGCTTTAAAAAAATGGGACTCTTGGGTTGCACCTGCTTTCCAAAACCAATATGTTATGTAAAGAAGTCAAATCCTTTATGCGTTCAGGCATTATGAAGGAAAATGTTTAAGGAAACAGAAATTCAAGATGGAGTGAGTGAGTCGCGGGATTAATCTCGAGCGTCGCGTGATGATTATTGGGAGAGGAAACAAATATGTTCTGCTCCACAAAATGATGTTTACTTTCCGGACCTCTGACGATTCCTTTGCATGTGAAATACTAGATTGTTTTATCCGCTCAGGCTTCCAAAATCATCTAAACTGGAGAAGGGAAGAAAATCACTTGTAGGTGAACAGATACCCTCTAAAACTCACAATGAGGCGCCACATGCAGACTTAATGCTGTTTTACATTTACCGGTTTACCCTCGAGACCATATTCCGTGGATATATTGAGGTTTTCAATTAATAAAACATCATGTTTATGTGACCTGATAACTGCAAACAAACTGAAACAGGAACAGTTTCACAGAAGAGACATCGTCTGTGCTGCAGTTTGTTTTAAGATACAAGTTTCAGCTTAAACTCGAGTGATTATTAGAGGACTGAGAGAAACAGTGCTGCTCTTCCCACCACTCATCCTGCAATGTGTGTTATTGCAAAGCCTCACGTTGCTGTCCTGATTAATCGCTTCACAGATTTATGAGGTGCTATGCGCAATAATGGTACTGCCCGAATCCACAGCAGACAGACAAATCTGTTGTCTGGTGTCTGCGGATGTTCCTGTCTGGCCTCCATCTTATCAGGGCTTTTGGCTGGTAGGTGAGTCTGCTCCATCCTTCAGTCTCATCCGACCCTGCAGGAGGCCCTCTGATACCGAGGAGGAGGAGGAGGAGAAAGAGGGGCTGAATGCACGGACGGAGGGGGAGGAAATGATTAGGGGTGAGATGCCGGGAAGTGGCAGTCGCACGGACAGGAAACAGACACTTTGCTTATCATCTTATCACGGCTGGGTTCGGCCCCGGGGCCCGGATCAAAGAGGTGCACCTTGCTTTCATTTGTCGCAGTGGGACAGTCGGACACATGCTCCTGTTTTAGGGAGGTTTGAAGGGGAAACAGGATGGTGGGAAAGGAGCTCCTGATTCCTCTCCATGTTGTCTTTTTCTTATAGTTTTTGGCTTCAGTTTACTGCTGGTGCGAATCCACTGTCTTGTTTAAAATCTGCCCTGTGACTCAGCCTGGCTCCGGCAAGCAAATCTGTTTTCTAGAAATGAAACGGCTGAAAATCAGCCGCCATAGACAACATTTTCCAGCATCCAGGTGATGGATGGTGTTCATTTCCCACCGTAATTTGCTGCACTCTACATCTCATTACCGGTTATTCAGAAATTCAGGCTCGGGCTCCCAAACATCAGCATCAAATGTGTGTGCCTGCGAGTGGGTGTGTGTGCGTCAGACGGGCCAAGAATGAACAGGATCTCTGCAGCACATCTCCACGAGCCAAATATAAGCAACTCACACAAGCCTCATTTAATCTAATCGACAATGTTTTGAAAAACAATACCGCATATTTTGGCTGTGGTGCATCAGCGCTGATGACGGTGACGTTCCCCTGCCTGACACTCTGCTGGGGAGGTCTGCGGCTCTGGAGAGGAGCGTGATGGAAAGGCGTAAAATAGGGAGAAATGGAAGAAACGGCGTTGACCCGCTGGAATGAGACATGGGGGCCCTCACAAACCTAGCCCTCAATATTTGTTTCTCTTATTGTGGTCTGGCAACGCTCAATAAAGAAAGGCATCATCTCAAGTGGAGCCGTATGAAGTGTGACTGACAAGCGTTCAGCCTCTCTGAACCATCAACTTGGACTGTTTGTAAACTTAAATGGACAAATGTGGGCCGCGTTTTCGAACTGGAAAAACATGGCAGCTGTGCTCAAAAAGCTGTCAGACCTCTCCTGAACTATCCAGCGCAATGTGTTTCTGAATACTACCAGGTGAGACCTGGAACTTGCCGCTACTTTATGCCTGATTTTCCTTCTACGGTGACAATTAAAGCACTTGTTTACAAGGTCTGGAAGCCGGCGAGACTGTGCGCTAAATCCACTGTCGGTCTAAAATCATGCAGAAAGACAAGGGTTTGTGAGATTTGGGTCGGATTTACAAGTCTGGAGCTCTGTGCCGAGGACACAAGCACGCTGTTGATAACTGCGAGCACACATTGTACATTCTCATGCATGTTTACAGTCCATAACATGACCTCTCTGACTTATAATACGACAACCATGTAAAGACATGCAGCTGGTCCATAAAGCCTGTGTGTGTGTGAATAATGAGCATGAATGTGTGAGTTTCCTTGGTACGTTGGGCACTTGAGGAGTCACTGGAACTTTTCACTGAAGAAGCAGAGGAAAATAACCCACCTGCTAGTCCAACTTATACAGATTTCAGTCCCAGAAACACAGCGGCTGGCTGAGCAGAAGGCTCCTTTTATTAAGTGGCTAATGTCTGTAAACTGCTCTACGGTCTGCTTCGACCCGGATTTCAGGCAGAGCCTAACCAGCAGTCAGGTAAAAGCATTATTGTGGATAACCACCAGAAAGGGCCACATTCTTTCAATCAATTCCTCAACCCAAGGCCTTTTTCCCCTCTTTCTTACTTTTTTCCTCTCATTCTTCCATCTTTCTCCCACTCCTTTTCTCTCGTCATCTCTCTTCACACGCTGCCCATCTGTCTGCGTCTTATGCAACAACTGTGAAGGCAGACTGACACAGTGAAGAAGCCAAGTCCGGTTTAGCGCTTGTGTTTGTTTGCCAAAGACAGGCCTGCCTGCGGAGAGCGAGAGGGGGTTTTATCTGGCAACGCATGGCAACCCAGAGGCGAATCTTCAGCGCGAAGACAGATGATGAGACAAAAAACAAGCGGTGACGAGGACTTTTAACTGGCCGTTACACATGCGCTCGTTTCTCTCCCTGTATTTTTATAGCAGACGCTCGTATCCAAAGCAAGCTATAATAAATGCAACAATGGAAAAAGCCTCAACTCCTGGATCAACAAGATTACCAGCAACCAATAGAATAAAATGAAAGGCTCTGAGCCATATTGCCTTGAAGATATTTGGTCGTGTAAAAGGCAAATGCATGGAAAATAAATCAAATGGAAGCTAGAAAGAGCAGGAAAATGGATTGACTTTTTCAGGGCAATTACAGTAAGTAGAGAGGAAAGGAATATGAGTCCGCTTGGAGAAGGTGATGTGAACTACTTCTGTCCCAGGTATAGTACAGGAGTTATTCCTCTGGGGCCTGAAAACCTTTACTGAAAATCATCAATCAGCTTCTTTGTACGGCGGTCGTGAAAGTGCTGGAAAACTACGGCGTGGTGAGTGATGTCACCAGCTACCAGGTTATCATGTCTGAGGCGAGGTTGAGGAGAGACAGATCCTAAAATGAGACACTGTGAATCATCGTGACAAAGTGCTGCACTCTTAATAAACTCACAGCACATCACATTTACCCTCATCGACGTTATATCAGACACACAGACGCAGAATGACGCCGCCGGTTTGGGTGTTGAACTCTGTAGTACTGGCAGAGGTATTGAAACGTTTCAAATGATACCCCACATCCAGTTTGCTCCAAGCAAAGTGTCTGACAGACTCGACAGTGTCAGAACAACCTTTCCAAGTGGAATCTGGAGGGCTGCGTCTGACAGTTTTCGGTACTTTCCGAAACCAGCGATCCGACACTTGGCCGGTTACGCAGAGGTGACGCAGATATCTGCATATGAACAGAGAATTACACGCAAGAGACAAGATTTTGGTACCTGAAGTGTTCTGTTTGAGTTTTTTATTGACCAATCACATTCGAGACGGCTTTGGCCGCATGCAGGTAAACAGCCCATGTGGAGAGCAGAACAGGCAGAATGCATTGGCCAAGATGCTAATGCAAAACCCGCCAGCTACAGTTTGACAACAATTAAGCTTTTAGTAACTTTTTTTTTTTGCTCGTTAATTATTTGTGTATTTATTCTGCCTTAATGGTACCCCCGCCATCATTGGAAATAAGGGTATGCCCTCAATTCTTTGAGATTTAAACAAACCTTGAATGAATGAATGAACGAATGAATGAGTTGTCAAGGTCAAGTCAAGGTTCTTATCGGACTGTAAACACTGACCACTGCGCGGCAGAGGAAGTCTTGGCCTTGATATCCGTTATCTGGATGTCCGCTGGCTACACCGGAAGCCCTGAAACACTGGCCGCTGCCCACAGAGGCTAAATGATCGTCAGACAATAACCAAAAGGTAACACTAAATAAACTATTTGCCTTAACTATGTGAAACAAAAACAAGCCTTAGCACCTACATACATTGATGTGTTAGTGTGTGATGTATTAGGTGAAAAGAGAGACAGCAGACAGACAGACAGCTAAGAGACAGCAGAGAGACAGATATGAGGAGTGCTGGAGGAGAGCCCTGTCTCTACATGCACGGCTGGTGGAAAAATGTCTCTTTTAATGGATCCCAGCTTTCTGCAGCACTTAGGACAGCCAAGACCAGCCAAGGGAATAAAATATGGCATTATTATTATTACACTGCAATTATCAATTATCCTCTCCCTCCCTTACTCTCACTGTCTGTCTTTCTTTCTAACACAGACGCACGCAGAGCTGCATACACACCTAATTTTCCCTTGAAGCCTTCGATGGGTACGGGGAGAACAAACATACGCAGGCACGTGCGTGAGCAAAAGTGCAAAATCGCTAATTACATGCAGACACACACGCCGCAAAATTTCTTAATTCAACACACACCGAGACGGTTGCCCGACAGTTCAGCCGGGACACGATGACAGGCGGATACGCGCCTTGTAGATTAGTGTTAGCAGGCCCATCTTTTATGCAGCTAACGGAAAGAGACGACAAAAGCTCCTTTTTTTCCTCTTTCCAGTCGCATGCAGAAGATAAAACCCAGAGATCAGGTGATAAATCACAGATGGCCTGGGTTGTTTTTTTTTTTTTATATATATATATATCACTTCCTCGATCATGTGAAGACACGGTCAACGTCAGACAGAGTCTGTCAGGTGCGGGGTGGCTTCTGGAGCACCGGTCCATCCGCTGCGTCTCGGCCTGCGTATCTGCTAGGCTCATCTATCTTTCCAAAAAGTCTCAGCTCTGTGTAGGCTGCACGTAGCTCTCTCATTACTCATACGTGGCTCAAGTCGGACTCTGACCGTGCAGATGCCATACTGGAAAGAAATATAGGAGTATTTGTTGGCTACGATAAGTGAATAGCAGAATTCAATTCAATCTTTTATTCTAATCAGACCTTGAAACAACAACTGTTGGAAGCCTGAGCAGCAGTAAGCCCTGCTTTTCTTTTTCTTTTACTAATGCCTTCTTTGGCTGATTTAGACTACTACATCACTTGATAAATCACCCACAACATTCTGAGTGTTTGTGAATAACGATAAGGCACTAAAGTTCCCCCAGAAAGCCTTTTCTTGGTATTGTTCTGGTCTTTAGCAGTTGGGACGCAGCCAGCGGCCCCCTTATCAGCACTTAACGAAGGAGGGCGAGCTGAAAACCTGTCCTGAGGGCCAAGCTTTCAGCGCTAAGCCGGAGGATATGGTCCAAGGCTATTAGCTTTAAACAGGGATGGAGTGAGGGGTGAACCTGCCAAGACCGAGCTTACCTGCCCCTTTGGTCTGTAAAACTTAGCTGACGTGAATGTTCTTTTGATCTACTGTGCATTCATGGAAAGTCAGTGCCGAAGCATCAAAGTGAGATCGGTTACTGAATATAATGTTGTTAAAACCGATGGTAGTTATTTTCTCTTTGATGATCACTGACTGAACGTAGTCTTCAACAACCTTTTTATTCAACACCACGTCCCTGACTTGAAGCAGCTGATGCTGCGGACAAGCAGCTGTTTCTTCACATGACTGTATGAGGTTTTCTGACTTCAGCGCACCCAGACAGGCTATTCTGCATTTTTGTCGTGATGTCTTTCTATCTGTGTGGATGCAACAACTATCAAAATAAGAGATAACAGCTTAGCAACAGGCTGCAGAATTACTTGCAGACCCCGAAAGCACCTGACTCTTGCCATGTGTGTAATTAAAACAATGCTCGGTGCCTCACAGACCTCCTCACTGAAGGCAGATCTGAGGCAGGAGCTGAGGTGTGTGTGTTTACACAGGATCAGCCCATATACCACCAACACAGCTTTCACAGCTGGGCTGCTTGGACTTGATGGATGAACTGAGCCATATGCCATCAGTGCATTTGTGTGAGTGAGTGTGTGTGTGTGTGTGTGTGTGTGTGTGTGTGTGTGTGTGGGGCTGGGTGTCAGGCAACTCAAATCAACAAACCATAAACAAGCTAACATTCTGACCCCTTGTAATCCCACATGACCCCCCCAAATCCCTGCCTCCACAAGAAATTCAGCCTTACAACCTTTAAGGCTTCTGTTTGGGAGCCAAAGCTGTCACGAATAATGAAACTAGGTAAAACCCGAACATTGAAGCAATTCACATAAACCCAGAAGGTTTAGTGTTACGTACATACAGTTCATTTCTGTGTACACATGGGTTGCACTGTGCAGGTCTTTATGAGTGTCTGTGCTCGCTCTTAATGGTATTTTTATCACTGGAAACTCCAGAACAATTAGCCGGCAAGTGGCTTCCCCTCGCTATCTGCTGGGGTGTAATTTAGAGGAAGCGGGAGCAGCAACAGCAAGGCCACGCAGGGCCTCATTAACATCAACCTTACTGAGCCACAATCACTCCCTGCACACACGGCAGGCTGCAGACTCATTGATACACACACACATTCAGACACTGTGCAGTCACACATATAGGAAATGTCTCTAAAAAGCAAGGCCAGATTCATTATTATGATGTAAAGAAAATTAGGAAACTTAAACAGCTGCAGGCACATTTAGACACACATGACTGCCTGACTGACATTAATATTCATTTTATGGTTTGGTGTGACTCACCGCTGCCCTCTGGAAGGCTCCCTTGGTGTAGGTGCCCCCTCCTCTGTAGTTGATGGCCGGGATCTCCTGGTTGAACAGGGAGCACTTGTGCTGGTGGGACTTGGGCGCTGAGATGTGGTCCACCCTCGTAACTACGTGGGTCTTGGATGAGAAGGTGACCAACGCCACCCGCGTGTCCTCTGGCGCGACGGGGAAGTCGGACAGCATCTTGCGCACGAACCTCAGCTCGCTCAGGAAGTTATTGGCTCCCACGCTGGACGACTCGTCCACCAGGAAGACCAGGTCCAAGCAGGAGCTCTTCTCCCTCAGCTCACGCACGTTTCGCTTGAAAGCCTGGCCGAGGCGCTCCACTTTGCTCTCCGCGCTCTCTGACAGGTTGCCCGCTGATGAGGAGGTGGTCAGGGGTGACATCTGCCTGGACCGGCGGGACTGCAGCCGAGGTTGGGACTGTTGGGCAGCTGGCCAGGCTGTGGTCCATACATCCAGGATGCATAAGACCATAATGCAAATAGTCCATGATGGTGTTAAAGAGTACCTTTGAAGAAACATAGTGACAGTCAGCACAACACCTGTGCTGAAGATGGATTTTGTTGAAAAAAAAAGAAGAAAAAATTGACAACGTGGATCCTCTTCTCAGGAGGAATTCAGAGAGGATAAATGCGTCCTATGCCTGCGTCAGCATGCAGGATAGCAGACAGCAACAGTTCAGTGCAGAAATCTTCAAAAGCATAGCTGGAGATGAGGAGTCTTCTCCTTTCATTCAAAACGTGCCTCTGTCCATCTGCCTCCCTCTCTCTCCAGTGGAAGAAAACTCCGGTCCCGTCTGGAAAAATGTTTAGACTTGCTCACAAGGTATCTGCCTGCCTGCCTTTTCTGCAAAAATAAATCAGAATCTCTGGCTTTTTCCTTGCTTTTTGTTCAGCCTGTGTGTATTAATGCACTGTTTGTAGCTTGTAGATAAATCTACATGTCCTTTATCTCTCCTTCTTCCTGCCTCTTCTGTCAGTCAGTCTTTCAGTGCATCAGATCCAAAAACACCCCGAGCCTCTTCAGTCCTCTTCGGTCCCGGTGTGCTGCCCCTCAGTGCTCCTGTTTTGCCTGTGTGACGCTCCTGCCTGCACCGTCAGCCAAGCTCCGAATGCTTGTTCCCCTCTTCTCCCCAAATCATTTAAAAAAAAACACACACGGAGGAGAAGGAGGAGGAGGAGGAGGAGGAGGAGGAGGAGGAGGAAAAAGTTGAGAGACAGAGAGAGGCTGAGGGGAAAAAAGGGGGCAGTCCAGTCGTGGCCGTGAAGTCATTTTTTTCCCCTTCATCTCCCCTCCTCCTTTTCTCCCACCTCCCCCTCTCCCTATCTCTTTCTGTGTCTCTCACCATCCCCCCACACCCCCCCCCCACTTTCTCTCCCCCTTTATCTATCTATCTCTCTCCTCCTGATTGGGGTGAGGCTCGATGTCAGCGCAGCGCCATGCCTGTCAACTTGTCAACACCCCCCCTGCCCAACCTATCAGCAACAGGCGTGCGATAAACTCTGTTTGTCCACACGTGCACGTGCTGCACACCGTGCACAGAAGGTAACATCAGAACGAGATCAAACAGATGAAAAACCCAGATTTGAGAAGTAATATCAGACAGATGCAGGACTTTGGAGGGATGGACTGGACCCTGAGCTGTGCTTCAGAGTCAGGAAGCGGTTAAGTCTGCTCTGGATGCGTGCTTTGTCAAATCATCACTCTTTTAGTAACCATCACTTCCTCTCCCTCCACCCCTCTCTCACTATCTTGTTCAAGAAATAAAAAAAAGAGGAGGGGAGAGCTGCCCTTCTCGCTCTTTGGATTTGTCTGCTTCTTCCTGCACCACGGGGATTCACACACTCTTTCACTGCGCTGCTTTCCAACATCTCCTCGGTCTCTTCTGGCCTCTCCCTCTTTCTCCGTCTCTCTCGCCGCTGTCGTGTTTTCCTTCAGCGATTTTATCTGTAACCAAAACAAAGGCGGCCGGTGTTACAGAGGCACACTGCGCCTATTAAACCGAAAAGGCCTTAGATTTACAGCAGAGGAGCGGGCTTCACGAGGAGCTGCGGAGAAGGAGGAGGAGGAGGAGCGCAGAGAGAGACAGAAACAGGACGAGGAACAGTTAATGTGAAGTGAGGGAGATCAAGAGAAGGAGATGCACTCCATGTCCAAAAGTATGAGGACATCCATATGTGACTGTAGAACATCTCATTCCAAACCCATGAGCGTTAATCTGCTGCTGCTGCTACAGTCGCCTCCATTGTTCGGGGAAGCTTCTGGAGCCCGGCTGAATTGATTTGCTCCCATTCACAGTTAGCGAGGTCAGGCACTGAGGTACAGCTCGCAGTCAGCGTTCAAATCCATCTGAAAGGTGCTGGATGGGGCTGAGGTCAGGGCTCTGCGCAGGCCAGTCCTGCTTTTCCACGCTAAACTCAGAAAACCACGCCTTCGTCAGCCTCGCTTCGTGCACGAGGGTAGCGTCCTCACTTCTCACAAAGTCTGAAAGCTGCTATTGTCTAAAACTTGACTGTATGCTGTAGTGTTGAAAGAATGTCCCCTGACCAGAACGAGGGCTGCAGCCAATGATTATTTGCATGATCAATTAATCATTCGGTCTACGAAATGTCAGAAAGTAGTGAAAAATTACCATCAAACTACCCCAGAGCCTGAGGTGGTGTCTTTAAATGTCTTGTTTTGTCCAAAACCCAAAGAAATTCAATTTCCAATCACATCTTGGAGTGAAATACCGCAAAACATGTGGCGTTTTTGCTTGAAAAATGACTTAAACGATGAAACGATTGTCAAAACAGCTGCAGATGAACGTTATGATGATCGATCACAACTAAGATTTCTAGCCTGAGCCACTGAAAACAGCCCCAAACAACTCAAAGGTAAGCGAGCGGGGGGTGTCCAGACACGTTTGGCCTTATAATTGTATAGAAAGAGAGACAGAAAACAAAACTTGAATAAGAAATAAAGAAGCAAGAGGAGGTGACAGAGACAATAAAAAAGCAGAAAGTTCACAGAGGGTGTGTGTGTGTGTGTGTTTCCACCAGAGCAGTCCAGTGCAGCCAGTCTTATACTATTAGCCACAATGACACACACTCAGGCACACAGAGTGTTTATTAGGCTGTATAAGCCAGGCTTTCATTTAACAGCACTGGAAACTTCTGCAGCGGAGAGGTGGGAATAGAAAGTATCGTCATTCTGGCCAGATAAACTGGCTGAGGCACAAACACACATATAGAAACTAAACACACACGCATGCACACAATGACCCAGATCTACACACGGATGCAAACAGAGACACACACACTCACTCTCGCTCTCACACATGCTGAAAGGGGGATGAGCACAGCTGTGACTTCCTGCTTTTTGGCACTGGAGACCCCTCACCAGACTTTCGTGGGGGTCCCAAGGGAGACAGGGGGTTGGTGGATGGAGAGGAGGCTTGTGAGTGTGTGTTGATGGGGGGTTGTGTGCTGGTCTTACTGAATATTCAAGCAAAATCTTTGAGGGAATATGTCCTCTATGTACTGTACAAGGCTTCTACAAATATATCTGCAAAATCTGAGTGCAGATTTAAATAGTTTTGTGATGTTTTTAATCCTAAGTACAGTTAAGAAAATCAATTTCCATCAGCAAAAAGGTAAAACAATTACACCGAAGGCTTTCTTATGTTTCCTTCAGCTCTCAAGTCATGAAGCAGAAATGCTTTCGTTTTCCTCTTCAGTTAGAGTCAAACTGTGCAGCGAGGCAACACAAAGCATGCAGCCGCCTAGTTAGCAGAGTCTAAACCATTTACAGTCCAAATAAAGCAGTGGAAATTGTCATTGTTGAGAGATATAAAATCAAACAAAATACAAAAAGACAGAGCAAATAAGCAGACGTACGCTCGTTCAGTTTGCCGCAGATCAAATTTAATGCCTGCCTTTCTTAAATTCCAGACAATTTAAGGCTCCTTTTTTAGACCGGGGCTTTCAAAAACAAAAATCAAGACTTTTTAAGGATCTGCGGGAAGCACTGTGAACACAGGACGAAGGATGTGTGCTAAGTTTCACATGCCATGTTTGCAAACACACACAGCTAGGAATTATTGGCCAGAGTGCAGAAAGAAAGAGCAGATAAGAGAGCGAGCCACAGAATCTGAGAATAGCTTTTTCCCGTGGTTAGCGCTCTGACGATGCTTACACACGTGGACAAAAATACTATCTGATGTACTATCAAATGATTGATCTGACTGCTGACTGGAGAAGAGGGAGGTAAAATTAGAAGTCATTAAATCTGTGCTAAAGAAATGTGAAGACACCTTTGCTGACTCAAGTCAAGGACTCTACGATGGTAATGGATGTCAGATGATGACCCCTTTATTCCCCTTCTCTCTCTCTCCTGACTCACCTGTTCTCTCACCTGTCTGTAATCGCGCCACGGCAGGCTGGAGCAGCAGATACAGTAGCTACAGGTGACAACACATTCCCCGTATTTCCTGGCATTTCTAGCCTAAAGGATGAAGCACATATCTCAGTGGGAGAACGAGGACCTTTCCAAAAAATTCCTTCACGGCTCAATTTGATCTAAAAGCAGGTTTGGACTGGATTTGCACATTAGTCTCTCCACATCTGCATGATTTATAGTAAATGTGGACTTTGCATAAGGAGTATTAGAGTATTATGTTGAGTTTATTGGTGCTACTGTTTGTTTGAACACCAATAATAATTCCTGGCCTTTCATTACCTCTGATCAGACCTGAAACAATGAGCAATGAAGGACATTTATTGAGCACCAAACATTCTGTTTCCAGCTTCCTCAATGTGAAGATTTGCTTAATTTCCCTGTTTCATATTGTGGTACATTGAATATATTTAAGATTAGACTGCTGGTCTGACAAAACATGACATTTCAACACGCCACTTATGATTTCTGGGAAATTGTGACGGCTATTTTTCACAATTTTATGTCATTTAATAGACTCATTAGTCATTATTACAGAAATAAACAAACAGCTTATTGTTTGTTGGAGGTCTTGTGTTTATTTCAATAGTTTTAATGTACAGATTTGTATTGATTTCTGCACAGTTTGTGTTACATGTTGTATACTAGCGCGTTTCATGCATTTGGGTCAAGGGAACTACAATTGTGAACTTCATTTCCCATGTGTCTTTGCGAGAAGAAACACAGGTGAGCTCTGTTTGAGGTCTTGAGCTTTCATCAAACATTTGCCTTGATGAATGTCTACAGTCTGAAGTGTTGAAAGCTTTCACTTCTTAATGAGTGTAAATAAAAATGCGTCACGGACATAAATGTTAACATTAACGTTAATTTGAACCTGTTTGTTACCTGGTGCTGTTCCTGCATCTACCACAAGTTTATTTTCTAGATATTTTAACACTCCTGTACTCCCACGTTTTTGTTCAGGGTAGGCAATGGTTCATATTTAATTATTACTGCCCCTGCTTCGCTTGAAAGCGACCCAAAACTGCCAATTTCGTCAGTTTTCCTGCTCAAGTGCCTGTTAGCTAACTGCTAAAACTAGGATTGGCCTTTGCTGAGCGACTTGGACTGGAAGGGAAATGCTTTCTGGTTGTATTCAAAGCTAATGTCATCATTTAGAAATTTTACAGAGTGCTGAAGACGACCAAGTGGAGCCACCACAGACCCGGAAGAACAAAGCGTTCACCCTTTAATGAGCTCGTTCACCGCATTTAGCTAGCTTAACGGTCTTAACGACTTAATTAGCAGCGCCAGGCTAACGTAAACCCAACAAAGCCTGTTTAACTGCCGACAACTAAATCGACACACGAACTATAAACCTCACCCTTTTGGTAGTTTTATCCATGTCCCTTAGTGGTAAGTTTAAATTAAAAGCTCACTTACCTTTAACTGGAAAAGTACCTCTTTTTCCAATCCGCACATACGTTCCTACAGAGTTATGTTACACTGCCCTCTGCAGGCGGCGGGATGTCAGTACACTATAAATGTGTGCAGGATGCTATGACACACTGCGGTCGCTAGGTGGCACACGACTATAAATTTGTGTGAGGGCTGACAAAACGAGGATGGATCAAACGACTGTGCTTTATTTAGTGAAATCTCCTAAATTTAAATACCCACGTCTTCATGAACAAGACATGAGAATTTACCAAGCAGATGTGAAAGATGCTGTTGAGTTGCATGATGGGAAGTGTGGAATCCAGTGTTTTTCGATTCTCGCCCATATAAAAATCAGAAAATCAACATGCAACAGGCTTATAGTGCATCAATTTTGAATATTCTCAATGTGTCTAAATGTGTGCAACCAGTTGTTTTACATACAATATTTAATAGTATAATTAACAACAAGTAATAATAATTGAATAAATAAAGGAAACAGCAACTCTAGTTTATCTTACTTCCCTGATGGAGTTGAACTCAAATGTTTCAGTTCAGCTGTTTAATTTTCGGATCCGATATACAGTTAAGTTGACTTGTCAAGTTCTATGACATCTATAATGTTTCACAACCTGATGCTTTTTCATAATTAAGAATAGTGATTGGCAGTTATGTAATGTGGATGTGAGTCTGGGTCTTTGTGGGTCTCTGAGAGAGTCATGCAGTGCAGTGTTGACCAAAGGAGGAAGTAAGACTGAGCGCACATGACAGCATCGCATCTGCTGAACAAGACGCGTCACATTTTGCTCTGGTTGCTAGTTTTATAAATAAAAAACTCAGCAGCTGTCAAAGCATTATTTTGTAAGAGTTCAGCATGTCTGTGGTCGCGGCCCTCATTTCCTGCATAATCTCTGTTCCCCGCAGAGGAGATCAGATTGATAACGTGGTGCATCGTTATCATCACAGGATAAAATGTGTTTTTTTGTTCTGCAGCTGCAGAGTGTCAACCTGTCTTTTTGACCAGAACTGCTAGATCATTTGTGGCACATTATGCCGCTGCCATAGTTTGCATTGACCCTCTTTTTTGGGTCTGCTGGGTCTGATTATCCTCCAGTCTATTCGGACCAGAGTCCCTTTCACACCAACTCTTTCTCTTATTTCTGTAGAAAGCTAATTTATGGACATCAAATTTGGGTTTTCCTCGTCCAATAATTCAGGATTCAGTTATTCTTATTCATTGATATTGCTTTAAATGTTTTCCATTCATTTTTACTTTGTTTTTATATGATGTGAACGGGGATATGAGTGCACCCTTTTGAGGCATTTTAGCCAAAATTTGTTGCTGTAAAACAAACAAAACAGCTGAAGAATTTAGTGAGAGCAGCTAAATCAGATTTCACAATCGTGAATCTGTTCCTGCAGCCTTGCACATTGCTGACGGCCTGACATTATTTTTGCCTCATAGTTTTTTCTCATTAATAAATCTGCGCAGACAGATGCGGATGGTCAAGCTTGGCACAGAAATAGGCTGCAGCTTGTGGGGTTGTGTGTGCGCTCCTGCATCGTCATGCAGAATATCAATACAATATGTCTGCACGGCCAAAATGCATCTAGTTTGTAGCTGAAGTTTTGTATGAATTGTTTGTGGGTGAGACATAAAGCCGTGTGAGATGGCAGGGGTAAAAATAATGGTTTAATGTTAAGCTGAGACTATTTATAGCCTGGGCTGCACTCACACGCAGCGTAAATATTTTATAAGTCCAAGCAGCCTGCAAGAAAGTGACGTCCTTGAGGTAGAAAATGGACCCGCACACACTCACAGATTTATTGTCCTTTACTGAATAACCTCACACATGACGATCAATAGCTGTACCATCACAAAAATCAGGCGATCCTCCTGAATAACTCAGGTTTTGGTAGCCAAAAAGGTTCCAATCAATCAATACATAAAGTCTGTTACAATATGTTGTGCATCATGTCATATCTTAAATTGTCCTACATCCACAAACGTCCAATCAGTGACCGTCGTCCCTTAAGATTGCCCCGAGCAAGCGATCAATCATTCAGCCATCCAACAAAAACAAACCTGAAAGCCAATTAAAACATGTAAATGTGAAGATATTAGCATTCATGAAAGGCACTCTGGCATGCAAACGCTTTAATTCTCTGTGTCGCTCTGCCTCACCTGCACACAGTTGCACATCTGGGAGCTGAGCGGCACAACAGCTGGCTGCTGCAGGCCACTGAAATGAATATGTACTGAAGTGTTGGGTGACTGTCCTCAGACGAAGATAGATAAATGCACACACACGCACAAACACACACACCACGCGGGCTGTTTGAGACAGAGGGAAAGTGTCGTCGTGGGAAAGGTCCACAAGGAAGAGAGGTGTGAGATTCCACACCTCCACACGAGCGATCGATCATGTAGTGCGCACGCACGCACGCTCACATCAACGCACATGAAAGCAAACATAAAAATATGCAAATACAGGAAGTCAGCATGCCAACGGTCCCGCTCTACCTCAGTCTGTACTGTGAAATGCACATATAGTCCATTTTTTAAGCAGAAAATGTCAAAACAAAGGTCCAATTCTGAGCTTTTTCCACAACTTTTTTCCACGTCTCCATCTGCCCGCGAGGCAGCGAAAGCTCCGGAAAAAGCTGAGATTTGGGCCTTGAGTCAAGATTATTTTTGTCAATGAACTTTAAGTCCAGCACACCCTTTTTTTTATACAAGTGCCACCAATAACATTAACAATGGCTCCATTCTGTTCAAGTGTCCCAGTAAGCCAAGAGTGTGAGCCAGCATGCACAGCACCGGCACCCTGAAACTGAAGCAGATAAATGGAATTCAGCCATAACTCTTATTGTTGACACCTGTGCTCTTCTTTCTGGGACACATCAGTGAAAAAGACTTATTGTTGATTGCATGATATGACTGAACCGAAATGAAACATTAAAGATATTGAAACTATATTTGCAGGAGCCACCATCAGACATTTATTTCTGGCTGTAATTGAGCAACTAAACAACCAAAATCCTCAAAATAAGTACCACAGAGACACGTTTGGGGCCCCCTGAGGGTTTGGGGGCAATGCAGCAGTTGTCCACTTGGACACACAGCTCTGGACATATTGTCCTTCTGCACATCTGTACATTTACACTGTCCGCACCAGTTGTAGTTTCCTCTGTCCTCAAGCAAAGGCAAACGTCGCTGACAAAGTGGGTTAACAGAGGAGAAGATGTGAGAAAAGAAGGGAGGAAAAAACACTGAGGGTCGAAAAATGAAAGGAAGCAGCGAAAGGAGAAAGAAAGACAGGAGACGGAGGACAAAGGGAGGCGTAAACTACAGGAGTAATGGGCAGCACAGCGAGGAGAAAGGGGGAATACACGCTGAGAGCGAGCGATTCCATGAAGTGGAGGAGGGAGGCAGGGAGGAGCGGGAGAGAGTAAGATGAGGAGGTCAGTTCTTGAAGCAGTGTGAACTGGATTCAGCCAGACTTCCATAAAAACAGCCTCGTCCAGGCACCGCTGACAGTCGGGGAGGGGCTAGGCCGAGGGAAAGGAATATGAGAAATGCATGCATGCACACACACACACACACACACACACACACACACACACACACACACACACACACACACACACACACACACACACACACACACACACACACACACACAGACAGACGCTGTGAAAAAGAGGATCCTCTCTGGGTCGCCCCTTGTGAAAGACACCAGAGCTTTTAATCTGTACAAGCCATCACGCTCTGAAAGAGGAAGTTGTGTTTTGAAGGGTCGCCTCGGAGGATGTGCGAAAACACAAAGGCACACTGCGCTGTGACAAACTCAGCTGCTGGCTCAGCTGATCGGCATTACTACACGGCCAAGCCCTTGTTATTCTAAAGGGCTGGGATGCTGAATGAGGAATAAGATGCACAGAATTTAGGGAAATAAAGCAGCTTTGTGAGACTTGAAATCTGTGACATAGTTTGGACGTTTCCTTTGGTCTGCATCTTGTTTTCTATGCATGTGGCTATTTTTAAGCAGAATTGTTTACATTACACTTAGATAAAGCAGCCTTTGTCCCAGCGGGACCCTGCCTGGAATAATGACTAATGAAAGTCAACAGCGATATTAGGGATCTGGGTAAACAGAGAGCCGGATGAGAAACATAAAGTGCGTCAGCTGTGGTGCACTTTGGAGACGAGCGATAAAACCAGCCAGACAAGTTCAGACTGGCCTGAGTTTTAAAGCACAGATGTACACAAGGAGAGCAGTTTATAGCGGCTGAGCACATAAGGACCTGTACATGAGAAACAAATCAACAACAGCAGATCAACAGTCAGAGCTGACTTTAGACTCTGACCTTTAACCGCTTGTGCTTTTACTTTGGAAGGAGATTATTTTTAACGGCAGGGCAGATCAAGTCTGTCGAGTTCGAGTCTGGACTGCTTTGCAACATGACAACAATGTGAATTTGGCAAATAACGCAGATGATGGATGACACAATTTAAAGCTGCATTAATTGATTTTTTTTGGCCACTTGGGGGCAGCACAACAAGATGTAAACACAATGTTAAGTTGGTTAGCAAGCAGTTAACATCCAGCAGACATGAAGCGATCACAGCATTTATTTCTTTTGCCTCAGTTTTGGTCTCCACCAGCTCCTGGGGACAATATGTAGTTCTTCAGCTGTTTTATGCTCGTCTGTAGTTCACCAGCTAGTCGCTAATGTGGTGAGACCGAACCAAAACATGAACCTTCTGGGACATAAAACCAAAACAATTAGCTGAAAGATGCTAAAACAGTCTGCAGTGCTAAGAGGAGCTGCAGAGTTAAGTTTTCTTTGGGTTTAGGTTAACTCCTTTTCACATTACACACTCAATGGATCCATTGTTTATATAAGCAAATATTTATTAGTGCAGCTTTAAGCAAGTTTTGAGAGTAAAAAAGCACTTTTGCTCTTTATCGCTAATTTCCCCCATTGATGACAACAGTACTTAAATCATATTAAGGCTTAAAGTTCTGCATAATTATGGACATGGCCGCTTTAAGTGACAGCAGTCAGGCTTCATTCGGCCACCTCAGCTCCACCTCTTTGCCCATTTTTGATGCGCCCATTTTTCAATAAGATGCATGCACGCATCATTTGAAACATGAGAAGAAGAATAACAGCTCTTGCAGATCCTCCTCCTCATCTCTTCATCTCATGGATGCTGAATAATAACAATTTTTCAGGTTATAGATCCTCTCTTCAACCTAAATCAGCGCTCTCGAACACATTGTCCCAGGAACTCATATGTTTCTGGGCACGTGGTAAACACAAGGCTCCGATTACAGTCTGCGCTCCTCTGCTCAGAGCCCCCCCTCACCGCCTCCTCTTCTGGCCCTTCAATCCCTTCTTTCAACCCTTCTTCTTTTCTCCAACTCTCGCTGTAAATTCACACATCCCTCCCTTTCTTGCGGAGGTCACAAGCTTCTTCACTTTCCAAATATTTTTCTCCCCCCCGACCTCCTTCTCCCCCTCTGCACACTCCTCCTCTCATGCCCCTTCCCCTTGTTGAGCAACCCCATCTTATGTTACTCTAAATAAGTGTTTACAGACATACGGGTATGAATAAACAGTGTGTCATGCACCTGAATGAACATGTGCTCGGTCTCCTTTGGGACTGGAAGGCACGGAGGTTTCCAGGAAAACAATGGGCGGTGACGCATCCACACTGGTGTCATCACCATGCTCCTTATATGGCATTAATATGCAAAGGGTCTCGTCTCATATGTCTGAAAACATACTTCAGCATATGTACACTGACATACAGTATATCTGTCGTAATGTGAGGTGCTTTTGTTTTCACAAGTTGCTTTGTTGAAGTGTTATTCTTTGTTCTGTACTCACATGTTTCTTATATGAGGAAACCTGGAGATGTTTAGTGGTTTTGGGGTCTGTGCCATCAAACACAAAGAACTGTTTGCATGTTTGGTATTAACAAATGTTACGCTGTGTTCCCTGAGACAGATGGGAACTTTTTCTTCCTCACCCTCCTCCACCTCTTTCCTCACCCTCCCGATATCACCCTTTAGTCCCAGCTTAAGCTGGTTTTGACTTGTGCTCCTCGTTGATCGGCTGATGCCAACGCACGGGGCTTAAGGCTGAAAGGCCTTTGTTCTCCTGGCATCACTCAAGCCCGATCAAATTACGCACCGGATCGTTTTTCACTCTGCATTTTTTTGCGTGCAAATCTGCAACCTGTATTTTGAGATCCTGAATAGGCCTCTATAGGTGGAGAATTGAATTTACTGTAACCAGAGGAAACCGTGATCAGACAACAATGAGCAGAGTCTCAGATGAAATAAAGGTGGAAAGACATGCCTGAAGAGGAGACAATACCCTAAACAGATAATAAAACGCCCGTCCATTAACGGCTTATCTCAACCATCTGAAACCATCACAGTCAAAGAACTCCTCTGACCCCTTCATCAAATTTCATAATGGATAACAAACAACTTCTCCAATGAATATGCAAATACTCAACAGCCGTTGCACTGTGGTATCATCAAACACTTCATTAATTGCCTCTCATATCTTTGTCTCTGTCTCTCTTTTGCCTACATCAGCTGGTTTCTGTTTAACAGAACAAAATCTGAACTAAATAAGCAAATGGTGCAGGACATTAAAGACACACATACACTGAAAGAAGAAAACAGTTCACATTAGGGACTGTCCCTAAATTATTAGGGAGTGTCAGAAAAGGGGGAAGGGAGAGTATTAAAAAAAAAAGAAAAAAGAAAAAAGATGGTTTTGCTAATGTTAAGCTAGCTTTGTCACCATGGGGGTTAAAGTTACAGAGTGATAAAACCAACATTGACTCTCAGGTCAAACTTCCTCCTCTGCTCCTTCATAATAACTATGACCACTGGAGGGCTTTGTCACTTGAACGTAAACAAGTATTTTTGGGGGTGTTTTGGCATAAAATGGCTTATAATGCTGAGGATCAAAAATGTTAGAATGAGCACTACTTACCTGCTCCAGTAATGTTCATACAGTCCTTTCAGGGAAAACAAAACAGGATGAAAAGCAGCACTGGATTCTTGAAGGAACACGACAAGAATATACAACTAAAATATACTATGATTAGTACTTAGGCTTGAATTGCTCTTTTACTTTGGAACGAAACACATTTGTGTTACTTCCATTCAAAAACACCCACAGTCACACGGTGGTTATTAACATACTGCATGCTCAGCATCCTGTTCAGGGGTACAGAGAGAGCAGAGGCTCAGTGCATTAGTGAGATGAACTCTCATGGCTCTGGCCCACTTCCAGGTTCTGTAATCACAGTTATCAGGAGGGATCTCAGCGTACTTTTTCTCTCAGGTTTCCTCTGCGAGAACCCACTGGTGTCTGTTTTTAACAAGCAATATGTCTTTCATCTGTCACTTAATTGACGTCTGCTGCATCTCACTTGAATGAAACACCATCAGCTCGGCAATAAAACCTTCTGTGACTTAGTCTCAGATTTCATCTCATGATCACTGTGCAGACTAAAAATTAATTGTACATTTTATTACCACGGGTGAGAACAGCTTCAGCTTCCTGGACATCATGAGCTGTTTCTGATGCAGGTAAACTGAGAGGATGGTGCATGCTGCTCGCAGTAGATGTAGAAAGATGCAGTGGATGTAGATGATCTGAGCTGTTTATGTGACATATAGTCTCATTCTTGTCTTTTTCTTGTCACTCCTGCAGAGACTGAAACATTAGTTTGACGCACTGATTCGATGGATATCTTGACTGTGAGCAGGAACCTCCTTTTCTACCAGCCATTGAGCCTCTAAAGCTAAAGGGGGCTGAAAGGAATAGCTAAACATGACTACAGGCAGTTAGCTTAGCTTAGCATACAGACTGCAACAAGGTGGAAACTGGTAGCGCTGTAAGCAGCAAAAACCAAAGAGTAAAAAAGTCAAATTTTGGTGTTACATGTGTGCTGGACAACTTCCTGGCCAGGAGCATTTACTTCCTGGAGTCGCTGCTGGTTGCCTGGCAACTTCACAGTGATGATAAAACTTGGAGACGACACATGAGTGTTTCTTTTTACCGATGAAACAACCAGATATAAAGTGTCAATTAGGGAGCTTAGTGGTTTTGTTACTTTTCCACAGAACCAGACTTTCCAGTCTTTATGCTAAGCTACGCTAACTGGCTGTAGCGTGGCATTGATCTTCTTATCTTACTCTTGGCATGAAAGCTGATAAGCTTAATTCCTAACATGTCAAACTCTGCCTGAAAAGCATCTTATGGCTCAGATCAGTCAGTGCCAGTGAAAAGAAAATATGTAATTTCACGAAACCTGAGAGGAAACCTGCACAGCTTATCTTCCCAAAGACGACCACGCGGTTCCTGATGTTTCCGTGTATCTCTTTCACTTCATGTTTGCTCTTGTGATCGCTAGATTTAGATGTTTATAGCTTGAATAACCTCTTTCAGTAAGTCTGTCTTCACACAAGTCATAGTTTTGCCCCATCAAACGCAGATCCTCCATGTAGATGCACTCTGCTGAAGCAGCCATTACTGTTGGTGCTACAGCCTGGTTCTCGTTGGAGACCTGCATCTCCCTGTGGACTGCCTCCCTGGCACCACGGCCATTACCTCCGTGTTTGCGTGTTATTGTTCCAATTTTCCAACCACTGAGCAGCAAACAACCTCCAACAGTAGGCTTAATCATTAACAGCCTTATCTGGAGAATCTCTATGCCTTTCGCCGTACGATCTGTCACCTGCCGGGGAGGCAGTCAGCGTATGTGCGCATGGACGTATGCTTTGTGTGTGCATATGTTTCAGATGATTACATCAGCCTCCGTGTGATGGAAAGGGGGAATGTGTGTGTGAGAGGTGAGGACCGGAGGAAGGGCTGCAGAGGCAAATACGATTCTCCTAATAACTCACATAGTTCTCCCATCAGGCCGTTTCGTTTCGAATCACTTCTCCTACTTTTATTTGGATTTCTTAGAATTTCTCCACAGGCCAACCGATTAATTACGACCCATGAAGCCTCTTGCTCACGTACGTCTGACGTCTTCAGTTAGGAGTCCTTCAATCTGTATCCTCAGTGGTCGCCTTTGCTGGAGATGATGGTAAGCTGCACTGGGATTCAGTATTGGAGTGTGACACAATGAGTATGGGATTAAAGTGATGACTTTAACTTGAGGTTGCTAACATGCATACTGTGTAGGAACAGTGTAGCAGAGTCATAAACCTCCAAACATGCACACTGAGCAACTAAGTGAACTGAAGTGAATTGTAAGACCAGACTGGAGACAAAAAGCACCAAAATGAAGATGCTACAGTAGAGATCTGGCTGAGCATCACATCAAGTGTCTGCTGATGCCTGTGGGTTGTTTATTTCAGTCAGCAAAGGGTCTGCAACAAGTTTCTAACGACTTCAGTCTGCAGCCGTCTCAGCAGCTCTGCGAGGCTGTAGCCTACTTGGCTAAATGCTAATGTCGGCGTGCTAACATGCTCGCGATAACAATGCTAACACAGGGGTGATGTTTACAGTGTTCTTCAAAGCTTATTTTGGCGTGTTGGCATGCTAACTTTGCTAATTAGCACTACATGAATTAGCCTACAGCTTAGCCTAATGGGAATGCCATAATTTTTTTGTCTCATTAAAGCTGGAAGTCAGAACTTTAATCTCTGTTTTTGCTTCATTTCAAGGCTAATATGCTGGAGTACAGAGACAACACAACAGAAAACTGTGTCACTCGCTGTCCAGTAGACATACAATACACAATAAGACGATGCTTTGCCCTCCCTGTCCATCCTTTTCTCTGCACCCTGGTCTTTGTCCGTGTCTCCAGGGTTTTATCACGCGCCCTCGAGCCTTATCTCTTTGCTCAAATGGTCCAGTAAGCTGATCAAACAAACACACACACACACACACACACACACACACACACACACACACACACACACACACACACACACACGCATCCACCTAAACACAAGCCATTAATTGATGGGAATACCTGTGACCTCTGCAAACACTGACCCCTCCTTTAAGCTGTGAAGTGCTTACAGGCCACATGATGAGTCAAAGCAGTGGAATATTACAGACTGCTGATGTTTGTTAATGGGGCTGAAAGTGAGGCCGGAGAGACAAATCCTGCAGAGTTCTGCAAGCAAAGGGAGCAACATGTTCGCATTAGAAGCTGATTTTACTACCGTTTCACCACAAAGAGGGAGACAAATGCAGAAAACTGAAGATTTGGGCTCATAGAACGGCACTTTAATAACTAAAGGAGGCATGACTGTGTGTGTTGGAACTGTATCCTGAGGATTTTATCAGCATTAGACCAATTTAAAAATAACAAAAAACAGACACACTGGGCATTTTATAGAGTGACTTGAGCATCTTTGGACTCAATATATTTCAAATTCTGCAACTTTTGGCCAATAAAGAAGTAATAAATGCATTAAATATTCTGTTTTTACCACCATGTTGGTGTACCTGGCAATGCGGAGAAGGCGTGTAAATAAATACTAACATTTGGACTCTTGACATCAGTCTATTTGCATGCGTTCCTCACCTAATCTTACCTTTCCATGTTCAAATAACAGTGATGTGGCCCATTTCCTAAAGCTGTTATCTCACAATTATTGTATTTTATCCAAGCTCTTTAGCCCGCTGTAATTAAAAATGATGCAATTAGAAGCGATCTAATCTAATCAAGCAAACAATGCCAAATGGAAGCTGTTTGAAGGGTCATTGTGTTTGATCAGTAAGCCTTCCAATAGGTATATTGATCAGAGGAGCCTGGCAAGAATGGTGATGATGTTGTTAACCGGGACATGAGTTTTTGAAGGCTGACACTGCAGATAGTTCATGTTAATGATTTAATTAATAAATAAAAGCAAATATTTCTGTTCCAAAAATACAAATATGTAGAATTTCACTCTTGGCAGCGCTCACCAAACCTCTGAAACAGCACCTCGACTGTTGCTGAAGGACAAAACTCATGTGATTTTTCGTGATATTGATTTTTAAAAGCCTGAAACTTCAGTATTTCACAAGAAAGAAGCAAAAATCCATCACTGCCCAACTGATTTCACACACATAATTCAACGTAAAGTGTCTGAGCACAGCCAGAGATACAGCTCTGAGAGCAGTTTAATAGCGGCAGATTATCAGTGACAACAGAAGAAAACTTTTAAAGGAAGCTTTGACTTGCTGACCCACTAAAAAATGTTCTGGATATTCGCTGTACGCCAGCAAAACGTCAACAAACTGGCCCACTGACCTGTTTCCTAATGGCCGAGCATGTGTACTGTGTGTGAGCGGTGCGTACCCCTCCCTGCTCCACTGGATGGGTGCATTCAGAGTCATTTTCACACTGCATCAGCAAACGTTTCAGATGGCTCACATTGTGCGCAGAGTCAAACACAAGCAGGCAGAGGTGCATGCATACATCAGTGTGAGGCCTGCTGAGGTGATTCAGGTGACCTTGTTGTTCTGGCCACACTGGCTCGCTCCGTTTTGAGATTAGTAGCCGAGGTTATGTAACGCCGGCCTTTCGCTCTGCACCGGCTATCGCGAGCCAGGAAGCACCAGGGTCTTTCAGGTGAGGCTGAGGTTTCCAGTGAAATCATGGGAAATGTTAATGTGCTGGACGCTAACCAAAGGACTGAGGTTCAAGGCTCCCCCTGCTCTGCAGCTGGAGCATCCTTGAGCAGAACTCCATCCAAACACGGAATAACAGTTTTTATAAATAAATCAAAGCAGGCATGCGTATAGATAGAATAAATACTCATCGTTGCAGTTGTTTTTCTTAAATAGGAGTCTTTATTTTAAGTCTTGATGCAGTAGATCAATGTATTGTGGTTGTATCATGCTAAAGACTGCAAACAATTAAATTAATATGTCACATACATGCAAAAATGTACACACCAATCATGATGCTGCCCCTTTTGGAATAAGGAAGAGCTTTTTCAAATTTAAAGAGGGAGACACGTTGACACTTGAACTATTTAAGGAGGGCAGAGGGGTTTTGTTTCCGCAGACAGGTCATATCAGAGTGTCAGGAGCGTTTGGGAGGTTTCGCTTTCACAGCATGGACAGAAGGCACAAGAAACACCTGCAGGCACGTCAGGAAGATGGTGAAGGACACGCTCAGTATCTCCAGAAGGGAGCAGTGTTGAAAGAAAACTCACAAGCTCACATTCTCACTCTGAACAGGTAGAAATGCTCCTTCTGGTGTTTTGACCAACTGTCAAATGTGTATTTAAGATTTTTTCCTGCGTGCAGGGGCACAGTCATGACCTCCAGTCAGAGAGTGAGGTAGCTTGTCTCTAGCAGCATGATTTGGAAAAACAACCTATTATTAGCAGCATGGGTGAGGATGGGAAAAGCTGTTTTTATCCTATGCAATATATACATGCAGGATGGAAACAGCCAGCAGCCTTGCAGCGTGCAGAGTGAGGAGTGACACCTCAGCCAGTAAGCTAAATTTAGACTCCGCTGCATCTTGAATAATGAGTGTGACTCAATGGTAGTTGCTGCGCTCATGTCTGAGCAAAGGAGACAATGAGTGAGGTTAAAAGAAGGCAGTGATAGTGAGAGGAAGTGGTGAGGAGAGGAGGAAGACAAGTCAGGGTGCTGCACCCTAAACATGGCGCGTCTTTCTCCCCGAAGCTGCCTTGTTTGGGGAGGGTTTCTGTAGGTGGAAGATGTATGTGCTGAAGACTGATTCAGGAGGAACAGCTGATGGTTGGGAGGGGGGGAAAAAGAGATGGGAGGGTCCCGGAGAGGCTGAGTGAGGAAAAACAAGACCAGCGCCGGAGGAGGTGGGAGGCAGGAAGGGGGCGGCGCTACTGTACTCACATGAAGGACACCATGTATATTTACTCAAATGCAGCCACTCGCGTCCAAGACGGACACAGGTCGGATGTTTCCGAGGCAGACCTGAAGGACTTGACGACACTTTTCCGCCACTGGGAGCAGCGTGTGGTTGCGCGCAGAGAGGATGCTTTTGTCTCTTGAGCTCGCACCTGGAGCAAGGAAACAGTGAGCTTTCTGTTGTTGTTCAGGTCTTTTATTGCTGTTTTTTTTTATATATATCTCACGCCAGAAGCAAAGTGAAGGACGAAGTTATTTCATTTTTGGCACTTTTAAGGAGCGTTATTGGAATATGCGCTTTTTGCTCCATGACCGGACTTGATGAGCGTTTAGCGTGTGAGCAGTCGCACCACCTGTGACACCGGCAGGCACCGGCACGAGAGGCGGTTTGGTTGCCAGCTGCAGTCAGTCTTCGAGGAAACAGCTGCAGTCAGGACTGGGCGCCGTGGACGCAGACTTACTTCAGCGTGTTCAGACCTCTCACTCATTTTCGACAGTCGTCATCGTCGCAGGTTGCTGACGGCGCATCTACTATCAACTTTCTTCATCAGATAAGTGAGACACGCTTCGGCGAACGTGGTTTTACGCACAGAGGAGACGCACGAGAGAACCGCACGGGCAAGCATCTGGTGCCGTGAGGTGGAAAAGAAGATATAACCAAAAAGACAGATAAAATAAAATTTAAAAAAAAGTCCAGCCACTAAAATGACGGACGGTCCAAGACAGAGGAGCAGCACGTCGGGCTCTGCCAAGGATGCTGCCGGCGGCGAGTCGGGAGGTGCTGTTGCACTCAAGAAGGAAATCGGGCTTGTGAGCGCCTGCGGTATTATTGTTGGTAAGTGTTACTTTCATCTATATTAGAGAAGACATATCTACCACATGGTGCGACCAGTTCTCTAATTAACCCAACAACTCAACCGTCCCTCCGTTTAGTGCAGCCATGCCGTATTTTAACAGCCTGCGGCTCATGTGACAGCATAAGAAAAGTGTGACTGAGAGAAATAAAGAGAGGCAGAACTTGTGGAGGGAGCGCGCGTGCTGCCACCTGCGCGTCAGGCACGCACACACACACACTGGCTTGCTGCATTAACCCAGTGCCAGATCCCTCTCAGCCCCCTCTGCAGCCGTTAATCAGTGAAACTTTCATCATGTCTCTGTAGCAGTGATGATGATGTGGTCTCTGGTGCTCAGAGGATAATCCACTCACATGACTGGCACGTGGACAATCATAAATTGGCCCCACAGCTCTCCTATTTTCCATATAAGAGTTTGGTAACTTTGATAGAGCCCTGCAACTTTAAAGGGGTAACGTTGTTTCATGTCTCATGCAGCTCTGGGGGGAGATCTCAGAAGTCTGAGAGACCTTTCTTTTATTAATCTGTCTCCTGCAAGCCTCTCAGTTTTGTGGAATTACTAGATCTAAAGCATTTGCACTCACCCACTGGAGTGACCCTTTAATTACATCATAGAGATAGACAGGTGGGCCCTCTTAACTCCATCAAGCCACCATTTTTTTCATGCTTTTCAGATGAAAGCCAGTATTAAGATTTGACTGAGAAGGCAGATTTGGTTCACAATAGATAATCTAAAGGTGGCAGACTTTCACCTTAAAGGTAGAGCTACTAATGTACAACTGGCCGCATGTGTTGCTGAACATATTTGCTCACTAAGATTTAGATTTTATGATGACTTTGCTGATTAGACTCAATGGTTACTTACTGTACATGTGTGAAATGGGTTTAACAATGACACTGGAAGGTGCGTTTTTTATTCTAATCAGAGTTATTGATATGCTGTCATGGTTAAACTCAGATGAAATGACCTAGCAGGGCTGCACAGAGGCCAGTCAAAGGTGGAGAAAGTGGTCATTTTCATTCAATAGAGACAGCAAACAAGCAGAGATCACACATCACATGACAGCTCGATCGATGGGAACACGGCAGGGAAATGTGGCCCGGGCTGTCCGGGCGGGTCCGGCGACTGTGTGGTCTTCGTGTTGACCTTGACGGGATGAAGGGGAGGGAGAGGGGGTGACTCATTCATGCATGTGTTTCCACGGTAACAGGAGGAAAGAAGGGAGAGCGAGGAAGAGCGTGTGTGTGTGTGTGTGTACATGGGAATTCCCGAGACGGAGACGGAGAAGAGGCTGGGAAAAAAACAGGGAGAGGTGGAGAGCGACCTTAGCGTTGAAGTGTTTTTGAGAAGGCTTTGTTCTTTCTCCGTTCGTAACTCAAGGCCCTGATGTTTTGCTGCTCTGCTGGCAGCAGCACAGTAGAAGCTTTTTATTTCCAGAATGCTGTTTTTGCACCTTTACAGGACCTTCTGACACATCACTAAAGAGCTGTAAAATACCACCTTAAAATCACCAGCAACTAATCCCCGAGCGTGCTGACTACATCTTTTCTCCGCAGCCACTTGTAGATAATTCATTTTATCTATTGCTCTTCATTCGTTGGCAGAGTGTGAAGGAGCAGGTTGGCAGCGTTAAGCCGCTCGTGGCATCTTAAAGGATTTTTATGGCCGTCCGGAGTCCGTGCGCCTCGAGCAGTCACCGGACTGTTCTTTGCCGAGGCTTTCCGTCCTCGACCAAGTCACTCATTCAAGCTAACGCTGTCATGTGCGGGAGAGACGTGAGGTCAGGTGACTCGTCTGATCCCTTCTCATTGTGAACATGCCCCCGCTGGGTTTCCACGAAAAAAGGGGCCTGAGCACACGAGGACATCAAACAGTTTTATGGCCTATTGTACAGTACAGACGTTTATCACCCCCACACACACACACACACGCACACAAGTCCAGAAACATGCAGGAATTGGGATTAGAAGTGAACTTTTGGCCACTTAGAAGAAGGCCCCGCCCTGATAATGCTGTTTTATTAGCTGGCCTGGCTTAACGTGTCTGAGCTGCACTACAATCTATGTGCTTTGTAATTGAATTGCTGCATAGACTCAAATTCACATCAATTTGACTAAATCTATCAGACTCTTCTAAAATGAGCCGAAAACCCTGGCCGGCAAGCGTAATGACCACACCAAACCCCCCTGACCCTCTTATTACTATTTTAAGCCTGCATGCTGGTTCTCTTTCTCAAATTGCTTGTGTCATGAATTGCTTGGCTATCATCGTAACTCACACACATGTACACAAGCACTCGGGCCTGCAGGGTCCGCGGGGGTCTGGCGGAGGGCCAAGCAGCAGGTTGCCTCAGCTTGGTGCCTGTTTGAACAAGGATTTACCGCTGGGAGGAAATGCAAGAACTAATCTTGCAGGGCTTTAATGAAGGCTGATCAGGGTTATATCATAATGCCGCACAAACACACACACACACGCTCGTTAATATTCATAGTCTGCTGCTGGCATTCGATCATGTGTCATGGAGGCCTGGACAAATAACAGTTCATGTCTCCCACTGGCTGGTGTAGTCCTTGCTTGTGTGGACTCTCCATAATGTGTCTCCTTTTTTAGTTTGTGTTCATTTCTTAAAGATTATTTGATTTTGCAGCAAGTGTTTTGAGTGGTCGACTGTGCCAATAAGCTCTCCTGCAAATGATCACAATTCATAATCTTACGCTGTAATTAGATCTTGTACAACCTTTATTTAACCAGGAAAGCCTGATTAAAATGTCTTTATCCAGAGTGTGCTTCCCAAGATGGGTAGCATCAACAATGAGTAGAGCTGAAACGATTAGTCGATGACTGGACGGACAGAAAAATGGCATTTTGATAATGAATTTGCCATTTTTAAAGCAAACATTCTCCACTTCCAGCTTCTCAGCTGTGAAGCTTTGCTGTCTGAGACCAAGCCTCTTCCTTTGCGCAACAACAATCCAACAACAAAGGAGGATATCAAAAAAGTCCTGTGAAAAAGAGGCCGAGGCCTGCAGAGATTTGTAACAAGAGTAAGATTTGATCCGGAAATACGAGACATGTGGACAGATGTGATGCGCGCTGCCTCGAGAGATTCGACAGGTCAGACTTTTTATCCACTGCCTCGTAAGGTTGATCCAAACATGTGAGAGAGAACCAGCGATTTTTGTTTTTTTAAGTCATGTTCCCCCTTGGGCTGGTCGTAGACAAAAGGATGTTAAAATGACCACAAGAACAGGAAACCTGGACAGATTCCATGTTAGTCAGCATGTCTCACACACTGCGACGGTGCACGTGACACTGACACGCAACATGCAAGCGTGCACATTTACTCACCCCTATAAATCAGTACGTTTCCTTGATTCGGCTGCAAAGTTTAGCTTTATGTTCTGCAGAGGCATACATGGGAAGGTGCTGAGTCAATGCATGTCAAAGGTCAAGCACTGAAGACCACTGCTGCCATAAACATGTCAACATAACCAGGGGTGTGATGGGTTGTTTGTCGTCTTTTTACCTTTTACCTGCAACTGGAGTTACATAAGTGAGCGGCTGTCCTCACCCCTCGCATGTGATGTATACGTTAAGGTGAACAGTTCAGATTTTGCTTTAGATTTAACGGACATGAGAAAGCACATGCTGCAGCTTTTGACCTCAGTCTGATCATTAGTGGAGAGCAGGTCAAGTTCTTCTTCTATCATTTGAAGGGATATGAAACTCAGAAAAGCAGCAAATCGTCTATTTGAGAAGCTGAAACTAGAGCAGATATTTAGGATTTTTACATAATAGAATATGTAAATATTGTCACTCTATGCACCGAGCTGAATACACAGCTACAAGCTCTATATCGCAGATCTTTGGCAGTTATGGTGTTGTGACATATCATTCATACCTTGGACTTTTGTACTGTAAAATGCCACTCAGCCTATTATCCTGTTATGATTGAAAACCTTCAACCCTTGACCCTGACGCCTCTTTTATTGGCCGCTGGGCTCAAGCACAGTCAGCTGAATCTGATTGGAGGCCCCCGACCTCTGACCTGGGCTCCGTCGCAGCCTCATCGGACAGTCTCGGGTGGCTTCCTTTCATGTTGGACCAGAACCCAGTTGGCCATCCGCCCTTCTTTCAGCTCCTGTGTAAACCGCCTGGAACTCTGATGCTCATTGAACCTGTTGGGGCATTACTCCCCCCCCCCATCTCCCTCTCATCCCCCCTCCCTCTTTGCACTCTTTCACCCCGCTCGCTGTCTTGCTCCATCTCCTCATAACTCCGTGCTAAGTCAGCAGAAAACAAGTTCCCCGACATCACTGCTCTCTCTCCCTCACTTTCTACTCATGACCTCATCCTTTTTCCTCTGCAGTTTGTCTTTTTCCTGCTCATTTTTTCTGCCTGCCCTCAATCTTAAATGAACTTTTACCCAACCAGAAGCACTTCAGACAACCTAGCAGCAGCCTCACGTGTGCTGTGAGCGTTTCTGGAGGGTTAACAGGTTGCCAGGTTTGGTGCCATTGCAGTATGTCTGCTGAGACATGTTCTAAAACCTGGCAATGTTTATTCAACAACAAATTGCGCACTCCTTAACTATCAGTCAAACCACAAATTCCTGCTTTCTCATTTCTGTTTGTGTTTGAATTAAACAAACAGTATAAAACAAGTCAATTTGTGAGTTTTAGTGCTTTTTTTTTTGCATGAGAGGCAGATTTGGGCGAGCTGTTTGGCGTAGTTTAAGTAGACTGATTTGCAGAGTTTGCATTGCCTTCCTCACTTGACACTTTGACACATGTTTCAAGAGTGTGAAGATTGATTTTCATTTCTAAAACACACCAGCAAGCTGAAAATGGAGCGCTCATGTGATTGCTCATCTAATTTGCACTTGCATGAATTTGAAGGTCTTCTAGGAGACACATTGACAACACAAAGGTCAATATATGCACGATAAATGCAGAGACGTCCTGACTTTTACACCTTAATATGTGCAAAGCTCCAAAATACGAGATCCTACACTTCCCATAATGCAGCTGGATGGCATTTGTGTCACTCCCTGCCTGGTAAATGCCCACATCTTTCAAACTCCACTCATCCAGTTTGTACGCCAGGCTTTCCTTGTGAAGCCTAACATCTCGTCACTTGAGTTGTTTCCTCAGACTTGAGCTCATCCAGAGCTGCAGAAGACATCACAGCCGCGTGACAACCGATCCCTTTAAAAAGCACATTAAAGACTTAACCACAACAGCCTCTTCTTCAGCCCCAAAACCTGACACCTCTCTCCTCTCCCCCTCCACCAGGTAACATCATCGGCTCAGGTATCTTCGTCAGTCCGAAGGGAGTGATGGAGAACGCCAGCTCCGTGGGCGTGGCCCTGATCGTGTGGATCATCACGGGCATCATCACCGCCATCGGGGCGCTGTGCTACGCGGAGCTGGGAGTCACCATCCCCAAGTCGGGGGGAGACTACTCGTACGTCAAGGACATCTTCGGAGGGCTGGCGGGGTAAGCGAACGCGAGGGGCGATCGGGGCTGCTTTCATATCTGCAGGGGTGATTTGAGTCACTGAGCGTGATTTATCACAGGATGAAGAGCAGGTTTTAAGAAGGAGGAGGCTTTTCTCAATATGTGTCATACGCAGGAAACCACTTTCTTTTTTTTTTTTGATTGACATTTAGAAACTTCAGTCTGGTGATTTGCCTTTACTCGTTCTCAGAAACATGATTTGGAGTTTGGCTTAGAGACTTACAGAGTAAAAATAAATGCCTATGTTTGTAAGATTTGACCATATTTACCTTATTTATCAGTTATTTTGAGGCATAACACTGAGGATTTATTTATGGTCAAACATTTTTACAGACTCTCAGGTCACCAAGGTTTGATAAACCCGCAGCTGACCCCGCTCAAATGTACCGTCCATAAAGTATATGACCCAGTTTTCTAGAAGACGGGGCCTCCCTCACAATTAAAGTTAATTTGACATGGATTTAGGTGAGCATACCGACCTGTCTAGATTCCTCTCTTTATCCAGGTGGATGAGCCTGTCGATGTAGGTCAGACATCTTGATCCAAAGCGGGGGGTCTTGTTCTTGCGGTCACCTGCAGGCGTTCTGTGTAGTAAAGCGACATTAAACCCACGTTAAACAAACACACGGCCACAAAGCCCTCGTTCGATTCATCCATAAAAGGTTAGCTTTAAGGTAGCGGCGCTTACAGTAAACGCTTGGGAACCTCGCTAGGTTAATTTTCCTAGCAAAACAATAGCGTTTGTTAGCATAGATTTCACACACTGTGCCTTTGCCCGGACTGTAAACACAGATTGGACCATTGTTTTTTTTCTCTTTCCAACTATCACAAGGACGCATATATCGGGGTATTTTGGGAAAGGAATTCAACCAGACATAACAGCCAATGATTGTTTTAGTCCCTTTGTACAGGAGCTATCAACACACATCAATGAGCTTCAGATGCTCGGTTTGAAGCCACGCCGTTTCCCCGTGCCCTCTGCTTGGGATAAATAAACCGTGTTCAAGGGGAGTTTGCTTTTGTTGTCCTGCTCCTTTCATCCCTGCGTGGCGGTGGGCGTGGACGGGCGCAGTTCGTGTCGGCATGCGAGCACAAGTCGGTAACTGCCGCAGCGACGGAAATGCTCGTAGGAAAGGAGAAGAGTTCGTAAAAGTCGTTCGCTCCAACACAACTTGAATGGACAATGTTCCGAGTACAAAGGCTCTTTGTTATGTCAGACTCATGAGGGCTGAGTTACACCCATAATGCTCCGTATGGAGACGACTATAGATGCCACAGGCTGCGGGGAGGCATTGTTTGACTTAATATAACTTATGTTGGAAGAGCATAGGTGGTTCATTTCCTAGTTATTAACACTCATAACATCTTTATTTATCCAGATTCCTTCAGATTATGTGTCAAACTTTTATATTCAGCAGAAGCCTACATTGAGAGAGGCTGCAGATATCCCCTGTGCATTCTTTTATTTTTGTCCTGTGGGTAAGAAATAATAATTTAAGGCCTTTTTTTTAAGCAAAAATACCCCAAAGTCTCTAGTTTCTCTCAAATGTGAGTGTTCCCTGGTCTCCTTCCTCTTCTTCACACAAAACGAGCCATCTGAATGTGTCAATTTGGACATTATTTCTTAACCCACAGCTAAATAAACAGCAAAAACCACCATTATCCACAGCCCTCAAAGGAAGCGATGCTACTTAACTAATAACCACAGGTGTCAAACGAGAATATTTCCCAGAGAAATGCAGCGAAGAAGTTAAAAAAATTTGGTTTCTTCTGGCGTTTACGCACAGTTCTTGCTCAGCACAGTCCTGCATTTGCATCTACATTTTTATGTTAAACACACACATTCCAGTGAGACACAATCCCATTAACGCGGTCAGCTGCAATCATCCCCGCATAAGCTTTCAGGGAATTTCATGAACAAAAAAACCCCCTCGCCTTGTCTCTCCTGCTACACTCAGCTAAACCCTCGTGCTCTCCTTCATCTCGCCTCCCGCTTTTTAATCTGTTTGTGTAGCTCCGGACCGTCACACCGTCAGCGCAGCGTTTCTCTGCACGCTGTTTAACTTGGCTTTAAGGTTTTTGCTCAGGATAATAAGGTTCAAGCTGATCGAGGCTTTGTTTGCTGTACTTCATCAATGCAAATATGCATGATTGTCTGAAGGAGTAAAGGGGGTTAAAAAAGTTCATTTAAGTTTAGTTTCTCATATGAACGTTGCATTCAATGATCTTCTGTCTATGAAACACAGAGAAAAGATTGCATCATGATGTTCTTGTGCGTGACTACAGCGGGGAGTTTCAAAGGTTGTGTGAGTCACCTCAGTTCAACCAGCCGCCAACCGGAGCAGACATTACTAGTCTGGGTTCCAGCGCAGGTTTTTATCCGCTGCTCGGTCTGTTTCGGTGGTTTTGCTGCTCTGTCAAAAACGCTCGGGGGAAATCGTCGTCGCTCATACCCGAACGTGACTGTAACAGAACTGAAACTTTGGTATGAGTCATCAAGTTCCCCTGTTGTCACCTCGTACAGCGTGGCCCTTTCCCAGGGCTCTGTCTGAAAGAGCTGGGGGCAAGAAATTATTATTATGAGTATCAAAAAAAGGCCCAGAGAGGCACATTCAAATAGCTTTTTTCCTCTGACAAACACAAAGATGTTCCATTTAAAATGACATAAGGCAATAAAAATCTGAGAATCCTCATATTTGAGAGGCGGGGACCAGCATATGTTTGGGATTTTTGCTTGATAAAAGACATCAAATGCAACAAAAGTTGACATTGTGAGGCCAAGTATAGTAAGAAACCGAGTTTGCATTTCAACCAAAAATAACCTGCTTTGAATGGGAATCTGTAAATGGAAGGATGTATATGTACCATGTACCTTTGTTATGTGCTTCCTCCTGTTTAGCCCCACCTGTATATGCTTGTGACACCCTACTGTTTTCTCCCACGCCTCTGTGTTTCTAACGGTGCCACCCTCCCTCCTCTGGCTCTCAGGTTCCTGCGTCTGTGGATCGCCGTGCTGGTGATCTACCCGACCAACCAGGCCGTGATCGCGCTGACCTTTTCCAACTACGTCCTGCAGCCTCTGTTCCCCACCTGCTTCCCGCCGGAGAACGGCCTGCGTCTGCTGGCTGCCGTCTGCCTCTGTGAGTAACGGCCCGACGTGCCGAGTGCGTGTAAGGAATAACGGTCCTCACGCTCGCTTCAAGCGCAGCGCTCAATGGTTTGCTCGTCAAGTTAGCTGAAGAGTTTTCCCTCCCAATCGGACCTCGATTCATTGAAACCTGCGAGGTCAGCATCAGAAACGGTCCTGCTGTGTTGGCCTCAGTGCTTTAGCAACCGGTATCATCATGACAGGGATATTAATCACAGTGATTTAGCAAATCTTTAACGGTCACAGAAATGTAATCCATGCGTCTGTTAGAACCTCCCTCTCTGTTATGTAAAAATAATTCACGTTAACTGGATTTCCCTCGAGAGAAACTGGTTCCCCTCTTGTTGACTCAGCATGCTCTGACAACACTGACAGATCTGCCCGAGGTGGAAACACCGGAGAGAGACAAAGACGCCTTGGTTTGACATTTTGAGAATTATGCTCATTTGCTTTCTTGCCGAGAGTCAGATGAGATTGACACCACTCCTGTGTGTTTCCGTCGTGTATAAAACTAGTCAGTTAACTTAACTTAGCACAAGGACTGGAAACATGCTACAACAGCTGCTAACTGCTTCTGTCCAAGACTAACAAAATTCACCTAGCAGCACCTCTGAAGCTGACTTATTAACATGATTTATCTCATTTGTTTAAGTGTTAGAAAAGATTCAAAATGACTGCTTCCAGTCTTGCTTAGTGCTAAGCTAACATAGGCTAAGCTAAAGCTCCTGGTCATAGCTTCATAATGACCATACAGACATCGTATAACTCTGGGCATTGTTAATGTATTGCTGGGTCCAGTATTCCCAGCTCATTGTAGAGAAACAAAGCTATGTCCACCAGCAGCCTCTTGGCCTCGTCATGATTATATTTAAACAAATCAGCACCTTATGAACAGAATTTGTAGGAGACGGGAGCAGCTCACAGCTCAGACTCCTCCTCGGCGCTTCAGTTTGATTATGCAGAGATAAAAGAGGGCAAATGGCCTAAAGAAACAGAGCAAAGGGACTCAAAGTTCTTCTTGGGCGTGCTTGTTGAGGCATGCTCAAACGTTGAAAAGAAAAACAGCCGCAGACTGAAAGAATCGAAAGCAAAGGAGAATCATTGATAGCGAATGCTGACAGTTACACATTCAGGGCTGACACGAGATGATGGGAAAAAAGTAAAAGCAGCTCCACTGCAGCAGCGTCGGCTTTGTTGGTTATAGTTTCTCCATCATCGAAGCTGTCTTTAATATAGAAGTTACCTAAAGGTGTCACAGATTAACTGAATTACAGCTTGATTTGTCCAGTTTATATCACTCTGCCCCTTTTTCTCTGAAGCTCCTCTGCTATGTAACCTTCGGTCAGAGGTCACCTGAGAGGAGGAGGAGGATGAGAGGTAGCAAAGCAGCTAGAGGGGCGTAACACCGAGCAGCGAATGCGTGAAGACAAATGGACGAATGTGTTGCCGCCGACGTGACAGCGGTCCGTTTGAATCCCTCGACAGAGTTCGCACACATGGGCCAAATACTGCAGGCAGCCTGCAGACAGAGACACAGACGTGGACACCGGAGAAGAGTGTGTGTATTGTACCTGACTGTGTGTTTGTGCTGTACTGTGAAGCAAACCTTGTGGAGGATTACAAAACATGTCAGATTTACGGGAGTGTTTCACAACCGCGGCGATCGGTCGGAGATGTGGCCTAACCTGCAGCCGTAATGGCATTCAGGCGTGAACAATGAGCCCAGATATTATTTTAATCTTAGTCTCAAATCACACAATGCTTTTCAGTGCAGGGGAAGGCGGATGGAAAACAGCTGCGCCTTTCTTTACGTTCTGCAAACTGTTTTCTGGACATTTCTACAGTCAGTTTTCCTGTATTGCTTCTCCCGTAAACTGACCTCCAAAGGCTTTTTTTTTTTTTCCTGGAGGACGCTCTGACGGGCTGCTCGCTGGCAGATGGGCACAGTTGGCTGCCCTGACAATGTGGAAACCTCGCTTTCCAAAGGCATGCACAATAACAAGCAGCACATTTGTCCTCAGTGAACCAAGAGACCCACGGCTTAATTTACCCCTGCCAAAGAAGTCACGCCGGCCGGTCAGCGGGAGATGTCAGAAACGTTTCAACAGGTTTCATGTGCCACCTGAAGCTGGCTGCAGTCACTGGAGTTTACGCAGATGCAGAAGTGCGTGGAACTCTTTTCCGGCTTCTCCGGCTGTGTTATGTGCCAAATTTGGTAAAGTTGGGATGAAATTTACACGAAATCAAACCACCAAAAACCAAAATGGCGCGTTCCTTCACGCGCAACCAAAGTTTGTACCACTTCTGTTGAAATCTGCTGATCTGCTGACCGACAGAAACCGCGTCCTCCTTGCTTCACGAGACAGTCGCCTCGGCGGCGGCCTGCACTCGCATTTTTGTTTGGATTACACTCATTGACCTACATTCACCTGTCTTCTTTGCCCCACTTCCACGAGCGCCTTAAAACAAAGTGTGCTTCGTTCTGACAAGAACCGCCGGCAGCCGTGACTTTTTTCCTCCAGCTAAACTGTGATTGGCTGAGCCAGCCCTCAGTCGGGGGAAATGTCGTCGGGCAGCTTTCAGGGAATAAACCCGAGCTGCTGAGTTTATGGATGTTTTGCGCTTGTTTTGCTGTTGTTGTTGAGGAGAAATGTGGGTGAGAGGTTAGCTGTTTCCCTTCAACTCTGATGTCATCCGTGTTTTTAATGGGAGCAGCATGCGTGTGTTTATACGCTTCTGTGTTTGCACATTACTCTCGTGTCCTGAATTCGGCCGCCTGCAGAATAAAGGATGTAACCTTTCTTATTTACCTACCGATCCAGCCATAAAGAGATTCTGTGGCAGTCAAAGCAGACGCCGTCGGGTCTTGAGCTGCAGAAAGGTTTTCCAAGGTGTACCGTTTCAAAAACATGTGGGGGGGGGGGGGTCTCCCCGGGGTCCGTCTCTTCCTACAGATGGCAGAACGCGAGGTCATAACTCTGTCATGTTTTCCAGCCGCCTCATAGTTAACTCAGCAAGTTTCCACACACGCTTTTTGTATACTCAGCTTACGGACAGCTGGGCGGCCCCACAGCTCCGCAGTCCAGAGAATGTGTCCTCAAGGTGTTTACTCACAACCTGCAAGTCAACAAGAGGGAGAAGGTGGGGGGTGGGGGGGCGTATGTGCTGTTACTGTAATGCAGCGCGTTGGCGAAAGATCATCTGGTTCCTAAAACAACTCTGTTTACTGGTGGTTAAGAGGTTTAAGAAGTATTTGCTCGAGGCTGCGTGAGGATCAGTCAGTTGTGTTTTAGTTCATTGTGTGTGTGTGAGTGTGTGTGTGCGTGCACAGTACACAAATCAAGCCATAAGCTGATCCGTGCATAGTTTCTCGTTTCCTGTTTTTTTTGTGGCGGCGGCTGCAGCTCTGTGACTCGGCCCCCTCGCAGCTCCTCTTCTCGTCTGCTGTAGTGATTTTGTTTGCTAAAAAAAAAAAAAAGGAGGTTTAAGTCGTAACTCCTCCTCCTCCTCCTCCGTAAAACACCCACACACCGGCCTAAAAACTGCAAACAAGCACCTCTGTCTGCATCCAACACACACCTACAGCACATGTGTGTATGCAGAGCCATGCACGCCTGTTCATCTGCCTCCGCCTCCTGCAGCGGCAGCTCAGCTCAGATTATTTAATGTGATGAACTTAATCCCACACAGTCAAACAGGCCTATTATTTAACGGCACCCTGTCGGCCTGAACCCTCTGGCCTGTTGCACCCAGCGGCGCAGATCAAATCCATTATCTATTATTATTATTATCACGTTAGGTCAGCCTCAAGTCCAAGTGAGCTGAACAGCAAACATCCTTCCCAAACGGCAGATGAATGCAGTCTGGTAAACAAGGACATCCAAAGGACTAAACAATCTATTAATCTGCCGCTTTTATCTGTCACTGTTAAACAATCATTTATCTGTTTATCTTGTCTTATCGAATCAGCACACCCTGACCCTGAAATTACTAAGTAACTGATAATCAAAGTGCCAGATGCAGTCGTCAGCACCGGACAATCCACAAACTCAACATCCAACACTATCTTTCAAAACAAATCGATACAAAATTTAACTATATAACAGAGGAAATAATGTAGTTTGTTCATGTAATAAATCACCAGAAAGTGTAATGACATCCCATTTTTAACCACCAATCATTATGTGATGTACCTGAGGTGTTAAACTCAATGAGAGCAACATATTACGTTGTGCACTATGTTAAAATAACCTGCAGAAATGACTCACAAGTCGTCCCCAGTCTAATGATAATTGCTAGTAAGTCGTGTCAAATACCTGCAGCACTTGAAAAAAAAAATGCAAGCACTGCAGGTAAGACGTGAGGCGTAAGAGATAACAGGTGAAGTTCAACGCGATGATGCAGCGTCAAAGGTCGCCGCAGCGTTGGGCATTGTGACACGTCACATGTGCAAGCGCCTGTAATCTGTCTCCATTCACTGACTGGAGATCAGTTCACCTTCTGTCATGGAAACTTGAAGGTCACTGCCTGGAATTCTTGTGTCTCTGCGGTGACAGTAACCAGGTTCGCATCTGCTCTGGAAATAAGCGGAGTAATACTTTTACTAGAAACAACGCAGTGAGAGCTCATTTACAAGGCCAATAAAACATTAAACACATAAAACTTTATCTCCTATTGTCCATTTATAGCATTATTATTTCTCAACCTTCCAGTACAACTGGAGCATTGTGCAGCTGAATGTTTTGTTATTGTAAATTGTAGAGGAGATCCAAAGATCTTCAAAGATATCAATGTCAGGCTGAATTTTGGGGGGAAACTGGTTTAAATGATGCGCAAGACATCTGATAAAATGGTGCACGGAGTCTTGGGAAACATCGTAGAGGTCAAATGAAGAGGTGGGCTGTGTGGAAAAAGGTCACTTAAGGCCACTTAAGGGGAAGCACAATGGGAAAACTGGATTTTAAAGAGAAAAACAACCACTAATTCTGTGTTTTACTGTGTTTTTTTGTACTCTAGTGCTGCTGACATGGGTGAACTGCTCCAGTGTGAGGTGGGCCACCAGGGTGCAGGACATGTTCACTGCCGGCAAGCTGCTGGCCCTCGGCCTCATCATCATCATGGGCATCGTGCAGATCTGCAAAGGTAAGCTCGCCAGCGCCACCTGTGCTCCCAGAGTGCACGCGCCCACAGTGCATCCCCGCCACCGCGGCCACTGGGGACATCCTCAGTCCTTCCGGACAGTGTGGACTCCCCGTGGACGCTGCGGGGTCAGTGAGTTTCTGGGGCCCTCACATAGCTAATATCAGCACGCCTGTGTGGGTTCACTGCAACAACATGGCTGAGGGCCAGTTATTACAGGGGCCACAGAGAGCAGGGCCCCTGAAACAACACAATGGGGATTTCTGTGCGAGCGTTTGAAGATAAATGAAGAGTCCAGTGGCTGGTTTAACAGGAGACTTTAGGTGATATACGAGGGGGACAGTATGTGAGAGCAGAAATACCTTAATGCTCTCTGAAAACATGCCCCAAGAAGGGATTTCAGGAAAAATGTAATGACAAAGGAGACAGAAACAGGCTTCCTAAAGAACGCGGCTTATTTAGACGATTCACCCCGAGCAGAGATAATTTCTCAGCGGGAACTCGGGAGATCACACAAATAAGTCGCTTTAGAGGCAGGACATCTTTTACAAATCGTTTTACACACACTGATTGCATTAGATGGTGGTTTTCAGCCCAGACTGGAGCGGAAACCAGTTTGTTTACCCTCACAGCTAAACAACATCTGCTAGGAGACACGACCAGGAGCAGAGCTGCTCGGCCTGGTATGGTGGCCAGTTTTGATGGGAAAGAAGGATTAAGATCATCAAAAGATGGTATGAAAATGTTAAATATTCTTTGACTGCGGCACCAAACTAAAAATGCTCTCCCCCACCTGTAGGAGAGTACTACTGGTTGGAGCCAGCCAACGCCTTCGAGCCCTTCCAGGACTACGACGTGGGTTTGATAGCCTTAGCCTTCCTGCAAGGCTCCTTCGCCTACGGAGGGTGGAACTTCCTCAACTACGTCACAGAGGAGCTGGTGGACCCTTATGTGTAAGACACTTTGTTCTCATATATCTAAAATGTCGCCAGCGGCTGGTACTGAACGCCTCATTGCTGGGAACATTGCTGATTTTAAAGCAGCTATTTCAGTTGCATACGGACTGAGGCTCCCGGTTTGATCCCTGATCTTTTCCCTTAAAGCTCTCTGAAATTGATCTAGAAACATTTCAGGTAGAATAAAATGGTTCATTCCCCATTTTTAATAACCTTGGTATCCTCCTCTAAGGTACAGGTTTTAATTTCCTACCTTAAATCCCACCCCCCCACCCCCTTCTCTTTAGCTTTTCTTCCTCTTCTGTCTCCTAAACGTTGCTGTTTTCGTCGTCTCCAGGAACCTTCCTCGTGCCATCTTCATCTCCATCCCCCTCGTGACCTTCGTTTACGTCTTCGCCAACATCGCCTACGTCACGGCCATGAGCCCCCAGGAGCTGCTCGCCTCGAACGCCGTCGCTGTGGTGAGTAGCTCAAAGCAGAGTGTCTCCCTCTAGTGATCCCATCTAACCATCACCCAGCGGCTAACCTTCATCCTCTCACTCCTCCATCCCAGACGTTCGGTGAGAAGCTGCTGGGAGTCATGTCGTGGATCATGCCCATCTCTGTGGCTCTCTCCACCTTCGGGGGAGTCAATGGTTCCCTCTTCACCTCCTCACGGTGAGTCGATAGCGACTTCCACACCTTTCAGGGTTTTACTGCCAACAAGTCAAACTCGCTGTTGAGTAATGAACTGCTATGTGAGAAAACCACAACGTGGCTCTGAAACAAGCATGGACAATAACTGAAACTGAAAAACTGACACGGGGCAGATTTATTATGCAAATGCTGAGTACAGACATGACATCTGGTGTCTGGGATGGCCTGCCCACGAGAATACAGCAAACTCTAACATGCCACTTAATCACAGCATCCCTGATTTGCATTTTTTACCCTCCCCTCCCAAATATAACTTCCTCTGTTGGATTTCTTTGAAAGCTGTATATGCATTGACTGCTTTTATTTTCACTGCATCTCTCAGGTTGTTCTTTGCTGGAGCCAGAGAGGGCCACCTCCCCAGCCTGCTGGCCATGATTCACGTGAAGCGCTGCACTCCCATCCCCGCTCTGCTCTTCACTGTGAGCGCTGCTCTCAACACTCCACTCCTTAATATTCAGATTAATCTGTTTCACTCTCTCGATACTCAGTTAAACTTCCCGCCTCTGACCGTCCTCTCCCTCTCGCTCCTCAGTGCCTGTCCACGCTGCTGATGCTGTGCACCAGCGACATGTACACTCTCATCAACTACGTGGGTTTCATCAACTACCTCTTCTATGGAGTCACTGTCGCTGGGCAGATTGTCCTGCGCATTAAACAGCCCAACATGCACCGGCCAATCAAGGTGTGTTTGTGGTGTTTTATGTGTCTTTTTTTTACAAATTATCTGAAGAAGGATTGGGTTGCTTCTTTGGTTTCTGAGGAGGCGGCTCTGACAGTGTGCAGAAAGAGGCTTTAAAGCAGCCCCAAACCTTCCTGTGAACGCTGCCCTCTAGTGGTACAAAGGGTGTACTACCACGATAATGACATAAAGGTGCAAAAATGATCCGTTGTACTTGCTGCTTAGTACTCAAACGGGAGAAACTACCAAGCGACTGTGTCTACATGTCAATAATAAGTTGTGGCTTTGTTCCGTCTTGCAGATCAGCCTGATATGGCCGGTCATTTACCTCATCTTCTGGGCCTTCTTGCTCATCTTCTCCCTTTACTCCGAGCCTGTGGTTTGTGGCATCGGCCTGGCCATCATGCTGACTGGCGTCCCCGTCTATTTCCTGGGAGTCTACTGGGACAATAAGCCACAGTGCTTCAACGTCTTCATTAGTAAGTTGGCTGAATGTGGCCTTTTGGTATGGAAAGTGTGTCTTTTCAAACTCTTTGAAAATGAATAAGCATATTAAGCGGTGTTAAAACTTTGCTCTCGTCTTCCAGATAAGATGACGTACTTGGGCCAGAAGTTCTGCGTGGTGGTTTACCCGGCCATGGGTGACAGCAGCGGGAGCGAAGAAGGAGAGGAAATGCAGGAGGCCAGGTCTCCTCTGTCCAAGGAGGACGGAGACAACCACAAGTCAGCGGACTGCTAGAGGGTCTTCATCTCCCGCCTGCCCCAAAATCAACAGACACACGCAGACGCACATGTGGGCGCGCGCACACTCAAACGCTCGTGCAAACATACAACACAGTTTGTGGCGGGTTTACCGTTCGACGCTCGCGCCGCCACACGTTGTCGTTAATATTCGTTCGTGGTTTCAATCAGTTGTTTCTGTGCCAAATGTAGTGAGTTCTTAGAGTAACATGACGTCCGACTTTCCCGTCTGGGCTCCTTCAAAAGTGCAATAAAGAAAGGTTAGCACCTTCCACTGCTGCAGTTAAAAACATATTTCACCATTTACTACTCATCATCATCATCATCATCGTCCTGCTCCTCTTCCTACCTCCCCTCCCCCACACACTCCCTGCACACTCCTCACTGTAAGAGCTACTCCTTTTTTTTTTAGTATTTTCTTATTTTTATCAAAAGACTCTTACTGTGATACGCGAACACTTTTTTTTTTTCGTCACATTGTAAATTTCGCCTCTTCATCCGTTCAACACACCAAAGCTTTCGATCGTCAGAGCAGAAAAAAAAATCGCATTCACATCGAGTCATTTCAAGTTTTGTTTTTCAAGGCGACTGTGATTCCGAAATGTTTCTCTCTCTTTTTTTTTTGTAATTGTGATAATTGTTTATATCATTTTGCCTTTGTTGTTATTTTAGTTTGAATATGTTAATTTTAGTTTTGTTGATATTCTTTTTTTCTATTCAACATCATATACATCTGGGCCTATTTTTTTACTCCTGCAATCGTGGAGGTGTATGCCTGAGTACGGAGCTCCTAAAGTGCCACGAAAAAAAAAACTATATCGTGCACACAACATACTAAAACGTGAGTACGATTAAGCTAAATCGTGCACACGAAATTCTAAAACGCACGCTCGAGATAGTTATTTCCCATTTTTGACTCTCCGTAGTGATGTTCACAGTCACACACGCGATACACTGGAGAGAACTCAGCTAATTAACTTTTATTTTCACCTGGGAATGTCATATAATGACATTCTTGTTGCTCTTGCCCTTAGACATGGGATGTGTTGATGCCTGTCTGTATAAATGAACGAATTAATCAAATCGAGCGCACCATTTAGCTTAAACGTGCTCACGTTTTAGCATCGTGTGCGCACTTTTTAGTATCTCGTGCGCTCCATTTAATTAACTCATGCGTATGTTTTAGTATTGTGTGCGCTCGATTTAGTATCTCGTGCGCACGATTTTTTTTTTTTTTTTTTTTTTTGTGGCACTTTAGGGGCTCCGTACCTGGGAGCTGTCGTGTGCTCTGTACTTTGTATTGGTAAATGTGCTGCACAGCTCTTTGTTAATTGCCTTAATTGGAACGTATTTTGGGTGCCACTGCCGCTCTGTTTGGACTGACGTGGAGACATCGTTAATCCACATACTTCTAATGTTAATGTTATATAAAGTTAATGGAAGCAGGAAAAGTTTTGGACTCTTGTGTGGACACTACACTGATCGTTAACGTGTTAAAACTGCAAGTCCAGCATGGACATACACGACTAGAAGGACGACACAGGCAACACCACCATTAATGTGCAAATCCCCACACCGACACGTGAATGCTTGTGAAAAAACAGTTGTTTTACGGCAGAAGTATTTTTGTAGCCAACCATCGAGCTGTGTTTAAATCTTTTTTTTTATTTAGCATGTAGAATATTAGAGCTTTGCACACACACACAAGGAAATTTTCAGTTCATAGAATTCAATAGAAGCGACTTGAGTTCAATATTAGTGCAGGCACCAGCAAAAAACTGAATGAACTGATTCTGTTGTCTGGTCATAGTTCTGTACAGTATCTATACGTGTATTAGCAACAACACTCCTGCACGCACAAACACACCGTCTCCCTTGTCTTTGGTCTTTCTATAATCTCTTAGTGTCTCAGGGCATCCCCACTGCCTCCTCCTTACATACACTGCCTGAAAACCTCCAGACCACGTCAATTCAACAGATCTGACTGACTGACTGCCTCTTCGCTAAATGCCTGAACTGGTGCTTTTAGAGATTTATTTCCTCAGGAGTCTCAATCTTACAAGCTATCCCAAAAAACAACAGGCATTGGCAGACATGTATGAATGATTTCATCATTAAAGTTGGGCCAGTATTGTAGGTTTCTCTTACTAAACCATAAGGGGAACAGGGTCTCTTGGATGTCTTTACAAGTACAATGATTGTGTTTTGTGCCTGTATGGTTATTGTGTATTTACAGTATGCACAGGTGTCATGACAGTCTGTATATTGTCTCTTCGTGAATAAAAACCACTAATTCATGTTTGAATTTGTAATTCAGGGCCTCATTTATCTCAAATCAAAGCTCGCAGTCTTCATCTTTATCCCGCTGTCAAAGAATGGGATTCAATTTCAATAATTTCAACGTAACATAAACATCGAAAACAAGACCCCGGCTGTGCATAAATGAGGCCTGAATGTTTCCACCTCAGAAATCAAATGCTGCAACTTTACAATGTGTGATAGGGCAAATGTGAACTGCAGACTCTGCAGGGCGTCACAAGTTCAGTCTGAGTCAGATCCGACTTGTTTACTGCTTAAAATCTCAAGAAAGTCGAACAGTGATGTTTCTTTTTTTACTCGTCTTACTTTCTTGCTGCTCAAGGTTCACCAATAAGCTGCAACCTCCACTTCTTACTCTAATTCAGACCAAAACAGGCCTTCAAAGTGGAGGAAGTATGACGTTTTCTATGTTGTAACGGTCATCGTGTGAACTTATAATCTAAGCAATACATCATCTCTTCTTGTTCAGAGTGTTTCTAAAATCATGTTGTGGTCTCTAATTTAAGTTGCCGTTTGCAGTCTACCTTCCACCCTGAGAGCCATTTTTGACTGACGCGTCTCTCAAACTGAAGTCTATTTTTGTGTTAAAAAAATGTAAATGTACATATTGGTGGTGAGTGTGTGACAAGAATAAAAACTATCCGTAAGTGACTTTTCGTGTGTCGTTCTGAGTGAATTTAAGAGGGAAACAGGATGGCAAAAGTGAGGCGTCAACATGAGTTTATTCTACTGACAGACGGATCCACAGCACAGGTCAGTCCTGTGCACACTGAGGGGGCAAACGAGCACTGAGGCAACACCAAACGTCGCTTCTCTCAACGCACAAACAAACCAAACAGTATTCTTGTGAACTGAAGCCGGGCAAACCCACAGCTGGCACGATCCTCGTCTTCTCCACAGTGATGAAACGATATGAAACATTATGTTACTGGATGCACATGCTCGGTCGACTTGTGAAGCATGTATGAGGCAAACTCTGTGGTACACGATGCAGGATTGGTAAAATACCCTTAGAGGAGAGACACTGAGAAGATTGATGCCACTCTTTTTGTCTGTTAAATATAAGGTTACAGGCTGCCTCTGGTTATATCAGCTCACTACAAAGACTACAAATGGGAGAAACAGCTGGCCTGGCTCTGTCCAACAGCAACAAAGTGCACCAACATCCTGTCTTTTCGCTTGAACTGCACGAAATATCGCCTTGTGTGATATAGAACAAGGGAAATAATGGAGCACACTCTGACGTCACAAGGCAAAAACTGAGTTTACTACAAGTCTGGACTGCAAATGGAGTTTCTGAACAGCTTCACCTCAGAAGGAGTTTTCAGGAACCAAAAGCTGCACAAACTCTGTTAATAAGAGAGGCTTACAGGTGCCGGTCGGACAGAGCCGAGCTAGCTTTTTCCCCTCCTTCCAGTCTTTGTGCTTATATCTAACAGACAAATGTGAAAATGGTGTTAATGTTCTCATCTAACTTTCCGCCACAGAGCGACTGTGTATTCCTCGAAACGTCAGACTCCTCTTTTAAACAAATCTAAACGAGCTACATGGGTGCTCCATGAGGGGGAAATGAGATTTGATTGGATGACACACCCAGTAGCTCCAGAAAACTGAATAAAACATGAGTGAGGCAGAGAAAGTAAACATTAGTTTGTGATACACTCTGAAGGCAGAAGGATGGGTTTCCCTGAAGCATCTTCATCACTGCTTCATCATCAGAGGAACACAGATAACCTCTGTGTTTGCATGCAGAGCCGCGGAGAGACGGAGGACAGCCTGAACACTGACTGTGCAGTAGCTTTCTGTAATGTAGCAGCCAAATGAGCCCTGGGTTGGAAATCTTTAGCTAAAGCTTTGTTTCATTCTGAGAGTAACTCTGCCTTTTCTTCCAGGGCAGCTTTAACATGTGGAGAAGTGTTTGCAGCCGACACATTTTCGGCTGCAGGGAAGTAGAACCTGACCTAAGATCGAACTCCTTCCCACAACGCCACCGGGTGACAGTGTCCTCGGTGTGTCCGCTCAGTGTAGGCATCGCAAAGGCTAAGGCGCGTTCCTGAGGGACGGCTACAACGCAGGGGTGGAGTACAGGCTTCTGGGACAGCGGAGTGCCCGTCCTCCTCGCAGAGCAAGTACCAGGTGGAGGACAGAGCCCCCCTGGATTTTATAGTCTGCCGCTGTTTTCTCATCGTTCCTGAGAATGAGGACAAAGGGGGTGCGGGGCGGAAGACGACAGAGAGAAGAAATAGCTCTGTTAAAAAACTTTTAAGTTTAATTTTTTACGATGACGGCGGGAATTTCAGTGACGCTGACTGACACGCTGACACACACGAGCTCCTTTCAAGAACGTAAAACATCCTTAAGGAGATAAAGCAGCTTAAACACAGTGCTGGAGTTAGTCTATATGTTTCCATATAAAGCTGGTGGGTGATGTTTAATGTTTAACACATTTCTGATTTTACTACTCTGTCTGTGGCATTCACTCCAAGCATATTTGTTCTTTAAAATCCTTTTTTTTAAAACGGATCCAGAGTATGCAATTTCATTTTAAATGAAGTTTAAGTGATTTCCAGATCCAGCTGGATGTTGTACTTTGTAATATTTTAGTTTTAGATGTGTAAAGAATAAGGCTGATGATGTTAAAGAAAGGTAAGGAACAAGAAAAAGAGGGCATCTTAATCTTACATCTGTTTTCCGCTGTAGATCAACCTCTGCTGCTGCGGAGGGATACCTTCTTTCTCCTCCACCCTTTCTTTAATCCGCTCCACCTGGATGGAAATGAGTGGGAAACATGGTGCTTCATGCTCGAACACATTAAATAACGAGTAATAATCGACATAAAACGCAAATGAGGAAATGAAAGAGATTTAAATACCTTATCCGTGGGTTCTATGTCAATCTCTATCTCTTTGCCTGTTAGTGTCTGAGGGAGAAAAAAAGGTTCAGGTTATTGTTGAGCAAATTGACACTAAACACAACTCAGTGTATCTGTAACAACAAATGCTAACTGATTTAAACCGGGCTAATTGTTATGCTAGCTTCGCCTTACCTTCACTTTAATCAGCATATTTGTTGCCTTGTTTTTATCAAATAAAAAGCTGTATGATTATAATGTCGACTGAATACGATAAAGATAATAAGGTATTTTGGAGAGGGAACTCGCTAATATCCCCTTTCAAAAACGCAATGGGTGTTTCCTGTGTTCCCCACTGAATCCTGCCGCCTCTTTGCTTGTATGTGAATGGTTCCGCTTCAACTTAATTTCGGACTCCGTGTTTCCATCATTCTCCACCAAAAAAAGCACTAAATTTGCTGTAAAACTTATCTTACAGTCGTGTGAATGTCGCCGCAACAAAAGCAAACTGAACTGTGTTTCCCGACTACCTAAAACAAACCTTACGACATCAGCGCAACGTGGCGTAAAGCGAGTCTCGCGTTTGTAGTTTTTTTCCTGCCTATCGCGTACAGGCTAAAGCCCTTTAAAAACTACAAGGCGGTGATCCGTTGAGGTCCGCCTCCGTAACTCTTCCCAAGTACACAGTGGAAATTAAGGAAGCAGCGGTATAGACAAAACCAGCCACACTTTCCAAAAGGTAAATACTTTATTTTACTAAATCCACAAGGTGAATCTTTCTTTGGCTAACTGGTCGCTTTTCCTCATGTTTTCAATGCTCAACTCTGACAATGACAATTCTGTCTTTCATGTAACCTTGAGTTTTGCCATCGGGGCTTGTCAAACAACGCTGTTCTGATCTTTCTGGTACAGTGGAAATAGCGGTGGAAATAGCACGTTCAGTAACGTTAGCATGTACGCATTTTGCTAACGCTAGCTAGCTAGCTAAACATATGCTTATTACGTTTTAATATATTGGTTATTACAGTTCAGGCTAATTCCGGCACATCTTTTGAGTGCAAGAAGCATGTTCGCCAGTATTGGGTGCCTTCCGGACCTTACACCATGCCTGCTTGTAGTCAGTGACATGTGATGGCCATATGTGTGTATGTATGTGGAAATAGAGGGGTGTGATAAAGAGAAAAGACACGAGGCACAAATGCAGTCATCCTAAACTCTGACATCGTTCTCTCTTTCACAGGTTCACATTCTCGGACAGGCTGCCTCATTTCAGCTTTTTTGGGTCGCCCTACCTGCACATCCTGTTTCCAGAATGCCTCGCATTGAGAATGACATCAAGCTGGACTTCAAGGATGTGCTCCTCCGTCCAAAGCGGAGCACGCTCAAGTCCAGGAGCGAGGTTGGTGTACAGCTGTGGATTTTTTCCACATTAGAGCTGACTGACCTAAAAACAGATGTTTCCACACGCTGAACCTCTAGTTTAGCTCTGGGAAGGGCACTGTAGTGAGCACACTTTCTCACTGGCATTTGGTGGTTATTAAAGTCTAGAAAAGTGTCTTATTCACAATTTACCAGCTGGTTAAGGAGTTCAAGAAGTGACCCTGGGTCTGTGCTAACACATTGTGAACCATGAAGAGAATTTCAGATTGCTGAAATAAATGGGCCCCACTTCCTTTGGCAAATCCTTGTTAAATGTCCTCGCCTCTCCCAGGTGGACCTCATGAGGAGCTACACTTTCAGGAACTCCAAGGGCAGCTACAGAGGGATCCCCATCATTGCTGCAAACATGGACACTGTGGGGACCTTTGAGATGGCCCTGGCTTTGCACCAGGTAGGTTACGCATTACATGGGATGTGTATAAATCACTTATTATTTAAGCTTCATAGAGAAGGAAACGTGGCTAAAGTAGCCTGAACAGAACTGGGTGAAGCTAAATTTAATCTAAGCAGTTAACACTGTAATGCTTAATAATCCCTACATTACATAGCAGACTGGTAAAAGAGGGCAGGACCTGCTGTCCTTGTTTCCTTCACCAAAGACCAGATTAAAACTAGAGGTGATCAAGCCTTTCCGATCGCGGCGCACAGATGCTAGAACCTAAGTCCTGGTTACTAATGTGTGGATCTCTTTTCTGTATCCTTGCTATGATAATGAATGCCTTAATTCGGGGTCCTCTTGGCCCTTTTAGGCTCAGAAAGATAAAAACCATCATGGATTTAAAAAAAACCTCACTCATATATTGATAAATTTGTTTTGTTTGCCCATTCGCTCCATCCCTCACTCAGTTAGAGAAGATGCCCCTTGTGGCCATCAGATATCATTGCACTGTCCAACATACTGAACCAGAATTTGCTGTCTCTTCCACTAGTTCACTCTCTTCACCACGATTCACAAACATTACTCCTTGGATGACTGGGTGGAGTTTGCAGCGAAGCATCCTGAATGTCTGAAGGTACTCAAAGCGTTTACTATTATCTAACCTTTTATTTCAGGGCGTTTGTAAGTGGTGGTATTTATCATAACACAACTCTCTGTCTTCTCTGTTTCTCTCCCAGAGTGTAGCAGTCAGCACGGGGACAGGTGACGGTGACTTTGACAGGATTTCAGCCATCTTGGCAGCAGTGCCAGAGCTGCAGTACATCTGCGTAGACGTGGCCAACGGCTACTCTGAACACTTTGTTCACTTTGTCAAAGACGTCAGGGAGAAGTTCCCCTCTCACACTATAATGGTCAGTAGACGTCTGCCTTTAAACTGCAGTCTGTGGGACTGAAAGAGGAATGAATGCTCGCAAGATGAGTGAAACATTTTTCCTTTGCTCAGGCAGGAAATGTGGTGACAGGTGAGATGGTAGAAGAGCTGATCCTGGCTGGCGCTGACATCATCAAAGTAGGCATCGGACCAGGTGAGCACAGCGTAACACCAACTAACTTTACTGCGTCCAAACAGAACATAATCACCTCAAGGTTATCGCAATGCTCTTAATGCGTAAGTGCCTCACACCTGTAAGAAACTGAAAGGTAGTGCAGACTAGAAGTCTTGAGAGTCATCTGTTGGCCCTGTGTCTGCCTCCACAGGCTCTGTGTGTACCACCCGTAAGAAGACAGGGGTGGGGTACCCCCAGCTGAGCGCTGTGATTGAGTGTGCCGACGCAGCCCATGGCTTGGGTGGCCACATCATCTCTGTGAGTGCTCCTTTAAACTGACGGTGTTGATCATCTTACATTCGGTTCGCTCATAAGCCGGTTCATAGCCTGTCCTATGTCGCTCACTCACTCTACCGGGGATTTGTAACCTTGTGTTTCTCCTTGAGAAGTGCAGCATTGTCTTTTATCTCCAGGCTGTGCAGGTACAACCAGCCACGATAAGCTCCGTGTTTTGTTTTGTCTCTTATCTTTCACACAGGATGGGGGGTGCACTTGCCCAGGAGATGTCTCGAAGGCCTTTGGTAAGCTGGAGTGTTTTCAAAACTGCACTCAAATTCCAACCATAGTGGGAATTTTTTCTGTCCAAACAGGCTTTTTCACTTTTTTTGTTTGTTCGTTGGGCTCTTTCCCAGGTGCTGGAGCGGACTTCGTGATGCTGGGCGGCATGCTCGCCGGCCACTCGGAAAGCGGGGGCGAGGTCATTGAGAAAAACGGCAAGAAGTACAAGCTGTTCTACGGAATGAGCTCCGACACGGCGATGAAGAAACATGCAGGAGGCGTGGCTGAGTACAGGTCAGAGGCAGTTATTCTGGCGTCTGTGTTTGTGGGGGGTTTTCCTGTTGTTAAACCTCTAGTGCAGAGTGGTGAATGGTGTGTTCCTCTCTGTTTTTTACCTCCAGAGCATCAGAGGGGAAGACAGTCGAAGTTGTTTACAAAGGTCCCGTGGAGGTGACAATACGGGACATCCTGGGCGGGGTCCGCTCCACCTGCACCTACGTCGGGGCAGGCAAGCTGAAGGAGCTGAGCCGCAGGACCACCTTCATCAGAGTCACCCAACAGCTCAACACCGTCTTTGGCAACGACAGCTGAGCGTCCAGCAGGACGCTGCCTCACATGGAGGGAAAAGTCTGCAGCGCTGCCTGTCTGACTCCCAGATGCCGTTTGTGCGTTACCCAAGTGCAAACGCAAGCGAGCAGACATGAATATTAAAACTTAAATACTGCCCTTTCATCATCCTTATTAGTATTTTTATGTGAAATTTTAGAACACTTAATTTTGACTTCACTGACATTAACAGAAGTATTTCTCAGCGCACAGACTCTGAGGCGCTTTAGACTCTGAACGTTAGCCTTTTCCACACAAGCCACTCACTGTTTCAGGAATCAGTTTATCTCTGGACGGTAAAGACATGAGGTCAAGCAGGAAGTCTTTGCACGTCTGCTGTCTCATCATTCCAATGCAAGCTCCTCGGTTCCTCTTTTTACACGTATGCAAAGCCGTGGCTGCTTATTAGCAGTATCTGCAACATGTCTCTATGCTCTGTGCCGACGTCATACTGTAAGCCTTTGCCACCCACTTCTAAAATGATAGCAAATGTTCTTAAATGATCAAGAAAGCCTAAATATGCATGCAGCTGCTGTTGCTGATTAGGAAGCTGATCTGTTTTTAGAAATCCAATCACTCCATCACTGCACTTTAATGATTTGTAATTTGAGAGTCTAATATTTAGTTGTTTTTTAATGTAGGTGAATTAGATTTGGGAGAATTTATGTATGGACTAGTATATGCTGAATGCTAGAGTACAGTACTAGAGCACATAGAGTGAAGAAGTGCTGAACTAGCAAAGGTGTTATTCACTATAAACATATATGCAGCGTTTCTCTTCTCTGGTTCTGGCTGCTCTTGTTCAATACCAAAGTTTGTGTGGGTTTATGCTCGTGGTGTGCACATTCCAGTTCGTTTGTGATCCGTCATAGCCTTTAAATGAAGCGGCCATTCCTTGGAATTAGCCTGGGTGTTTTCGCTTCATACAGTGTCTGTAGTTACTCTCTTTCAAGCTGTTCTTACGTGATCTGTGTCCTTTTGTTTTTTACTGTCACATTGGTGCAAAGATGGCAAAGTGAGAAATTAAGATGCGTTCTTTAAATTCACATTTCATGTTTAAACCAGTCAATAAAAACATTCCACATCTTGAAATTTTACTGGCTTTATTATTTATCAGCTTCGCCATGAACACTTGATACCAAAGACACAGAATTGTTGTTGTTGGCTCTCATATTTAATAAGATCATGCACTGTAAGATAATGGCCGTGTGAGAGCAATGACACATTCACCACCAGCAGATGGAGACAAACACCTTGAAGTGTGAGGCAGGTAAAAGTAGAAACAAAAGTAGAAACATATTCGAGGCAACTCCTAAAACAACATGATTAACTACTAAAATGAACTAATCAACTAATCAATGACACTGATACTCATCCATTGAAAGCAGAAGAGTGTAGATATTTGTAGCCATGCACTTCTTAGCTTTGTTTAATGATTGACAATGATTGAGCAGACTCCTGCCAATTAGTGAAGTTCACAAACCATCTCTGTGATGCAAACACCAATCAATGCTCCACAGGAACAAGGAGCATGGCAGGAGTAGTGTGACCTTCCTAGACTGTATCCATTGATGGTCTTGTTGTAAACCTTCCCACAGGGGCAATTCCGCGGGGTCATATTTTTGCCATCTCTCTTTCCCAGCTGAACAAAGGGCTTCAGGTCCCAGCTGTCGAGGCTCATCTTGATCTTGATAGGAATTATTTCTTCCCTCTGGTGCTGCCCAATCCTGTTGAAGAAGGTCAAGGAGGAAGCAGCAAGGTTCCAAAACACTTCCACCGTTTCAGGTAGTGGTGTGGCCTCACCTCCGTCTACGTCCTGACATCCGATAAGTGAAGAGGAAACCCTGCGTTGTTTCCCTGTTTTGGTTGTGTCAGTTTGCTGCTGCCAAAAATCTTGTGGATTCACTGATGCATCAGGAGAATCGTCATACTCTGTCGTGAGACAGCTGAGCTGTTTACCGTTGCTGCTCAGAGCATAGACATGTCCATCCTTCAAGTTCTTTGCAGACTGTCTGTCACATAAGCCAATGGTCCATTCAGAGTCTTTGGGAAGACCCACTGCCCACCTCTGGAGGTTAAAATCTGACTGGGTACTACGGATTAGAAGAGTGGCTGAACATTGCCCCAGCCAGCTGTTGTAGAACACCTTCCTCTTGTCTTCGGACAGTGACATGGCAGGGCTCAAAGCCAGTGGGTCGAAGATCAGGTCTGAACTAGTAGTGGTGAGCTCCTGGTGGTTCTCTGGGTCAACCAGGGTCAACAGGGATCCCCAGAGGTGGTCTGCTTGTTTCATCATTTTTTCACCGTTCTGTCTGATCTCCTGAACCAGTTTGTCACGATCACTGCCAGGCTCCAACCCCTTCCTCAGGTCCACAGTCTTGGCCTTCTCCACATCCTGATGCACCTGAGAATACATCTGCAGGAATCTGAAGGTGTCCTTCTCGCTCTGTGCTGCTTGCAAGCTGCTCTTGCTGGTTTTTATAGACACCATACGGGCAGCGACTGAACTCTGGACACTGGTCAGGGCAATGTCACGCAGTTTAGTCACAGCATCAATGAGACGCACACTAGAGCGAGCCAGCTTCTCCCTTTCACTCTTCTCCCACTTCTCCAGACTCACATTCCCATCATCAGTTTTCACCAGTAAGGCCTTCTGCTCGGCGTCGAGCTTTTCCATGAGCTCTTTGTGGGCTGTGGAGAAGGTCTTCATGTTGTGCAGGCGGTGCTGGTCTTCAATGGCGCAGGAGACGCACACACAGGTCATGTCATCCAAGCAGTAGTACTCCAGGAGTTTGCCATGCTGGGGGCATTTGGTGGTCCCATCTAAAGCCATGGGTTCAGTCAGAGGATGGGTTTGCAGTAGCACAGGAGTGGTCAGGTGGGCATGGAGGTGCTGGACACACATGGAGATCTCACATTTCATGCAGGTCTTGTGTGCCAGTTTCCTGTCCTCCTCTGTACACATGTCACAGAGGATAACCTGTCGGTCCTTTTGGATATTGTCAGACATGTTTTCAAAAAGTCCTGATTTGATCCTTTTTGAATATTATTCTGCGTTGAACAAAGTCCTCAGGATCCTCTTCCTTGCTCTTTGGTTCACCCTGTTTGGCAGAGAGCTGAAACTGAAAAGTGGTTTTGCTGAATTTCTGGTCGCTCAGTCTCAGCAGCAGGACTACATAACAGTTTCGATTTCTGCAAAACAACACATTCAGGAGGAGGAGTCAGACACATGTGGCTGTAGTTAGGTTCACTGTTAAGTTTCATTTGAGCAACGCCCATGACAGAGGGAATTAATGTTTGACTTAATCAATATAGACTGTCAGTGCGTGAAAGACATCAGAATTTGTTATATTAAAGGACAAAATTCAGATACTCAGCTCATGATTATGTAAAGTGTGGTACAACAGCTCGAGCTTCACTCTTCAGCAGTTTCATTTCCTGGGAAATAAACTGTCTGCAGTGAACACTTGATCTACTGTTTCACAGCTGTCTAATCACTTGCTCTCCTGCTGCTCATAAAAGTCAATTGGCTTTCGTGGAAGGTGACAGTAAACATTATGGCCATTGTTACAATACTGTGACTGAGTTTGTGAAGCTGTTGGATTGAATGATTACAAAGTTGGATCAGCATTTCTTAACATTTTATACAGCAAAGCTGTTGTATTAACCATCTTGTGTTATTTTTTAACATATATTTATAGCATATTCACATCATCTTCATTATATATGCTGCATATATAATGAAGATGATGTGGACATCCCACTTTTTAGATCCACCATATTCATAGGAAAGAGACCTGACTGACAGATAAACTCTGGAAGAATAGACTTGATTTTTTTTCTGGATCCAGTGGGTGGTTTTTATTTTAAGAATGGACTGAACCAGACTAGCAGCATTAACGTTAGCGCTAATGCTAGCAAACGGTCAGATCGTTTGCACACACAGGGTTAGCCATGTTAGGCTAATGACATTGACAAGACCTGAAATTTAGTTGAAGTTTAGCTTGCTAAAGCTACCCAGCGAGTCAGTATCTATATTTTTTTTAACTGTAACAAATGCCATTTAGTGTTAATGTTCCTACTTTAGCTTGTGTTAATTGGTTAATGACTTAGCTAGTTAACATTACATTAGCATGAGAGTTTAGTGGTCAGTATTGAATTAGTCAACTCTCCTTTTGCACAGCATGGCAATATAAAGTAATATAACCTTGTTAAGTTAATAATTAAAAAAGATACTTGTATTTCACTGGAGTATTTCTATTATAGGTCACTTTCTTTTTCCTCTGCATCTCAGAAGGAAATATTGTCCTTTATTTTCTCCTCAAACGTTAATAAAGGTTGTATTTATTTGGAGTTTCAGTGCTCACTCCTCAACAGTACAGTTGCTGCTAAACAGATGATTGACAACCAAAAAGATACACTCAAGATTTAACTAAAATACAGCATTTAAAAATTTAAATCTGTGCTACCTGCTACATTGAAATGTTGCATCCACAATAATTCATCAGTAGTTATAATGAAATGTAGAAAAAAAAAAGACATTACATATAAATTGTGCTGAAAAATCTGCGATGGGTGACAAATATTTGTAAATTCTCCCATTTTTTGTGTATTTTTTTTAATGAAAACACTGTCTTTGGGGATATCAACCCTTTCTGTCTGTGTGCTCTTCGCAGGAGATATTACCACAGACAAGACAGGTGAGACAGACAGCTGATGGAGGAGACTCCGACTTTATCAGAAAGGAACCATGCCCCTGCAGCTTTCTGTCTGAACCAGAGCAGTACAGTATGTCTCCCCCTGATGTCTGACAGCAAGAGGCTTCTATGGGTCTCCTCTAACCAGATCAACCAACAGCCGGATGGTGTAGCAGAGCTGGACAAGGCCTTCAACAGGTTTCCATACCTGACACAGAACCAGATAGCTGCACTGGCCCAGCGCTGCTCCCTGCACCCAGACCAGGTGAAGGTGTGGTTCATGGTACAGAGGCTCTGCTATGGCATCAGCTGGGACTATAAAGACATCCTCAATGTTCAGAGGAAGTTCAGCACAAGTCGGGGAAAGGAAGAGCTGAAAACTGATAGAAGAAAGAATAATAAATGGAAAAGAGAGGTAAAAGAGTCTGACAGGAAGAGGGCAGGGGAAGTTAGGGAGGAACAGAGGATGACAGTGACAGACAAGATGGGAAAGAAGACAAGTGTAGGTGAGGGTGTTGAGGAAGTGAGAAAGAAAAACAAGTCTCAAGCCTTTGGTGTGCCTCCACTCGCTGACGACCAGACCTCAAGCATTTGTATGACAGAAGTGGGGGCTAACCTGGAGGGCAAACCGTGTGCAGAGTCAACAAACCCCAATGGTGCCCTCAGTGATGGCGGCAAACTGAAAGAGGTCAGAGAAGTGGCCGATAATCATGTTGCTGCACACAGTCGCCCTCGGATCCACAGCAGTACAACGACGCACAGCCAGTTGGTGATGATGAAGGCGGCTTTCGTGCACTGCCAATACCCAGACCGTGAAGGCTACGACCAAATGGCGATGGTGATTGGCGTCCCCCGCGCCGCGCTGGTTGAGTGGTTCAGCGACATGCGCTACTACATCAAGAAAAGAATTCCGCGCTGGATGAATCAGGAGCAGCACCAGCGGGCGCTGGCCAACGTCAAGTACCAGCAGCACCTGAACTCAAAGGCAAAGTTGGCGGAAAAGGAACCTGGAAGGTGAAGCTGGACTGAGAAAGCGTGCAGGTGCCCCCAGCGTAGAAATCATGCTGTTTGTTGTGCCGTTGAACTTTAAGTGAGCTTTGTGTCACACAAATGTTTGATAAAAGTTAAGATATGTTCTTGTTAATTCACCTTCTCTTTCATATGCAAAGCATTGTTATGATGCTGTTATCATGCTAACTTAAAGGTGGGGTGAGTCATTCTGGAGTGAGTTAAATTCCCAAGGTCTCCTCATGGTGCACAAGCTGTCTGTTCTGCGTTTGCATTAAAAGAAATCGACTTTTCGTACAAAGTTTTGTTAAACAAAGTAGCTCAGACTGAGCGACACGACAGTATTCCAGCCAATCAGCAGCAGGTGCCGTTCATGATTGTGCACAGGACAAGACTTAACAGTTGTTCTCCAAAAAGACTCACCCCACCTTTAACGTGTTAAACATATATCCACTGTCTTTTCAAAAGATCCTCATTTGAAGTCCCTCTTTGCTGTGCAGACGTTTTTATTGTCATTCCAATAAGACACTTCCAGTGCTTGTTTGAGCGCAACTTTTCTTACGTTTAGTTACATTAAAACATTCACAAACTACAAAATGAATGGTGGCTTTTTTTCTCCACGCCATAATGTTTGATTTTTCAGGAAAAGGCAGCCGTGTTTCATGTCAAAATAACAACCACTCGATGTCTGTGCTTTGTGGATAGAAGCAGGAGTTCACCTGCCAACGTGTAATCCCACAATATACTACAGTTCTAGGATTTCATGTAGAATATATTGCACAAAAAACATAGAGAAACTACATTAAAATAACTGACAATCTGTTTGACCCCTGTTGTGACTAAAGGCCATTTCTGACTCTTAATCCTTTAAAAGATGTGTCCTTTTTCTGTCTTTTACACTCTGTTTACAAGCTGAGGAACAGTCAGAATAATTAATCACATTCAGAGATACTACCTTAACAGATGTTCATGTTAAAAAAGTGCTCTTTCCTCCCATTTTAAGGAGGTAAATGGCTGAACTGTTGCATAATACAATGGCCACCCAGTGAGACCAAACATAGATATTTTATGTCACAGCAGAATAGGCCTCGGTTGGTTGGCTCTGTCAGTTCCAGCTGGCTGTATACTCCGCCCTCTGTGGCTGCCAGATCTCACCGCCTTCGATAATGCGGCGGATCACGGAGGCCGAAGAGATAAGAAGATGTCCGGCGGCATGTAGGAGGGTGGAGGCAACACGCAGGGCTTCTCTGAAAAACACAGCCGAGATAAAGTGTCATCAATGTGGTCGGTGCCCTTTGACCTCTGTGGCTTTCACTCCCTTCCCCTTGGCTTACCTGAGGACTTTCTTGGGCCCCAGACACTGAAAGTTAGCACTCACAGAGTAAAGGCCTTGAAATGTGGCCTTCACACTCAAGGAGCCAAATACATCCTTTGGGCTCATCCTGTAAAGGTCGAAGGTGACGCGAGCTATGTCTCTGCCGGTCCGAGGCTTGTTGTGGTCTTGATATTTGGTCATGACTGAACCCTGGGGGGTCAGAGACAACAGTCACATTAAAGGACTCGACATGAGTATAAACAGAGCTGTAATGAAGAACATACGGCGTCTTTGGTCAAACGCACTGGCCGCGGTTTCCATGTCTGTCCAGGCTGCAGGGCCATGAACACGGTGTTGTCGGGCAGGGTCATGAGGAACTCGTCGGAGTCCACCTCTGTGCCGTCCTCCTCACAAACCAGAGACAGAGACACTGCAGACAGGGACAGCAGCAAAGCCTGGCATACCTGCAGCACAGAGTGAGAACGGGTTCCTTGTGTGTCCCACAGGTTGAATCTAAGACTTTGTCAAACTGGCAGATATCCCATTTTCGAGTAGTTAACGATTACTGGATGATCAATTAAAGGATGTTTGCACATAGTGATTTCAGATATTAATATATTTGATTGAGTTATATAGAAAAACAGCATTTCACACATGAATTGAACAGCCTCTCAGAGACTAGAGCAGCATCTCATAGAAATAAGGAGTTTACATCAAACTTTTCCTCTCCACATTCATTTTTCCCATTTTTATTATACTCCATTGTTTATCCCATTATATTTATTGCAAGCAGCTTCACCCTGACACACAGCCTTTTCTTTTTTTCCGTTAAACTCGTTCTCACCCTCTCTTTCAGCTCCTCCAGCGTCCCGGCGGTGACGCCCTTCCTGGTCTCCCTGTAGTGACAGCACACTCTGAAGGGACGCTGCGGTGGAGACCACACTCGCTTGCTCACAGATCTGAGGACACAAAGGTCATCCAGTTATTTAATGTGTCTGATCCTCAGAGTTTTTCATGGCAGACGTTTAAGTTGTCCCAGTAGGAAACTCACAGGTGATCCCTAAGAACGTTTTTTTCAAGTGTCCCAATGAGCCAGTAATTTTATTAATGTTGTCAACACTCGTCTAGTGGAGCCGATTGTCTAATACACACAATAATTCTCCTTTTGTTGTCTTTATTACCCGTACTGTGGTTTCTCTCCATTGAGTCAAATTATGTTGTAATATTGACTTCACTAATTATTTATATTTTGCTTGTTTGTTCATTTTCGGGCCAAATAAACAAACAGTTCAGTAGAGCAGTTAGCCCATAAGACTTGGAAATGTCCGAGTGTTAAATATCTTAAAATCATGTTATATCATTGAGTTAAACTTACTTTATCCTAACCTATGTTAATTTTAGGGCTCCAGCAGCTTCACAGTGTTGTTTATGTTGCTGATCGAGCGATGGGATCGTCAAACAAATCAGTTTGAACAGGATAAAACGTATTCTTACTTGATAAAAGACGCTGTCGTGTCCATCCTCGTCGCTCTCTTGTTGTCTCTTCTTTATTTTTCTCTCGCAATGTAATGTTGTGTCGGTACAGCTTGTGTCTGACCCAGCAGCCGGACTTTGCCCAGAACCTGGTGATAACTCAGATACAGAACAAAGAGCAAAGTTCATCTCAGCTGTGTGTGTGTGTGTGTGTGTGTGTGTGTGTGTGTGTGTGTGTGTGAGAGAGAGAAAGAGAGAGAGAGAGAGAGAGAGAGAGAGAGAGAGAGAGAGAGAGAGAGAGAGAGAGAGAGAGAGAGACATCCTTTCTTGATCTGATGAGCTCAATTATTATCTGTAACCTGGCTGATGGTGGATATTTGAGGTCAGTACAGATATTCATGTTGATGATGATGAACATCCCATATATTTACTTCTGAACGGGACATTTTACATTTGAAAAGTAAACGTATCAATGATCTAAACTGCTGTATATAATGCTGTTTCTAAATACCTTCAGACATACAGTATCTATTCTGTGTCGCAATCTTTTGTGCATTGGCTCACATATACAGCAAAGTTATATAACTACAATAAGATCAGATCAGCCGATAAACCAGCCCAGGCATTTATCCGTCTGCCTGTCATACTTACATACAAGAGATATAAATACTACAAAATAAGTCAGCATGTTAAATATCAAAACCTTTAACCTGTTTAGTCCCACTATAGGGATATAAACTCATATTGATGTCATACTTGGTATTGCACCCACTGAATGTTTTTACATTTTTCTTGTTTCTATCCTTTTTTCTTACAGTCCACAAGTTATTAAATCCTGTATTTATGTTTTTTAATACCACTTTTTTATTGACAGACAATAAAAAAAAGAATAAAATATAAAAGGAAAAAAAACATGTAAAGAATATAAAGTGAGGGTATTAAACCATATAAATATAGGAAAATAAACCCAATTACAAATATAAACCAGTATATACCTGATAAGACATGTTTCAAAGTAAAAAGTCTCATAATTATGAACAGTCAAACAAACTCGGGCAACGGCTTTCGGATCTTCTACGTCATATCCTGTAAACAACTTTGGATGCGCTTCTTTTAACAAACTGAGTGCATGCGTGGGCGGAGTTTCTTGTTCGAACTCAATTAAAATACAAATGCGCAAGGAGCCGCCCATTCGGCCAATCCGAAGTGACGTTTCAAGCGACTGTCACCAGAGTGAAGGCGCGGGCGGGAGGATGAGAAGCAGAACTTTTGATAGGAGTGTTTCTAGCTTTGTTTCTGGCCGGTAACGTTGAACGACAGCAGCGCCGCTGGTCCACGTACTGGCGTGTAGCGACAGGTACCTCCAGGCCTCACCGGAGTTTGTAGACATCAGCTGAGCAGCGCTTCACAAGTCTCTTCCTCCGGTTCAACTGTGAGTTCTGCGTTAGCTTTGGAGCTCACTGTGTCTAAGCTAAGCTAACTTTTGGTCGCTTAACCTCCCTGGCTTCGACTGATTCAGTGGAATGGCTACAAGAAAACCGAAGGAAAATGGTGAGCATCAACAGCTGGGATTGCCTTAATACTGAATGTGATTATTACATGTTGCATTTAGCGTGGTTGAGGTTGATTGAGGTGGTGGTGGCAGGTGTGGCTGTCAGTGGAGTTATCCTCACTCCAATCGATCAATCAGTGTAATTGACAGCTGATGGGAGACACCCGCGTTAGCACTGCTGATCAAAACGTCCATCCATGGAGACAAGTGGAGCAGAGGTTCACCCCTGCGTGACTCGGTCCCTTCACTTGCTGTCATTTTGCTTGGTCTCCTGCACAGATCCCAGCCTGCCCTTCGTTGCGCTCCAGCTTCTGGCCCCGCCTGTGCGCCTGGTGTCTGCAGCCCTCTGGAAAGTGATGAAGCAGAGGGACGTGATGCAGTATGGCGTTGTGGAGGAATTCGTGACCTCGGCCTGTGAGACTGTGCCCGGGCTGCTCACCGTCAGGCACCAGGGGAAGCTGGCTCTGGGGCTGAGAGGACGGGTGAGTTTACAGGGGGGTCAGATTTTGATGTGTTGCTCCCATGATGCCATTCTGTTTCAGAGTGGATTATCTGCCCCTTTGATTCACTCTCGGCTGGATTGTAAACTGCACTCACTTCTCTTCAGCTAATCCTGGAGCTGTGCTGTACGCAGCCCGATGAAAAAGTGATCAAGCCTCATCTGGAAAGGATCCGCGCTCCTGCGGCCATGTCGCCGTCCTCTGCTGCTGCGGTAAATTACATTTAACGTTCAGAATCTCACCACAGATTGCTTTTAGTGTGATGCTCCATGGCACGTCGCTACATGGGCACTGCTATTGGTGCGTTTGTATTGATTGCCTGGTTGATTGTAATGTAAAAGCGAGTGTTCCTGAAGTTCGCGTGGGGGGGGGAAGCGTCATTTTTGCTGTTTTGTCTCCTAGAGGAAGGATGTAAAGATTGTGAGAACAGTGGAAAGTTTCCGCTCATTGGTCCACACGCTTGTGACAGACCCGGCAGAGAGAGAACATTTCTTCAAGGTGAGACAACTGCGCTCATTCGCAGCTACTGACTTCAGTCTCTGCTGGGATTATTTCTTTGGAAAGTAACGGCCGACAATCCTTCTCTCCCCTGACAGGAGGAGTTTCCTGTGGACTACGGTCCGAAGTTTGACCAGGAGCTGGAGAAGCTGCTGTGGGAGTTTTTGATTCGACTGGACCAGCTGCTTCCAGTCCCCAACCTCACTCAGGTAGTGGGTGCTTTTGTTTTCACTGCAGACGGCGGTCACCTGAAAAGGCCCGCTGACAAAATCAGACTTAAAACGAGCGTAGTTTTGAAAGAAACCGGCTGTCGTAATTTGTGTGCAGACTGTGTCGTGGCTCAGCGATTCCCCTCCCGTCCTGGAGGAGTGTGCGCGGGCGGCCACCCAGCCCCAGCTCCTGAAGATACTGCTTCAGCATCAAGCCTGTCTGGGTCATCTGGAGACTGCAGGTAGAACTGGACCGAGCCTCCAATGGTAACGCTTTGAGAAAAATCCCAAAAGAGAGCGAAACGTTCCGACATCAGTCGTCTGATCCGCTTTGTCGGAACGTGCGCGGCTATTGTTGGTGTCTTCATCACAAGTCAGCATCACGAGAAATCTAATAAAGGACTAAATATACAAAATAAAAGTAGGAAGTATAAAGCAAAGCCTGTGTACTACGCACACAGTTAGTCGTATTAGCACTGTTTAAACTTAGCGGTGTCTCATATTATCTGCTTTCCAGAGGTGCTGCAGCCTTCCTTTAGGAAGTCCCCGTCCTTCCAGCTTTGCCCCTTCAAACCTCTCCTTCCACAGGAAGCTGACTAGATCGCCTCTTAGCTTCTTGCTGGGATGACTGATTCTTTCGATTCCTAATAAATCTCCTGTTGTTGTGGGCTTTTTACAGCATCCCTCCCTCCAAACATGGGAGACTCCATCCTGGATTCACTTTCTCTGCCGCCCTCTGGAAGAGTGCCTTCAGATCAACCGACGGGAGCCATAAAGTCCGCCGCTTACCCGTCGGGTGGCTCGCAGACGAGAGAGGAAACAGCTTTAATTACACCTGTTATCGGACTGATCTCTAATGAGGACGTGCCGGTTATGATCTCTGCTAGTAAAAGGACGCTGAGAGGCGACGATGTGACGGACAAGCACTTGAACCCAAAAGAGGCCTCGAACTTCAGTTTGGTTGGACAGAGACGAAACCCCAAAGCCGACGGAGTGAAAGCGGACGGAGAACAAGCGGAGGAGGAGGAGAGGAGCGCGGCGAAACGCCAGCGTCCAGACAAAAGCGAATCGGATGAGGAGGAAGTGTTTCGCATGATCAGGCCCGAGAAAAAGAGGAGCAATAGTTTGAGAAATGCAGCGAGCAGGCTGAGGCGGGACCGAGGCGACCGGAGGACAAATGAGAGCGAGGAAGACGGGACGAAGACGGCAAGAGACGAGGTCCTGGAAAGCTGCATGAGCCGGCTGGGTGTCCGACAGCTGCGCCTGCCTCAAGATCCGTCCCTCTGCTCCATTTTTGTGTCTTGTCTGAGCAACCAACCCAGAGTCCTCCTTGAAAAAGTGTCAGTGGCCTCCGGCGGCGCGAACAGGACGGAGAGAGGAGGAAAGTCCTTCTACACCAAACGGCAGAATCAGAGGAGGAAGTCGAGCGACCGGCCACAAAAGCCCGACTCGGATTTTCTCGGCCCGGACGATAAAGAGTAAGAGACGGGGGAATGGCAGCGCACGTGGTGCAGAGCATGAGTTAGCTTTACGACGAGTTTGTGCGCAGCCGCGAGCTTCACAAACCTGCTAAATTACATTAAATGTGGATTATTTGTGTCTTCCATTTTGACATAATTATGAATGTTTTTGTTTCAAACCAGCGATCACTGCACTCAGTGGCAGAATGACCCTGTCTATATTCTGTTAGGCTTTATTTTTATATTTATGTTTTATCTCAAACATTTTTATAGAAAATAGAGAAAGTTATGCTACAGCTTGTGGACACTTGACAGCACTGTAGAGCATGGTTTAAACATTACAATTACAATAAAAACAACTGATTTAGCTCAAAGTTTCTGGTTTTGTTTGCTTTTTCTCTCTCTGTGAGATCATTTTAGCGACTTGCAGGTTGCATGAAGGGAAACTTTGTTACATTTCAGTGTCCTGGTCGTCTTTGAATGCAGATCAGGAAGCAGCTTGGTTACATTCACCATTACAGCAGCTATTGAACTCTGAATTAATGGTTTAATTGTGTTGTTTCTACCCGACAGAAATCACCCGGTGTTGCCGAGTATAAGCAGCTCTCCCCCTCAGCATCGGCGCAACACAGGTGATTTAACAACCCATGGCAAGCAGCACTGAGAAGAATTGCCTGCACGGGTTTTAGTTTCACTCTTTGCTTTTCTGCGTAGAGACGTCGGCCCTTCCAGGAGGCAGTGAGGACTACGTAGCTGACTCCGAGGATGAGGCCACGAAGAACTTCAAAGGCCGGGTACGTTTCCTGTGAGAGAGCTCTGTTTCCAGAGGAAGTGTGTGACTCATTCATTCAACATGACCGTTAATGCCTCCCTCAGCTGTTCATGAAGCGCTACTACAAGACCAAACACGGCACTTACGTTCCCACTCTGAGGGAATACTGGAAACCCGGGATGACGCGGCGCCACCTGATGGCCGCCGGCAGCAAACGCAGATGACGGCGTGGGGTTTCACCGCCAAGAAGAGCCAGAAGTACGGTGAAATGAAGCCGTGGCTGACGGACATTTATTTTAATTCTCTTTCTTGATTTCTCTGTAGCTGAATCAGTTGGTTTGAGCTTGAATAAGTTGTTTGTCATCATGGAAAACAGACCCTGACCTGACCGATCATGGACGCAGTCGTGCAAATGAATCTTTTTTTTTTTAAGTGTTATTTTAAAGTTTCGGTGTTCAGTTTGGTTGTTAATAAAGACTAGACAATACCTGTATACTTTCTAAACATTTCTGACATTGCAGTCGTGTTTTCTATGAGGAGACTTTCTCATTTAGACTGTCACAACTCCACCCAGCTAATGCGATGTGTGATCAGGTCTTAAGATAAGCTTTGTCAGTCATTTATATTCACATCCTCAATCATGCAGCTAACATAAACCAGGAGAATGTGTCACCGAAGACCAATGAAAGCCTTCCCATTTATTTACAAAAGCAATTTCATGTCAGCAGATAGACTGAGTTTCATTCGAGCTGTGGACGTTCCTGGTCTGCGGTGTGTTATTTAAGAAAAGCTGTTTGTGGAAACTTTCATATCTTGATTAGAAACACATAAATTGACAAGCAAACATCACCCAGGAGCTTTTAAACAGTCACCCAGAATCTTCAGTAATTGGTTTTTAGCTCCTGTAAGGTTTCTCGAGCATTAATCTAATCGAGCTTTATTCTGGCTGCGCTGTGCCAGCACTTCAGACGAGTCGTGGAAGTAATCAGAAACATAATCAAGACACATATCCGCACGGTGAAGTGCCAATCAGAGCCTCAGAGTCTGCAGCCCATCCCTCCAGTCGCTGTGATGGTCTCTCCTGTGATGTAGGAAGCCTCCTCAGAGCACAGGAAGGCAATCACTCCACCAATCTCCTCCGGCTCTCCAAGTCTGAAGGCGAAGACGAAGGAAAATGTGGAACATGGCGTTCATAAATGATTCAGATATCGGTGCACAGCGTGCTAGATGAGTGGCTAACATCCGCGTGAGCTGTACCTTTTGATGCTGAGCTGCTTTTTGAACTCGTCCAGGATGGATTCATTCTGCCATATCTGAGGAAAGGAACAGAAAATGTGACTCAAGTGAGACGTAACTGAACAGAAGGTAAACGCAGCGTTGGAGTGTTTTCTCACCGCAGAGCTGAAGCGGGTCTTGATGACTCCGGGGGCCACACAGTTCACTCTTATGTTGCTGTGAGCCAGCTCAGGGGCCAGCACCCGGGTCAGACCCAGCAACGCCGTCTTACTCACGCTGTAAGGACCCAGGGCCTGCAGAAACACAGAGTCCATCACGAACCGGACTGTTAAAAAGTCACTGAACGCACCATGAAAACCTCATCTTTGCTGACCTCTGGTGGTTCAACATCCCACCTCGCTGAACACAACCGTATAACCAGAACTTTGGAAGGAAGACGTGAAACCAAACCTGGCTTGAGACATTCTGCTTTGATTCTCACTGACCTGCATTGGTTGGTATCCAGCCACAGATGACACAAACACTATGTTCCCCCCTCTGAAACAAAGACACAGACACATGTGATTAAATATACAGTGGGCATGGTCTTCATTATTGTTTGGATCTCGCTGAGCCCATTTTTCCCCCAATTACTGAATGCTGTTATCGTCTTTTAGTGTCACTCACCCCCTCTTCTCCATATGAGGCACCACTAATTTAGTCATGAGGAAGGCTGATTTCACATTCACAGCCAGGATCTTGAAAGAAAGAAAGAAAATATATCACTTTCAATACAAAAATGGTCCAGAGAGTAAATGAAAGAGAAAGGAGCCACACACTCGTTTGGACAATGCTTCATGCTTTTCTGACGTTTTTGCTTCATAAATGAGTCCTGGTGCTTCATTTATTGTGTGTACCTTGTCCCATATCTCCTCTGTGGAGTCCATGGTGTTTCCAAAGAAAGGGTTGACGGCTGCGTTGGACACGAAGATATCAATGCCCCCGCACTGATCCAGAGTCTATTCCAAACAGAGAAGAAGGCTAATATTCAGGTTGTACGTCAAATGAATCACTGACAGCCTCACAATTGTGGGTCTGCAGCCCAAACCTGCCTGAGATCATTTTAAAAAGTACCATTTGAACCAGCTTTTCTCTGTCTTCTCCCTTGCCAACGTTGCAGGTGGTCCCGGTCACTCGGATGCTCTGGCTCTGCAGCAGCGCCACAGCCTTGTCCACGTTGGCCTGCTGCCGGCTGCTCACCACCACGTGGGCTCCTCTCTTTCCCAGAGCCTGAGCCGTAGCCAGACCGATTCTGAGGAGGAGCAGGGCGTCTCAGTGAGGTCTGCTATTATCATCGGCGGACTGTAGCTGTTTTTACATGATGCCATCATGAGGCAAATGTATGTCGCAGTCACAGTTCACACGCAGTGGGAAGGTGAGGGTGATCTTTTTCAGGTGTCATCAAAAGAAAAGTAGAGCAGTGCTGCTTCATCTGGACAGCAGATACTACTGCAAAGGCTATTTCTTAGTACTGTTCTGTGTATTTTAGGGCAGCTACAGATGTAGCAGGAAGTAATAGTGTAATTCTTACCCATCTGTGGAGGCAGTGACTATGGCCACCTTCCCAGCAAGGCTACTTTGAGACATACTCCTTTGTCCAGCAACAGGATTGGACCTTAGGCACCTGAATACACTGCTCAACATCACCTGTGATAAGAGAAAAGTCACAAATTTTGTTTTTATGAAAATGCTGGGTTACTAGGGCAGAGGTCATTTCTACCCAGTGGCGCACAGGCTGAATCCTGAGAGATATCAGTTAAGAGTGAACTAAGTTGAAACCCACTTTATCGGAAGCCATTTAACTAACAACACACATATCGATCCGTGATGAAAGAACAGCAACGATGCAATACCTGATCGGTATTTGCAAGTCAGACTCAGATAACTTTATGCAAGTTTTTTTTGTTACGCGGTGGGTTGCATCGTTTAGGCACCTACTGCGAGCATGTAAATATGATCAAGAGCATTATCTCACCCTGCGGTTCATGCAAAAATAAACATGAGGTTGGACAAAGGTTGAATTTGTGAGAGGACTCTGGACCTTTGACTGCCGTCTGCCCGCGGGTGCAGTGAGTATTTTCCGGATAAGAGTCCAGTTGTCAAAATAAAAGCCTTCAGCAAACAGCCCAACGCAATTTGCTGCCCTGTAATTCAAATGTATAATTAAGTCCGTCCAAACAATCATGCCGTTTGTTTAGGGAATGTCATTTTTTGCTGTACCGTCCAGTGATAGTAGTAGTTATAAATTTGTTTTTCTCATTTTACGTCTTTTCTGAGTAATGAATAAATACGGACGTCCTTAAATGCAACCCTTAGAAACGAGCCAATCACATAGTCGGTGTATTCCGAGCCGCGGATGCCCCCATGATTTCACAGATGCTGGATTGGTCTAAAGCCTGGCGCTGACACTCATGTTTCGCTGTTAGATTAGTGGACTACGTGAACCTCCGAGGAGGCGGAGAGAATTTTGTTGTCATTAACGAAGATGATTGAACGCCGACGGCCCACAGATTTTCACGGCTGAAAAGAAGTGATATTACATATCATAGACGGAGCGCCGATGCGAAGTTTATCGGCGATAAGGAAAAAAAAGCAAGGTAATTATTTTAAAACGGCCGCTTTGGGTGCTAGCGTAGGCGGGCAAACAAATGGGCTTTACCGGGTTTAGCCGGCGGTGCCATTGTTGTTTTGAAGTGAACTTTAGCGTTTGCAGCGAAAGGCGATGAAGATAACTGGTGTTAACACAGCTAACATTATGGAGCTAGTGTTAGTAGCTAAAGCTAGGCCGCGACAACAGAGCTAACGTTACCGTATTTAAGGTCAGCTACCGTTCAAATGAATCACCCCGGACAGCGTTCACATACTCAACCATAGAAGATATCTTCGATAGCGTGTGCACGCCGCTTATTTATTTGCGATGCTAAGCTAACGTTAGCTTTCGCTGAACGGCTTGCATTCAACGTAACGTTTCTGGGCGTGGAAAGGGTAGACAGGTGTTGCCGCTGCCTGCCTGCCTTTTATTTCACATGTGTCCTGTATCGTATGAGTTGAAGGCAGCCAGCTGTCTCGCTGTGGTTATGAATGAGTCGTGAAAAGCGTTTCTGCCCGGATTGCAGGATCCTTATGAAGGTGGAGACGACCAGGCGCCCGGACTTCGAGATGTGTCCTACCCAAACCCAGCTGTGCTCCTGCACCGAGTGTCTCCGGCGGTCAGCACATCCATGAGGACCACAGCTGACCTAGATGGACGACCCCGACTGATCGGGACACTTGAGTTATAGTTTCTCTGAGACATAACTGTTAACTTGGCAACGATGTCCGTCTCCGTGAGTACAGTAATCTCTTTGTTTGTGTGTATGTGTTGGTTGCAGTGGTGTCACAGCGATGGACAAATGTGATAAAGCTACCTTGAAACTAAAAAGTTAGGGTTTTCTAGGCATGTGTTTATTTTTTTCACGTTATGTCATCATAACTCTATATTTTATCAGCATCCTCATCGCCTCCATTACTGTTTTAAGGGGGTCCCACATGGCTCAGTGAAGCCCAGTGGTCCCCAGGGGGTTGGCTTAGAAAATGAAAGGGGGCCTGACTCTGTGGCTTTGGGTTGGCAATTAAGTCCTAAACAGCGAGGGACAGATGTGCCTCTCATCCCCTCCCCCTCCCTCTCATCTCGCTCATTACCATTAAGCCCTTGTGTCCATTTGATCATTGATCCCCCCCTGACTGTGCCCCTCTTTCTCTCCGCTGCATGATTACTGACACAGCTGCGAATTTTGAGTTCGCCATGATGCTACGTTTTACGTTTTAATTTTTTTTCTGCTCACCCATCCTCTTCCTGTGCCCCTTGTCTCTCACTTGGACATCTTACGAGATCTTCCCTATTCACTCCTATTCACTCTCCATTCAGCAGCTCTAAACAATCACCCTTTTTGTTCGCCTGACTTGGCATTGCCCTGTCAATGCAGTTGTTTGTTTGTGGTGTGCTAATGTGAGACACTAGCTGGTGTGAATTTACGCTGTCTATTAAAACCTACTTTCACATGGTCATTTGGGGTGACTGTGTGTGCATGTGTGTGTGTGCGAGAGAGAGAGAAATACTGAATGAGAGGGTTTGCGTTCATGATTTCTGCTCTTGTCTTTCCCTCTTTCTCAGACGGTATTGGCAAAGGCACTGTTTGACAACACGGCAGAGAGCCCGGAGGAGCTGGCTTTCCGAAAGGGAGACATCCTTATGGTTCTTGAACAGGAGCAGAGTGGCGGGCCGGGCTGGTGGCTCTGCTCCCTGCACGGCAGACAGGGAATTGCCCCTGCCAACCGCCTTCGACTCCTTCAGACCGCCCCGCCCCCGGGCTCAGACGTCCGTCACGGCCCAGTCGAGGACTCTGTCTACCTGTCCCCTGGTTCTCCGCTGACCCGGACGGCCGTCAGCAGCAGTGCGGAGGACATAGATGGAGTGTATCGCTCCCCGCCAGGCGTGGGCGAGGGACGAGGAGTTGGAGCTGCCTCAAGGCCCGGGGAGCTCCGCAGAGTCGAGGGCGGGCGCCCGCGCTCGCACTCCAGCTCTGGCACGCGGCCCAGACCTGAATGGGATATTGGGGTGGCGGGGCGTCCGCGCTCACCCTCTCTGAGAGGACGGGGCACAGAAATGACAGGAGCACTTTATCAGACTCCAGTAAGTCCCGTGCCTTCAGCAGCTCAGCATGCCAGGCAGCCAGAGTCTGTGTACCTCTCCCCCTCTGGGGTGCTAAGGGCAGCTGATGAGCCAGAGGACACGACATATTTAGTCCCAAGAGAAACACTAACAACAGGACACTCGGACGACTGTTACTTGGTGCCCAAAGGGACACCGCTTGCAGGTGACGATGTTTACCAATCCCCAACAGGAGGAGTTGTGGCCTCTGCTGTCTGCTCTAATGGCCCCTCCATAGCAGGTGGGACACCGGGTACCCCCCAGCCCAAAGTGAGCCAGGACACACCTGGGATGTATCAGACACCCACCCCTGTAGGAGCAAGCCTTCATAGAACTTCAGCCACAGTTTTGGCTCATCAGCACCCATGTCAATTATCTTCTGCTCAAGCATCACCCAGACCTCTGCTCAAGGGAGTTTCACCCAACCCTGCTGTTGCCAGGGGCAAACCTGGCCTGGCCTGTCACCGGGGCTCCCCTTTGCTGGTCAGGGCAGGGCAAATCAGAGTCCCCGGATCACCAAATTTTGCCCGCAAACCTCCTCCACCAGCCCCTCCAGTGAGGGGAGTCACCAGGAAAGACGCACAGCCAGCAGCACCACCGTCAGCTGATTCCAGCGCAGCCCCCAAACCCAGTGCTCCGGTCACTCCTGCAAGCCTGCTGCAAGAAGCGGACAAACGGAGGGGAACTCCTCAGAGCAAGGAGGAAAGGACGAACAATGGCCTGGAGAAAAGCAACAAGGCGCAGAACAAAAAGGGAGAAAATCAGGATTACTCAGATCCTGTGGATGATCAGGTTTGTGATGGCTCCTTCACTTACCACACTGTTCACACAGCTGGTCTGCACAGAGCTGTTATGTTGTAGGTTGAAAATAGATAGAGCAAGAAAGTGCTTGTGAGCGGAGGCGTGGACTTACATATCGTTCATGTTTCTTCATTGTGTTTGAAAAAGAAAGAAATTTTGGTCGTCCAAGACACGCAATCATAATAAGTTTTTTTTTTTTTTTTTTTTTTTTGCTTTCGTTGTCTCGGTAGGTGTATGATACCCCTCCCAGTGGAAGGTGGCAGCGCCCAGTCGCACCTGCCGAGGATGACAATGGCATCTACGACACCCCTCGCAGTGTCCCACCACAAGCGGACACTGAGACAGAGGTAAAGACACCACTTAACAGTCCTTACTGAGCCACAGTCCTGTCTTATTGGTACCAGTTTTCTTAAAGGGAAATTTCATATCCTTTTTAATCCCCCCTCATATTTATGACTTATAAGAACATCCGTCGTTCATTTCGTTACATTTTTGTCATGCTGTGCTCTTTCCGGGTCAGATTTTGACCCGGTGAAGATTTAATTGGTGTGAATTTCCTTAAGATATGTCGTTTGGGGTGCGCAGGCTTTAACCTTTAATCAGTGCTGTTTTCCTCCTACATGTGATACGCATACAGATACCTTGGTTCTTTTGTATATTGTCAGTGATCGTAATCCTTAGGAAAATTCTGGTTTACCAAAGTAATACCTGGGAACTGTGGTAAACCGTTGTGTTAAATTCATGTCTGTACAAGTGAAGCGATCCACCAACAAAAGATGACTCTCAAACACCCTGTCACCATTGCTTTCCACATTCCACCATCCGCCTGTGTCCCTACCCCCCTTCAAGGCGAGGCCACACCTGTCTCTGTCTGCTGTGGGAGCCTGTCTATCCAGTCCAAATGCTGCTGCTATTTTCTCTCAGTCACGCCCATCTGTCAGGGCCACGGCAAGGCCATACCGCCAGCACCCTGCCCCCAGTGGTTTCCCCTGTAATGTTGCCTGAAAATGTCTGCCAGCTGCTGGATCATTTTGTCCTCTTTGCCTGCACTTACTGTACTTGGACTGCAGACTCACTTCTTTTACTTTGCTGGGACAGATGCGTCTCTGCCCACTTTAACCAGTCTGATCACCCCTGCACATACCACAGTCTTCCAAACTCCCAGTACGCAACATTTTATTGCTGCAAACTGTGTACCCACAGTACTGGAAGTTAACCTCAACTGCATTTTTGTTCCGTTGTTGACGCAGAGACCTCATCTCTTACGGCGCAATGAATGCACTGTGTCCCTCTTTCATAGAAATTATCCTCCATGCACATGATCACAAGGTGAACAATAAGCACAGTTCCAGTACTTTCCTTCTGTCTTCTCCCCCACTTGCAGGTCTATGACGTCCCCACCATCACTCTGAATGTGCTCACGTCTGATGCCCAGCCTGATGAAGTTGACGACGATGTGTACAGTGTCCCTACGCTTCCAGGTGTGCCTCTGGGCCCAGGGGAGTCCACCACCAGCCTCTCTAGTGAGGATGCGGTCCAGGTTGGACAGGTCTATCGTGTCCCCGGACCTGAGAAACGAGCCAGCAGCGGAGGCCATAACCAGGACTCCTCAGAGCCTGACTGTGGCATCTATGACATGCCTGCTTTGACTGCCGAAGTCCTCCCTCACTCTTCATCATCCTCCTCCACCTCTACTCGCCGCCTCTCTGTCTCCAGTAACGGTTCAGGGGACATGCAGTGGAGGGCCTCGCTCTCAAGCCTTGTCCACTCGGTGCTGAGCACAGCCTCCTGCTCGACCTCCGCTCTGTCGTCACGTGACCTGGCCACCTCGTTGGCTGAAATCCTGTCCACCTGGAAAGCCAGTCATTCGGACGATCCTCCGCCGCCTCTGCAGCAGGCGTGGGCTCGTCTGTCGGACCTTCTGCCGGCGCTGTCCGCTGTCGGCAACGCTCCTCCATCTGAAGGCCTCTTGTCGCTGGTCCAGCGCTCCCTTGAGGAAAGCGCCCTCCTCTTGCAGGCTCAGGGCCGACCCCGCCTGCCTTCTCAAGAATCCCTGTCTCGCAGGCCGCTGCCCGCGCTCCCGGTGCAGGACGGGAAGTCCTCAGGAGGTGGCATGGGCTCCCGTAAAGGTAGCTGGATCCAGGAGAGGCCCCTACCCCCAACCCCTCAGCCTGCCTTCCCCTTGCCTCCCACTCCATCGACCGTGACGCTGACAGTGGGCCCTATTGATGGCGAAGATGACCCCAGTAATGAGTATGCGGGGATTGGCTTGACTCCCGTTCCTGCCCCAGCTCCTACTGGAGACAGTGTTGGATATGTCAAGCTGCAGGTCAGTTTATGATGAAATTCATTTATTGTTAAAGCCAATCAAAGGCTTCTTACTATAAGCGTTGTTTGTGCTTCAACACATTTTTATATTTGCTTGTAACTCTTCACACGTCATGAGTGCACCTTGAGATTTATGGTAACAGTACAATCAAACATGGAGCGTAAGTGTGTCTGTAAACATGCCTGACTCCTCTCTTCTTCAAACACCAGGGTAAACCTGAGCCGCCTCCTGATGCCCTGACCGACAACGGACAAACTATCCCTGCAGAGCCACGGGTGAGTCTCTCCCTCTGTGTTCTTACCTCCGTGTGCACAACCCTCAAGCTCCTACAGTCCCCAGTTTTTGTTGTGCTGCAACACACGGAGCAAGTCTGCACAGATAAGTCATTGATTCACTCTGTGTTCACAGTGCACTCTGTTTGCTAATGAGCGCTGTGACTCATTAATCCAGCTTGCAGCAGCTCTTCCCCTTAACCGAGTTTTCTCGAGGCTGCCTGACTTACTGTCACGTTGTCCCATGTCTCTTGAATCTCGACACCCATGGATCATGCGGTTTTCTCAACATTGGCCTGCGCTTTTTCCTGCTCCTTGCTGGATTCCTTGGTTGCGCCATGGATGACCAACAAGAGGTCACTTGTAAATCTTAACAGTCTTGCCTCACATAGGCTGGAGGCTGCAGGACGATCAGCGACAGAAAAGCAGTCATTCTTTCAACAGTGCCGCTTGCTGACCGACTGTGTGCTTGTGTGTGACTTTCTCTGGCTTTTAAGTCAGCTTTATTAAAAAATATGAATATGTTTTGCACAGTCATGCACGTTCCTCGTTCCCTGTTTAGATTTCCCCAGCTTTTACAGCGAGTCAAAGTGTCACAAGACGCACAAATTCTCTGATTTGTCGTCTCGCTACGTTTAATGCTAGTAAATAAATCACAAATACTTGTTTCTTTTTTCCTCGTACAGTTGACCCCGTCCCCTGCTCTGCCGGTGTCCCTCTCCCTGGAGGACTCGGAGCTGCTGTCCTTTTACTCCTCTCAGAGCCTCGCTCACCTCTCCTGCCTGGCGGACGCCATCGACGTGCTCTTCAGCAGCGTGCAGGGGAACCAGCCGCCGCGCATCTTCGTCGCCAGAGGGAAGAGCCTCATTGTGACGGCACACAAGCTGGTGTTCATCGGGGACACGCTCTCCCGCCTTCTCACCTCTGCAGACCTGCGGGCCAAGGTGAGCCTTGTGCACATCTTGTTTTCGTGATGTTATTTGTATGAAATCATGACCTACAGTCTGTATGTTGAGGCCATCCACGTCTTGTTGTGCAATAACAGTTTAATAAACTAAAATTGATCAATGCTGTGTAATAATTGTTTTTATTTCTTTTCTCTGTTTCAGATCACAACCTCGGGGGGGCGACTCTGCCAGGCCTTGAAGTCCGTTGTCGTGGCGACAAAGGGCGCCGCACAAAACTACCCCTCAGTATCCGCCACCCAGGAGATGGTGGACCGCGTCGCTGAGCTCTCTCAGCAAGCAGCCGGCTTCTCCACTCTGCTCCAGCGTCTGGCAGAAATATCTTCATGATATTTCCTATCACTTGCGTAAAAGCTTTGTTTACACTACACATATATTTTCTCTCTTTGAAATGCCTTATTTGTTGTTCGACTCTTTCATTACCTTTCGTTCGAATGGAAAGCGAAGCTGAACCCTGGAACAAGTGTTCGGCCTCGCCGGGGTTTGACTGTTGTTGGTTTTGTCCTCCGAGTGTGCGTTGGTTTGCCTTTGTTTATATACTGACCTCCGTGCTTTGACGCCAGGCACACACGTCTTTTTGAGTGTTAACTTATTGAATATCTGAAGCCCCGCCGTGGCTTTGAGTGTCTGCGCGGGCTGCTTATTTTGGGAGCTTTGCTTTATTGTATTTGCCATATTTTCTTCCCCTCACATGATAGCCACTTTTCCTTCCTTCCTCTATTTATTTAGCCATCCCCCTATTCCAAAAATAGCACAGAAGGAGGCCTTGCATCCTGGTTCTGGCCTACTTTTTACTGTGATACCTGAAAGGCCTTTTGTGATTATCATTGTGAAGCCGCTGAAGCAGCGTATTGAGTGTTTAGGGCTTAATAAGGGAGAAATGGAATAGGGTGTGGACTAGGAAGTTTGCCCAACTTCCATTCTTAATCTGTGCAAGTATGTGTTGTGTTTGTGTAGTACCCATTTCCACTAGAGAGCAAACTGCAGTACAGCATGTAATCCGCTGTGGGGATTATGAGAAACATCTTTCAACACGTCAGTTTATGTTCTTATACACCTCATGAAGACAAACTGAAGTCCCAGCAGACAGATATTATCTGAGAATCAATGCAGAGACAGTGAATAATGATAGCTGGGTGGGAAATTGCCTAATCCTGTTCTTTCCCACAGTCACATGGTAGCCTGGCAGTGGATTCAAAAAAACAAACCTGTTGACCGAGCTCACCTGTCTCCACTTGTGTTCTTAAGATCTGCACGGTTATGTTTCTTTGACTCCCTTTGCTTGTTGTATTCACTTCCTGTAAGATGTTCACCCCTGTCGGCAGTGCTTAGTCACATCTGCTTTGATCGTTTAAAATTAGCAGCTTTGCTGTGATGGCGTGCGGTAGAAACAAGGCTGGGCATTCAATGGATTGTACTTGATCTTAACCATGTCGCCCAGTCGTAGTCAAAACTGTGAAGCCCACTTTTTGATAGAAAAGGGAGGATTTTTCATTTTAAATCCAACTTAACACATATCTTTATTCCCCATCTCAGGTCCACTGTATTACTGTCTGCCATTTCCATTTATGCCAGTCATCAGATAATTTATGTTGGTCTGCACACAGACAGCTCAGAAACATGTTTAGTAAGAAGCTGTGGTGGAACATGAAGTAAACTGGAAGTTGAACAAATGTTTACACTACAAATCTTCACTGTGTAAAGTGAACACAGCTTCATCTTGCAGGTGCTCTACAAAGGTTGGTCGATATACCTAAAAGTGTTTGGATCTATCGTCAATCACATCGCTCAACCTAGAATCCAAGTTTTGTTTTTCAGATCCAGATCAGCATCATCAGGGCATTGCGCAACGATGGTCTCAGTTGTGTGGCTCAGTTTAAATCATTCTTTAAGGAATACTGTCGCTTCCTGCCTTTATGTTTCCTCCGCTGCAGTGCCACCTTGTGGAGGTTTGAAGTACTAGTTCATGAATACCTGCCTGCCCAAACAAGCTCTGTATTGTGTGTATGAAGAGAGCATGATAGGCAAGTAACCTTTAGATCAATATTTATTATTGTCAGTTTTTATGTTCTTTGCTTTCCAGTTTGCATGGCTTTAATTTGCTTCAATTATATATATGCACATTCTTCACCGGGGGTGGATTTTTCTGGCTAATTTGCAATGAACAAGACTGTTGGGTTTTTTTTCTTTTTTTTTTTCCTGGGAAAATATACGTTACAGTTAAAAGATATGGCTGTATTTTCATTTGTACAAGAGAAGTTTTTTACACTATGTGAACTCATTTGAGTTTGTTATCTGTGTTTGCTGAGGTATAGAAGTGAACCTTTTCTCATTCATTAAGCAGACCTAAACCTCTTTACTTTAACACTACATTTGATGTCTGTCTTGTATTCCTGTTCAGAATGCACAAATACATCTTTTGCAATTAAACACATATGTTTTGATTTTTTCTTTATTGCAATATTACTTTGTCAAAACATTTCTTTAATTGCATTTGCAGGACATCATTATTTGCTGTGCCAAAAATAAGTGGTTTATATTTTACTGCTGGGATCATACTTTTCCGTAAACTAGTCCGATTAAAACCACTTAAAATAGCAGTAAATAAAGTTTTAAAAAGTCGCCTTACAATCGTGTGTCAAGGAGCCTGAAGTGGCTCAACTGTTTGTCACAGTGCTGTTATGTGATTCGGAAAACCCGAGCTTTTCCGGAAACTGCCGAGCTGTGACGCCGAGCAGCAGCCGTAGCGACGCTTGTTGGAGTTTGGACAAGCAGAGAGAGCAAAATGGCGGACGAAGATATTACGCTTGATGGAAAACCTCTACAATCGCTCCGAGTTGCGGATTTAAAAACTGCTCTCGAGCAAAGAAACCTCCCAAAGAGCGGGCAGAAAAACACACTCATTAAGCGACTGAAAGGGGTAAGTTTTCGCTTCTGTTACGGACGCCTGTCGAGTCTGGCTAAGTTCAGCAGCAGACGAGAGATGGTGGGGGTTAACAGTAACGTTAGAGGCCGTAACGGTGTGCGGGCTCGGAAGCGGGAATACATAAACCGCCTAGCACACGTTATTACACGCGAACAACAGTTTTGTTCTCGGCTATTTGTTACTGACAGTTCAACGAAACCGTCTACCGACCGAGTTCGGAGTGAATTCGTAACTCCTCGCCGCGCACCGTGTTGCACACAGTTGAACTGTGCACCTGTCAAGTCGAGGCCTAAGCGGAGTGTAAGCAAGCGAACAGCCGCACATAGTGTACAGTACATGGCCGTGCCCGCGCGCGGTGCCTGAGTGTATTGGGGTTACGGGGGCGCGCGTCGCGATGTAAACACAATTTTACGAGCTTCGCCAGTGAGTAATTTATGCGCGGTGGTTTTAAGTTGTTTATTATCAACACGCTTGTTGTTTTGCGTAAGACATTTAGCCCATGGACAACCATAGGTTTCAGGGCCGTAGCCATGATTTTAGAAACACTACTGAGGTCATGAGTCTAAGCCCCCCCCCCCGCCAGAAGAATGTTAACCAGACAAAAACATTTATTTTTTTTAATCTGTTTTTAGATGTTTCGTTCACTCATCTAACACCCCCCCCCCCCGTCCAGAATTCCCAGAAACAATACAGAGGATGTGAGCTCAGTGTCCTCAGTGGTAGTTATGACCCTAAACGGGTTATAATACTCTTAAATGATAGCATACTGGTGCAATAGCAGAGCCTTGAAATGCATACATGTCAACTTATATCATATCTCAGGTCAAAATATCAAGGCAAACACAGGGATATGTTCTGATGAAAAGTTATTGGGTATAGTATGTTTACCATGAGGTCCTCTGTTGAGTGTCTGTAGGTGGACAGTGGAGACCAGTGTGATTTTCATACATTCAAAACACATCCTGGCCTGCGTTGGTCCAGGATACAGCTGCTCCAACTCTTCAAAAAACAGTGTGTGAATGAGGCTGCACTGGTAGCACTGCCAGATAACAGTAACACTCTGTCATTAGGTTAATTTTGTTAAAATTATCCAAAAGCTGGTTTAGTTTTAATATAGTGACCTATTTGTAGACATTTTCAAATGCTTTGCACAGTTTGTGAACCCAAAAAGTCTTTAAACGTCTGACATCCGGGAAGTGACCACTAAAAATGATCAGTGCAACAAAACCACCTTTTCACTAAGTCCCCCACCACAAAATTTATGTAACCACTTTAATTTCCTTTTCTTGCTCCCTGCAGGCTCTGATGCTGGAAAATCTTCAGAAGTCATCCTCTGTTCACAGTGGGCTGCAGCCCAACTCGCAGGTATGAAGAAAATTTTAATGATGCTTTTCTTTGGCTTTTGTCAACATATGTCTGGACATGTTAAGTTATTTAGATAAGCCCTGTTCTTTATTAGCATGGTGTCAAACCCATAGAATATTCCCTGCTAAGATGAATAGTTCTTCATAAATACTTGTTCTAAGGTCCAGTGTGCTGTGTCAGTTTTGTTTTAGCAATGCGTCTGTAAAGACTGGAGAAATGCTTAAAAGACTCGGTTTACCATGGACACAGCCACTGCTCTTTGGCTCTGTGAATGTTGTAGTGCAGAGCTATTACAGTTTTGGTAAAGTGCTGTTTTGTGTATGTTACTGTGTTGTAGATAGGCGAGGAGATGAGCCAGAATAGCTTCATAAAACAGTACCTGGCCAAACAGCAGGAGCTCCTTCGCCAGAGGCTGGAGAGAGAAGCCCAGCAAGACGAAGAGGCAGATGGTATGATATGATAACATTCACATGAACGCATACACAATCACAAATCAGATGCTAAGCACAGTCTTTGTGTCTTTCTCTCCCACACACACTTTTTCCTCAGGCAGTCCTGTTGACTTCTGTTTGAAACATCTGTACACACCTAACTTAATGTGCGTTTGTGTGAACATGCTCAGAAATGTGTTACATGAAGCTCCCATAATGGATTATAAAAAAAAAAGACCTGGGAGAATTTGGTTTTTCAACCTGATTCATTCAGAAGTTGTCCTTAGTTGGGAACCACTGGGTGTGTATTATGACTAATAATGCTCACATGGTGCTGATGCTTAACCCCTCCCTCGTGTCCCACTCTGACAGAAAGTCCAGCAGTGCCAGAGGAGGATGAAGATCACTCAGAGGACAATGACAGCTATGTCTCTGACAAGGTCAGTCAGCTCCACACACTGAACAGTCACATGAGGGAAACTAAGGATTTAGCCTACAGAGCAGGACACACTAATCTGCTGCACATTGATCAGCCCACAATCTTATTTTTCATATCCCGAGCTGGTGTTTTTTAAACAGCACAAAATTATTTCAGTCTCTTCTGTTTTAATATGACAGGGATAATAAAAGACTGGAAATGAATTTTCCTTGTAAGTGTCTCAAAACATGTTAAAAATAGATGCAGTTGTCTTGACTTTTCTCAGAGTAACTCCATCATTTCTCCTCAGCAGCATTGCTCCATAGCCCCCCAGCCCTCAATGACCAGGGCGGAGGAGAAAGGAGGAGATTCAGTGATGGGTCATGGGATGATGGCATGCGGCCCTAACATGGGCCTCGGCCCTACCCTTCAGCCCCAGGAGTCCATTGAGGCTCCAGGGGCTCGGCTGCAGCGAGCCACCTTTCATCAAGGACACAAGGAGCCACCAGCCCCCTCTCCTCCCCGTGCTGTAGCCTCCCTGTCAGTGCGCGTCCTGGGGCAGCCTGACCGTCAGGGGCTGCCCCCTGCCGTACCCCGAGCCCAGGAGAAGGAGGGCACTGCACCGAGTGAACCAGGGTCAGCTCATCCTGTCCTCCACCTCAGTCGATCTGCCGGGATCTCAACAGGAGGACACGTCCATGAGGACAATGACGAAGATGACAGCGGTGATGACGAAAGCGAGGATGACGAGGACTGGGGACCCGGTGCTGGTGGGGCACGAAGGGGCAACAGAGCACCTCCCCCGCAGCAGCAGATGCCCCCCAGTCTCCCATCAACAGTTGCAAGATCCAAACGCAAGCTTCAGCCTCCGCAGCACATCCCACCACCTCAGGCACACCACACCCCAATGCAACTGCGCCACCCCACTCCTCCTCCCTCTCCACCCCCTGACCTGTTTCCCCTACCTGACACTCCCAAGCAGAGCCCACCAGATACAGATGACCACGAGGGAGAGGGTCCTGATGCTGCACGTGGTCCAAGGATGGCGCCTTTCCCTCCTCCCACCATGCAGAGACAAGACTCTGACTCAAGCTCTCGGTCCAGCAGTCCTGAGCCCCCTGTGAAGCGCAGGCCGGGGCCCCTTTCTCTGCTTGTACACAAGATGGAGTCAGAGGGGGCTTTCAGTGCAATGGGGGCCTCCTCAGCTGCAGATCTGTCGAGAGAGACAGCACACTCCACTGCCGGGCCTGCCAGCTCCAGCGAATCTCCACTGCAAAAACTTGAGAGAAAGAGGCTACAGGAGAACAGAGAGATGGAAGAAGGGAGACGACTGAAGGAGGAGAAGGAGAGAGAAGAGCACCAGGAGCAGGAGAGGGAAAGAAGGAGGCTACAAGAACAGGAGAGAGAGAAGAAACGCATCGAAGAAGAGAAGGAAAAGGAGAGGAAACGACTGGAGGAGGAGGAGAAACTGCATCAGAAAGAGGAGCAAGAAAAAGAGAGAAATCGTCAGGAAGAGGAAAAAGAAAGAGAGCGAAAACTCCAGGATGAGAAGAAGAGAAGAGAGAAACAGACGGCTGTGACTGAGGCCCAAGATGCAGGTTCCTCATCAGATTCTGACTCCAAATCAGACTCCTCTTCACGCTCATCACAGTCCTCCTCCTCCTCCTCCTCCCAGGATAAAACCCGCCTCGCCAGGCAGCTGAAGGTCAGTGATCAAACCGATGTGGGTGTCAGTCATTCGCTCCAGCGCTGATAGAGGCCTGTGAGCTATGGTGATGGTGAATTTGATGCCATGCAGCGTCACTCGGCACTCTCTGGGTGCTTGAGTGGGCCTCGTTCCTGGTGTGGTGTCTTTGTCATGCTCATGTCAATGCATCACTGCACATTTGCTGAAGTTTGCACTTCTTTTTATTGTTCTTTTCTCATAACTTTACTGCAGCCTCCCTCTGTGTAGTGTATTGAAAACTCGGTTTATTTATATGCACTTCAAAGCTAACTTCATTGTTTTTATTTGGAATGATTTCACAGAAGTCAGACCAAGGACAAGCAGCAGAAGATGAGAAGAAGACGAACCAGAGTAAAGGGGCAGAGAAACGACACCTTTCAAAAAGGTCAGTGACCATGAACATACAGGTAACCTTAATGACAAATGGAGCTAAATCTTTAAATGATATGTTGCTGGAGCTGAACGGTTACACCAGCAAAAATGAACCATCATTATTAATTTGCACCCTCATGCAACACCCTCTCCCTCCTGCTGCTGATGTGATGAATTTCTCGAGTTTTGTCCTTTAATATTTTACAACAATGTTGTGTTGTTTCAGATTCAGCACAGTGTTTTTCCTTTTTTCTCCATTTCATTCAGCTGTGCTTTCTATATTCTCTCTGCTCTGGACATGTCTATTTGCTTTTGACTTTGCTAGTGGGGGTGCATATACATAACGTCACATTTTAGGGCTTCACTGTTAAAGAAGCTGATAAATGAAGTGCAATGATGGAAATATATAGACGACACAGACTGAATCACTGGATTCTTTGGATGATGAAGATGATGATTACATTATCTAGCTATGTGTTCATGTTCCTGCACACTTTGCTCAGAGGTAAGAGCAAAACCAATGGTATATTAAATATAAGATTCCCACAAAACATGGCTTAAAATCTATTAAAACTTGTAGCATATCAGCTAATACAGCTAATTACATGTATGCAGTTCATACTGATACTACCATTACCACAACAGAACGGACCACATGTGCACTGAAGTTAAGTGAATAAACTGATGTACATTATGTTTGTGAACGAAGTTTCTCTTAAACTTTGCAGTGTTAAAAAACACTTCATGACCTTGTTGCTTGGCTATGAGTGGAATAAACTGATTGGTCACAGAGGAGATTTGGGGGGAAATGTGTAACATTTGTCAGCATGGAAATGCATAAGAAACGTCTCTTCCAATTTAAAACACCAGTCACAGAGGTGAAAGCGTGCCTCCAAGAGCTCTTAAACCTGCAATCGGTTGTAAACACACCCCACTGCTTTCTCACTCGTCGCTCCTAATTATAGCACGGTGCATTTCTTATCAGGCGTTCAATGCGGCAGCCCCACAAGCAGCGTGACTTCTGCTGGGTTTTTTTTTTCCTTGAGAAAAGGGTCCTTTTCTGCGTTCCCTCGTTGCCTTCTCCTGCTTTCTTTTTGACATATTTTACCTTTGTTTCTAGCAGCAGAAAACGTATTTTCACTCCGCGCAGCTCCTCGATTAAACATTTTGGTGATATTTCCGAATGCGCTACGTTTGAGCGTCTAACGGAGCTTTTATTTTGGAAGTCATTGACCGGAACATAGCCTAGTCTTTTCCCCACTCTGTCCGGTAGACTTGTCACTGGTCTCGCTAGCCAACATGGCCGTCGTGCATGCATTGCATCCCTGATACAGACGCAGTACACGGCTGTATAGCAGTAGAGATAACCGCGACCGGATTTTTTTATTTCGGGTTCCCGATTTCAGCCCACCCCTGACCGGAGCCACCGTTAGCGATACAGCGGTATCTTTTATCCCCGAGGGTTCGCTTTGAAGGCCGGCCATAATGCTGTCCGAAGGCAACAAAAACGGGTAAGAGTGAGCCAGAGGGCGACTCACGGCTTCAGGTTGCTGGTTGTACTTTTACACCCCTCATCCAGAAAGCGACGGGGGTACGTTAGCCGGTCTCAGCCTGTCGTGTCGCGCCGCGAGACCGGCTGTACATTATGATGCTGGTTAGCTTGCAGCGCCTTCCTGCCTGTGAGATACCATGTCATCAGTTCATGTTGGCCTGGTTATGAGCGTGTTACATGTTCGTCCATGTGAGGAGGACCGGGGGTGGGGACGCTGCTGAGAGCCTTTTGTTGAGTGAAGGAGCAGGGAAGACATTTAGGGGGGAAGGGGGTCTCCTCTCTTTGATCAGTGCCTAAAATAGCTTCACGTTGAAGGAACACTCTGATTAATAAATGATGGGCTCAGATCTCATGGTGGGAAGATGAGATTCATACAGATGGTGGTTTCTCTTGACCTCAGTGTTTTCTGTCATGCCTCGTAGCCATATTTCAGAATATACATTTTTATTTCAAAATGTGCATCTCGGGCCTCATTTTGTCGTCCACTGAGGCACAATTATGGCCATGCTGTACATGCATGTTGTTGTCTAGCCCACAGAAGGTTCTATTTGTATTTTTGGGTTTGTGTGTTGGCTGTAGCTGTTAATGATCTCACTGTTGTCAGGGGAGATCATTAAATCAGACATCTGTTAGCTGTACAGTCAGTGTGAATGGGCCCTTATGGTGTGATATAATTCTCCCAGCTGGGACCAGCGCTCTCACTCTCGTCCCCTGGGAGTTGACTGAATGATTTGATTGGTGACACTGTTTTTGTCAATTTTATGAGTCCGGTTCGTTGATTAGGACATGATTTGAGTACTTCTGTTGAGCTACCATGAATGGCAATTGCTGCGTCAGGACTTACCACATTTAAAGTCACTTTCTGGCATGTTTTGGAGAAGTTTTATGGTACAGTTTACAGACGTTGTTCCTTAGGTTCAAGCTGTACGTCAGTGTGCTTCCTCATTACAGCCAAGTGATATGAATACAAAGCAGTGCAAAATGCAGGGTCATTGGGCCTCAAGACTGTTATATGAAAAGAAAAGGCCAAGCATCATGTAGACACGCAGTCACTCATTTCTTTCAGTGACCGTTGCGTCACCTCAACCTGCCCTTTGCTCCTTTCCTGATCCTAAGGGTGTGTATTTCCTGTTGACATCTGTCTCCCTTTATAGCCTATGCAGGTGTGTCTCTGGCCTTCCCCCGAAAGCCACACACACCTCGGGCAAGCGAGAAGATTCAGTGTGGCACGGAGGAGGGGAGAACACTGTCCTCCTGCCTACACTCCTGCCAGTGACTAATCTCCAGAGAAGGAGGTTGAACAGGCTGTCGTAACACTCTGGTTAGATTTCAGTCGCACAGAGACTAACATTACTGGTCTCCTGAAAGAAACTTTGCCAGTAGCCATGTTACATGCCATGGAGAAAGAGAAAAGCTCAGGTTTGGTGGCCTGAGCTGGCCATGCGAGTAACTATTACCAAGGTAGAGAGATATTTTTTACTGTTATCAGTCTCGAAAAGAAGCAAAGGGCATGTTTGTTTTGTTATTCATATTCAACACAAATATTGCATTGCCTGGCTGTAGAAGTAACTTTTGGTAAAGGGGACTCAGTATTTGAACCAGAAATATTCTCCCAAGGGTCAAATCAGCAGCCTACCACCTTTTTATCCTTGAGGTCAATCAACTAATCGCTGCAGCAGTTGATTGATTAAACAATTAGGTGATTAGGCGCTCAACAGAAAATGTATTTTTCAAATGGATTTCCACCATCTGAAGTTCAAAATTTTACTGCTTGTACTTGTCTTGTATCACAGTCAAGTGAATGGTTTTGGATATTTGAAGACATTATTAACTACAGCAGAAAGAATGGCCGTGACTAACTCAGCACGTCTTTATTTGATATTATTTAGACATGAGAGGTGTTTTAAATGTATCATTAATTCCCTTTTCCCTCTGAAATGCTGACTATGAAGTGCAAAGCATCATCATGAGAGGGGAATGTGCACTGTGATAGAGGAAGCTATGCTAGAGGATGTGATTCTCCCACCTACAGGGTGCTAACTGTGCGTCTGTGTCATCACATGGAGGCAGCAGAGGAGACTTTTGATAACGCTGGTAGGGGAGGTTGAGGGAGTAGCTAAAAATATAATGATGACATCTGCTTGGTTTTGCTCCGTCTTAGATAACAGCGATAAAATAAAATGTGTGGAGAAGCGCTTGACTGTGTGAGGTCTGACTCATGGTAACTACAAAGCACAGCTTTTATAGGCTGAGTTAGAGGTTTCTGTTTTTCTTTTGTTTTATGTGTGTGTCCCCTCAAATAATGACCCAGCACGGATCAGATGAAGACCACACACAGAGTCAGCTGTGAGTGTGTGTCTTGGACTATGAGTTTGTGGTGTCTGTGACCCTGGGTGTCTGTTAGCTGGTGAGTTATTAATAGCCAGTCACCCAGATCACTGCCCCACGTACCCTTCCTCTAACTCTTCCCAGTGTCTTCCTCTGTCTTGTCTGCCACATCGTTTTGTCCGGGTTGTCTTCGATTAGAGCTGCAACTAAGGATTATCTTTACTCTGTAATCTGCTGATTGTTTTCTCGATTGTTTGGGTCAGATAAAAGTGAAAAATGCCTTTTAGTGTCCCAGCCGTCTGGGTGATGTCAGGATATTGCTTGTTTTGTCTGACCAACACTTCAAAACCTGAAATGATGAAGGAAGGCATCGAAACCTCAGAATTGAGATTCACTGACCCAGTCAGACCAGTAAGTCGGAGCTTGACTTTGATCCAGCAACCTTAAACAAAGATAACCACTTTACTTAAATGAATTACGCTGTGATTCATAATTTGAAACGTCAACTGCCACAACATAACTCAAAGTAATTCAGAGGTAGCGTCAGAGGTGAATTTAACAAAGGTAACTCAAGGGCTGGCAAAGATAACAAGCTTATCACCTGGTGAGAATACTGACCAGGATTGACCTTGAGCTCTTAGACAGTCTTTACCATGGAATCCTATTTTCTCCCACCCGCTCACCCTTCCCTGCTCACCCCAACCTCTTCCTCCTGCAGGGAGGTGTCTGAGCCCAGCGCAGCCGCCGTGACCGAGGTGGAACCAGACTCGGAGAGCTCCATGGCCCAGCAGCCGCCCTCCGGGGCTGAGCCAGAGAACAGTGAGGGCCACTTGGAGGAGGTAAGGTCACTGGGAGGGTGAGGATGCTCGGGTCTTTGCTCTGTCCCTCACCAAGTTGCATCCTCATTCATATAAAAGCATGTGTAGTCAGCAGAACAAGTAACGAGAGTCACTTAAAACCAACACCACCCCGCCGTTTGGCTCCTGTCGAGATTTTATCATTTCAGTTCCGACAGTTTCACACACTTTAAACCTCTTAAATGATCCACAGATTGCTCAATTGGTGGTTTCTACAAATGCTCATAGGTGGACAAACAGGGGTTGAGTTGGAGTTGAGTCCTGGGTTAAATAGAAATGAACTAATCTTTCCATCTGTGTTTAATGCAACTAATATTTCATAACCAGCTCATTCACATAGATGATCTCTCTCTCTCTCACACACACACACACACACACACACACACACACACACACACACACACACACACACACACACACACACACACCCTTGTCTGTCTGGTCCGTGTAGAGGGATGTTAAGTGTTGATGCTGCTGGAATGCAAGTTGTGATGGTAATAGTGTGCTTAATTATGCTGCAGAAAGTACATGCTTCTCATGTCACCATCTTTGCATGGGTGTATGTGTTATGTTTGCGAGTGAGGAAGCGAGACAGAGAAACATTACTTCAGGGCCCTGACACACCAAGCCGATTATTGATCGCAGTTTAAAGGCCCTTTTAGACACAACGTGACGACAGCACCGCCGAAGCCAGCAGCGAGCACAGCTCAAATCGCGTTGTGTCTGTAGGGGCCTTAACCCCTTGTGGTTCACAGTGGCTGGTCTGCCTTACTTGGCTCAAGTTCTTGCATGTGGTGAGTCACGGGGCCAGAGCACTGCATTCTATGCAAATACAGGCAGTTTAATTCCTTTAAATTTGAAGAATTATACAATTACTCCATATAGAATTGTTACTGGAGCTCATTTTACTGTCCGCTTTGGCCGTAAGCCTTGAAACAAGCTGAAGAGCTGCATCAGACGATGCCCACAGTCAGACCTTGCATTTTAGGCTTCGAGCTCTTGGCTTTCATATCTAGAGTACATAATTTAGATTTGCTGGTGAGCTGCTACGCTGTTGAAGTTATTATCTTTTTTTGTAATGTGTGTATGCGTGTGTTGTTTCCCCCTTGGGTTTGCATGAGTAATGGACCCTGACAGTGTGTGTAGAGATGCATCAGGGCTTGTTTCTGCTGTTTCTTTCACCCTGTTTTCACTCTCTCTGCTCTCTCGCTTGCTCCTTTCACACTGCCTCTCTCTCTCTCTCTCTCTCTCTCTCTCTCTCTCTCTCTCTCTCTCTCTCTCTCTCTCTCTCTCTCTCTCTCTCTCTCTCTTACTCACTCTTTCGCTGTCTCTCTTCCCCCCTTTGTCCCTTTACTTTCCATCCTATATCTTTGTATCCCATCATGAACGCTTCTCTCTCACTATATATATTTATGGTGTGATTGCTGTTTAAAACCCCATTGATTGCTTTGTTATGAAGGTGCCCATGCCTCTTCCATTGCCCCTAATGGTACCTGCTGCGTACTACTACTACTACTACTACCACCACCACCACCACCACCACCACCACCACCACCAACACCTCCTCCACTCCTCCTCCTACTCCTCCTACAACTCCTGTCCCGCTAAGCCCAAGTGCGCCGCTGGTACCTGAATTAGGCCCAGAGTCTTCAACCCCACGGCACTGAGTAAAGTCTGAGCCTGAGCCTTCAAGGCCTCCCCTGTAGCCCTGCAGTGACGTGCTGAACCAGAAGGAACTGGAGCTCGCATCAGACCACCACCGACGGCAGTGGCAGCCATGGTAACTGCAGCCGCACACAGTTGTCATGGAAACCCAGCCTCAGGGGTTGGAAGCCCGCTCGCTGATCTGGACCACACTGGACTGTACTGCGCTGTGCGGTGCTGATGAATGATGGGATAAGGGACGGAGAGGGTGTCTCTAACGCTCTGTGTCACCTTCCCGTCTCCCCGCCTTTCCCATCTACCATTTTGAGGACGAGCGCAGTGTCAGAGTGTCGCCATCCATGCGCTGGTCCTCCAAAAGCAAAGTGCAGCTCAGAGAAAAGGCAAAACTCTCAAACTCTCCAGTCTACCATCAACCCTACACTGCCCCCTGCTTGTGGGGTGGAGTTATGACAATGAACTGAGAACCCCTGCAGTAACCCATACAGTGATCAGGACTTGAGTGTTCATACGATCACTGTTGGAAGCTGAAACAATCTGCTTGGAAGTGATGATTATGAGACTTTTTTCATTGCTGAGACCTGTATGTGACATGATGATATGGACTTGTACATGCACTTTGAAAAATCTGCAACACCTCTGCAACAGCTCTGCAATATCGGACAGCGCACTTAACGTCTGGTGCCATTCATAAGAGAACTGCTCTCCTGAACTCTGCACCAGTTCCTCAGTAACAGAGACTTTCAAAGGACATTAAGCCAAGGACAGGTAATCTGAACCACATTATGCACCAGGAATTTTTCTGGGTGCGCAGTGACATTGATCACCCACACAGAGCTGGGTATACTCAACAAATCATCCCCTCCCTTCAGCTGCAGCCGCACAGTCGGTGAACTAAAGTGTGACTCACTGGATGTTTTGCCAGGATGTCATGATATCCTGCCTCTGCTGTGGACCTGGCAGATGGACAACTGCAGCTGTTGCTCCTGTTTATCTCCTCATCCATCTCTTCGCTGAACCCACAATCTCGTATGACTTCATGTGAGTGCAGAGACATTCATGCCAGCAGATATACTCAAGATGAGGTCCATTGACTCTCTCGTTTTGACTTCTCTGGATTATAATTCCTCAAAGACAGATTCTTCTGGATTACTTTTGTCCCTCTTTATCCCAGCGAAAAGCCAATCTGCCCGTGCTGCCAGTTTGCACAACAAACTCAGGAACTGTGCAGCAAACCCTCTGGCTGTGGACACCTCATGAACTGCTAAAAACAGGAACTCGAGTCACTTGGACAACAAATACTTGTCAGGACAACCTGTTATCACTTTGACATTCAGATACCCCCCAACTGTCAGAGAGGCTCTCAGGACAGTATATTGGAGAACGTGGACATGGACTATGACAATTAAAGACAGTACATTCAAGCGTCACAAAATGGATTTTTATCATGTGTCAGATGTACCTCACAGAACGTGGACTCTAAGAAAGTACACATCAACCCCCACCCCGTCAGAATCCGTCACGAGGCGGTTTGAAACGCCCGGCTCCCCAAAAGACTGACACGTGACTCTGTGAGCAGCAGTCTATCAAGAAAAGTCCTCCCCAGCCCCATTCAAGAAAAAAGTCCAATCCAGTGATCAGTTCCTGCTCGGTGGCTAATCTGCACACTCAAATCGAGCCCCGCCCTCACTCCTCTGCCTTCTCTGATTGGATCCTTGTTGCCTAGATACAGTACACACTGTCGTGAGGTTGGGCCGTAGTCGAGCCAGTAAGGAATCAGGTGTCAAATGGTACCAGGAAATGACTTGTTGATTATTCCTCTATTTAAAATGTATACTTTTTTTAAGGATTAAGTGTAAAGAAAAGTCTCTTTTCTCCAGTTTTTTTTGTAAATAAGAGGAATGAATTCTTTCCTTCTTGGTAATTTAGTTCAAATTGTCACATGTACTGCAGTTTTAATTTAATATTGTGGCACTAAGATGACAGCGTTCATCATACTCCTGACGTGCACTGTCGATCTACAACTGTGTGTTGTTAAATATGGTCAATCTTCAAGGTGAATTTAAACTGCAGCACCGATTCTGACAGATCTTTGAGTCTTCAACACTTGGTTTTCCACCTCTGCTCCACAGAACTCATCATCACTAACAACATACAACAGTGTTAGTCAGCTGCGATACTTGATTCAGCTCTATGCCTTGTTTTTAACATTACATGAGCACGAGCTGGGTCTGTAATCTGCAATGACATGCAGCGGGAAAACCATGTGACCATCACTGGTGGTCATAATTCAGATTATTTACTGGTAATCATTGAGCTAATATTACACGAACAAAAGCTGCTTTATATCTGCAGCAGTTTTAAATAAATGTAGATCACTACACATGAAATGAGTTCAGCTGTTACATAACATCGCAGCCTCACATTTGATGAGCTTTTGTATTCTAATAATGTTTTTAATCTTTACTTTTTGCTTCGCTGTGAGAGTCGACTGTTCGGTCAGCGAAATCCTTGTTTAATTTTGCAGTTGTCACGCTGTGTGCTCATGAAATTCAGCAACTCAGCTGGGGTTTAAATCATGGAAGGATGAATTTGCTAAAAACGGGAAGTAATTAGGTCTGCAGTAATCACTGTGTTGGGAAGACATATGCACGATAGGCAGCTTTAAAGTCACTAATCAGAGCAGGTGATATTTAAATAACCCCACCACCTCTGAGAACATAGATCCAGTCCAAATGGGACGTGAGTGTTGTGAAGTGACAGGATCCACTCAGACACACTGACAGACACTTTGCTAGTCTCCTTCTCCCCTCTATTCTCAGTCCTCTAATGGACATTATCTTGCACTAATATACCGCACTAAGACACGACCTAGTTTGAGTTTCACGCGGGCCTACTCGTGTCCTAATGCACATCATGTACTTGCCTTGTCCTTAAGTGTCTGCCACACACACACACACACACACACACACACACACACACACACACACACACACATAGGCGAGCATAGTGATTTATCTCAGTGTCTTTGAGCAGAGGTGGAAGGCAGAAATGTGTCTGGAGTCTCTCTGTATCGACCAAGAACCTTCTCCATAATGTGGTACAATTGGAGCCTCCAGGTCTCTGTTACTTTAACCCCCCGCCCCTGCCCCCCCTCCACTTTTCCTGTTTCACCTCTTCTCTGTTGTTGCCTGTTTAGGTCTGGACTCTTGGTTCTCATCTCGCCCTGCACCCCTGGGGTTTCTGTATGTTCTTTCTGTCTCTCTCTTTTTCCAGAGCACCACACCTAAGGCTTTCGCTGCTCGCAAGATATCCCTGACCAGTGAGTATATCAGTCGCATCGTTTGTCCTACATGAGGAAACAAGTGGAACAGGGCTGACAAAGATACCGCCCTGCTCGTAGTGTTTAAACCCATGTGCAGATGCACACAGGTAGTGCAGCCGTCGTGAACAGAGAACCATGTGACTGCCTTGCTGGATATGTAGAGTTCGGAGCCACAGTGCAATTAATTCTGCATGACCTCCAGGTGTCGACTGGAGGTCATATTGTGGAAATATTTAATTAATTGTAGACTTGTAGACAGGCTCAAACCAAAGGCAGTCATTTAAAATCTAGTAGACAGTTCCCGAGTTCAGTTGGCAGGTAGCAGTTGGCAGGACAGCAGAAGTCAATTCTGTGCAATAAAATGTTGTAAGCGAAAACTACAGCACGGATGGGAGCAAAACATCCATAAAACAAACCACAAGCCCGTCCGACTGTGGCAGAAGAAAATGGATTCGCGCTCTTTGCAGACTGATGTTGATGGACAAAAACAAGTGTTACCTTTCACACCAAAATGCTTTGGTAGCGCAGTGTTGTGGAAACATTGACTAAAAGTGATATTCAAACCAAACACTTTAATGAAATGTGGTGGTTTCTTCCACAGCGCCTTAAGGTTCCTCTTATTTTTCATACATTAATGTTTAAATTTTCCACACTGCATGTAAAAACATGTTGAATATTATTTCAGAATGTGAAAAAAGTTTCTAAAATTGTTTAATCTCTCAGCTCCATTCACAATCTCTTTATAAACTTTAATTAGTCACCGCCACCCTTGGCAAAATTATTTGGGTTAAAGCGTTTAAGCAATTATCTCTGCGTTTAGCGCGTGAGCTTGCAGTAACTTGTCGCTGAAGTTCTGTGCAGCAGAAAGCAACTCATCCATCCAGGAGCGCGTTTTCTCTCTTCTCAGCGATAAGCTGCTGTTTTCTGGCTCCTCTGCAGGCACTAAGACGTCTCCAGCCAGCACAGAGGGAGGAGCAGGGGAGGCCGAGACGGGAAGTGCAGCGGGGAGAAAGAGGCGGTGGGGCTCCAGCACGTCAGTCACTGCGAAGAAACCATCCATCAGCATCACCACTGACTCACTGAAGGTACTGACATGGAACAGGGACCAGGACCAGGTGTCCGTGCCGGCGTGGGAAAATGTGGCAAATAAATGCAATGACTCACTTATTTTTGGGGCTGTGTGCTAACATTTGCTCATTATTTCATGCCAAAAAGCATGTGAAATGACAGAAGTTCGACCCTTTATGGTAATTTTAGTTTCAAGCGTGTTTTCATCAAGTGAAACAAATCACGTAGCTACACTGAGCTTTTAAAAAGTGGTGGTCTCACTCTGATAACTGCTGGTTTGGTTACAAATCATCAGATTGCCCTCCAGCTCTGTGTTAATGTTTTGAAACTCAGCTGTGAAATGTGATAAGTTTCAAAATATTGGAAGTGAGCCGCGAGCAATTTGGGGATTTTATTAAAATAATCAAATGCTCCGACATGAGTTAAACTCCAAACCGGTGCATTTCTGTTCTTGCTGTGTATCAGCTGATCAAATATTAAAGTATATCTCTCCATCATTTGTCTCTGTCCTTCAGTCTTTGATCCCAGACATCAAAGTGAACCAGGAGGCGGTGGTGGAGCTGCACCCGGAGGAGCTGCAACTGTCCGGGGACGAGGAGAGCCTGGACGCCAGCCAGGGCGACCAGGACAAAGGCCTCAAGATCCGACGCACCGTCACACAGGTCAGAAGAGGCAACACGTATCACCTCTAATTAAAACTGATTAAAGGACAAGAGCAAATCTCGAGAAATGGCTCTTTCGCCCCTGCTTTCGAACTGTCACATGGACGTCTTTGCACCTGTAATTCCTCCCCAGGTCGTCCCCAGCGACAGCCAGGAGAATGGACAGACGAACGAGGAGGAAGAGGCGGAGAAAACAGAGAAAGACAAACAGCGCCGGACTTCCAGAGACAAAAGGAAGAACAGCGTTTCTGAGGAAGCCTCGGAAACACAGACGTCTGTCAAGCTGGATGGGGAGGCAGCGAAAGGTAAACTGTAAAAGTCTGTGGGTTTTTAATTGCTGCAGATTATTGGTTACAAATCTATTTGCTGTCTTCTCTCTTCCACCTCCCCTCTGGCAGCACTTCTTCTTTCTCTCGTGATTACAGACATTTATGTTTTGCATGTTTTTTTTCTGAAAACCCATCTCACTCGCTCTTCTCACCTCTTCATCGCCTTTCCCTCAGTCACCCCCAGCGACAGCCTGGTGCGTCGCTCCATAAGTCAACAGAAGTCTGGCGTGTCCATCACCATCGACGACCCCGTCCGCACCACCAGGCAGCCCTCGCCGGCTCACGGCAAGGTCTCGAATATCATCCACGTGACCAACCTGGTGAGTTTGTAACTACAAGATGGTTGTACAGAAAAATCCTGCGTTTCCAAATGTTCCCCTGTGAGTTTTACACGAACGAGGCATCTCCATCATTCCCATAATTAGAGCCAGGAACACTTACCCAGGTATTATGGCTGTAGTCAAACATCACCTTAAGTTAGGGGCACACTGCATGACTAAACACACTGTGACAAGACTAGGCATTACACATTTAATGACTAGCATTTGCAGATTTTTTCTTACTTGCGTCATAGAAGCAAGACTTAAAGCTGCACGTGGATCAGACCACCACATCTCTAATGCCACCCAGCCTCACAAAGGACTGAGCGTTTACAGCTCTCATATGTGACTCTGATGCTTGTCATCATTTTGAAAACGGATGGTTTTCAAATGTGCTTTTCTTTAAAAACATGTGGACTTTGGCCTGAGGGAGGTGCCAGAGGACAAACCATGTCGTGTCCTAAGCTAAAAGGGCTCATCCTCTGAACTGTGGCCATTTTAGGACGCGTCTAAATTTGATACTCTCTCATGTTTTGCTTTTCACGAGCTGATGCGCCGCGACTGAAAATGGCCGCGATTAAACCGCACTGCTTTACCTCACAGGTACGACCCTTCACCCTGGGCCAACTCAAAGAGCTGCTGAACAGGACGGGCAGCATGGTGGAAGAGGGCTTCTGGATCGACAAGATCAAGTCCCACTGCTTCGTCACAGTGAGTGCCAGCATGGTTTTATGATCGTGTCAGGAGAGGAAGCTCCAAGTGTTAACCAGCTGCTTGTGGAATATGTCAGCTGTCAAAACCGCCGCCAAAAGTGAGCCGTTTGAAGCGTGTTTTAGCAGCTGTTTTTAACCATTGTTTGGTATTGTGTTATAGAGCACACTCCTCTCCCTCCACACTACCTGAGCGTAGGCGAGAGCTCTGCTGCTGAAAACTGATATAAACCCCCTGAGGAAATAGTTTTTTCAGGAAGATGTATTTGATCTCAGGAACTATGGGATCGTGTCACTCCTCGCGAACCAAAACCTCTGAGGGTCATCCATCTGTTCCTGCAGCAGTCTTTGTTTTTTCCCCTGTGATCACACTTTAAAACGACCGCCGTCAGCCTGATAACTCTCCTCTTCTCCTGTCCTCGTAGTACGCCACGACAGAGGAGGCGGTGGCCACCAGAGCCGCCCTCCACAGGGTCAAATGGCCTCTGAGCAATCCCAAGGTCCTCAGCGTGGACTTCTGTGAGCAGGAGGAGGTGAGGATCCAGGGTTTTTTTGCAAAGCTGCAGGCAGTATCACATCCTCCGCTATGTTTGCTAACTGGGAAAGTAGTCCCAGGCGTTTCAGACCTGATTAAAAAAAACTGTCAGGTTTAATCGTAAATGATGCTTTTTGTTGTTATTAGTTTATAATCACTTTGTCCATTTAATGTGCTTTGCACTCTCAAACTTATGCATCCTCACATTTGTCTCTTGCTTCCTTTCTTTCCTCCAGCTGGACTTCCACAAAGGTGTCCTGAAGCCAGAAACGGAGAAGGACCATGCGGCCCAGCCAGGTCCTCCTCAGAACCGGCTGCCCCCCCTGATGCCCGAGCGAGACAGGGACCGAGAGAGAGAGCGCGACCGGGAGAGGGAGCGCGACCGCGAGCGGGAACGGGCCATGGGAGGAGTGCGGGACCTGTGGGCGGAGCGGGAGAGAGCGATGGAGCGCCGTGAACGAGCCCGCGGCGAGCGGGAATGGGACCGGGATAAGATCCGGGAATTTGCGAGGCCGGGAGAGGATGAACCGAGGTCTCGATCCAGAGAGAGAGAGCGCAGGAGGAAGGAGAGGGCCAAGAGCAAGGAGAGGAAGACAGATAAGAAGGGTAACGCACACTTTTATTGTTGTTATACTTTTTGTGTTGAAGTGTATTTTGCACACACTTCACACACACACACAGGTTGAGTTGTGTTCCACAGTTTGACAGAAATCAACCATTTGTGCTTTCTGCTGAACAGAGAAAGGAGATGAGCCTCCGGCCAAGCTGCTGGACGACTTGTTCCTCAAGACCAAAGCAGCTCCGTGTATATACTGGCTTCCCCACACTGAGGAGCAGGTTGGTCTTCCGTTCATGCGTCCTCCTCTCAGTGAGCGGTTGAGACTTCGTTTCCTCTAACCGTGCTTTGTGTCCACCAGGCGGTGCAGAGGCTTTTGGACCGCACGGAGCGGCAAAAGGAGCGCGAGCGAAGGCACAAGGAACAGAAGGAGGAAGAGGACAAGAAGCGCGAGCAGGAGAGGAAGGAGAGGCTGAAGGGCAGGGAGAAGGACGGCGGCGTGGCGGTGAGCGCCGGAGCGGCCGGGCGTGCGGCCGATGGAGACAGAGAGAGAGACCGCGGCCGCGACAGAGAGGCGGACAAGAAGAGGGACAGCGGCCACCGGCCCAGGCGACCCTCGGCAGGCGCCGGCGGCACGCGTCGTTCTCATAGCCGTAGCAACCCCAGAGATAGGCGCCGCTGAGGGCTGCAGGGAAAACTGAAGAAAGAGAGAGAGAGAGAGAGAGAGGGGGACGCGGCTTAGCGCAGGACACTGCAGACAGGAAGTCTTGCCTCAGGTTCAGGACTTGTGTCTGTTACTCGCTACCCCACCCCCACCCCCACCCCCACCCCCCCACCCCACCGTGCTTCAGTTGCCAGCGTCTGTCTTCCACACACTCCATCCACCTGGTTCATCTGGCTCCGGTCCCCCGCTCCCCTGTCCTCTCTCTGTCTTGCAGAAGTCAGTCCCCTCCCTGCGCAGAGAGCAGTGCCGCTCCTCGTCTCCGTGTCGTGCAGTTAATTCTCCTCAGCTGAAGAAAAGAAGCAGAGAAGGGTGGTGGTTTTTTTGGCTCGCCTCAGCATTTTGTCCCACTGAGGTTTGGGAGCCCGCCTCTTTATTTTAGTTCTGCGGGTGCACAGTTCCTTCCTCCTCAGCGCCCTGTAATAAAACCAGTCCAAAATAGATCCCTGACCTTCAAATATTTTCTAGGATCAGTTTTAGTGTTCTGCCGTTCAGCACTGAGTTTTTTTTTTTTTTATATATTCATATACAGAGTAAATCTACAGCCCGTCTTTGTCGAAGGGAGGGAAGTTGTTGCGTTTTGTTTTTACGTATCACGTTCATTTTCTTTTCCAGCCTCGGAGGGTTGTTGCGCGCCGCAGCAGGTGATGTTTGTGTGAGTAATAACCTTCATCTCCCACGAAGACACAACCGGTACCGAAGTCTCAACACTGTAGCCTAGAGAAGCGTGCGATAGGAGGAGACGCCATTTTTGTGTTGTGGTGACGCAGGAGGGACGAGCACATGCAAGTTCGTCTTCACTGGATGTTTCGGAGACAATGATATGAAAGTCTTGTCCAGCGGAGGTTTGAGAAGCCGACCTTCCCTGCACTGACGTGTCCGTTTGAAAATCCCTCCTCTGACCCTTCAATCATGTATACTGTTTATTTAAGAGGAGGCACAAATAGGAAGTTCACCTTCTAATAGAGGAGCAGTTACGAGTTTTAATCTTAAATTTTACGTTTAATTTGAAGCAGTTGCTTTGTTGCTTTTTCTCCCTCTGCGAGTGCTGAATGTACCGAGAATTTAAAAAAAAAAAGAATAAATTTAAATTGGTTACCAGCTTGTCTGCTTGGTGAATTCTGACCTGACACTCAACAGCAGCACATCGAACACAAAAGAAAATATTTATTACAACATACAGAAATTACAGTAATGTTTTTCCCCAAAATTGTACAGATTCACGTAACAAATCTTACAGTAAAGTCAAATTTAAGTGCAAAATGTTTGCTAGCGATAATATATGTACAAAACAATTAAGCAAAATCCCTTGTTCTTCTACAGCAAACAGTAGCCACATTGGGGTAAAAAAAAGCAGTAGTTTCTTTCCCGTTCCCTTAACTATGGTACAGTAATAGTACAAGAAGTACAGCAGGCAGTACAGGTGACGAAGGGGACTGAGCCGAGAAAATGAAAGTCTTAATATCAGCAGTTTCATGTTGAAGGAAAAGCACATGATGATGACGGCGTGTTGAGACCAGCTTTTCTCGAAGCATCCGCGGCCCTGCAGGCGCTGGTCAGTGTGTGCTGTGAGGGGGAATGTTGTGTGTGGCGCACACTCTGCGCATGTGACAGGAGTGGCAGAGCAGATGAGAGTCCAGGGGGAAGCACTGCGAGCCAGGCTTATCGGAGAGCTGCTTGCCACACTCCTGGGGGGGGGGCAGATAAGGACAGGAATGCACACAGAGAGAAGGGAGGTCAGCCATCCACGCGCTTCATAACAAAAGTCTGGCCAGAGTCATCTGTTGATTTGATTTTGGTTGGGCAAAGTAAACATGTTGGTTTGGGACGTTCACTCACCTCACAGTGGTAGCACTCAAAGTGATAGTCCTTGTTCATGGAGACAACCCTGAGGATCTCCTCACTGCCCTGAGACACCAAAGAGGAGAAAACCAGAGAGGTCAGAATCATGAAATGCTCCTCAGCGATGGCCTGAAACAGCTTCTTTATTACACCGGCTGTAAAAGATAACTGAAAACAACCTGCTGCCTCCAGCCAGCACCTGCGCCCAAGAACACACACATGCATACACTTGTGCTCACCTCGGTGGGTAAGATGGGTTGTAAACAGGCAGCACACTTCGGGGCGAAAGTCCTGCAGGGCGACAGGAGAAAGTTTATTAACTGGAGGAAGCAGCAGCACTCACACAGCTGGAGGAGGTGGGACGAGTTCGAGACGTTCAGGAAATGTTACATGTGCAAAAACTAACCTCCATAAGAGCCCTGTTTATACGCTGATGAGCAGAATAAAATGCAGAAAGATTTAAAGCCTCGGGGCGACAGTCCCAGGATGCAAACGGAGCATTAAACCCATAAGAAGTCTCACTTGTTGTAGTCGGCCACGCAGTAGATGTTGCTGTGATGGTCCACGGTGAACAGCACCCCGTCCAGAGCCTTGGAGCACACCACGCAGCGGAAACAGCCGGGGTGGTACGAGTTCCCGAGAGCCTGCAGGATCTGAGGAGCAGGCATTAATGAGGGAATTTAACGGGAGGTTTCAGGCTTCTTTTTCCTTTTCTTCAGGTTTGAAACTGTCCTTTCCCGCTCTTTTTTTGAAAGCCGAAACAAAAAAACATCTGTGACTTCTCCTCTGACGGACACCTTTGAGTGCCCCCCACCTTCTGCAACGCTTCGAAATGGTTAGCAATATTTGTCAGCGGATTTTAGAAAGCGGTGGGTCCTGAAGTAGAAATCCCTGAACAATGCGAGGTCTATCTGTGTTTTTAATGGCACAGCTGCATGATCACTAATTACCACACTGTCATACCAACGAGCTTTACTGCTCTTAATCCAGCAGAGGCCAGAAAGCAGATTCGGCTACAAATTATGGCAGAAATGCTTTTTTCCCCCTGCACCAACACGCTTCTGAGCACCAAAGCAAATTCCCTCAACTTGACAGTGGTTAAACCACTGAAACGATGCAGAAAACGCCAAATATCACTGTGAGCCTTCTATTTATATTATGGGTATTATGAAAAAGCTTGAAGCTAATCGCTAAAGAGTCTTATTTCTTTATTTATCAAAAACCCAAAGGCAAACATTCCTCTGAGAATCTGCCGTGGGAACCCGAAGAGCAGCCAACAGAAAGACGTCACTGAATTTCTCTATCCTCTTGGGGGGGGGGTCTTGAAAGGCATGCTGGGAAACACAGGATGCAAGGGACTAAAAATTACACAGGAGAGGTTAAGCGTTAAGAGTATTTTCCCTTTAAATCTAAGATAAGTCAGAGAGTTTAGAGGGTTTTGAGCTCTTCTTCATGTGGCCTGTTAATACACACACACAGACACACATACACAGACACACACACACACACCCCTCACCTGTTCCAGAATAAGGTGGCCACACACACTACACTTCTCAGCAGCAGCCTGGAATCCTGAAAACTGTAATTACAACAAGGAGATTACCATTAGCGGAAAATCAATCCTCTGACTCTGAACATGTCTGCGTGTGTGTGTGTGTGTGTGTGTGTGTGTGTGTGTGTGTGTGTGTGTGTGTGTGTGTGTGTGTGTGAGAGAGAGAGAGAAAGAGATGGATGACAAAACACGCCTTGACCTCATCTCTTACCATGTAATCCTCTTTACAGTACACAGAGCCATTGACATTGTAGAAGTCCTTGTTTCTCAGGGTGCGTCCTGCAGGGCGAGAGGAACGGCGGCGTGGTTAAAGCGGACATTTTAACAGGAAACGGCGTTTAGAGAAGGCGTGGGCCGTAGACGTTAAGCCCGAGTGCTTCAAATGATCACTGCTGTGTCTGGAGGAGGAGGAGGAGGAGGGGTGTACTCACCACAGGACACACAGGTGAAGCAGCGTGTGTGATAGAGGCTGTCCAGAGCCTGGCAGGCGTTGTCCGCGCCGTACACGCCTTTCCCACACTTCACGCAGGTTCCTGCGGCACAATGGGAAAACACAGCCACGCATTCAGCGATCGCTCAGCGGCTCTTAGCACTTCGTTTACGACGCATTCCAAGAGGATGTGTCTGAAATCCAACTCCACACAAAGTGTCAACACTTGTAAATCCTCTCGTTCGCACCACCTAGGGGATTTTCACACAGTTCAAACCCGGTTGGCCATGCCAGCCTGTTTGCTCATCCACTCCAGCGTCTCTGCCGCAGCCTGTCATTAAAGGGAAACTCCACCGGATCTGCCTTCTTGGCAGCGGTTCCAGAAAACAGACGCTTTCTTTTCGACTTTAAGACTTTCCTTTAAATTTGACTTTAAACCCCACAATTGGAGCAATTTGGGGATTAAAAAAAGATTGCACCCCCCCAACCCCGCCACCCTTCACTGTTGTTACAAAAATCACTTCTGCTGCTTCCTTCAAATCATTATTTAATGGCAGATGTTTTCGTTGACACAAAGGCCTTTCTTTAAAGCCTTTCTCCCACTTCGGTGTCAGGTATAAGGACTCGGCTGGCATATCAGCTCAGACCGGGAGTGTAAACAATTTCTAGGTCAGAATTAGCATGCGCTCTGGTTTGCTGCTCCGTGGCTGTGAAAACAAACAAAAAAACACCTCTCTAGCACACACACTTAAAGCCAAACAGCCTCTGCTTCTCCGTGTGTGACAGTTGCGCATGTTCAGCGCGTTAAGTGGAAAAGCGGCGCGGTGGTCCGAGCGGCAGCGTTCCTGTGATCTATTTAAGGGTCTGCCTGCGTGGTTTTTTTTTTTTCCTTTCTAATGTGGCTGAGGGAGTGCCGCACAAATCAAGAATGCCTACACTCTTGGACAGTCCCTTCGATATTTAGGAACGGGCGCGAGGCTCTGCCAAAGCCAGAAACCAAAAGAGCCGAGGCTCAGACTCCAGGCTTTAAATTTAACGTCTGAAGCTGCTTCATATAGACAAAGCCGGGAAGGGACTGGTTTCAGGGACTGGGGCTGCATTCAGGGACGTTTTTGACATTTAAAAAGGATGAAGCTTTAAGTGTTAGTGCTCAAGAAGAGTTGTGAGGACTTGACACATTTAAAATTTAAATATTTGTACTTCTTTCTGTACTTAAAACTCATTAAAGAAGCACACAAATATATTATAGATTGGACAACAGGAAGCTTTTTTTTGCTTGGCTCAGCATTAACGCAGGTGCGTGTGTGTCAGGTGAGCTCGCAGCGTCTGTCTTCACGGCCCAGAGCGTCTGATTTCGTCCTAATGGCTGACAGGAGTACAGTATTGTATGTCCCCTCCGGGCACACATACCTGAGCGGAGGAACAGGCTCCAGCACACCGCCCCTGCACACGCCAAGGCAGCATTACACACACCAGCACACACACATGACTCACACACACACACACAGACACACACCGCATTACTGTGGCCTGAAGTCACTCGGGGGGGAAACACACCCTGCCACAGAGAAACAATATACACGCACACACACATATTCATCCGGCCGCTGTAACACACTCCTACCCTGCTGCACGCACGCGCGCACACACACACACACACACACACACACACACACACACACACACACACACACACACACACACACACACATCCTGAGCCCTAATCTTCTGTGAGTCACAGTAATGGTCGGAGCTGTGTTTATATGGAACCATGTAATTTGTGTCTGAGTGTTACAGCAGAATTTTGCAGTTTAATGGCCGTGCAGATACGCTGCATTAGCCCCTCCACGTCCACCACACTGTGGCAAATTGGCGAAATCTTGCAGCATCAGCTGACTCTGATGTTTTGGCTACAGGTGTGAGGCTGAATCGGTCTATACACATCTGTCCCTTTCTTCTCTTCAGCCATATCTGCCTGTCTGGATCAGCTTCTTCACGCCAGAGCGCTTTTTTTTCTCCCCTCCTTTACGCTTTGCGTGCTGCGACCGTGCATGTCTCTGCAGGTTCCACTGCACCATCCATCCATCCGTCCATCCACTCTTTCAACTATTAATCTGTCCGTCCATCCAGCCGTGCATCCATCCATCCATACAACCCTTTCATTTAGAGAGAAACCTGTGATCTGACACCAGGCAGTGAGGAGGACAATAATAACACAGCGAGGGCGGATGCTGGGTGACCCGGCGCTCCGTTGTGGATGCATGGGATGCCGTGCATGGACGGTGACGCCACTGGCTCAAATTAGGGATGTGATTTTGCAATTTTCTGTTAAATGCAGCTCTGTTTAATGTCCTCTTCACTTTCCCGTTTCTACCGTGTGGCCTGAAAACTATAGTTAAAAAAAAAGGATCTTACCAAAGAACTCCTGGCGGTTCTCCGTCACCTCCCTCCCAGCTCCGACTCCTGGATCCTCCTGAGGTTTGACCGGCCCTCCGGCTGAGCAGGACCCCAGTGTTGCTGTGCTTGGTTTGGAGAGAGCCGTCTGGGCCAGGGACTCCTTCAGCATCAGGCCCTCCAGGAGCACTTCACCTTCCAGCGCTGCATCTCTCAGTAGAAGCCGGGTGAGCTCCTCCTGGTACCGGGTGCCGGGCAGATCGGAGTATCGGGCCCTGTCCCCCATCACGCAACCGTCTTTGCCTCTCACTCCTCCCTGCTGCTCTTCCCACCACTCTGGGCCGGCCTGGTAGCACACTGCTCCTGGACTTCCAACAGCAGGTGGGTAGGAGTGTCGGCTATCATGGGCCCCTGGACGCATGCCTCCGTCCAGGTATTGAGTCCAGGCCTCCACAGGGGTCACCCCGGCCCTGCCTGGAGCCCCATAACCTGCTGCAGATCCCCCCGTCTGCATGGAGGGAGACTGCTGCTGTGGAGGGAGGCCTCCAGAGGCGGAGTAGCGAGAGTCATAGCCCAGGCTGATGCCACTGGTGCGGTTGCTGCTGCAGCGGCTGCCCATGGGGCTCCCTCCTCCGCCGCCGCTGGCCGTGCTGGAGGCGAAGCTGGACCTGGGGCTGACCAGCACCGACTCCTGGAGGCTGAAAGACGAACATGGGCTCAGGGTTGGTCCTGGGGGGTAAAAGAAGCCTCCTCCTACACCTCCTCCGGTCACATCAGATGTGCGATGTGGTGGATGGGAGAGGGATGCAGGCCTGGTGCTCTCCCACAGTTCACTGCCCGTGCTCAGGCGTTTGTAAAACAGAGCCTCCTGGAGGGAGAGGCGTTTGTGCCTCTCAGGCTCGGAGAGGTAGCCAGGCTCTGCCAGGCCGCCACCGCCTCTGGGTGCTGACCCGTAGCCCGCGGCAGCAGGGTACGGCGGGGGTACAGAGAGAGGCGGCGGTTGGGAGAGGAGCTGCTGCCGTCTGACCAGCTGCTGGAGCTCCAGGGAGTAGCGCCGCTGATTGAGGGACGCCTTGGAGCCAAACGCTCCCAGGGGGTCGCAATCGGGGCCCAGGCCGGACTCGCGCCTGAGGTGGGAATCCACGCCTTCGCCCAGGTAACAGGAAGCCCTCTGCTGGGGGGAGCGACGCCTCAGCGGCGCCAAGGTGGAAGGGTGAAGCGGCTGCTCACCATCTGGAGGTATGGCACCCACCGTGGAGGACGACGGCGGTGGGGTGAGGAGCTGAGAGGGAGGCATTCCCATCCCTCCTCCTCCTCCTCCTCCTCTCCCACTCGCTGGAACACATGCATCGCTTGTGGTTGCAGAGGCAAGCGAGAACTGGCCGGGTCTTGAGGGCGAGGCAGCTGCAGAGCTGGGAGCTGGTGGCAGACCGCTGCCCCCGCCGCTGCCTCCGGAGATGCCAGTGTTGGCGTTGCTGTTATTAGAGTTGCTGGCAGAGTCGTGTTTTTTCTTTGAGCTGTTGAATTTCACACTGCCGGAGTCCGTCAGCTTTAACTTCTCCAATAACTTGCTTATCGGCCTGTCCATGATGAAGCCTTGTGCTTTTACCTGTCTGGACAAAGTCAAGTCCTACAGCCCCCCCCCCCCCCCCCCTTTAAGTTAAAGATCAATGTGCTCAAATACAGTGTGGGCAGATATACAGCAGAACAAAGATGTTCAAGTAACACTACAGTTTTCACTACGACAGATGAAACGGCAGCTTTTAAATCCTTACAAAAAAACTAGAAACTGGCCTGAAAACTAGCACAAAGCTTAAAAAAAAAAAAAAAAAAAAAAAAGACCCCTTATATACACACAATAAATACAAAAGAGATAAATAAGACCTTTAAGACATCTCAGGGTGGTTACATGACTTAAGTCCTCTGAGTCATCTGGTCTGCCCTCATGTGGAAAATCCACAGGCACAGGTAGGCTGTGGTGAGGAAGAATCCATCGGATTACCAGACAATTAATTCAAGTCGATCCAGCCGGGAAAGCAGGAGAAACACACATCCAGGACACTTCGGCGTGACCTATGGTCGCGGAGGGCCTCCTTTGTGGACCCTCGTGTGGCTCCACATCTGCATCTTCTCTATCAGCTCAACTGTCTGAGAAAGCCACTTCAGTAAAGTTCGGGGTCTCGGTTATCCAGTGCGGTGTGTGTGAGGGGGGGGGGGGGGGGTGTCTCTCCCTTTGAATTGTCTTGTTTTTTAAAAAAAAAGGCACAAAGCGGAGAGGTTCAGCGGGATGCAGGCGATCACTTCATGTGGATCCAGTGTAGACAAGAAACCAGATCCGCTCGCGCACAGATAGTCGACTTCTGCCATTCATCCCAGAATGAAACGAGACCGGGATTTTTTTTTTAAAGAACACGATTCACTTTAACGACGGAAAACACACACACGGCACTCGCCTGACTCCTCCGTCCGTCCGTCCATCCGCCCGTGCTCGGCTGCTTCTATCATTCCCGTTTTCGGGGGAGAAATCCCGTCTGGGACTCGGCGAGATGGTAGCGGAGAAGTTTTGGCGTGAGAGAAGGAAATGGGGAAAAGCGGTGCTCCGTTACAGCTACATCCCAGCAGACCGGTGCTGGGCTAAACGAGTCGCTCGAGATAAATAAAATCCCTCCCCGTGTGCACTGCACGGTCGACAACTTTGTTTCTTTCTTTCTTCCCCCTAAATAATTACTTACCTCCCCCCTCTTTTTTTCCTTTTTTTTACAACAGCGTCGAGTTAGCTGCGGCGCAGAAATCTAGTTCCGGTTACAGCTTTTCATAATTAACTCCTTCTTAACGACCGTTACAATTAAACGAAAAAAGCCATTAAAGAGTCTGTGGTAGAGCTTTGTTTTTGGCTCACATATAAGATACAGTCCTGCTTAATATTTAGACATATTTCTGTGGCTGGTGATCCCAAACTAGTTTTATATTCGCTTCTGTTTCCGAAAGCGGCGCTATATTCGCTTTTATTTTGAAGGCAGAGTCACTGAGCGACCGTTACTTGGCGTTCTGTTCCGCTTGACGCAGCACTGCCCCTTTATCAGTCAACGGCGGCTCGTTTCCCTCAGCGGGCCGGAACACCTTTCCAGCAGCCATGGCTGTTTCGTCATTCATACGCAAAACTCCCCTAGTGGATGTGACCACTCCGCCGAGACCAGCTCTGTTCAAAAAATAATGCTGTTCAATGAAAATGAGGCTTTAATGATAACTTTCCTGACATTGGAATTGCTAGTTTGTGAGGAAAAACCAACTCTCAGCTCTGAGACACAGTATGTTAAGTTAAGTGTCAAACCAACATAAAAATGTTTCCACAGAGTTTCTGCCATTTCAAATGAAGACTTCAACCCACGGCAGCTCATGTCTGGCTCGCAGTGCTTGGCTTAAAATGTGGAAGAACTACTTCAGTAAAATAGCGATACCACAGTTTAAAAATACTCTGCTGCAAGTACAAGTACTGCATTCAGCATCTTACTTACACTTAAAGTATCAGTACTTTAAATGAATGTGCGCTTTAGTTGGATAGCCCATTTCAAAATAGTATTTCACTTGATTGACTTCAGTATCACTACTGATGCAGGTGGTTAAGTAAATAAACTATATACTGCCAGGTAGATTACTATATCAATAAATCGTCATATCTCAGTTAATCTATATTTTGTATTAATATTTGGAATCTGTAACGTAACAGGTAAAGTAGACATGTTGGATTAAAAAGTATGGTACTTCCCTTTGAAATGAGTAGAAGTATAAAGTAGCACAAAATTAGTAGTACAACTACCTCAAAATTGTACTTAAGTTACGTTCCACCGCTCAGGTGTGAGTGTCCTGAAGTTAAGTAGTTTTACATTCTAACTTTTTAGAGCTCTCAGCGATCTGCAAATGTGTCTGTTTTAGGGGGAGAAACTTTTATGAAGTTTTCAGACTGACCTATGACTGTGAAAGAGGAAAAAGAAAACAACAACAACACATTTTATACCTGTGACTGTTTTAATCCAATTACCAGAAAACACAGGTAAAGATTATTTATACAGCATTCCAGATTTATTTGCAGCTTAAGCAGAGAAAGTGGGGGCTGTAAGGCAACACCTGCACTGTCACTCGATCTTGTAACCCTGACTTAAAATGTAGTTTTAAGAGCATTGTTAGTTCAGTTTATATTGTGCTTTCATGATGCATGTTCATAAAAATGCACTGAGTCACACTGGGGGTCAACAGGGGCCCACAGCCACTTCAACCGGCCACACATTAAAATGCAAATAACAACATAATAATGTAATATATAACGCACAGACAGGGAATATTTGGCGTAATGTGTACTTTTACTTATACTTTCAAATGCATGCCTTTTACTTGTACTGCAGTATTTTACACTGTGGTACTGCTGTTTTTCAGTTGAATAAAAGATCTGAGTGCTTCTTCAAATGCTGTTTTAAACATTACAGTGAAATCACAGAAAAACTGCGTCGTTCAGGCAACGGCACTACTTTATTGTACCACCAGCCTGTGGAATGCGCGGAGGGACACGGCGAAGTGAGGCGGCGGGCGCATTTTTTCGGCGTGTCTGAGTTCTCCAAGGAGGATACAGGGTAAACATCCCGCTACTATTTCAGGACTGGCCGACGTTAGTCAGCCGCGATTCCGGCTGTTTGTGGCAGTTAACGGACACAACAAAAACACAGCAAGCCCCGATAAAGTACAACTGTGTTTGGATAGGCCTGTCAGCCCTCTATCTGCCCCGGAGCCCCCTCCATATGGGGCCTTTCATGGCCCCTGCGGTTCAGCGGAGTCCCTGCAGCAGACTCCAGCGTTTACCTCACAGGCTGCGAGTGGGAACTTGCCTGAAAAGCTAACAGAGAAATTCTTCTGGGCTTAGTAGCGGAGCAGTTCATACAAAAACAATACTTTGAAGAGCTGCGGCTGTGATCTGTGTGCATTTCTGTTCCAGCGAAATTCACTCTGGAGACAGGAACCTGCAGATAGACACGTCAAGCCCCCCCCCCAGTGTGTATTTGTGTAGTTATTTCCTCATTTCACACAATTATCATGTTTGATTTAACTTGAGAAATGCTAAAATGGTTTTAATTTGGAGTCATTTCAGGAATCACGGAAGCTCAAAGGGCCACTTCGGTGTCTTATTGCACGTCCATGAAACTGGGGACTCATAAGAGACAGATTAAGACAAGAAAAATGGTCAAAATTGGACAGATGTCCTGACTTTGAGTGTGAGTCGAGCACCAAAAACCATGGATCCTACACTTCCAGTAACACAGCACGATGGCATCCTTCATTAGACGAGTGGCTCCAAAGCGAGGGGCCTGGATCACCAAAGAGGTCCCAAAATAAATCGGATCTGGCCACAATATGATTGAGGAACAAGACAGAAAAATAATATTTTTCTACATTTTTTTCACCCCAGACTTTCTCATATTTTTCTATTTTCTTCAGGCCTCTAAAAAATGACAGTCTGAGAGGAAAAACACACTCCTCATAATGAGGGGTGACTTTTCAGGCTGCAGTCTCAAGCAGAGATAACCCTGATGACATCACTATGACATCACCAGGGGATATGTTTTCAGACTTGACAAAGGTCAACCAGAGCCTCGGGCTACATCCGCAGTCATAGGTTATGTTTTAAAATGCATAACTGTTGCTCCTTTAACACCGAGCGTCACACCAGTCCGGCGTCTTCGAACCACTGAAACAGAGACTTGGAGACGCTGCTGACCACAGTTTGGTTCGAAAACAGTTACAGTGTGGACGGGTGGACATGGACACGTATGGAAACAATGATGCAGAACACCCACATGCACCTCCTGATTAGGTCTTATGAGTCACAACACGTCCTTCCCTGATTCGTCATGCTCCTATCACATGACCCTTTTTTGGAAGAAATTAAACAACATCAGTCTGCATTTATTTATGAGCTTTGTCTACTTGCTGTTAGCTAAAGTATTACACATTACGATATATGCTAGCAGCTGTTGTGCAGTTAACTTCTGCATTTTATCCATAGACCGTATAAAACATGGCCGTGGTCTCTGTGACGCCACCCACAGGTTTCTGAAGAGGCTCCATGAAGCTCAGCAGCGTCTTCGCAGTGCCTGACTTCACCAAACTCCCCGCTAATCCAGCTGAGCCGCTGAAACCTAGCGGCTAGCTGTCGCTCAAAGCAGCCATGCTCATAATTATTTAATTAATTAAGACTTTATGTGAATGAGTTTTATAAAAATCCACCCCCCTACAGTCGGCACGAACGGGGAAATTAGCTGTAGAGACCAAAAGTGTTTTTGTACCAGGCTGTAAACATGTTTTTTTCTGCCGTGAAGTCGGGCATTTTTATGTGGGGGTCTATGGGGATTGATTCACTTTTGGGGCCAGCCTCAAGAGGCCTTTTGAGGAACTGCAGATTTTGGCAGTTTTGGCGTTAGCTTCATTTCTAGGCCCAGCTGTCGCTGCTTGATGCAACTGTTGCCTACATGCGCAGGAGGCGAACACCAAACACGAGCGTGCACTTGCCCTACTAAACACTAAACTGCTCATGTGGACAAATCATTTCCAAAAAATCTAATAGTGTGGATGTTTCCTCAGGCAACATTAGACAATTACTTCTCATGACTAGTCACCTGACTGACACGTAAAGTGAAGTGAAGCGACCTTTAACGTTTTAATGAAATGAAATACAGGTTAAGTCAGTGTGTGTTATATTCAAACGCATGCAGCCACATGTAACGTGCAACAGATAATATAGAAGAAAGTGCAACAACAACAACAACAAGGAGAAAAAAAAAAAGTCCATCCCTCAAAAGACATGGACAAACCCTGCATCCAGTCCACAGACATGCATGTACGCTATTTATAAGCCTGAAAAACAGAAACATCTTCAGGTTCTTCTTGCAGAGAACGGGGCCAGAGTAACCAAAGCACGCTTACCAAATCTGGATGTCGTGCTAAGGACAGTCAGCAAACCACCACATGAAGAATGGAGAGGCCTCACTGGGTTGTCATCCGTGAACTGACAGGAATGAATGCTTTAAAGCGAAGACATGAGATGAGGTCTGCTGAACATCGCCAGAGGGTGTCATTCATCACCTTATCAGACGCCGCAGTGCTCGAGCCTATTTCATGTAATAATGTTTTGTGGAATAACAGCGAGAAAGACAAAATCTTTTTACTGCCACGGTAATAATATTCTGACCATATGTGACTGATTTCACTCTTTTACAGAAGACAGATAAATAATGAAATGAATGGTGAATGAATTTGATTTAGCTGCTTCAGTTTGATTTGTTTGTTTATTTGTTGTACTATCATTATTCACTTTCACTGGTCTTCCTTAATTTTTGTTTTAATTTCCATTCTCATTATAAATTGTATACGTACATTTCTTCTATATCTGTATTTAGTTTTGTAGTTGTGCTGCTATAACACCTGATTTTTCCCTCTGAAGATAATCTCATCTCATCATATCTTATTATTTTAACATATTTTATTTTATTAAAAGCTTTGATAGAATATTGGGGTGATGGTGACTGTATTTAGTTCTGTTGTTTGCTCACTGGTGAATTAAAAAAAAATATATATATATACACGGGTTTAAATGGCCGAATAAAGAGGGAAAACTATTTTAATAACAACGAGAAATTGCGGAAAATCGCGGTGAGATTACATCCTCAACATTAACATCACAAACTGAGAACTTATTGTCACTTTCAGAGCTTTGTTTTCTGCATTTTCAGTCCTAAAATCCCCTTTTCAGTCAACAAAGAGATCAAAAATAGAAAATAAAGGCACTAAAGTAACAGCCGTTCCTTCTCGGTGTATCTTTAGCACCACCTGCTGGTCAACACAAAACTGTACAGCCAACATGGCGGCCCCCGTGAGGATGTTGTGCAGCTCAGGTGAGACAGAGGTTATTCACTAAACCTGTTGTAAGGTAGACCCGCTGAAACCTTAAAGTCGAGTTTCGTTGCTGTAAATACCTTCTTGGACCAGTGTCTGCATTTGAAACAGCTGTCTGTCTGAATAACCACCGTAAATGCAGTAACGTTGACTGTCAAGGCTAACGCTGATGCTAACAGTTCTGTCACGCCAGAGAAAAAGTAACCACATGAATGCTCGTTTACTCACTGTCTACACACCTGTATCTACTCATACGATCATAACATAGCGATTAGAGGGTTTTCTGTGTATTTCAGATGATTGTGGGCATCTGAAAGTGACTGTTTTGTTTCTGTACTTGTTCACCAGTATTGAGGCTCTCCAGCAGGCAGTTCAGCACGACGTGTGGAGTACAGGCTGGAGATAAATGGAGGAAAGAGTAAGTTCACTGTTGATATTTTCCCCAGTACATCCAGTCTTTCTGTGTTTGTCAACTGGTTTGTCATAATCTGGTTTAGTTTGGGAATATGCACCACGAGGGCAAGTTGTAATGCTTGAAGCAGAACCCTACAGATTTTACACATTAAAGCCATGACCCAGTGAGGTCTTTGGCATATGTAATGAACCTTTTATTCAACATTTTTTGGCTTTATTGGCCCGGGGACTACACGTTTGACAAAGGAGGTTTTGGGAGTTAAAAAAAGAAGTGAGTTCACAGCCTGCTCCTTATCTCTGCTCCAGGCGCACAGCTAACCGCTAAATTAGCCTCTGCTTGCTCACATTAGTTGCTGCTAACATAACACAACTGAATATCCGAACAAACTGTCTGTAGCCCGGTTGCATTGTGGGTAATGCGAGTCCCATGTTTTGACAAGGAAAACGAATCTCTGGTTTTTCTGCGTTGTTGTTTGTATTGTTTTCAGACCAGCCACCTGAGATCGTAATTGTTATTAGAAATGCTAATGCTAAAATGCTAAATCGGTGCGGTGAAGAGGGTCAGCCCTGGTTGATTGACACCCATGGCTACCCTCAAACTGCAAGTGACTTCATGGGGACCATCAGTAAATTGCTGTTTAAATGGCATTGTTTTTTAATACCTTCATACTGAGATGTCCATATGAGTGAAAATTGTGATTAAAACATTGTACTGAGTTCATCTCATGTCCTTCATCTCATGTCCTCTGAGCAGTTTGAGCGCTGTTGGCCTGTTTTTCAGCATCACTGCGTCTCATAATGTCTGTGTTTGCTTACAGACACGGACTTGCCCGGAGCGGCACAGAATACGGCCCTCTGACGGATCTGCCTGATTGGTCGTACGCAGGTATTCTTTATTTTCATTTTTTGTGAAACCACAGATATTCAGAGGTATTTTCAGAGCTCACATAAGGAGGCAGTGGACAAGTCATTTTCCTCACCTCTGCTTGTATTAGTTCAAGAAAAGAGCGGCCATGTTGTGATCTACTTCTACACAGTTTATAATTCCTTATGTGTGTTAACCTTTTCTTTGTGTGTCTGGACAGATGGAAGACCAGCACCTCCGATGAAGGGACAGCTGAGGAGAAAGCAAGAGAGGGAAGATTTAGCCGTGAGTCGCAGCACATTCGCCTTTCTTTAATCATCTTTGCGTGTCTCCTTTTGCCCGTTTGTGTCTGTAACCTCGGCGTTGTCTCTCACAGCGACGTATCGTGATGCTGAGCTCGGAGATGGACAGAGGGATCGAAATGTGGCGGGAAAAACAGGAGCAGGCCAGAAGAAAAGAGGAGCACAAAAAGTCCCTGCTACTCAAACCTAAAGGAAGGCTACTCATGAAGAAACCTCAAAGCTAGACACAGATTGTCCTTCTAGTCATGTTGCTGTGTCCTTATTCTGAGCAGTACGCTGAAAGTCAGCCTATTGAGTATATATTTATGAGGACTTCTCTTGCTTTACAATTTCTGTTTTTCACTTTTCTTGGATTTCTGCAATAAATGCTTCAGATTTATTATGATCATGGATTTGTGGGCGGAGGAATGTGTCCTGTAAATGAGCGATGCATAGCTTTAAAGACGCAGTGACTTAATGCCTCTCAGCTTCCACTAGAATGCAGCATTTCTCCTTTTGGGAGGCGGCGTGGAGGCTCAAACGCCATTTTGTCCGGTGTTGGGCTCAGAGAGGAGTTTTTGTTGGGCAGGCAGGGGAAGGGAGGAGCTGGCAAACATAAAGCAGCTCTGATAGAGGAGCTTACTGTGTAGATATGTGTGTTTGGGGAAGAGAGAGAGAGCGAGGGTCCACACCTTGGCATGCTGTCGTAACTCGGTGTCATTACTCGAAATACACGACGACTGATGGGTCAAGCCCGCCTCTGTGGAGCAGCTTTGTTAAGTTTAAGTGGAAAGCAAGTAACAAGATGACAAGCGACACAAATTTAGCTGCAACTAAAACTAATCTCCACGATGAGAGCCACAAATGTCAGAATCGATTTTCATGAGGGGTGTTTCTGGCAGCATCCTGGCTCGTATGAAGCTTGGTGTCACTCAGCTTATTTCGCGGGTCATCTCGACCAATGAAGGGGAAAAGTTTGGTTTTCGACCGCCGTTCTGCAGCCTGCCGCCTGGAAAGGTTATTAGCTGGTTGCAGCCAAGTTGGCAGAAGCTTCCATCCCACAGAAAGCGATATTTGCTGGTATCGGCTCAAAGTCTGAAGCCGGATGAAGTCTCAATCGGGCTGCGGAAACACTTGTCTTTTGCATCGTCTAATTATAAAAGCAGAGCACATAAATCAGCTGTGAAGAAGTGGCTCGAAATGGAACCCCAGCTCTTCGTGTGTGTCTGTAAAGCTGCTCTGGACGAGGGGCTCCAACGTTGCACCAACGCGTCATTACCTTACCAGTGAATTATGTTGGAGAGAATCAAACTTTTTGATGTGTGATGGTGTAAAGGGACGTTTTGCAGAGACGCTGAGCAGCCGTGCCTTTGTTAAGTCAGCACTAATTTAGAGTGACTTTGACTTGTAAACAGACTATTTACAAAATGAGGTAAGCCTCTCCTCTCGTTGCCCCCTCTCGCCCTCGCTCTTGCTTTCTGCTCCCTCCATCTGCCTCTTTCTCTCTCTCTCTCTTTGTCTTGTTGCAGACTTCAGCAAAGCCCCACTGTAATTAGGGCCGCGAGCCGCTGAGTTGCAGATTCTTTTCTGTGGAGATGGGAGTCCCCCCGCCCGCCCCACTCCTCCTTGTCTTAACTTTTTCATACAGTTGACCAAAGGAGCTGACTGTTAGCTGTGCTGCAGGAGTGTGGGAGGACGTAGAACAGGCCGCAGAGGGTGTTGTATGAAATGTCGAAGTGGTTAACAAGGCGACATTCTTCGTTCACACACACGTCCTTCACACCTGGACCATCAAAGACCTCCAGCTGCACCCACAGTGAGAAATGTAACTCCTCGCTCTTCGTCTTTTCACATCCTGCTTTCTTTCTGTGAATGTCTTTCTCCTCAACAACCTCTCCTCCCGACCCCCCCCCCCATCTCTCCCTTCCTCTCCCCCTCGTGTTGTTTTGGTTTTGGGGAAATGAGAACCAGATGTTGCTTATTGTGCAGAAGTCAGCGATGGAGGGAGGGCTGGTGGGTGTTTTGGGGGGTAGGGTGCGTTAGGTGAGGTCAGTCTGCGCAGATGGAGGGTGAAGGATGGGGATTAGCTGACGGGCCTTTGTAGTTTCACCCGCAGACCAGAAGCAGGGAGGGTTTCCTGGCAGATATGACTGGGATGGGGCAGCAGGAGGACGGGAGGATGAGCAGCGCCCCGGCGCAGAGTCGGGGGGGTTTGTGGAGGGTCTGATTCAGCAACTCGTTTCCAAAGACCGCTTCCTGACCTGGGTGTTCCTGCAGCGTGGGGCACCCTGGGTAGCATGTTTGACAAAATTACACAGCCTGAACATTTTGAACCGAGCATGACTGTATGAGAATTGGCGCTGCAGGCTGCAATTATCTTTGTTTGTTGCTCGTTGGACAGCAAACCTTGTGGCTTCTTCGGTATTTGGGTTATTTGTTTGCTTTTGATGCATCTGAATTAGCATTTTTGGCATCAGGACAGAGTATTTCTTACTCTTGTCCCATCTCAGTTAGTTAAAATGAGATAAATTCATGTAAAAATACTCATTACAAGTGAAAATCTTGCACGCAGAATCCCACTAAAGTAAAAATACACAAACATTATTGACAAAATGTGCTTAAAATTGAAAGTGCTAAGTAGTATTATACAGAATGTATATGTATTTTATAACTGGTGGAGGAGAAACTAGTTTTAGCTTTAGTTCCAGTGGTTCCCAAATAGTGTTGGACCCCTACAAAGGGTCATAAGATAGACCTGAGGGGTGGTAAGATGATGAGTGGGAAAGGAAAGTAGGAAAAGTTCTGTTTTACAACTTTTCATTTGCATAATTTGATCTCTTTGGTCCTCAAGCAGCTATTAAAATGAAACCATGTGAGATGTTCAGAGGGGAAATTTCTCTTTGATAGAAGGGCTGACAACAAGGTTTCTTTAATAAGGGGTCATAAGCCAGAACGGTTGGGAATGATTGGTTTAATCTGTAACAATGTATCATATTTTATAAAATCTTCATTTAATGTAAAATTATAATCTGAAAGTAACTTGTAACAAAACAGTTGCTCTGATAAATACACTGCTTTTAGTTACTATTTAGTTACTTTCCATCAGCTGGAGTCAGTGGAAAGGAGAAAACGTGGAGAGAAAGAAAAAGTGCGCTTAAAGTTACAGTAGAAAATGAACGGTGCCATAATGTAGGTCACCCAAACAAAGCCTCAGGTTGAATTGCAAGCAGCTGTCCTGGCCACTTCCTGCCTGGCATGGAGAAGGAGTGCTGAGCCCGATGGTTGTTCCTGCACCGCCCAGCCCGACTGTATGAGTTCAGCATTAAAATGGCTGACAGAGGGAGAGAGAGAGGAATGGGGGGTGGGGGGTGGGGCAGCACATGGCTGCCAAAGGTCTCATCTGCGTTCATGTCCATGACCCTCAAGACGGAGAGCAGATGCTTGGCAGATGAACTTGGTTGCACCTCCAAACAGACATCCAGGTTACTGCTCCAAAAAGCCAGGATAAGTGAAAAACGTGTTGTCGGACTCAGTGGAATCTGTCTTCCCTCCCCCTTACTGGCCCAAAACATCTTTTACATTAAACACAACTGGCTTTTATCTGCTCCTCTCTGCGCTGCCAAGATGGCATCACCACGACAATTTCAAAGTAAAAGTCTTAGAAAAAAGCAGGAAGATTTCTGGCAACGCTATACGTTTTACATAGTTTCCAAATAATTTCCTCAAAAGGAACTAAATTCTTAGAAGGTTCCTGGAAAGAGCTACGTAATTTGGTTATAGCTGTCAGGAGACTGGAGACAGTGTTAAATTGGTGCTCTCAGCTAATAAATTCCATTTTACTGCTAGCACAAGTGAGAGCATCAATGTAAGGGACTGAGGAGCAATTAACAGGATATGAAAGCAGAAGAAAATGTCATTAATCTTCCTCAGGAAATCCTCTGATGTTTGTCTTTTTCTCATGAATTACTGGATAATATCATTTTTGTCTTCAGTCCTCAAAAATGACACTTCTGCTTTTTTTCATGAAACTAAAACCACATAGACGTTGCTTCATTTTGAAGGGTAACAAGCTAAAAAGGCTGGGAACCACCGACCTCTCAGAGAATGTTTTCAGACCGTGCACAGCAGCAAATAAAGTCTGAAATAATACATGAATCACAAAAGGTAAAGTATGGTCCAGTTGGTCAAATGGAGGTGTCCCAAAGATGTCCTTACTAACAGCTAATAACTGACCTATAAAACATGAGAAAATATTTATTAATCATCGATAAAGCTGCTGCTAACAACTCACAACCCCTCTATAATAAGAGAAAATAGCACCATAAACTCTGGTAGTAATCGAAGTATTAGGTTTTCCTGCAGCAGCGTCTGTGTGTCCATCAGTGATGCAGTGGAAGTTTCCCAAGGCAGAAGTCAAAACAGTTGTTGTGCATGAGAGAGATCCAGTGAGACAAATGGAAACACCAGGTGACAGAGAGAAAGAGACGGTGGAGGAGGAAAATGGGCGAGCAGATGTGAGCAGAAAGAAAAGAGGAAAGGACGTCTGATCCAGGTTAGAGTGTCACTGAGCTACAGTAGGAACTGTGTTCCAGCATCTCACCAACCAGCACACAGAAGGATAGCTGAAGCCTGAATGTGCATGTTGGAGCTAAGAAGCTAATTTTAACTACTTTATATATTGTTGGGTAGCTTAATCTACAGCGATGCACCATATTCTGTAAGAACTCCATGTGTGTGCATCTCTAAAAAGTCAACTTTTGATGGAGAACAGCCTGTTTTCAGCTTCGAGATAATGCATTTCCAGCTAATCCAAGAGAGTTTTTAAAAAGTTTATTTAGCTTCAGCAGGAGGAGAGTTTTCTCAACGCTTAAAGGAACATTAATCCTTCAGTTTATCAGAAAAAGCACCTTAAAAATCAGCAAATTTGGAGATGCGGGGTTTCCACTGGACAGTAAGGGTGTAAAACATTTGAATCTGCGCAGTAACTAAAGCTGTCAGACAAATGTAGTGGAGTATAAAGCGTCATGTTCCTGAGATGTAGTGGAGTAGGAGTACAAAGCTGCATAAAATACAAAGACTCAAACAATACAAGCACGTTAAATAGGTATTTAAGAGCAGTTCTTGAGTAAAAGTACTTAGTTACATTCAAGCACTGTTCATGGAGAGGAAGGGTCCTAATGTTCACCAAAAATCTCCTCTTCATCACATTAAAGAGCCACTTTAAACCTTTAACTTCTCACCTCGCTGCTGTGATGTAAAGGTGTGCTCCGGGGCGTGTTAGTACACTGTGACATCACTGTTGAAGGTCCAATCAAAAACCAGATTAAAGCTGTATTTTTGGGGCACATTTTTACACAGTCGTAAAACACAAAACGCTCTGCAAACAGGACCGTAAAAGAGTTAGAAGTGCTAAAATGTTGACTGCACATGTGCAAAATAGCCTAATTCATGTGACGCATCCTGGAAAATGTCTTTTACTGCACATGACAGTTTTCTGGGAGACTAAACCGTGATTGCACATTAACCTGATTTCCATCAGTTTTCTTCTTATGTTGCTGGTTTGATCTTGTGGTTGTTTTTGTTTACCGTTACAGAGATTCGCCGACGGCGTGTGAGGAGTTAAAACAGGGAGGGAAGGCGGGGAAGTGGGGGGGGGGGCGAGGCAGAGCGAGAAAGAGCAAAAACAGACCAGAGATACTTGTGGTGAGAGGAGGATTGGTTTGAGACTGAAGCCTCATAAAAGCAACAATTTTGCAGTGGGCGAGGAAATCAGAGAGCGAGGGAGGAGTTTTTTAATTTTTTTTTTTGAGAAATGAGCGGAGGGAAAAATAATTTCGATTTTCCTTCTTTCTCGCTTTTTCTTTCACGCAAATTTTTTCTCCACATGTTTTCATGCTTAATCTTAAGAGGAGAGATCTGGGTGTTAAGTCTTTGTGTATAAATCTGGACACACACACACACGCGGCATACACACATGCAGCCGGGCTTTGGCCGAGAGCTTCGGATGTTTCAGGAATACCAGATGCTCAGCTGGAACGCGATGCTCTGAAAAATGTGACCGCTCCGTCATTTTTTCCCACTCGTTCCTCGGCACATGACCGCTGGCTCCACGTCCTAAACATCTGTAACTGTATCCAGGCTGCTCCATCTGTGGCCCCGCAGAGGCCCAAAACCTGGTCCGTCCTGGTCCGGAGGCGAAGACACGCTGCAGATCCTCTCACCTCGCCGCACATAAGTTTTATTTGCAGTACAAATATGCAGATTTATTGAGATTTTGTGTGTTTTTCTTTGTCATGTGTTTGTTTAATGGATGGAGATTGTTGCAGTAGATTTGTTGATTAGTCTGTGTGACGCTGCAATGAGGGACCAAACAAACAATAAATGCACACAGAATAACTTAAGTTCGCTTTAAAATGCCTCCTATGACCTCTTGATTGTTGAAGCCTCTTGCTGATGGACGCTTTCCTCCTGCAGAGCTGCACATATTGCAGGAAAGGACGAGAAAAAATGCAGCAAACAACTTCGGATGTTGGCTCACAATGGCTGACCCATGATGATGTGAATGATGTAATCACCCCAGACAAACTGACAAACTTTCCACACACATTTGCCCCCGAAACATTTCAATAAGAAACGGTAATGCAAGACTTTCTTATTGTAAGATTTTCAAAATAAAATGCTTCAGCTGAACACTTCAGTCTTGCATCAGGCCCTGTGTGGCTCAGAATTAGCTAGCTGCAAACAGTGTATTATGAAGATGACAACATGCGCACAGTGGCCACTTTATTAGGTACACCTTTACACTCTCCTGTACACTCTAATGCAATCCAATACAACAGCTCTGCCATGAATTTCTACTTTCACAAAATTGATAAAGTTTCAGTCTTTGTAGACACAGTCAGACAGCTGGTAATTCTAAAATAATTCTGCTTTTTGCTCATGTTATGTATGTAAAAGGTGTGGAAGAGAGGGTGTACCTAACGAGTGTAGCACTTCATAGTTTATCACATACATATAGCGTGAAGTCAGGACAGTGTCTCAATTAGGGCAAGTCACACAGATGTTAGCCTTCACGGAGGCTTGAATCCAGGTGTGTGACCCTGTCAAAATAAAAGCCTTCTTTAGCCAAAATGTCAGCTTTTGAGGAATTAAGCATATAGATGTATGTTGGGGGTTTTATAAAAGGGGTTCATAACAACAAGGGTAATTAATAAATCAGCATAGCCTTCAGAATATTGAGAATAAATATGTTTGGCTGAAGGTTTGTGATGCAGAGTGTTTATATGTTCATATACTGGTGAGGAGATTATGAAAGAATGGGGGAGAAAATGTAGGGCTGTTTGTAGAAAATAGTTTAATTTCACTTTATCTAATGAAATACAAAAGTGAAAACAGGCAGGAAAAAAAATCTCATTCCATTTTACTGATATGATCATCATTATAAATATCATTACCATTATCATTGTTATTAACTAAATGAATTCACCTTCAATTTTGATTTGTGTAAAAAAAAAAAAAAAAGAAAGAAATCATTGAGCACCATCAAAGTTCATAAATAGCATTGCTTGTAATTCTGTGCCAACATCTGGGTAATTTCTGGCATTTCAGAGTATAAAGAAACTCCCTGAACTCACATTTACCCCCCTGATCGGATCTAATTCAACACATGAGCGTAAACTGGGATTCACCTCCATCATTGTCATGTTATGCCTCTGTCCAGCAGGACTCCAAATGACAATGTACAAAAAAAAAAGACGAAGAAGAAGTCATTATAACTTTACCAGGAGAACAATAATAACAATAACCATACTTATAATAACAACAATTTCCCATAACAACGATAATAATTCAAAAATTGCACCATATTGTTGGAAACTGTACCGCTTACTGACACATTTGAACAAGCAGCTCGACAACAAATGTACTGGAAGGTTTAAAAACTGTCATTTGCGAGACAAAACATCACTTTTTTTTTTTTTTTCAGAAGAAATATTTTTCCCGTCTGACTGCTTGCACTGAAAGAAGAGTTTTGCCCGTGAGTCAAGCTGCAGTTACACACAGTAGCAGCCGCGTGCAAACGTTGAAGGAAAAGGATTTTTTTTTTGCACCACGAGGGACGACGCAACTCCCGCGGCCTCGTGTCGAGGCTCACGTTTGTGGGCGTAATCCTGGTTAAACGAGTACTTATAATAAATCCTGTGTGTGCATGTTCAAAAGTCTGCAGCAATCAATACTAACGCTGTGCATAAGGGACGTGCTATTATACTCAGATGGGAGGGAATCCTCGCAGTAGTAAGGCTAGGTATCGATTTAAGGTATTCTACATTTCCATGTCTAGAAGAGGCCGCGGTTCTGAAATATTAACTGTTGGCAACAGTGCAACAATTTTAATAAAATAGCGTAGAATTGGCTAAATTTTGCTTTAAACTTGCAGCTATTTGATCAAAGAATAAGAAAACAAGGTTACGAATCTGACCAGACGTGATGCCGACTTTAATACAACGTGCAGTAGACACATTTCAGGCAGTACACGGTTCGATACCCAGCCCTACTTAGTGGTAGAGAAGAAATCAAAGAAATACAGGAAATACTGCATGGCCGATTATCAAAACTTCAGAGTAAAACTCCCCCCTTGAAAAACCCGCTTTTGACAACAGGTGTGTTTCAGAAATGATGAATTTGTGAGCGAAACCCAAACGGAGACACAGATTGAAGCGTTAGACGTGAATCAGACAGCAGTTCAGCCGGAGTCGTCCAGTTAAAGGAGAGGAAGGAAGGAGGGATGTTTTTGTTTTAATACCTGGGATGTGAGAGGGGAGAGGCGGGAGGGAGGCCGCTGATGAAGTCTCCGTACATTTCCCTTCTCTATGTGAGATTGTGGGTATATTGTTAATCTCTGGGCACAGAACAGTACATGTAAATACTTAACATACAAATACACATTTTCCTGATTTCAGTTTCGAGGGCCGTTTTTTTCTCTCTCTGTTGTGGCGCATACAAACCACGCAAAACCTAACACATCCTCCCCCTTCTATCCCCCGTCTCCTCTTTTTCTCCGGTCTTCCTCTTCCCCCTCTCAGTTTCCGTCCTCACCCTCGGCCCTCGTTCTCTCTCCCTCTCTTTCTGTCCCTCTGTGGCAGTCTGTCAATCCCCCCCCCCCCCCCCGGCGCTCCGTCTACACCTTGTCCAGGAGGGATCTCTGGCAGTAGAGGAGGCGTCGAGGCGTGCCGTACTTCCTGAAGAACAAAAGCGCTCCCAGAGTGACCACGACCAGGACCAGTAGGAGGAGAGGGATCACCACGGCCACCGGCCCGGCGCCGCTCTGTGATTCGTCCACCTCGATGATGATCACCTCCTCTTCCCGACCCTTCTTGGGCTCGTCGCCCTCGCAGCCCATCCAGTCACTGAGCACAGACTTGGGGTAGCCGGACTCCACCTTCATGTACTGGTTGTTGAACTTCCAGTACTTGTTGGCTTTGTAGAAGTAAGTGTAAGCTGAGGACCGTGCAAAGACGAAGAGACCTGAAGTTAGTTTCAGGCGCAAGCAAAATAAAATCAGGAAGGCACATGATCAGTTTAATGAGGTGGGAAACTTACATCCATCTTCACTCATGATGGCAGCTTTGATGTTGTCCGGTGCTCCGCTCCACATGCTGATGGGCTTTGGATATCCGCTGTCCACAGTGCGAGTCTGCTCGTTGAAACGGTAGTAGCTGCAAATGACACAAACACGAAACTAATGAACATCTACAGCCTAAGAAACTACTTCCTAGAAGAAAAGGCATTGGGTGATTCGTTCGTATAACAGAGGCAGGGCTGCTGTTGGGGAACACCACATCATGTTCTCAGTGACAGTGCATAAGACTTCACTGATTTAGTATTTCACCCCAATAGCATTGTTGGACGCAAGATTTGCAGCTCAAAAACACAAAAAAATCAAAGTGGATGCAGCAGAAACAAAGATATTGCCCTTTTCAGTTCATGCATTTTACTTCTTTATCAAAACCTGTTGCCTACATTACCCACGATGCAACTGACCACTGTTTGGAGATTCATGTGTGTTACGCTAATGGCGGCTAATGTCGCCTCGAGCACAGATGGAGGGGGGCTGCAGAGGCCTGGTAAGCTCACCTCTTTCTAGCTCCACACCCCCAGATATTTTTATAGAAGTATTATCTTTATATAAGTATTTATATTATTTAAGTGAGAATAATATAAGAAATAAGAAAATCTGTGCTGCTACTTGTGTTCGAACTGAATCTCTGGTAAATGTGCAGCTGAATTAAAGACAGGAAGGACAAAGTGTGAGTCAGAGGACCGAAATGTGGGACTTTACCTTCACAGCAAGTTTGCAGATAAGCATGCTAAAAGTGCAAGTTGTAACAAGTTGCTACAACTGTACAAAAAGTACGAGCAGTATTCGTTTGGGCAGAGTGGAAAGCAATTCAATCTAAACAGGAATGCTTCACGGAGAAACTGGGGTCAGATATCTGTCAGTCCATCTAATCTGAAAACCCCCAGTAGAAGACAGACTCACTTGGTGCCTCTGAAGAAGTACGTCTGTCCTGTCGGCGTGTAGAAGAGAGCAGCATCGATCTTATCTTTGGGTAGACCAGTTCCCAGGTCTCTCAGGCTCTTGGGAGAGTCCTTGTCCATGCTGGACTCACTGAAAACCCAGTACCTGTCACCTGGACACGGAGGGGGGAAAAACCCAACAGATGAGAAGAACAGAGACGGAAAACAGAAAGAGGGAACCATCAGAGGAAGAAGACTTCAAAGACCAGTCGTAATAGTTAACACGTGAAATTCGTCACTCCAGCAGCAGCAATCATCCCAAATCTGGTTCCAATCTAATCTCAGATGGAACTTACCCTTGAAGAAGACAAATTTCCCATCATCCCTCTCGTAGGCGGCGTTGATGTTTGAAGGCAGGCCCTTCCAGAAGTGATTGATGGCCATCGGATAACCTGTCAACACTTTGTTGTTGCGCACTCGCCAAAACCACTTGTCCTGCAAACACACACAGACAGACAGATTAGAAATACTGGAGAATGTGTTCCAAAATGGGATTTTTTATACTTAATTTATCTGAAATAATCCATATTGGTGCATATTAGTTAACTAATCCTCAACCAAAAATTTCTTTCTTCGAATGTTTGAGAAGAGGCGTCTCCTGTACCTTAAAGACAAACTTTTCCCCTCTGAGGATAGCGATGGTGTCAAAGTGTCCCTCACAGATGTCTGGTCCATGGTCTGGGTAGGATGGCTTCGTGGGTCGAGGGGGAGGCGGGGGAGGGGGAGCCCCGGACTTGGTTCCTGGGGGAAAAATGTGAGTGAAATGGTTGATTTGGAGGAAGACCACCCAACATATTTCAGCGCATGTTTGGACCAACATCATTGACTCGTGTCCACCACTTTGGTCCAAACTGAAATATCTCAACAACTGGATGGATTGCCAAGAAATTTGGTCACACGTTCATTGTTCCCAGAGGCTGAATCCTACTGACTTTGTTGATCCCCTGACTCTTCCTCTAGCTTCACCGTAAGGTTGACTTTTGGGGTTTTGAGTGAAATGTCTGAACAACTATTGCACGGCACCATCAGGTCAAAATTTGAATTTCTTAAGGTCTTTGTTTTAGGACCTCCTCCAACGACATTAGGTTTTTAACCCCATTAACATGTCCATATGGTGTTTTGTGGATATAACAAGACACGTGTTGAGCTAAATTTGCAGTTCCCCTGGCAGAGCAACCCACCGTAGATTGCCTGGATGCCCCGGCGGTCGTCGTATGGGAGCTGGAAGTTTTCAGTTTCGAACCACTGGTAGAAGGGGGCCATGATGGCGGAGGGGTCGTTGGAGTGCTCCAGACCTAGAGCGTGACCCAGCTCATGCACAGCCACCAGGAAAACATCATTACCTTCAGCGAGAGAGAGAAACAGAACCATTTATGCTAGTTCAGTTTGGTTTCTTCCAGGATATACATCTCACCATCTACTCTTCTCTCTCTTACCGCCCTGGTCGACGTTCCCGGTGGTCCAGGGCTCAGCGAGGTCAAAGTGCGTGTCTCCCCCGATGCCATTTCCAGGGAAGTAAGCGTGAGCCAGGAAGCCGCCCTCGCCGTCGAACGGTGTGCTGTCACCATGGAAACCTTCCGCAAAAGACAGCATGATGTCTGCGAACTTGTCGACCTTGTCCTTGATGTGGCTGTAGGGGATCTCTCTGAAGGTGAGTGGGATCACGCTTTCCCACACCTTGAAGGCTTTTCGGATGGCTTCCTTCGTCGCTTGATCGCCGATCTTAGGGGTGTAGTTCTGTATGCTGTTAAACAGGACGGAGAGATGGGGATTTAAGGTCAGGAGACGACCCAAAATTACATGAAAGAGAAGTAAGAAGCCAACAAAGCAAGTGAAGATTTATTTACAGCATACAGCATTTTCAAAACAGACGTCGGTGGGTGCTTCATAATAAAAGTCCTTAGCTTCTGGCTGTTGGTCAGACTAAAACAACAAATATGTTGTTTCATGTGAAACTTTCATATCAAACAGAGTAGGCGTGTACCTGAAGGTCACCTCTGACTTTTCCCACTTCAGACCCTGCACGGCGTATCTCTTCCTCCTCAGATTGGTTTTCAGCTCCGGGCCGAATTTGTCTGGGACGCCACACCGCGGCCGACTCATCGCCCTGGGAACAGCAAAATAAAATCCTCAGCTATGTGAAATATTCAGCCTCCTGTGAAGGACGTTTTGCAACCTTGCTTTCTTATCCACTTTCAATCCCTTGTTGTCAAAAGATCTTGAGGTCCCTCATGGTTAAAAATGGTTAAAAACCAAGCAGTTATGAGTTATAATCAGGACTCACTCTAACGTGTTGGTGTCTATGGAGCCGGTGACAGTCAAACCATAAAACCTCTGCATGGCTGATATCGCTGTTTCAATGGCCTTCGGCGAGCGGATGGCCTGGGCTCGGACATCACCTGGAGGCAGGTAGCCATACATCTGCAGCCAAGCCTTCCAGAGAGAGAAAGCAATGAGAAATATGTGTATTTGTTTAGATATTGATTGAAACTTGGCAACAGGTAAACAGACGGCTCAATGAGACATAACCAACTTAATACTAAATATAACACAGGTGGACACGGTTTCCTTGACCTGTGAGCTTGTTGAGAAACCTTGTTTATCCCCAAAATAAGCCAACCAGGAGACTATGCAAAGCAAATAATAAATATATACCACTAAATCTGAAAAAATACAATGCTTTTAATCTACAAATTACAAAAAAAGCAACATACATGCATTCATTATATTTTCCAGAGAACAGCCAAGTGATGAATGAGCACCTGACTGTATTATTATATCATTGTTCTTCTTTAGAAAGGCATCTCCAACAGTAAGCAGCAGCTGAAGCTTATACAAAAATATCAAATACGTAGAATCTCACATACAATGAACAGATTGATCAAATAAATACTGATAGCTAATTGGGCAGATAAAACAAGTTATTTATGCAGAAATGGAGGCAAAGGAGGATTGCTCGTCCTGAAAACATCACTGCATATGGTTGTCTGCGGTCTTTCTCATCTCAAGATCAAAATAGGAAAATCCTCATCTTGAGACACCTAAACCCTAAAAACCTCCTTTATCTTGGCTGCTACACTGAGCACACAGTGTTTTGGTGCATGACTCTATACTTCGGTCAAAGGCAACATACTAAGAAAAAGACAAAGTACTAAAATAATTTGAAAAACCATATGGAAATCACATTTAGTGATAGGCTTTTATTTTATGCTATGCAGTAATTAGGAGCTTTGCAAAATTAACGTCTACTTCTTAATATTTTAGTTTCTGTGTGACTTACTCAGTACGCACTTAGGCCAGAAACAACACAAAAACCACCTGAAAACATCTTAGAAAACGTCTCAGTCAACAAAAAATAAGGGATTGGCCACTTGTGTGAACCTGTGGGTGTTTTTCCACTTCCAGTCAACCTTCAGAGCTTGTTTGGACCTGCTTCCCTGAGCTCAGATGTATCATACAGATTTCATGGTGATTGCATGGGAGACAAAGGGTGTGTGTGTGGGGGGTTTTGTATGCCAAGCTGGCTTATTAAGCCACGTACCCTCCCCTCTACGGCAGCCAACACGCACTGAGGTAACTCAGCATGGTGAATTTACTGTCCTTTCTTCATGTGACTGTGACATTATCCCGTTTACGAACTCTTAAAAACCAACACCAAATCCTCACATGGCCCCCTTGATTTATGCTGAACTCCTGACGGGAAACTTTGTTGTGGGGTCGTAAGCAGGGATGAGAGAGGAACTGAAAGCCAAATAAAACACACAATCTGAAAACACTGATGTCATTTCAGTCATGATGACCCAGAAACCCGTCTAGACTATCGCGGCCAAAGACAACTGGCGGTCATAATGCTGGAAAAAGGAACATTTTCAGCAACATTTGGGTTCCTCAAAGCTTGAGTTTAAGATCTTCCTGCCACTGTCTATGTCTGTCATCCTCCGCCTCTCTCTGTCTGCCCTCATGTCAACCGAAACCACCACTATTTATCTTTACACATGAAAGGATAGCCTATTCTTTCCACCGCCCGCTGCTGGTGGTCTAAGACTTTCTTAAAGGAGTAGTTCAAATAAAGAAAACATGCTTTATTTGCTTTCATGCGTCAAGTTAGATGATATCAAGATTAGTATCACTGTGATGTCATATAAAGGAGCTGGTGCTAGCTACGGTTAGCTTAGCATGAAGACTGAAAACTGGAGATAACAGCTAGTCTTTGATGAACAGTAGCCACTGTGGCCACAAATAACAAATAAGGGATGATAGTAAATGCTAACAGTAGCACAAGTAGAGCCATAAGTCGCAACATCTATGTAAAGTTTGCTAACGTTAGCTAACATTAGCCATCATTAGCTAGTGCTCAAACCCAAGAAAGAAAGGCTGTTGCAGCAACGTCTTGGAGCATATTGAGTTGAAGGGTGCTTTAAATCTCACAAATTAACACGTTATATGTCGTTTGTTTAATTTGTACAAACACCAAAGTGTAAAACCGACTTGCTGAGGTTTCACGGGGGAGTTTAGGTGCGAAAAATCCTAATGCCACACATAATAGGTGTGCTTTAGAGGTGCTGATAGGCACATATTTTTACCATTGTCTTACCACTCTGTGCTAAGCTAAGCTGACTGGCTGTGGGCTTTAGCTTTAAAATGATCTGACAAAAATAAGAGTTGTATCCATCTTTTCATCTCCCGGTCCCCACTGTTGGACCTGTAGAGGCTTAAATGCATCTTAAACTGTGTTTCCACTTATGTACCTTCACACAGAGACTTTAAGCACATCTTCATCGCCACCACAGATTAAGTCTGTGGAATTACCCCAAATTCCTTTGTTAGCGTCATCTAAACCTCAGATATCTCTCTTATTCCACCATTAGTGCTGTTTTTCTCTTCAAGCCTTCCTCCGGCGAGTGAAGGGGGGAGGGATGGAAATGTTGCAACTGCATGGGCAGGCCTACCTGGCCTTATACTGCTTGGGCACACACAGCTACTGTTAGCAATGTGGTGGGCAGAGGGGCCAGAGAACAAGGTTCACTTATGACGACCTGCAGAGAGGCATCTTATCCCCCTTCTCTCCATCGCTGCGCATTCTCCCTTACAATTTCTACAAGATTTCTCCGGATTATTTAAGCGTGCAGTTAATCTAATTTACCCCCTGACTCTCTCTCGAGTCAATCCGCCTTTAACACAGAGCAAATTTACTTTCTTTGCCTCTCTGCTGACTGCTGCCAGTGTGTGCTGTGGCTCCAGTGTGGTGACGCGTCTGCTTCTATAAAAACACTGCCCTGAAAAGTCTCCCCCACACCGTCAAGACCTCCACTTCTCTCCTCTAGTCCCGAAACTACTCCACACACCACCACCACCTCCGGTTGGGACGCCAGGTATCCCAGCATGCACCCCTCCTCCCTGGAACTCCCAGCAGCCACCATCAAAGCTTCTATTTATTGAGTCTTGTACATGGCTGGTATTGTTGGCGTCGGGGTAGCTAGGTAGCTCTCTACACGGCCATGTGTGGTCACAGGGCTGGCTGCCGGTTTGGTAAACACACCACTGGATCTGTGCAGTGTGTGTGTGTGCTGACGTGAGGTCTGAACGTATAATGCACATTCAGTGAATCACAACCAGCATGATGTAAAGTTGATGGAAGAGGAGGGCCTTGAAGCTGTCTGATGTATACATGGTTTCTGTGACCTCAGTGTGACCTTACTATCTGATGTAGAGCTGAAAATTCATTCCCTGGACAGATTTTGATCATCTTTTCTGAATTTTTAAGCAAAAAGGCAGATATTTAATTGGTCCTGCTTCTCAAATGCAGGGATTTCCTGCTTTTCTTTGTGTTAAATTCTAGTAAACTGAATATCTTTGGATTCTGGATGGACGTTTTCACCAATTTTTTACATTCAAATGCTGAATCGATTAATCAAGAAAACTATTGACAGATTAATATAAAATGAAAATCATCAGATGCACCTCTTAATTCCACAAAAGTGTATTATCACTAGCACAATTAATAAGATTTTGGCGTGAACACTTTGGTAGTAAAGCCAAAATATTGACCAGCAGAGTGTTTTTTCTGACTTTTTAATGGACCAAATGACACTTTGAATCTTGAAACTGCAGCAGGTGCGTACACTGCCTGCAAAAACATACTTCACCAGAGCTGCACTGACTCACAAAGGGCCCAAGGGGCAACAATAAGCTGCTGGGCCCCCATTAACGCTCCATTCCTCCACACACTCTGTGCAATCTGTATAAGGCGTCTTTGCTACAATAGCAGCCCTTGGCCGTGGATTTGCTGTTTGGTAATTTGATCACAGAAAAGAAAACGCTCTACAGGTCTATCATCTGCACAGACTACCAGGTCTGATCACACTGTTTTTACTGTATCTGCCTGTGTGGTCGAAGCCAGTTGGCATTTTTAACCAATACGCCTGAATAAAAAAAGGCTTTTGAGAAGGTTTTCTTCATGCTGACACCAGTTTTTAATCTTCCACAGCACCTCGAGTTTCCCTTGACGCGTGAAGCCGTTCATTTGAAGATTTTAAGGTTTTAAAAGTCGATTTTAACACAGATATCGGCCTCAAGCTACAGCCTCAACACTAGGTAATGCTACAGGTCCTACTTTTTTAAGAATGCTAGACACTGATATTTCATAAAATTAGCCCAAACCAGTTGATACACAGTAAACCTGGAGCTTTCAGTGTTCCCTGCGAAGTTACCCGTTTGGTGCAAGTAGCAACGATTCAGAGAATTGACCACGATGCCGGGCAGCATGTCTGCGATGCCTCCCATCACAGGACATGTGGGTGCCACCTACTGTCACACAGTCTTACTCACATTCTCGTGAGACTGAGCTGTGACTTGTTTTCCGGATGCACTATAAAAAAAAGGAAGAAAAAAAAAGCCAACCACAAGGTTTTGGAGAAGTAATAAAGAAAATAGAACGAAAAAAATCCCATGTGCATTTATAGCTGCTGCGGTAAAAAACAAAGGGATGATGGCGTTTTCACAGGAAGTGAAACCATTGTTGCTTCTGAGCATATGTCATGTGGGTGTTTGTCTATATTTACGCAATAGATATGTGCAATATATAGTTAAAGAAACTAAGAATGGCACAGGATAATGAGCACAGAGCACTTTATTGTGCATGTTTTACACTCTGTCATGCAGTAACATGTTTGCTTAATAATGCCAAAGGCTGTCCTTTTGTGTATAGCAATGCTGCCAAGTGTCAAAACACTGTATGGTTCAAGCTGCCTCTATAAACCTCCACTGTTTTCTTTTATTGTGACTCTGGTTTTCTCTCGCCAGACCAATTAGGAGGATGCTTACATCTCACCAGGGCAGAGGCAAGAGAACGGACAGACGAGAGGGCGAAGGGCAGAAGATGATCTAAAGAGCAGAGTCAGTACATTTGCGAAGGAGAGGTAAAGACATTAGAAGGAAGAACGGTAAAAGGAAAGTGGGGAGAGAGAGAGGGGTTTGGAGTATGGCTGAATTTAAATTTGAGGCACTGACTCAGTTGTTCCTCTCGCTCGGTGCCAACGGAAAAAACTGAGAATTCTGCTCATGAGTGGCTGAATCTCACATTGCCTTCATTTCTTGGCGTCTCTGACCCAGTTAGCACTCACACCAGCGCCGTGGAAGAGTTTTCCCGCATTTACATTTCCACTGGGTCAAACAGGTCAAATAAAACCACCCAATAGTTTTATTCTGTTTAACTGGTGCAAGCCAACAATAACTGGTACATTCGTCCAAATTTTATATGGTGGCTGCAATGCAACTGGAGTGATAATTACCTTCAGGACAGGGTTCATTGCACCATATGGACACTGCTTGTATGGCAGCAAGTCCACTGAAGTCACCAGCAGTGGTATTTCCATTTAACATAACTTTAAATGGCATACTTTACTTCAGCAGGATGAATTAGTATTCCCAACATTATTGTAAGAAAGTAAGAAATTAGCTCCACCTACATGGCTATTACTTTCTAATAAGGTTAAACTTTGCTTTTCTCTTATCTGAATCAAGGGTTTAAGGACCTGAAGACCCTTTGAAGCTAATGTGAGAATTAACTTCCAACAAGAATTCATGCAACCTTTTCAGCTTTTGTCATTATGTTTTACAGATGTGTAAGCAGCAGTGGAAGAAGTATTCTGATCCTTTACTAAAGTAAGTAGCAATACTGCAGTGTAAAAATACCCAATTACACAAAAATATTTCAAAAGAACGTCAGAAGCAAAATATACTACATGTCCACCATCAGCTGATGAAGACCATGAGATGCCAAAGGTTACAGAAAAAAGCGAGTAAACAGACTTCATGTTGAGAGTCTTTTTACTAGAGGAGAAGAAGTATAAAGGAGCGTAAAATGTCCAGTATTTGAGTAATACTGAGCCCTAGAGGTCTCAGCCTGGCCAAGACATAAGAGAGATCTTTATTTGGCACATGTAGTCATCCAGCTGAGCACCTGATGCTCAAAAATCCTCAAAACTCACAATTTTAACATCATCCCTCTTTGATGTCCTCTACGTTAACAAGGCGGACCGTTTTCTGAAGCAAAGATAAGTTCCCTCTGTCCCTTGAAGCCCATCGGTTTCTCATTAAGCTGATTATTTTGACATTTCTTAAGTGACAGCCGCCGCCTGTCAGAGCAGCTTGCACCAGATCTTTTTCTTTTGATTCTACATCAACAGCTACTCCAGCCGAGATAAAGAGAATTGAAGCCAGGTGTGTTTTGACCGGACCTGCTGGGATCACCAGACATGTGTCTCCAGATGGCAACAGAAATCTCCTGAATTTCTTTCAGCCAGATACGGAGAGATCCTGTTTTAAACTCTGTTGTTTTCATTGCTGCCCACTTCCTTCGCTCACAAAGTCCAGCTAAGCTCTTTATTCACGTAAAGAAAGGTTAGACAAGGCAAAAGCCGTGAATGAAAACAGATGCCGGAGGCCGCAGAGGTACTCGACTTCACCAGAAGCGGCTTCGTTTTCAGAGAAAAGTGGAAGTCTTATTTCTGTATCGGTGGAGCGTCTCTTTTCTCTCAGCGTGGATTATGTGGCTTTGGTTTGTCAGAGTGAAGTCAGAGAGGGATGTTCAGATGTTGAGCAACACTGATAAACCACAAAATTCCTCCAGCCTCAGATTCTGTCTGTTCTGCTTTCTCAACCCCCCATAAACAGAGCTTCATCTGCTTTAATTGAGCTCAGAACTTATGACACTTTGTTTTTTTCCTATCTTTGCTCGTCCAGTTTGGTCTGCTCTCTCCGCACACAGACATGTCTAAGTTTTGATCACAGGGTTCATATACAGCTCTCAGGTGATGTAATCCTGAACCCATAATTAGCTCTTATCCTCTTTCTGCATCAGGACTGAGCGCCATGTCTGACAGCATCGCACGACCTGCATCAGCAGACAAGACGCTGGCTCTTCATCTGATGCAGCTCATATTCAATCCTGCACTGTGGCTTATTATTAGCTGAGCGCTGAGGTGACACACTGCAGCAGTGATGTTGAGATATTGTCCCGCAGCTGCTGGAGAGGACACAGCAGTAAACAGCCGTGTTTTCCCACTTTGTTTACAGACATTCACCACAGTCCCGGTGTGTTCGCCACAGGAGGGCAGCCGGCGGCGGCCTCTTATAAACTGTCTGACTCTCTGAGTTGTCCACCATGTCTGGCTTTGACTCACACGCCAGCGACTTGCGGTCGGTGACTAAGGTCCTCCTTCGTGCATCCTGTCCACCCAAAACAACAGTGCAGACTCTTGTAAAGCTTATGATTTTTTCTGCTCAACAGTTACAGTTAATGGACTTTTTGCTCTGTGAATCAACTTCCTGTGACAGCTGGCTAACAGTGGAGCATCCTGGCTTTTACAGAGCAGCACCTTGTATCTGCAGTTCCTGATCGTATGAGTGGATGTGACTAAACGCTGATGTGAAGCTGTGAACGCTCACATCAAACACCCTCAAGACCACTGGAGCTACTTACAGAGCAAATGTGGAAATTGGCAAAGACCGGAGGCGCCCAGAGAGCTCGTACCCAATCATTTACAAAGCTGCACGGGACCTGATGACAAAATGTGTTCAGGCTAAACTGCACTTTAGTGTCTCCAGGTTTCTGACGCCTGAGGCCTCCAGTCTCCCACCTCGTGTCCAGCTTGCTGCGAGTGTGGACCAGCTTCCCGGCCTGTGCAGTCTCCACAGGCAGATGAAAACCATTAGCCCCCTCCCCAGTCAGCACCAGAACAAAGCAGCTCAGCTGAGGTTTTAAACTGCACCCCCGCTCCTCCTTCACAAGCCACAAGAGCTTCGACTCATGACATTTTTCGCTCTGGATGAAGTTTCATCTCTCGTTACAGTTTCTGCTCAGATGGACTCTTTTAAACAGATCTTTGCCAGGAGCATTTAGGGGGAGGGAGAAGAAGCGTGAGGGGGACATAAACAGTTCCTCCCTTGCTGTTGCAAGATTACAGAAAACCTGGTAAACATTAGAAAGACACTGCAGACATCAGTAAAACTGTGAGTGCCAGCTGTGATACAAAAAGAGGTGAAAATGCTTTGAAATATGCAGCATTGCTGCAGCTGAACACTTTTAATGTATAGACTCACACCACACACAAAAAAACATGTGAAAGTTGGGACAATAGAAAATTCAAGTTGTTTACACATCACGTGACTCTTTAAACTCCTGCTGGTCTATACAGATATCACTTTCCATGGTTCAACGAAGTGTGGTTTTCTATTACTTACCTCTGCTTTCAGTACATTTGCAGTTACAGAGGTAAAACCAAAGCAGCAGAGAGCACAAGCCAGGGCGAGGAGCTGGGGCAGCATTCTTCGATCTGCAAAACTGCCCCCCCGAAAAAGAAAAAAAGTTCAGGAAACTACTTTTTACACAAATCCCGCCGTCCTGCCTGCAAACGACGAGGAAAAGGGAAAGAATCAAAACAAAAACAAAAAAAAAGAAAAAGAAAGAAAGAAAAAGAAAACGACCGACGCTGCTCCGTTATGCTTTTAAACGTGGCAGGTCGCCTTTTCTCGTATCCGCAGTGACTTTGAACGCACCACACTTCAGCCTCTGCGCGCAACAGCGACTCCCTGAAAGTCAGAGCTGAGCTGAAAAACGCCAACAAAATGCTAAAACCATCGAGGTGGCTGTCACCAACAGCTGCTGTTCACTTAAAGCTTCGCCGTTTGGTTTCCTGTCCTCTGGTAGGATTGTCTCTGCAGCGTGTGTGGACGTGGAGAGAGAGAGAGAGAGAGAGAGAGAGAGAGAGAGAGAGAGAGAGAGAGAGAGAGAGAGAGAGAGAGAGAGAGAGATTTTCCTCTGGGTCCTCCTCCAGATGTGCAGACGTCATTTTGTTTGACTACAGCTGATCAGGTTTATCAATGTGCCGATCAATGATACACAGAAGATAATGTAGTAATATCACAGTGTAGAAATACTTTAAGTACAAATCCTGCATTCAAAATTGTAGTAAGTAAAAGGATTAACAAAAATCCACTTAAAAGTTACTTACAGTAAAGGTTGTCATAATGCAAAAAGGCTCAGAATTGGTGCATTCATGTGTTTTTCTTTTAATGTTGCAGCTGTTAAAGGTGGAGTCAATCACTTGAAGTGTCCTTATTGTTACTTCAGTCCGGTGTTTGAGCTCCACTGTGCACAATGATGTGTGCAAAGTCTGACACAAAAATACTGTTTTCACATTCATCGACTGGAGGAAGAAAGTTTTTCTGTGCTCAGAAAAGAGTTTTAACACACAACAGGTGTAGTACAAGATGATTTTTTTTTTTTTTTTGTGATATCATAATTAGTTTGGAGGCCACCTAAAGCTCATATGTAAATCATTTGTAATCGTGCTTTGCTGCAATGTGATTTAAAGTAATTTCTGCATCTCTAAGTAATACATCTGAATACTTTTTCTTCTGAAGCTGGAGTAATGTAAAGTACCATGAAATGAAAATACTACATTGAACATTATAATAAGCACAGCACTTTGTTACTTCAGTCGTTTTAAGTAGCCCTGAACGTCTCTGCCACATTTTTATGAATTAAGACTAATGTTGGATATTTGTGCGACTCAACACTGCCACCTTGCGTCCAAATGGAGACGTTTCACCATAACTCTTTTCAGACATTAGGCGTTCTGTAAAAATATAGAAATATACAATACAGTTATATAATTTCATATGTGGATGTGCAGTGTCGTGAATTAAGGTGAGCTTCAGTGTGAAAGGTTTAATGTGAAGAAAAAAAGAAAAAGAAGAAGAAAATCAGTTAAGCCCCGCCCTCGTGCCATGAGCTAAAACATACGGAAGTAGATCCGAACTTGTCAACAAGAGAGGCCGACTGACATGGTAACGTAACTCGACTCTTGTCCTTTTTTATCATTTAATTGTGTTGTTACCGCTCCTTGCCTATATGTCAGGATTTCTTTGGCTACTGAAATCCTCCCTGTCGCGCTCGGAAACCTTTTCTAGCTGTGTCGCCGCCCAGAAAAACGCGTTCAAACGAAGACAGAAGTCGGGATGTTAGCGTTAGCTGTTAGCTTGCCATGAAGCTAGCTGTTAAAGCGCTTGTAAATGAGGAAGGCGAGCAGCTGCTCCCTCTTCTCCCTCAAAACGAAACTATATCGCAGCCTTATCTCGGGCCATTATTTAAACTTGATGGAACAAAATGAGGTATTTTTAGACCAAAACTCGAGACCCTAATAGTTGTACTTTACCGGGAATAATAGAAGACTTTGAAACTGTTTGTTTGACCGGGGTTTCATATCGGAAATGCTAGCGTCCCTGGCGTCATTGTTGAGCAGATTATGGGAAGGAAGTATCGCAGTAAACACAGTGTTCAAGAGACCTGTGTAATGTTTCCTGCCAGGATGTATAACAATATTGTCTTAATTATGGATTCTGCTGTAGTGTACTTCGGTTTTTATCAATCTCATAAATATGCCTGTATGATTAATGTGGGAGCACTTGAGCAGATTAGCTAAAATGGTCTGAACCAAATGCCACACAAGTACAAAACGACTAGCAGTAATTGACTGATACGTAATTAAAATTGAGTAGTGCTTCTGTTCAGTTGTTTTCATTGTCGGTAATTGTTTGGTCCACAAAATCTGAAAATGAAAAGGAAAAAATGTGGCCAGCTTCCACGGTTTGTTTACCGTAAAATTGCTTGTTTTGTAAGTTTTAGTGCTCATAATTTAATTGTAAGTACTACCTTCACTGCTTTGGTCCGTGTGTTAGCTGGCTTACAGTAGTGGATGATAACACTGACGATTTAAGGTTTGTGTTTTTTGGCTGACATCTAACACGCTCCTCATTCTTCTTCTCTTTCACTTTGCAGGCAGAGTCTTCCTGAATAAAACCTCCGAAAATGGAGCTCCTCTGACGTTTATTTTACTTTTGGTTTTCTCAACAAGTTTTAACATTTTAGAGGAGAAGCATTACCACCATGACGGCCACTTACAACCTCTGTGGCCTCCTAGTTTTCATTATAACAGGTGAGTTTATACACGTTCATCAGTGACGGTCTGTGTGTGTAAGGTACTTACCTCAGATGCTTATCAGACAAAGGTTTGCACTTTTCACGCCATGCAACATTTGTGATCTGTCAGCCATGGTGATGAAACACCTGCTTGACTTGTTCTGTTTTTGCTTGTTTCATCTGCAGCATGCGGCCGTTTTGAGCCTGCCCTCTGCTCTGGTAAGGAAACTAGTCAGCACTTTATCTCATGTTGTGACCATGCTGGTTACATGCTACGATTTTGACTTCTTAACCATTGCTCCTTTTGTCCCGGTGTTTCTCAGCCCGCTGTGGGCATTCGCTCCAAGTCTTAGACAGTAAAGTGGGCGAAATCAGGAGTTCTGCTTACCACAGCTGGTCCTACCGCTTTGGCTCTACCTATGACTGCTGGATCATCAAGGGTTTGGAAACAGAACCTATCGTTCTCAGGTAAAGACACTGCAGGAAGACCAAGAAAGTTAATCACATTGGTGTCAGAAATCCAATATTGTCATAAAGCCATCTTTCATATCTTGACATCAGGTCTGTGTTCACTGATTTTACTCTAAATCTCTTCTCAGCTTTTCCCAGTTCTCCGCACGGTGTAGGAAGGAATGGGTCTCCATAAAATCATCAGCTGGCGGTGAGCCGGTTGTCCTTTGTGGCTCCAAGTTGCCACAACCAATGGAGTTCCCAGGAGGAAACATTACAGTGACGCACCATTTCCTCCCGCATCAGTTCCCAGTGTCATCTTTTCTGTTGAACTACGCCAGAGGTATGACAGCATGTTTTTTTTTTCTTAAACATTCGTAAAGCGTATCAGCTTTGGAAAATACAACAGTATTCAAGTTCTAGTTCTTCTTCACAGAAGATGAGCTTAATTATATATTTTTTTACCTCTCCTGTTTCTCCACGTCCAGACTCTGGCGACTGCCCAGTGACATCCTTTGAGTGCCTCGGAGGCCGCTGCCTTCCTCTCTCTTGGCGCTGTAACGGCCAGGTGGAGTGTCTTGATGAAGGTGCTGGCCTCGGCACTGATGAACAGGGCTGTGATGCAGAAATGGAAACCCCAGAACCCCCAAAGTACGACAGCACACTGGAACAAGAGGCCAAACCGGAGTCGAACACAGAGAACCATGACAGGGACTTGGAGAGGCGTAAGGCTGTAGATAAGACTCTCGAGAGAGATCCTGAGCCTGATCTGTGGTCACTGCTGAAGGAGAGGGCGGAGGAGGAGGCCCAGGTGGATCAAGTGCAGCCTCAGACTCACAGGGAGCCCGTTGTGACACCCACTCCCATTGAGTGGCCCTGCGGAGGCCTCCTCCAGACCTTCTATGGGACCTTCTCCCCTCCAGCCATCCGGGGCCCCGCGATGTTCTGTGTTTGGACTCTGGATCCTCAGGACTCGAGGCCTCTGAGACTTGACCTGCAGCAGCTGGTGCTGGGACCTGGGGACAGACTCACGGTGTACAACAGAGAGCAAGGCAAAGGAGACGTGATTAAAATTGTGAGTTTCTAATTAAGAAATCTATTTATTGGAGCCCACACAGTCACTTTTGTTTTTGTAACATGATATTCCCGCCCTGCATTTTGACAGATCACCAGCACCTCCAATTACAAATCAGTTCAAGTTGAATCTCATACTGGCCTGCTGTCGTTGACCTATGAGACCCTTCCTGGCTCAGAGGGGAGCGGCTTCAATGCCACGTTCCACGTCGGGACCTACTGCCCCCCTTGGGAGGGCCGCTGTGGGGGAGCAGCAGGAGGTTGCTTCACCCAGGAGCAGCGCTGCGATGGGAAATGGGACTGTCCCGAGACCGGGAAGGACGAGGAGGGTTGCAGGGGCTGCAGTCCGAACCAGTTCGCCTGCGGGGTGGCGGGGCAGAGAGCGGTGGCGTCCAGTCACTTTGCTGGCAGACCGGTGTGCTACCCAGTCACAGAGAGATGCAACTACCAGCTGTACTGTGCTGACGGCAGCGATGAGAGGGACTGCACCGTGTGTCAGCCAGGGACCTTTCATTGTGACAGCGACAGGTCAGTATGCCACAGTTTCAGACAGCTTTTCAGCGCAGTTCCCAGTTAACTCGACCTTGTAAGCAGCATTTGACCGAACAGCCTCCCTTCAAGGTCCATTTAGTAGCTGTTCAGCTCCTGTTGTTTTGTTTTTATGGAGTGTGTGTCTTCATTGTGGTCGGGTTGGTGAATTATGAGGGCTCGGCGTGTCTTGGTTATCTTGTGTGAGTCAGAGTCTGCGTGCAGAAATGTCACCATCTAAGATTTTAAATAGAATTTTCTGATTTATGCGAGCTGAACTCTGTTTATCTTGCGGGTTGTGTTCATCATCTTGGGCTGTAATGATTAAAAAACCTTGAACTTAAACTTACATTCAGAATCTGCCTTATGTTTCCATTACTAGGGTATTATTAGAATAACTGATCAGAGATTTAGCTGTCCCATTTAAAGCATGTATAACACAAAAAGTAGAGCTTTATTATATATTACAAACCACTGAAGACATCTCAGGTCATGAGCAGCTACTGCACTGTTAAACAATATTGGAATAAAATCTATGGTTAATTGTTTACTGCGTGCATTGAAAGCAAAATATTGTTTCATGTTACGTTAATGTGTAAAATGATGATACATTACATGTTTTCAGCCAGTCTAATATTCTGTTTCAGTACCTAACCTTGTGACACGCGGCTGGTTTACAGTCTGGTCTTACCGTGGGTCATAACGGACGCCTGAGGATGCGGCCTCATGTGACACTCGGTCTCTCGAGTTATTCCTGGACGCTCTAACACACAAATGGCCCATTGTCCCATCTGCAGGTGCGTTTTTGAGAGCTGGCGCTGCGACGGCCAGGTGGACTGCAAGGACGGGACGGACGAGCTCAATTGCACCGTCATCCTGCCCCGCAAGGTCATCACCGCTGCAACGGTGGGCAGCCTGGTCTGTGGGCTCCTGCTCGTCATCGCCATGGGCTGCACCTGTAAACTGTACTCGCTCCGGACCAGGGAGTACAGGTAACTGCTGCTTTCCAGACAGTCTTGGAGTTCAGTTTTGCTCCTTCTTGTGACTTTGATTGATGCCTCAGCCAGGTTTTGTGCTAATAATGTGAGGCACTGAGTCACGAGTTTGTTTTCTTTGCTACTAGCTCCAGTAGCTGCAGACACCAGCTCTCAAACACACAGCAGAAGCGTTCACAACACAGCCAGTACACCACGTACTCCTCTCTTATGACAAGAGAAACAAGAGCTGCCGGTTTGTTGTTGTAAACTCTGAGCTTCCCACGAGCAATTCGTCTCAGCCAAAAATGGGTTATGTCATGAGTACTCTTCTGAAAATGTACCGCACTTTTTTCTAGAAAGTGAAAACATCAACTGTCTGCTGCTGTAAAAGATAACAGTATTACTGTATAGAGTATGAGCGTATGTATATGTGCCCGCAGTAGAAAGCAAAGCGTGTGAATGCATCTGAACGCGTCTTTTTTTCGGCAGCCTGTTCGCGCCAATCAGCCGCCAGGAAGCCGAGCTGATCCAGCAGCAGGCCCCTCCCTCGTACGGTCAGCTGATTGCGCAGGGCATCATCCCCCCAGTGGAGGACTTCCCCACAGAAAACCCCAACGAGGTGAGAGAAAGGGGCACCGCAAGAACTAGAATCTGCCTGCAGGGATGCTCAGCGTTGATGTATTTACTGATATCTCGAGTTACTGACTTACAAACTGAAAATAGGAACATATTCATTCATGGGACAAGAGGCCAAGAGTACGCTGTCATCCACAGCAGCCCCTGTTGTATTTGTCTTTAAGTCATGTGATCCACTTAAAGAGCCTCATTAATCCCCAGCAGGCTGTGTGGACAGAGGTAGGAAGAGTGTTAAGACAGAGCTAACGTGCTGTTACCCTGCAGGTTCACACTGACTGCTTTATTATTAGTCGGTGAGGACAGCTGAAGTGGTGGAGGCGGGGGGATTAAGCGTAGACAACAAAGCCCGCTCTGTCTGATGGGATTTGACCAAACTAACTTCTCGTTCTCTTGGCTTAAAGTCTTGTGAATGTTATGTTTGGTATGTCGAATGATTTCATGCCACATATCAAGCATTGGAGTTGGGAGAAGGAATTTTAACTGATTCGCTCTTTTCTGCTCTCCGTTCGCTTTTCTCCTTGTCAGACTTCGTCTCTTTCCCTGAGGGGAATTCTCCAGCTCCTCCGTCAGGACGCCGCCAACTCCCCGCACCGCAGACGCAGGCCCCGATTCGTCCGCCGGGCCGTTCGCCGCATGAGGAGGTGGGGTCTGATCCCCAGGCCCCCCTCCAGGCCGAGCCAGGGGTCGAGCTCCAGCCAGCAGCAGCCGGACGCCGCTCCCTCTGGCCAGGAGGCGGCTCACTCCGCTCCCGCGAGCTCCTCGTCGGCCGTGGAGGCGGTCAACCAGCCGGTGCCTCAGAAACTTGGCTTGTTGGCTCAGTCGCAGCAGCAGCAGCAGCAGCAGCAGCAGCAGCAGCAGCAAGGAGCACCACCTCCTGTCCTGCCACCGCCTGTCGCATCCCCACCTCCACCCCCGTACGCTCCACCAGCACCATCCTCAGTCACTCCCCACACTCCCCCTGTCACCGTCCCCCCCAGCAGCCCCTCCCTGGCCTCCATCTTCCACACGCTGGGCCTGAGCATCTCCCTCTTCAGAGCCTCGCCCTCTTCCTCCACCAACTCCATGCCCCTCTCCACCTCCCCTTCCTTCTCCTCCTCCTCCTCGTCCTCAGATGACGAGGTGCTGCTCATCCCGCTGTCTGAAGACACCACATCAGAGGATGACGTACCCATGCTCACCTGAATGACTCCCCCACCCCCAGCTCCCCCACACCCCTCCTTTATCTACTCACTGATAATAACTGAAACCCAGTCTTTCCACATTTGTTTGAACTCAAGCACAGGAGCAGCCCACGGCGAGACTCACCCTCACTGTGCAAGTCTGGTGCCTTTTGAAATTGCTTTGAGTTGGATTTGCTGACTTGCAGAATCAAGTATTTGACCTTTTTTTTAAAAAAAAAAAAAAAAAAAGGAAAGACCTCCTTGAGAAAGTTTTAGCGGAACAGCATGGCTGACGTGTGTTTGAGAGCAAATGTAGGTGAGTATTGTGCACTTAATGAACGCTAGGCTGCACATTGAAGGTAAACTTTTGCACAGAAGAATCTTCCCTATCCAGATACTGAGGCAGGCTACTGTCAGGTTGAATGATTAGAGTTTTTAGATCCGTGATGGGAAATGTTGTGTTCGTATGACTGCAACCGAGTGAGTGCATTTGAGTCTTACGTCGACAGTGGAGTATGTTTGTAGATGTGGATTGTCTCCACATACTTCTGCCACTTGCATCCAGTCTCATGTTCTATCACAGACAACTCTTAAAGAAGACTCATTTCCCCTATTTAAGTGCCTTTTGAGGAGTTTCCTGTAGATGGCTCGAGGAGATTTCAGTGATTCCCGAGACACACACTGCACACCAAAACACACCGAGGCACGTTTTCACACGTCACAGCACGCATCGACACATCAGTGGCTTTGTTATCACGTGAAAAAAAAAAAAAAAAAAACAACCTGCATGTCTACTGTGCAAGCTGGCAATAACTTTTTGGGACCCCTATTTTAGCGCACATTGATCGCAACATACGTTTTGAGTACACGTGTGCCCTTCCCAAGTGAATGTATGTAATCTACAAATGAGTCAAAAGACAATCTCTTCGGTGCCTGATTTTAGGATGTGCGTATGTGTGTGTGTGTGTGTGTGGGTGTGCACAGGAAGATGAGGCGCCCGAGTGATGAATGGGGCCCTGAATTCACAAAACAACCTCAACTTGAATCTTCAGCCCTCGAGGGGAATCAATCGCATTCTGTCATATTTCGACACAGCAAACTTGTGGTGTGCCATTTGTATTATTGTACATTTTAAGGTGTTTTTATTTCAGCAAGTTACTTCTTTTTTCTCTCTCTTTAAGTTCTCTTTTGCTTTGTTGAATGTATTAGGGTCGACGTGGAGTAGCCGGAAGTTTTAAATTTGCGATGTAATGAGTTAAATAAGAGAGAAAGTGATTTTATGGTTTATTAGGGTCAACTTCACTGTATATAAGTAAAACGTGGCTGAGATTAAACGATTTGCACTTTTAATTGTTGGGTGTCGTGTGTTTTGTGTGTGTTGGGGGTCAGACGGGTGAGCAAAGTACTGTAAGAGAAGACCTGACGCCTCAGAAGCAGGAAACAGTCCTGCATTGTGCTTTGTATTCAAAAGTCCTATTGAAATTCACCGACTTCTGAGAGAGCGCTTCAGTGGGTGTTCTGGGAGTGAAACAAGTTCGGATCCTCACTGCTGTGTGCAGGATAAAGGATTGAGAGCACGTGGCTGGACTGAGGTTGCTTTCACCCACAAGGTAATTGGAACACACTGGATTTAATTGCTAGATTAATGAAGCAGGGAGGTGAAATTTGTTCTGCATTTAACAGCTGCTCCAGCAGATGAGCGAAAACCTGCTCATGACAACCTTTAATTTTAGCTTAACTTTAGATTTACAGTATGTGGAGGGACAAAAGTTGCATTTTACACTCTCAGCCTTTATTTTTATGTTATGATAAAGTCGTCTTTGCAGTCAGTAGTTTAATAACATAAGCACAACTGTAACCAGGATTGTAGAAATAACTGGGTTCATGGATGTAACTCACTGTAAAGTGTCTGTCATTTGTCTGCATCGTTTTATTTAGGAGTCCATGCTCTTGATGTTCTTGGATCTTAGTTTAAGAGTCGCTGTCACATGTGGGTTATTCTGATCTACACCCACCAGGAGAGCACCGGTGTCGCTTTGAGTGAATGAAAGCTCCTCAGCCGACAGCGAATCGTCACCATCACTGTGACCCTGACAGAGGTTCCAGCTATAATTATGGTTTTACCTCCATCCCAGAGACTCTGGGTGGGGATGCTGGTGGTAATGGTGGTGGTGACGGAGTTCCCCAGAGCCCTGCAGAAGTGCATCTTTGATGATGTTCAGGACCAGATCAGGGTGGTCCGAGCTGCACCCATCCACCCAGACGAGCCCAGGCTCGGAGCCCGGGCCGGGCAGCAAGACAGTCGTCCAGGATGGAGGGCATCGCCTCTGCGTGGCCTGTCAGTGAGGGAGAGGACAAGCCTGAGAGAGGTAGCACCGCCCACTCCTGTCTCTCCCCAGCCAATCAGGATCCGGAGCTGGATTCCGAGGGAGAGCAACAACCTATCAGAGGTTGAGAAGGAGAGGCTGGAGGCAGCTGTGGACGAGGCTGTGAGGATGGTGTCTTCTTTACTGTCAGGTGAAAAAGAGACCACACACACACACACACACACACACACACACACACACACAGACTAACATGTACTATCATGAACTGTTGATCTGTCAATAGTGAACAGAGTGCAGGGTCCATTGTTGCTCAGCAGAGACATCAACAAGTACTGCAAGTTTCTCTGGAGGAATTCGAGCACTGCCAACTACAACAGGTGTGTATGCAGTAGCCTTTGTGTGTGTGCGTGTGCGTGTGTGTGTGTGTGTGTGTGTGTGTGTGTGTGTGTGTGTGTGTGTGTGTGTGTGTGTGTGTGTGTGTGTGTGTGTCCTTCGTATTTGCACGCCCATCTTTTCCCCTTTCACTGGGCACTATTTCCTATAGAACAGATGTTGTGAAAATGAATTTAAACAGTTCCATGTTTCTTCCTCCAGGTGTGGTCGTGCCAACAACAACTACAGATCTGAGACCTGTCTGGATGTGACAGTAAGAATCAGACTGAATGATTTGTGTACACAGACATAGACAGCACGTACGCATAAAAAGCTTAAAATCCAGCACCAAATACGTCATTGTTTGCCATCCCTGTAACTAACAGATCTCAGATGATCACCTGGCTGGATGTGATATTTATCCCGAGGCTGATTCACCTCGCAGGACTGAGCTCCGTCCTGGAGGTGCCGGTGTCCCCGACACCGACTTCCTGCTGTACGTCCACGTACAGGCCACTGACAAGTGCAGAGCGGAGGTACACACCCACTGAAAAGACTGAAAGCTGAACACATATCCAAGAAGAAAAACCTTTAATTATCTGAGAATCAAATCTCCTTCTGTCCTCAGCCGAACGTGTTGGCCTACGCTGTCCACTGCCAGACGGACAGGGGTGGACGACCTGTGGCCGGGGTGGTGGTCATCTGCAGGGACAGGCTGACAGCTGCCACATACAGACACCGCGCTACTGCACAGGTACCATAAGTCATTTAACAGCAATACTTCTGGTGTGTTAACGTCCACACGTCCACATCCACGTTCATCTGTTTTGCAGACTGTGATCCATGAGCTGTTTCACACACTTGGTTTCTCTAAACATCTCTTCCACACCTGGACGGACTGCTCCTCCACTTCTCCAGGTTTTAAACACATCTTCATGTACTAGGTGTGAAATTATCCAGGAACATCTGAAGCTACTTGTGGGTTATGTGAGGTTATTGTAGTTAAAAATGTCCATTGATGTCTTCATAAACACATTTACACACTTATCTTGTTCAATTGCATAGTTGAATTGCACCATAAAATATTAGTTTCCTCTCATTTTACTTACTTTTTCTGCAAAAGCGGACTGAAGAGTTGCAGATAGAAAACACGTCACATATAAAAATTGAATTTAAGCCACTAAAAAGTCTATATAAATAAGATAAAAATGTTTTAATGAAAATAATAATGCTTAAATAATCCATTCAAAGCAAGTTTACAACGTGCTTTATATGGGCTAATGTGGATTTTAATATTACACAATAAAGTATGACAAAAAACAGTGGAATACATACCCATATGGGCCAAATTCTATATAAAATCTTGATTTAAATAAGCAAATCTGCTCCGCATTTGAACTCACATTAAAGATCATAAGCATCGGTCAGAAAATGGCTCTTCTCATGGGATTTTCTTTGAGTCGCGCTGCAGGGAGAGGTGGCTGTTCTCCTCGAGGAAAAGTGACTCACCCTGATGGATCAGGCCAGATGAGGATTTACACCCCGTCCGTCATCTCAGCCCTGCAGACGCACCTTGCATCTGCTCACCCTGAGCTAGGAGGACCGCTGGAGAACCTGGTACTGCGCAGCTCCAGGTGAACCCTTTTCCAGATTTCTCATGCGCTCCCCTGACATGTTTTACACTCTCTGTCTTCAGGATGTGCCTCCAGGGAGAGCGTCCTCTCACTGGGAGTCCCGGGTCCTGCAGGGCTCCATCATGGCGGCGGTGCTGGGGGACTCGACCACGGTCCGGATTGACCCGGCCACCCTGGCTGCATTCCAGGATACGGGCTGGTACAGTGTCAACCTGAGCCGGGCGCAGGGTCTCGTCTGGGGGGATGGTAGGCAAAGATGGAGTGTGTAGGGTTTCATGTCGAATCTCAAACAGGAAGATGACAACCTGTCTCATTTTTTTAAGGTTGTTTACAGGAGAAAAAAAGCTTAAACTTAAAGATGAATGTGTTTTTTGCAGCAGAAGGAGCCATGTTTGGTTCTCTGTCAACCTGTAAGAACAAGTCCTCGTCCTTTTTCTGCACCGGCAGGTAGATTTATAATTATAAGTTTGATTTCTACAACTTCTTTTTTAAAATCAATTTTGGTCACTTTTTTCTTTTCATACATTTCCAGCACTAATGTTTGCTTTATTCTCAGTGGAGTCGGGTGTCATTATCTTCACCTCCACAAGGGGGAGTGCCAGACTGACCAATACCTGGAGGGATGTGGCGTGTATAAACCTCTCAAAAACGGAGCAAGTTTTCTTTCCTCTCACCTGTCCCTTTCTTTAAAATCATCTTCACCAAACAATATCCTTCAGATTATAGAAGAAAGGAAATTATTTTTTCTTATTTTTTCTGGACTCTTTTTTTTTTTAATTGTGACAACACTGTGGTAGAGAGAAGTTACCTGTTTAGTTTAGATAAAGACCTCCCTGGATGGACCAAATATATCTGCTTACAGCTACTCTGTGGTGTGTGATAATCCAATGATTATCTGTTTTCAAGATCGAGGCTACGACCACTGATTGACACACCAAAGAGGTCTCTGTGGCGCAATCGGTTAGCGCGTTCGGCTGTTAACCGAAAGGTTGGTGGTTCAAGCCCACCCAGGGATGTTTTCTACTAAGCATGTAACTTTAAATAAATGAATGAAGTTGTGTCCATGATCGGGATGGTGGTTACAGATGTAAAGATCAAACACAATACATCAAGACTGAATGAGAAAGCAACGTTCACCTTTAGAAATGACAGCAATTGCTCTCCTCAGTGATCTTAAAAGAAGAGGTGATGCTACAGAGTAGTGAACATGACCTTGTCCAAACTTTCTTGACACATGTTACTGGCATGAAATTCTAAATGAGAAAGCAACTTTCAGAAACAATGACACATCTCGGTTTCAACATTTGATGTGTTGTCTTTATATTTCAATAAATATGAGGTTTCATTGCTTTGCATGTCATCGCATTCTGTTTCTATTTGCACCTGCGGCCTTACAAATGTCTTACTCGCCAGTCTAACTTCAGGTGGGTGTGGCTTGAAGACTGAGGCCACACCCCCTATAGCCTTCCTCTAAGATGTCTCTGTGGCGCAATCGAAAATTGTCAACACTACACAGTACACTGATAAAAATAACAAGGAAGGGTCTGAGGGTGAAAGCAAAACCTTTGAGTTCAGGAAGTTTAGATGAAGCCCTCCCTAGATGGACCAAATATATTAATAAACGCTGATAGTCAATATCAGCTACATGAAGCAAGACATCTTTGATCAGAGAGAGGCACTCTGTGTAAAAGACTGCACTTCTGTTTCTTGTGCCATCCATTAGAGTCTGTGATATTTTGTTGCACGTGTTCACTCTTTGTCCTCCTCTCGTCCTACAGAGTGAATGTTGGAAAAATGAAAATGGCAGGAAGTCAGCTGAAGAGGACTGGAGCGGTGAGATCTTTGGCTTTGACAGCCGCTGCTTCTTCTCCAGCCTGACCAGACAGGTGTGTGTATGTGTGTGTGTGTGTGTGTGTGTGTGTGTGTGTGTGTGTGTGTGTGTGTGTGTGTGTGTGTGTGTGTGTGTGTGTGTGATTGCTTGTCAACAACTGTTTTCTTAGTTTAACTCAAGTTTCTCCTTTCTCCACCCATCAGAACCACAGTGAGTTTCTTTTGTTCAACAGCTCTGTGGAGGGACGTTGTTACAGACACAGATGTGCTGGGCCGAACAGGTATCAGATCCAGGTGTCTGGCTCTGAATGGGTGGACTGTCCAGCGGGGGGCACCACTCAGGTAACGCAACGCTGGACATGACAACATACAGAATGTAACTACAGTATAAGTATTTTATATGATCTTTTGTGTCCTAAACCCTCAGATAACAGGATACCAGGGTTTAGTTTCCTGCCCTGACAGGAGGTTATGTCTGTACGCTGATGTTGCTCCCTCCTCAGATGATGTCAGTACATTTCCTGCTTCTATCACAAGGCAAGTATGACTTTAAACAAGCACCTATTGGCTTTATTGTTAAATGCATCCAGTAACCACATGTTCTTGTTTGTTTGTTCAGTGATCCATATGAGGCTTTGAATTCAGCCCAGAATTGGACCTGGCTGCTCCTCACATCTTCAGACCTCACTGTGACCACAGCCTTCAGCATCGCTGCTGCTGCTGCTGCTGCTGCATGCCTCCTGGCTGCAGTCGTGGTGTCTTACAGGAAATGTTGCCCCTGCAGGGTCAGGATCCACCCGGGTCCAGGGGATCACAGTGATGTGTAGTAAACTTTCAGTGTTGAAATAAACTATGATTTTGATGGCTTGTGTTTTTTTCCTCAGGTCAAATGATCATTTTAATTCAAACTAGCATCATCAGAAAACATGCCAAAACAAACAGTACATAAACCATTAACTAAATGAATCAAGACATTATAGAGATCATTGAAGTAAAGTAAACATTAGAGGTAAGAAACAGTAGACACAAACAGCAAACACAGGTGGGTGGGGCTTCAAGGTCGAGGCAACACCCACTGATTTCCTGACTAAAGGAGTCTCTGTGGCGCAATCGGTTAGCGCGTTCGGCTGTTAACCGAAAGGTTGGTGGTTCAAGCCCACCCAGGGACGTTTTCTAATATGCATGTAACTTTAAGTAAATGAATGAAGTTGTGTCCATGATCGGGATAGTGGTTACAGATGTAAAGATCAAACACAACCCTGTTACATCAAGACTGAATGAGAAAGCAACGTTCACCTTTAGAAATGACAGCAATTGCTCTCCTCAGTGATCTTAAAAGAAGAGGTGATGCTACAGAGTAGTGAACATGACCTTGTCCAAACTTTTTTGACACGTTACTGGCATGAAATTCTAAATGAGAAAGCAACTTTCAGAAACAATGACATTTCTCGGTTTCAACATTTGATGTGTTGTCTTTATATTTCAATAAATATGAGGTTTCATTGCTTTGCATGTCATCGCATTCTGTTTCTATTTGCACCTGCGGCCTTACAAATGTCTTACTCGCCAGTCTAACTTCAGGTGGGTGTGGCTTGAAGACTGAGGCCACACCCCCTATAGCCTTCCTCCAAGATGTCTCTGTGGCGCAATCGGTTAGCGCGTTCGGCTGTTAACTGGAAGGTTGGTGGTTCAAGCCCACCCAGGGACGCTTTCCTCTTACCTGACCAGGTAGAGGAAAGTTGTCAACACTACACAGTACACTGATGGACCAAATATATCTGCTTACAGCTACTCTGTGGTGTGCGATAATCCATTGATTATCTGTTTTCAAGATCGAGGCTACAACCACTGATTGACACACCAAAGGAGTCTCTGTGGCGCAATCGGTTAGCGCGTTCGGCTGTTAACCGAAAGGTTGGTGGTTCAAGCCCACCCAGGGACGTTTTCTACTAACTAAGTAACTTTATATACATGAATGAAGTGGTGCCATTATCGGGATGATGGTTACAGACACAAAGATCAAACACAACCCTGTTAAATCAGGAATGAATGAGAAAACATTCCACTTCAGAAATGACAGCAATTGGTTTCCTCAGTTCACAAACGCTTCCAGTGATCTTAAAAGAAGAGGTAATGCTATGCCGGAGTGAAGATGGCCCTGTCCCAACTTCTTTGAAACGTGTTGCTGGCATGAAATTCTAAATGAGGAAGCAACTTAAAATTTCTTAGTTTCAACATTTGATGTGTTGTCTTTGTGCTATTTTCAATAAATTTGAGGTTTCGTTGCTTTGGATATCATCACATTCTGTTTGATGTGGGTGTGGGTTCAGGCCACACCCCCTACAATCCACCCAAAAGGAGTCTCTGTGGCGCAATCGGTTAGCGCATTCGGCTGTTAACCGAAAGGTTGGTGGTTCAAGCCCACCCAGGGACATTTTCCTCTTAACTGGCCTGGTAGCTAAATGTAAACAAGCAAACTATTGTCAGAAAAACAACTACAGACCACTTCTTCTGATGATTTCTGGGAAAATTTTCTGGAAGCCTGACTACTCCTCCTGTAGATGTGGACCAAATACATTAATAAATACATATGCTTGCAGCTGCACTGTATTGTGTAATAATCAGTTTGTTAACTGGCATAAATGTTCAGTTCAAAATGCCATGATTGAAGCTGCTGCTTCGCAAATGTCTTACTGCCCAGTCTGACTTCTGGTGGGTGTGGCTTGAAGACCGTGGCCACACCCCTACAGTCCACCTCCGAGTTGTCTTTGTGGTGCCATCGGTTAGCGTGTTTGGCTGCCAACCAAAAGGTTGGTGGTTCAAGCCCACCCAGGAATTATTTTCCTCTTAACTGACCAGGTAGAGCAGGCGTGTCAAACTCATTCCACAAAGGGCCGTGTGGCTGCAGGTTTTTCCTCCAACCAATCAAGAGCACACAGTCTGACCAATCAGCTGTCTGAAGACTGAGATCAGCTAATGAAATGAGTCAGTCTGGTGTGCTGCTGCTTGGTTGGAAAGAAAACCTTCAGCCACGCAGCCCTTTGTGGAATGAGTTTGACACCTCTGAGGTAGAGGATAGTCAGCATCACACACTACACTGCTAATCATAATGAGGAGGGGTGTGAGGGTGAGAGCAAAACCTAAGAGTTCAGGAAGTTCAGATTAAGACCTTCCTGAGTGGACCAAGTATGAAAGAACACTAAATCTGCTTACTGTGTAATAATCCATGAACTGTTTTCTGCACATGAAAATTTTAATGCCATGAATGCAGCTTCTGCCCATGGCCCAGTCAATTGCAAAAGTAGATGGGTGGGGCTTCATGATCGAGGCCACACCCACTCACATCCCCCTCAAAGTAGTCTCTGTGGTACAATTGGTTAGTGCGTTCGGCTGTTAACCAAAAGGTTGGTGGTTCAAGCCCACCCAGGGAAGTTTTCCTCTTTGCTGATCGGTTAGAGGAGGATAGTCAACATCAGAAAGAACATTCCTAATCATAATGAGCAGTGTGAAGTTTAGAACAGAAGCTATGAGCTCAGGAAGTCAATGTTAGCAATATAATTACCTGAAAGGTTGCCAGTTCAGTCCCACTGAGGGACTTCTTCATTTAAACTAACCATGTAACTTTATATACATGAATGAAGTGGTGTCCATTATCGGGATGATGGTTACAGACATCAAAATCAAACGCAACCCTGTTACATCAAGAATGAATGAGAAAACAACATTCCCCTTTAGAAATGACAGCAATTGGTCTTCTCAGTTCACAAACGCTTCCAGTCATTCTAAAAGAGGAGGTGATGCTACAGAGCAGTGAACATGACCCTGTCCCTACTTTTTTGAAACGTGTTGCTGGCAGCAAATTCTAAATGAGAAAGCAACCTGCGGCCTTACAAATGTCTTACTCGCCAGTCTAACTTCAGGTGGGTGTGGCTTGAAGACTGAGGCCACACCCCCTGTAGTCCACTGCAAAGGAGTCTCTGTGGCGCAATTGGTTAGCGCGTTCGGCTGTTAACCGAAAGGTTGGTGGTTCAAGCCCACCCAGGGACGTTTTCCTCTTACCTGACCAGGTAGACAAACTGTGATGCCAAATCTGACAGTATACTGACAATTATCAATTGTAATGAGGAGGGGTGTGATGGTGAGAGCAACACCTTCAGAAAGCAATCAATAGTTAACAATATAATTAGCTGAAAGGTTGGCAGCTCAAGTCCACTGAGAGACATTTTTATCCAAACTAACCAAGTAGCTTTATGTAAATCACTTAAGTGATGTCCACGATGGTTACAGAAATAAGGATTAAATACAACCCCATTTCAGAAAAAATCTGGGATGCTGTGTAAAACTTAAATAGAAACACTCAAATTTAATTGAAAATAGTGCAAAGACAAGACATCAAATGTTGAAACTGAGAAAAATCATGTTTTTTGAAAATGATATCCTCGTTTAGAATCTCATGCAGCAACACATTTCAAAAAAAGTTGCAACAAAAGTGGCAAACAAAGTGACAGCGGCAACAAAAGAAAGCACCTGGTGGAACTTCTCACAATGAATCAGATTAACTGGCAGCAGGTGAGTGACATGATTGGGTATAAAAAGAGCCTCCCAGAGAGGCTCACTCTTTCGGAAGTAAAGATGGGGAGGGGTTCACTGCTTTGTGACAGACTGTGCTGGAAAACAGTGCAACACTTTAAGAATAGTGTTTCTCAACATGACACTGCAAAGAATTTGGGGATTTCATTGTCTACAGTACATAATGTCCTTAAAAGATTCAGAAAACCTAAAGAAATCTCTGTATGCATGGGATAAGGCCCCAAAACCAGCACAGGTCCAGATGGACTGGGTGAAGTGGAAAACTGTCCTGTGGTCTGTTAAGTCACAATTTTTCGGCTAACCGGCACATTTGTGAAGGCACCGTTAATGCTGAACCATATATATGCAGGTTTTAGAGCAACGCATGCTGCCAAGTAGACGACGTCCTTGTGAGGGAAGGCCTTGCTTATTTCTGCAGGACAGCACCAAACCACATTCTGCATGTGTTCAAACAGCATAACTCTGCAGTCAGAGTCCGGGTGATAAACTGGCCTGCCTGCAGTCCAGACTTGTCACCCGTTGAAAATGTTTAGTGCATTATGAAATGTAAAATATGACTGAGACCCTGAACTGTTGAGCAGCTGAAATCGTACGTCAAGCGTGAATGGGAAAACGTTCCACTTTCAAAATGACAGCCTCAACATTTGATGTGTTGTCTTTGTGCTGATTTCAATTAAATATGGGGTTTCAGTTCTTTGCATTTTTCAGACTGTTATGCTGTTAGACTGAATAAAGCGTCTGCCCAGGGCTCAGTCAATTACACAGGTGGGTGGGCAGGGCTTCTAGATCGAGGCCACACCCCCCAGGGACGTCTTCATCTTACCTGACCAGGTACAGACACTAATATTATTAAAATTTGACAGTACACTGACAGTCATGATCAGGAGAGAGGGTGACATAATGTAAATGTTAACAGGGCTGACGATTACAGACAAAATCAAATATATTACTGAGACAAGTAGAGACGCTCCGCGCAAAAGTCTGTCAAAATAAGATGTCAAGAGTATTCCCACTTGTTAATGATATTGTAACACTTGGTAAATGTAACCTAAGGCATCATCTCCATTGACACTTCACCTGCTCAGCTGTCAAATTGCTGCCTGTCTTCATCAAATGCGCGCTCATGTTCTCACTCAAATTCGCCTTTATAACAGGCCTGGGGGGTTTTTCCCTTTCTTCCGCCGTTCATTTGTGTGCAGTGAAGTCACGTGATTCTAAATGGTCCTATATGTGACGCAAATCATGAAAAAAAAAAAAAAAAAAAAAAAAAACCCTCAGCAGACGTTTATCTATCTGTAACCTACAGTTCCACTTTCAGAATAAGCCAGTCTGAAGAGCGCTGCAGTCCATCCTGCACGGCAAAGCGGCGAAATGACGTTCAAAGTCAGAGTCGTCGGACCCAGAAAAGTGGACCAGATCATCGACCTGTGCTCTACTGAAGAAGAGATGAAGACGATCACCGTGGCGCAATTAAAAGAGAAAATCATTCAAGAACCCAAGTTAAGTAAGTGTCATCTAATTTGTCATGAAGCTATGACTGTTGCCCTGCAATCAACTGGCGACCGGTTCAGGGTGTACCCCGCCTCCCGCCCGTTCACAGCTGGGATAGGCTCCAGCCCCCCCACAACCCTGAAAGGGATAGTCGGGTATAGACAATGGATGGATGGGTAAAAAACTAAAGGCGTAATTTAGAGAAGAAAATATGATAATGAAGGAGAAATCAGAGGTTCCGGGAAGCGGCTGTGCGCAGCTCTTTACTGGAAATGGGAAACCGAAAGTGTCGGAACTCATTCTGACGCTGACTGACTTTGCAGACGAGCCAGAAATAAACGCTGTTTGTGTTTGCCTTTAAGGTGGTGATATGGTGATGGTGTTCGGAATGGAGCAACTGGAGGAGAACAAAACACTGTTTTCCTATGGAGTCCGACACATGTCCGTTATCCACACACTGCTGAAGATCCCTGGATGACTCTGACGTGAAGGAGGACGGAGAAAAGACGCTCAACAACGGGAAATCAGTGTTCTGCTGACCAAAACCAATGTGTTCAAATTCCCTGCCTTTACTCAATACCTCTTGTACATGTTTCATTACATCGTTTTGTCTACATTAAAACGAAACTCAAAAGTCATTATGTGTCTTTGTAACTCCTTAAAGGCGTCTGCCCTGTCCTCTGTCCTGCCCATGCTGAGACATGTGTCACCCTGACATGCATCTCCTTCAGATGATGTCTAAACATTTCCTGCTTTCATCATGAGGCATGCAGGGCGTTACTGCCTATGCATGCTTCAAAAAGGACTTCACACCGTGACATTTCCTGTCCACTTTGGACCAGAGCAGTATCTTTATTGGTCTTTATGTTACAGGGAAAGCAGCAATGCAGCAGAACAAGCAAACAATCAGAAACAAAGCTAGCATATATGAATTTAACAGATTGAATAAAGGTCTTATAGAGATCAAAATGACTACCTACAATACAAATGTGATTTTTCAGAAGCTTAAGCAAAATGATTCTTACAAGAACAAACACATTTCTCCATGCTCGTGACATTAATATTGAAGTACAAACTGCCACTGTAAATATTTAAATTTTGGAAGGAAGGAAGTTGTTAAATTTTAGTACGAGTACACAAAAGATCTTCTAACTTCTAACTTCTAACACTTTAAAATTATAACTTGAATTGAGATGAACCCCTTGTATTTTTATTTTTATTTGCTTTTTTTATTTTATTTTATTTTATTTTACATTATTGTTTTCAAACTGCACTGAACAGTGATTGAAGCTGTATCTTGACTCTGTATGTTGGAGGTGCGATTTTCCTTTCAATGTAAATCTGCACATATGGACAGAAATGAGTATGTCATTCATTTTATGTATTTATACTTGTTCAATAAAGATTAAAAAAAAAAAAAAGAAGCGAGGCACAGACACTCGACCGGGGTCCTGCGTAGATCCCGCCACGACAATTTTGCTGGCCTTAGTATTTCCTGTGTTTTATTTTGTTCATTATTTTTAGATTTTGTGTGTGTGTGTGTGTGTGTGTGTGTGTGTGTGTGTGTGTGTGTGTGTGTGTGTGTGTGTGTGTGTGTGTGTGTGACAGACATGTGTATTGGTTCAATACTGGACGCAACATTTCATTGTCAGTTAAAGGATGATTCCGTATTTTACGGGACGGGTGGCAACCCTACCTATAATTGAGCTGAACAGCCAATTATGTGGACAGATTGCTGCCCCATACAAAATAAAACAAATATAGAACAGAAATATGTCAGCTAAGACGCGACATTAATGATCCGTTAATGTCAGGAAGCACCCAACAAGCCATAGCTTCGATGAGCCACAGACGAACCGAGTTCGATTCACCTGATCTAATAAGCAATTGATGAAGCACTGAAAAACACTTTCAAAACCTTCTCATGGTCAATTTTTTTAAGCCGAATTACTCAACAGAGCCTACTGATTACTTTCCTAGATCCAAAACACGCGGACCGACGCAGATTTTGGAGAAAAAGCCAGATAACTTTAAATTTGTGGATTTTTGACTGGGGTTCGGCGAGCCCCGCAGCGTCCCGTCAGAGTCCTCACTGCGGGACGAAAGCACAGTTATATTTCTCCGTAGAAGTAGTTTACGTGTTGACTGAATCATGCTCTCCTATCTCTGCTCTCTGTGTGAGCTGATTGAATCAGGGAGCGCGTGGGAAGATCGTTTAAACAGCGTAGGCGCGAGCTCGTCACACACGCGGACGAGCAGTTGCGTCTGAGTAGTGAGCGGGCTGGTTGGTGTGGAGCCGAGGGGGGGCTGGTAGTCATGATTTACAAGGGAGCACGGATTTATAGTGCATGGCGGGATTGATGACAGTCGAATAACATTTAGTCTTTTACCGTCATTGCTGTTTTAAGGATGATTTATGACGTACCTCGTTTATTTACATATTTGCATACATATTTATCCCCTTCTTGTTAACGCCTTCAGTTTATGCCTCCTTCAGTAGCTTTAAGATGTTAAAATCACGTGTGACAGTGTCATACTGTACTTTGGATCTCCATCAGAATTTAAAATAAATAATTAAAATGTGGGTTTGACAATGTTTGACTGCATGTTGTAATGATCGGTCCAAAAGCTGGACAGTGTTGAAAAAACAGCATAAAGTTGTGCAAAATTGTCTTTGCCTCATTGTCTAAGAGTGGCAAAACAGCCTGATTCTGATTTGTTAGAGGCTATCATGCATGTAGCATTTATTTGAATTTTCTATCACTCAACCAATCAGATAACTTCAGCACCAGTTGAAAGGCTTTGTTTACATGAATTTTGACAAAAACGTTGTATTTTTGCATTAACGTGATTAATGAAAATGGCTAAAATGTGGGCTTTTATCACAGCGTATTAGTCATCATCATTTCAGACACTGTGCTCGACCAGCTCAAAGTTTACTCTGTAAGTACAATACGAGGCTGAGGAAAACATCTGAAAGCCACTACCTTTCATTGCCATCACATTGCGTCACAGCCTGTCTCTAATGGGGATCGCTGGCCTCACGGGTTCAGATCTGCTTCAAGTGTTTATTCAGGGGGCATTTTGAACAGTGGCAGTGTGTGTGTGTGTGTGTGTGTGTGTGTGTGTGTGTGTGTGTGTGTGTATAAAAGGCTAAAATTCTGAGGGCGTGTATATTAGTCCCTCCCTTCTGCTCCGCGAACAAGTGACGTAGTCACCTGGGACCGTAGTCGAGCACAGCCTGCAGCCGTACCGTCGGCCTTTTTTTCCTTTCTCCGTGTCCACCTGCGTGTCCACCGGAGGAGATTTAGTGGTTGTTCACGTGGAGTTATCATATTTAGTTTGGAAGCGTTTTATTGTGGCACCCCGAGAGTTGAGTGGATGCACGGAGTGAGTATTGTTTCTCGACTGTTTATGACGCACATCGTTACTTCACGTGTGTGTGTGTGTGTGTGTGTGTGTGTGTGTGTGTGTGTGTGTGTGTGTGTGTGTGTGTGTGTGTGTGTGTGTGTGTGTCTGCCGCTAGACGTGTGATTTCTGCTGTTTGACGAAGTTTACATAGTGTGTAGTTTCTGCAGCGGCTGATGAGTGAGTGTGTGCATAGTTAATCAACAGTACCGCTGGCGTCGATGGTTAATTGCCGACACGTGCGACGTGTGTGCGCGCGTGCGTGCGTGCATGTGTGTGTTTATTGCACGCTTAGTTCAGCCAGCAGACGGCGCTATCAGACCAGTTAACCTGGTCTTATGGCTGATATTTAGAGAGATGTGGATAACTGCTGTATATACATAATGGAGGTTGTGTATACTGTTTGCATTCATGCAGTTATATTGTGTTATTGTTGGGTGATGTATCACGTGTTTACTGTTATTATTTGCAGAACTGTTAACAGCACTGGGTGTACACAATAAAGCATCACGGATGTTGGATCTGCTTGGAACCCTCTGGACTATTGTCATCATTGTGTGTTCACAACATCTTGTCTGCTGCATAAACCTGATAGGAACGAGCCCTGTCCTAACCTCCTTTACAGTGTGCCTGACGTGGGGAAACAGTAGGGCCCCCTTTTCTTCTGGGTTTGGCCCAATAACAGTTAAGTTCTGAACGTCACACTCGCCTCAGCGCCTAGCGGGACACAGTGGAACTATTCTTGGAGCACCGGTGACATAATGGAGCATCTCAGACGGGCACCCACCCTCCCTACGTATCTCACAGCGAGCAGCAAGAACAGAGTCAGCATCCAAACCGTCGCATAGGCAGGAGTGCAGCTGCAGCTCTTGTTGATGCTGCATTGGAGGTACAGTCTGTTTGGTGCTCCCATTGACGGAACCATTCAGAGAGCGCAAACATATAATGAGGTCTTAGTTTCCCCATTTGATTGGTAAAGCTGTCAAAGCACTATTCAGACGGAAGAACGGTAGAGAAGTGCCATACACGTCATATCTAATCCCCCTTAAAGCATTCAGTGTTTATTAAAACCAGTTAGCATTGTATTTTGTTTGGCATGTTTAACAAGACCCAGCAAACATGAAATTCATCCTCGCTCTAATATGAATCATGGGGCTGAAAAATTGGGTCAGAAATGAGTCTGCCCAGCTGTAATCTGGTTAATATTCCTAGAGAATAATTAGCCAAAATGCATTATTATCAGTGGGTGTGCCACCAGAGCAAACACCGATTGTTCAGAAACTAATTCAAATGTCTTGATTGCTTGATTGTAACTGAAACCAACAAGTTTACAACTCTCGCAGGAGGCCATTAAAAGTCATTGTCGGGAAACAAAGACAGTTTCTGACTACAAGGCAGGATGAAGGAGAGTAGCCAGTTTAGGAAAACACATAACGCTTCATAATAAAACGGCTCCTTGAACGGTCAAAGTCAACACGGTTCCACGGGAGGAAATTTGGGGATTTTGAGAGACAAAATCACAGTACGTACTCATAACACGTCAGGAGCAAGTCACTGAGAAAGGGAAAATGAAACGTTTGTTGATGAGATTAGTTTTTAATTCACACTAAAGATATGGAATAACTGACCCAGACTGAGAGGTTATTCCAACAGAAAACCAGTGAGTCCTACAGACCAGGGTCTCTGCTCCAGGAAGCAGGTTTACAGTTATCTGGGTTGCTTTTCCTCTCGGATCAGTTGCCATCATTTTCACAGGGGTGTGACCTCTGCTCTGGCTGTCATGAAGTGTCTTGAGAAGTTGAACAGCGATGTAAGACTGCTGTTGTTGGAAGTGAGGCAAACAGAGAAAATTTAGGAAGTATATTCACACTAAATGTGCTCCTTTGGAGTGCAGATGCCATTGGCATGCACTGATGTATATCTACAGCAGCTTGGCTTGTCAACAATGAAGGCAGCGGCACACTTGCTATCTCCTGCTGAAGCAAAAAGCACATTACAATCTGTCCCTGGCACCATTACAACAAGCGTTACCAAACAAATGTCATGAATTAACACCGTGATTTGATAACAACCGTAACTGTCAATCACTTTTTAGCTACATTGCAGGTGAGTATGGCTACGTCACCAATTGGTCCTGACTGAAAAATCTCAACAAGTATTGGATGGATTGGAAGAAACATTTGTGCATGTTGTACCTACACAGTACAAAATAAAACAATCAAACAATATCCTGTACTGTGTTGTTGAATTATGTGCTTGTTTCAGCTTTGCGGACGCTTCCATTCTCAGTCAATGAAAGTGATGTTAGTTTCCAGTTGGCTCCAGTGTCCACGCGTGCTGGAAAATTTCACATCATCTGATTATGGACCCTATTTTCCCATCTTTTTGTGTCTAACTGATACATGGAGACAATAATTTTGGAAGTTTTTTCAGTTTTGAATGAGAGCACTGCAGCTGGCAGCCATGAATGTAATCACACTGCGTGTTTGCACACCGCCAAAGTAAAAGTGTTTCTTTTTTCCACTGACAAACTCACATTGTTATAATAAGAAGAAGAAAGAAGAAGAAGGAACGTACTTTTATTATCACATCACACAGAGTTAGTTGCACATTACACGCCACGCTTCTCGTGAAATGATTTTCTCAGCATTTATCCCATCCTCGGTCTGTCGATCCTCCGCGGCAGACCAGGAGCGGTGGCCTGCCAGCTGCCAGCCGACGCCGGCGCCTGGGAGCGGGGACCAGTTCTCCTTCGGTGCTTCGGTTCTCCTTCCTTTGGTGATCGTCTTGCATGTTTTTAGTGGGGGTTATCTAAGGAGGAAACCTTATTTTCATGCAAACTCCACACAGAAAGGCCCCCTTTTTTCTTCGAGCAGCAGGCACCGAAGGCGTGGTAGAGGACACGCCACCAGCGCCCACAGCGGGATTCCGGGGGTCTTCTAGCTGTGAGGCGACAAGTGTTACACTTGTGCAACCGTGCTACCCTACAAATAAGTGTCTGACATTATTATGGAAAGAATCCATACAGAGATTCTTCTTTGTTGATGAGTAAGATCTGTTTTGCTTAAGCAGAAACAGCTGTTGTAGCGCTGTCGCCAAAGCCACCAGACTCCATTCAAAAAAACAGTCATTTTAGCATTTTTTAAAAAACCTCTTCAAATGCATCAAAAACAAAATAAAACTCGACAAAAACCTTCTTAGATCACATTTTTAATGTTTCGGCTACAATTACTAACTCTGGACTGGTTCAAATAAACTTTCAATTCACCCAATGGGGAGAGGAGCGAGAGCGCTGGCTGACGTCAGAGAAGCAGCGGGGGAAACAGCACATTAAGTCGGAATGTTTAATATTTTTACACTTAGACTGACACTACTACGTAGACATAAACATGTCGGACTTGGTTCTTGGAAAAATAAATAAAAAATAATAAATTAATAATAATAATAATAATAATAGTAACCTATAGCACAATGTAAACTCTGATTTTGTGGCTCATCATGAGGCATGCAGGGCGTTACTGCCTATGCTTGCTTTAAAAAGGACTTCACACAGTGACATTTCCTGTCCACTTTGGACCAGAGCAGTATCTTTATTGGTCTTTATGTTACAGGGAAAGCAGCAATGCAGCAGAACAAACAATCAGAAACAAAACTAGCATATGTGAAGTTAACAGATTGAATAAAGGTCTTATAGAGATCAAAATGACTACCTACAATAAAACTTTGATTTTTAAGAAGCTTAAGCAAAATGATTCTTACAAGAACAAACACATTTCTCCATGCTCGTGACATTAATATTGAAGTACAAACTGCCACTGTAAATATTTAAATTTTGGAAGGAAGGAAGGAAGTTGTTAAATTTTAGTACGAGTACACAAAAGATCTTCTAACTTCTAACTTCTAACAACTTCAATTGAGATGAACCCCTTGTATTTTTATTTTTATTTGCTTTTTTTTTTATTTTATTTTATTTTACATTATTGTTTTCAAACTGCACTGAACAGTGATTGAAGCTGTATCTTGACTCTGTATGTTGGAGGTGCGATTTTCCTTTCAATGTAAATCTGCACATATGGACAGAAATGAGTATGTCATTCATTTTATGTATTTATACTTGTTCAATAAAGATTAAAAAAAAAAAAAAGAAGCGAGGCACAGACACTCGACCGGGGTCCTGCGTAGATCCCGCCACGACAATTTTGCTGGCCTTAGTATTTCCTGTGTTTTATTTTGTGTGTGTGTGTGTGTGTGTGTGTGTGTGTGTGTGTGTGTGTGTGACAGACATGTGTATTGGTTCAATACTGGACGCAACATTTCATTGTCAGTTAAAGGACGATTACGTATTTTACGGGACGGGTGGCAACCCTACCTATAATTGAGCTGAACAGCCAATTATGTGGACAGATTGCTGCCCCATACAAAATAAAACAAATATAGAACAGAAATATGTCAGCTAAGACGCGACATTAATGATCCGTTAATGTCAGGAAGCACCCAACAAGCCATAGCTTCGATGAGCTATGGCAGATACAAGAGCAGATACATTTCAACGTGCTCATGACATTAACTTTGAAGTACAAATTGTCCCTGTAAATATTTAAATTGTGGAAGGAAGGAAGTTGTTAAATTTTAGTACGAGTACATGAAAGATCTTCTAACTTAATGAAAGCTGCTGCGGGGTTGCGTTTGTCACACTCTTGTGTATGCAGGACTGCAGGGAATCAAAGGGTGGAACCTAAATGCAGCACACAAACACAGGCAGGAAACCAAACTAACAGAACAGCCAGGCAACAACAACGGTTCACCTTTTTCCCAAAAGACAAAACAGAGAAAGGTGACAGTTGTGTTTGTTCTTCTATTTGAAATCAACAGAATTAAGTCATGCGGCAGGAAGGTATGGAGGTCTGCCTCGGTGCCACACCACCACTGCAGCCTGAGTAATATGAGCGTGGGTTTTGCCTCTGGCATGCCACCGTGGTTTGCAGGCACACGAAACAGAACTCCACCTTACACTGTGGACATGTGATGTTTTTACACTTAAGCCCACTATGCTCCACGACCATCCCACAGGTGGGGCAGGCACGAACGCAGGGACAGCCGGAGACGCCCTTCACATCCTCAAACTTGATATCTGGACAGTTTCTCAGCCTTTCCAGGAGCGGATTGGTGCAGCCATCATTTTGGCAGCGGTCTGAACGGGGCTTCGGACCTTCCCATTGCCTCAAACACTGCCAGCAGAACAGATAAGTGCTGCTTCTCTCGGCCGTGCACACTGTGCATTTGACGCTCAGGTCATTGAGGTTAGTTCTCACCACGTCGGTCTTGCAGCCAGGACACTGTTAAGAGAAGTTATACGAAAAAACACGAGATGCATTTTAAAGTCTGGACCTGTGTGCTCGGCATCAATAGATAATGTAACTGAGATACTTACCTCTTTCACATTCAAGTAACTGCTGGCAGCGTTACTGAACATTTTCCTCTCAAAGTAATCCCTCTCATCAGAGGTCAGAAGAGCCATCTTGCAAACTTCCGCATACGGCCACATAACATTACAGTTGGTTTGGCCGCACACAAAGCTGCAGTTACCCTTGGATATTAAAAAGAAGCACGTGAGAGAGTGAAAAATGCTCTTAAGCTGCAGTTATTTCAAGTTCAAACCTGCACCTTCAGAAAAAAAGCGTTTGATTTCCCACAATTCAACGTTTTTCTAAATGATAAATGAAACTTTTCTCTCCTACCAGCTCATAATTAAATATTACAACTCTATTTTCACTATGAAATGACTTTTTCATTAAACAAGCCGCCACTGTGCATAGTAAGTGGCGCGTAAAGAGCGCACCTCATCATCCAGCAACCTGCGGCACCAGGCGGTCAGAGACATCGGAGTGACGGCGTGACCGCAGGACATCTTCGCCTTCTTAGACCGGAAGCCTTCATAATAAACTACGAAACAAACAAAACAGGAAGAGAAGATAACGCACACATTTCAATGCAGGCGATGTGCAAATGAATCAAACAGCAGAAGCTTCTCCGCTCAGTGGTGATATTTTACATTTGACTTACAGTCTAAGACATCATCTTCATCGGTAAATCGAAGCGTTTTGTCCTGGGGGTCGTAACACTTTTCCTCTCCGCTGCTGGTCAGGGCTCCGAGGTCGGCCCTCGGTTGGATTATCTCATTACTTTCGATCTTGACGGGAGGTGTCCCTAACCCAGCCAAACGACCTAACCTGGTTAACATGCTGTCGTTGCTCTTTCCGCTGTCTGTGGCGCGAAAATAAAACACTTAGGTCAAACTTGCAAAAATATTCACAAATTCGTTGATCAAACGCTCATGAACGAAACATTGTTGATGTTGAAACGATACCTCTTTCGGACCAACTGCGCGTGCCGTCCTCCGCGCGAGACTAGTGTCAGTGGATGCTGCTTTGGGGCGGCTATGTAGCGAGTGCGCAGGGACCGTCTACAAAGTGCAAACACGAAAAGACAGAGAAGAAAACTCTTCAAGAACAGCAGTGTGATGCAGTGCGGTGTTACAAAAATCAGCCCGCACATGAGTGGTCTCCTGATGGTTATACAGCAATATTTAGATTAAAAACAATAACCATTTTGCATTATTTCTGGGAATTTTTAATCAATATTCAATAACTTCACTGTCATACAGTGCAGTGATGCCAAAGAGTAAGTGTTGCAGTGACGTGTAAGGTGATTTTTGTGACACTCCACCGCATAACAGTGAAATTATTGAATATTTGTCTTAATAGAAATTCCCCAAAATTATTAAAAAGCGAATCAGATCATCAGGAGGCCATTGGTGTGTGGGGAGATTTAGGTGACGCCGCACTGTGTAACAGGGAAGTTACTGAGTATTTTTATCCTGTATCTTTTCGTCTTTCACATTTGTAGACGGTCCCTGCACACTAGTCACTGCCCTGCACATAGGGACCAATGAAATGTGTTTCGCTGGGGTATCAGTCCTAAAGAGTTATGACAGATTTTATAATGCTTTAACTATTTACTTCTGCTTAAACCTTTCTGGTGTCCTGTAAGATTGGGCATGTCTACAGTCTCTACACTGCTCATGATGGAGACATTTGAAGCAGAAAACGCCCAAAGGCTCTCAACAAAACCCTAATTAGACCAAAGGGGGGACAGTGCGCTGATTACTTGCAAGCTGGTTTGGCCTGGTGTTGTCTAAAATTTGCTTTAATGCTGAGAAAATGCGCAAAATCCAATGCTGTGCTTCTGTGTTTATTTGAGTGAAAACTGCAAATTAAGTAAACTTTCAAAGGTCATCTGTCATTGAGTGTTCTGTGTCTTTATATTTCTTTGCTGGTGAATATTTATGAGGAAAGAACAGCTTCAAGAAGATGCATAATGAATCTGTGCATTCGGTTCATTCTTAACTTAGCCTTTGGACTCTGCCTGTACAGAGTCAACAGCACGGTCACATTTGCAACTTCATACTTAGAGTCCAGTATGTGAATGTGATGGGGAAGTGAATTCCAGAGTTTGGGTGCAGAACAGGAGGAGGCCCTGGCACCCATTGTACTAAGGTTAAAGATAGGCTGTGCTAGTTGATTGGCTGATGAGGAACAAAGAGAACGAGAGGTAGAGTGCATCTGCAGTTGGTCTGTGAGATGGGTGTGATTCAGGGAGCCAGGGAACTCGCACTAGTAAAGGGGTGACATGTTCAGTGTATTTTGTGCATGTGATGATCCGTGCTGCAGAGTTCTGAATGAGTTGAAATCTATGAGCTAGTTTATTGGGGATGCCTGCCAGGATTGCATTACAGTAGTCGATGCGAGATGTAACCAGAGCATAGACCAAGATTTCAGTGGAGTGTTGTGTTAGAGCAGGGCGGAGTCTGGAAATATTACGTAAGTGGAAAAAGTAATGCGGGAGATATTATTGATATGATTTGAAAAGGAGAGAATACTGTCCAGGATAACTCCAAGGCTCTTGACCTGTGTGGAGACAGGAATGATGGTGTCAGCAATTGGGAGGGAACAAATACTATTTTGGCAAGCGTGGATTTTGTGCCAATGAGCAGTAGCTCGGTTTCACTGTTATTTAGTTATAGGTAATTTTTTGTCATCCATATTTGTATGTCATGCAGACAGGCAGTAAGGCTAGTGGGGGCCAGAGTGGAAGTGGGCTCAGTGGACAGATATAGCTGAGTATCATCAGCGTAGCAATGAAAGTGAATACCATAGTGGTGGAAGATTTTGCCAAGAGGGAGGAGGTAAATGATGAACAGGAGTGATCCTAACACTGAACCCTGAGGAATGCCATGGTGAACTGTGGTGCTTTCAGAACAGTAGTTCTGTATCTGAACAAAGTGTGTTCTACCCGTAAGGTTAGAGGCAAATCACCGGTACACAGTGCCCCTGATTCCAATGGTAGCCAGTCTATCTAGGAGAATTTGATGCGATACGGTATCAAAGGCTTCTGTGAGATCAAGGAGGATGCTCATTTTAATTCAAATTAGCCTCATTAGAAAACATGGCAAAACAAACAGTAAATATACCATTAACTAAATGAATCAAGGCATCATAGAAATCATCAAAGTAGATGTAAGAAACAGTAGAAGTAAACAGCAAACGCGATTGGGTGGGGCTTCAAGATGGAGGCTGAGCCCACTACTTCATAATCTAAAGGAGTCTCTGTGGTGCCATTGGTTAGCACATTCAGCTGTTAACTGAAAAGTTGGTGGTTCAAGCCCACCCTGGGATGTTTTCATCTTAACTGACCAGGTGGAGGATAGTTAACACTACACACTACACTGATAATCATAACAAGGAGGGGTGTGAGGGTGAGAGCAAAACCAATGACTTCAGGAAGCAATCAATCATTAACAGTATAATTAGCTGAAAGGTTGGCAGTTCAAGCCCACTAAGAGGCACTTTCATCTGAACTAACCAAATACCTTTATGTAAATCAATTAAGTGATGTCCGTGATGGTTACAGCTATAAAGATTAAATACAACCCCATTTCCAAAAAAGTTGGGATGCTGTGTAAAATGTAAATAGAAACACAATGTGATAATTTGCAAAACACTGAAAACTCATATTTAATGGAAAATAGTGCAAGGACAAGACATCAAATGTTGAAACAGGGAAAAATCCAGCAACACATTTCAAAAAAGGTTGCAACAAAAGTGGCAAACAAAGTGACAGCGGCAACAAAAGAAAGAACCTGGTGGAACTTCTCACAATGAATCAGATTAACTGGCAGCAGGTGAGTGACATGATTGGGTATAAAAAGAGCCTCCCAGAGAGGCTCACTCTTTCGGAAGTAAAGATGGGGAGGGGTTCACTGCTTTGTGACAGACTGTGCTGGAAAACAGTGCAACACTTTAAGAATAGTGTTTCTCAACATGACACTGCAAAGAATTTGGGGATTTCATTGTCTACAGTACATAATGTCCTTAAAAGATTCAGAAAACCGAAAGAAATCTCTGTATGCAAGGGATAAGGCCCCAAAACCAGCACAGGTCCAGATGGACTGGGGTGAAGTGGAAAACTGTCCTGTGGTCTGTTAAGTCACAATTTTTGGAAATCATGGGCACCATGTCCTCCAGACTAAAGAGGAGAGAGACCATCGGGCTTGTTCTCAGCAGACAGTTCAGAAGCCACAATCGTGAATGGGAAAACATTTCATTGTCATTTCTTTGCATTTTTCAGACTGTTATGCTGTTAGACTGAATAAAGCGTCTGCCCACGGCTAAGTTAATTACACTGGTGGGTGGGCGGGGCTTCTAGATCGAGGCCACACCCCCTAGTTTTCGCCCAAACGGGGTGTGGCGCAATCGGTTAGCGCATTTGGCTGTTAACCGAAAGGTTGGTGGTTCGAGCCCACCCAGGGACGTTTTCATCTTACCTGACCAGATACAGACACCAATACTTCAAATTTGACAGTACACAGACAGTCATGATCAGGAGAGAGGGTGGCTTAATGTAAATGAATAAAGTGGTGCGTTAACAGGGCTGACGATTACAGACAAAATCAAATGTATTACTGAGTTGCAGAGAGACAAGTAGAGACGCTCCGCGCAAAAGTCTGTCAAAATAAGATGTCAAGAGTATTCCCACTTGTTAATGATATTGTAACACTTGGTAAATGTAACCTAAGGCATCATCTCCATTGACACTTCACCTGCTCAGCTGTCAAATTGCTGCCTGTCTTCACCAAATGCGCGCTCATGTTCTCACTCAAATTCGCCTTTATAACAGGCCTGGGGGGTTTTTCCCTTTCTTCCGCCGTTCATTTGTGTGCAGTGAAGTCACGTGATTCTAAATGGTCCTATATGTGACGCAAATCATGAAAAAAAAAAAACCCTCAGCAGACGTTTATCTATCTGTAACCTACAGTTTCGCTTTCAGAATAAGCCAGTCTGAAGAGCGCTGCTGTCCATCCTGCACGGCAAAGCGGCGAAATGAGGTTCCAAGTCAGAGTCGTCGGACCCAAAAAAGCGGAGAAGATCATCGACCTGTGCTCTACGGAAGAAGAGATGAAGACGATCACTGTAGCGCAATTAAAAGTGAAAATCATTCAAGAATTCAAGACAAGTAAGTGTCATCTAATTTGTCGTCAAGCTATGACTGTCAGGCGCTGTCATGCAGGTCCAGGAGCGGGTTATTCTTACATTGCTACGATTGAAAGAAAATAAAATGAAATAAAAAATGAGAAGATGAATACCTGGCAGAATGGTGCGTTCACGGTCCACTGATCATAATCTACCACAGCTACTTATATTTGCATCAAACAGTCGTAATGCGTCAATACACAATCCTTCATATGCGTGGGAACAGCGGAGGTATGTCTTTGTGAAACTTCAACGTTTCTTGTAACCGAAAAATCACAATTGTGGCTAAAGAAGTGTGTGCGGCTTGTGACACGTGATTCTAGGCTAAATATATATACATATATGGATTGAAGAGCTGATAAACACATCAGCGATGTAACTGCCGCTTAACTACATTGCACCTGTCAGATGCGCACAAATACGCATGGCCACATTAAGCGCAAACGTCGTAATATTTTGAAGTAAAATAAAAAAGTTAAGGCGTAATTTAGAGAAGAAAATATGATAATGAAGGAGAAATCAGAGATTCCGGGAAGCGGCAGTGCACTGCTTTGTATTGGAAATGGGAAAACGAAAGTGTTGGAACTCATTCTGACGCTGACTGACTTTGCAGACGAGCCAGAAATAAACGCTGTTTGTGTTTGCCTTTAAGGTGATGATGTCCGGATCGTGTTCGGAAAGGAGCAACTGGAGGAGAACAAAACACTGTTTTCCTATGGAGTCCGACACATGTCCATTATCCACACACTGCTGCAGATGCCTGGAGGACTCTGACGTGAAGGAGGACGGAGAAAAGACGCCCAACAATGGAAAATCAGTGTTCTGCTGACCAAAACCAATGTGTTCAAATTCCCTGCCTTTACTCAATACCTCTTGTTTACAAGCTATTTTGCCTCCTTGGACGTTTTTAACCACTTGAATGTAAAAAAAACTCTTCAACCTACATTAAAACGAAACTCAAAAGTCATTATGTGTCTTTGTAACTCCTTAAAGCCGTCTGCCCTGTCCTCTGCCCTGCCCATGCTGAGACATGTGTCACCCTGACATGCATCTCCTTCAGATGATGTCTAAACATTTCCTGCTTTCATCATGAGGCATGCAGGGCGTTACTGCCTATGCATGCTTCAAAAAGGACTTCACATCGTGACATTTCCTGTCCACTTTGGACCAGAGCAGTATCTTTATTGATCTTTATGTTACAGGGAAAGCAGCAATGCAGCAGAACAAACAATCAGAAACAAAACTAGCATATATGAACTTAACAGATTGAATAAAGGTCTTATAGAGATCAAAATGACTACCTACAATACAAATTAGATTTTTAAGAAGCTTAAGCAAAATGATTCTTACAAGAGCAGATACATTTCAACGTGCTCGTGACATTAATATTGAAGTACAAACTGCCACTGTAAATATTTAAATTTTGGAAGGAAGGAAGTTGCTAAATTTTAGTACAAGTACACAAAAGATCTTCTAACTTAATGAAAGCTGCTGTGGGGTTGCGTTTGTCACACTCTTGTGTATGCAGGGCTGCAGGGAATCAAAGGGTGGAACCTAAATGCAGCACACAGACACAGGCAGGAAACCAAACTAACAGAACAGCCAGGCAACAACAACGGTTCACCTTTTTCCCAAAAGACAAAACAGAAAAAGGTGACAGTTGTGTTTGTTCTTCTGTTTGAAATCAACAGAATTAAGTCATGCGGCAGGAAGGTATGGAGGTCTGCCTCGGTGCCACACCACCACTGCAGCCTGAGTAATATGAGTGTGGGTTTTGCCTCTGGCATGCCACCGTGGTTTGCAGGCACACGAAACAGAACTCCACCTTACACCGTGGACATGTGATGTTTTTACACTGAGAACCGTTATGCCCCACGACCATCCCACAGGTGGGGCAGGCACGAATGGAGGGACAGCCGGAGACGCCCTTCACATCCTCAAACTTGATATCTGGACAGTTTCTCAGAATTTCCAGGAGCGAATTGGTGCAGCCATCATTTTGGCAGCGGTCTGAACGGGGCACCGGACCTTTCCATTGCCTCAAACACTGCCAGCAGAACAGATAAGTGCTGCTTCTCTCGGCCGTGCACACTGTGCATTTGACGCTCAGGTCATAGAGGTCATCTCTCACCACGTTGGTCTTGCAGCCAGGACACTGTTAAGAGAAGTTATATGAAAAAACACAACAAGATTTGTTTTAAAGTCTGGACCTGTGTGCTCGGCATCAATAAATAATGTAACTGAGATACTTACCTCTTTCGCATTCAAGTAACTGCTGGCAGCGTTACTGAACATTTTCCTCTCAAAGTAATCCCTCTCATCAGAGGTCAGAAGAGCCATCTTGCAAACTTCCACATACGGCCACATAACATTACAGTTGGTTTGGCCGCACACAAAGCTGCAGTTACCCTTGGATATTAAAAAGAAACACGTGAGAGAGTGAAAAATGCTCTTAAGCTGCAGTTATTTCAAGTTCAAACCTGCACCTTCAGAAAAAAAGCGTTTGATTTCCCACAATTCAACGTTTTTCTAAATGCTAAATTAAACTTTTCTCTCCTACCAGCTCATAATTAAATATTGAAAGTGGCGCGTAAAGAGCGCACCTCATCCAGCAACCTGCGGCACCAGGCCGTCAGAGACATCGGAGTGACGGCGTGACCGCAGGACATCTTCGCCTTCTTAGACCGGAAGCCTTCATAATAAACTACGAGACAAACAAAACAGGAAGAGAAGATAACGCACACATTTCAATGCAGACGACGTGCAAATAAATCAAACAGCAGAAGCTTCTCCGCTCAGTGGTGATATTTTACATTTGACTTACAGTCTAAGACATCATCTTCATCGGTAAATCGAAGCGTTTTGTCCTGGGGGTCGTAACACTTTTCCTCTCCGCTGCTGGTCAGGGCTCTGACAGTCACAGTCCTCGGTTGGAATATCTCATTGCGTTCGATCTTGACTATAGGTGGCTCTAACCCAGCCAAACGACTGAACAGGTTGAACATGCTGTCGTTGCTCTTTCTGCTGTCAGTGGCGCGAAAATAAAACACAGATAAAATTTGCAACAAATATTCACAAATTCGTTGATCAAACGCTCATGAACGAAACATTGTTGATGTTGAAACGATACCTCTTTCGGACCAACTGCGCGTGCCGTCCTCCGCGCGAGACTAGTGTCAGTGGATGCTGCTTTGGGGCGGCTATGTAGCGAGTGCGCAGGGACCATCTACAAAGTGCAAACACGAAAAGACAGAGAAGAAAACTCTTCAAGAACAGCAGTGTGATGCAGTGCGGTATTACAAAAATCAGCCCGCACATGAGTGGTCTCCTGATGGTTATACAGCAATATTTAGATTAAAATCAATAACCATTTTGCATTATTTCTGGGAATTTTTAATCAATATTCAATAACTTCACTGTCATACAGTGCAGTGATGCCAAAAAGTAAGTGTTGCAGTGATGTGTAAGGTGATTTTTGTGACACTCCACCGCATAACAGTGAAATTATTGAATATTCGTCTCAATAGAAATTTCCCCAAATTATGCAAAGCGCATTTTTCCAATGTAAGTGTTGTAGTGTGACCATCAGGAGACCATTGGTGTGTGGGGAGATTTAGTTGAAGGTGCACTGTATAACAGGGAAGTTACTGAGTATTTTTGTCCTGTATCTTTTCGGTTTTTACATTTGTAGACGGTCCCTGCACACTAGCGTCACAGCTCTGGACTTAAGTACCAATGAAATGTCAGTCGGATGTCAGTCCTAAAGCAGTATTGCTCGAACTTTTCTGGTGCTATGTAAGATTTGGCATGTCTGCAGTCTCTACACTGCTCATGATGGAGACATTTGAAGCAGAAAACGCCCAAAGGCTCTCAAGAAAACCCTAATTAGACCAAAGGGGGGACAGTGCGCTGATTACTTGCAAGCTTGTTTGGCCAGATGTTGTCCAATATTTGCTTTAATGCTGAGAAAATGCGCAAAATCTAATGCTGTGTTTATTTGAGTGAAAGCTACAAATTAAGTAAACTTTTGAAGGTCATCTGTCATTGAGTGTTCTGTCTTTATATTTCTTTGCTGGTGAATATTTATGAGGAAAGAACAGCTTCAAGAAGATGCATAATGAATCTGTGCGTTCGGTTCATTCTGGTAAACCTGCAGAAAAAAACCCCTAACTTTGCCAGTGAACTCTGCCTGTACAGCAACAGCAGGGTCACATGTCACATTTGCACCTCCAGAAAAGGGAACTTCCTTACTTGGCTTGCTCGTGCGGTTTCCTTCAGCACTGCACTGCTATAAAACTGACTTTAACGTTCACAAAAAATACAGGAAATATAAGAGTGAGTGGAAAGTTTGCACAATGAAGCCAATGAAGAGGCAAAGCAATGTCAGGAGGCTACAACTGCTTGTTATTGTCATTCATTAGCAGTGAATAATAGGAGTGCATGATAATTTTATAGGCTATAAAGACCTACAGAAGGCTCATTTAACAGGTCACACCATAAGAGGGAGAAAGAGAGAGGATGGCACATCGATTTGATTATATTTCACATCAGGCAACATGGATTTAACCTCATCTGTCATCTCATCGTGTCTCATTCTGGACCTGCTGCCTGAAAGTATTCAGTTACTCCAAACTGGGGGACTTCTCAAAAATCACGTGGTTTCTTGGAAGGGTGGGACGGCCTCACATGCTTCTTGTCACTGTTTGCTTGCCAACAATATTCAGAGATCATTCGAGCTTCCAGGGGATTACCAGCAGAAAGAGAAAGTGTAAGACTGAAAGCGAAAGAGTGGGCGGCATAATGGGGTCTATTTGTGTTCATCTTTCCTTATCAGGGAACATGGACTTCACCTGCCTCTGACAGTCATCAGTCAGACCTAATCAGATGATGTCTGACAAACAGCGTTTGCCGGTCGGGACTTCTCAGAAATCACATGACTTCTCTGTAAGGTTTCGGTGGCCTCGTTTCCCCCTCATACACACACATATACACACATACACAGTTCACTGGGGGGCGGGGCGGGGGGTGGGGGTGGACGACTGCCGACTGTCACAGCCGAGCAGGTGCATTGACACCAAGAAATGTGAAATAACCGCATTAATACAAAGACATAACTGCATGGTTTGTGTTACCAGGATCTTTTAGTCTCGAGCACTCTCGCCTTTATACGCGCACTGCAGTGCATCCTGTTAGATGAATAATGAAAATTCACTTCTCGGTTCTCAGTACGCGGTGACACCCTGAGAGACCTCAAGACCGATACAGACACAGGAAGGGAGGGGAAGGCGACAGTCCTCTTCAGACTTTGTTCAGGCTGAACCTGTGCGAGCTGTGGCTGAGCGACAGGGCGGATGACTGACAGCCGCCGGTGGCGCAAACGAAAGTGAAAGTTGTGTCTCGCAGCCTGCATTTCTGCGGCAGGCGTGATCGGTGCACGACGGTAAGCACGATGTCTCTCTGTCTCTCTTCTTACGCTTCAAAGAGATGTGATGTCTCGTGTCGGATAGTTAGAAATTTCACTTTTTACTGTCATTTGCTTTTAGTGCCACGATGCGGGCAGAGGCTGCGGTATCAATGCTGTTTTGAAAGTCCTGAAAACAGATTTGCGCTTTTTAGGTCATTCTCTATTTCACAAGGATGGAGAAGCAACCGCACCTCGTACTTATTAAATATACTGTTTCATACGTCATCATCATGAGATCCAGAGTTAGTTTGACAAAAGTAAATATGTCTCTGCATTGATGAGCATCTGAGTTTACTGTTTTTACAGATTGCTTTTTTTTTGATAACCACATTTCAGCATATAAGCCTAACAAGGTCTAAATTAGACAGGAAATCTACAAATAGTGGAACACAAGTCATAAGACCATAGCTTGTGAAGGTGCTCTGATTGGTTGCGTGTTTTGCTCCTTTCATAGGACGTCAACGGAAGTGAAGAGTTATAAAATGAGTATGGAGGATAAAATAGATCCCGTTATAAAGACAATGCATCAGTCAGAGGGACAGCTCATGACATGAAACTGAAAATTTGCAAAAACCGTGCGACAGTGTGTGAAATGATACGCAGTGGTCTGAATGCACAGGAAAATATGTGTGAGAAATGAATGCACGATCTGTTTCAGCATTACTCAATTGAAAAGACAAGCAGCAAGTTGGAAGAGGCTGAGATGGAAGATTACTCCTTTCCTAATCTCAGTAAAGGACGTCGTGGTGACGGGACAAACGCAGATAAGGAGGAACAAACAGGTAATAAAGAATGTGCTTGAGTGAAGTAGGCCTGTTGTAGGGTTGGTTGATCTGTGGTATGACCTGAAGTTCAACACCCGCCACCAAATATTTCTACTGTGTACGTAATGCTCACTTCTCTGAAATGTGACACATGAGGATGAAAATGTAAGCTGAAACATAAGCGTTACTGAATAACTTCCCTTCTTTCCTTCATACCCACAGCTGCTAAGAAGCCCCGTGTGACCACCTCAGAAGGTCCGACAGACGCTGGAGGTGAGCGGCAGGGTGAAACAGGTAACCTTGAAGTTATTGGTGGTGGTGCAGAGGGCGGTGTCTGGTGACTCAGCATCAACCCAACAGCAGGAGTGGAACAGCATCACACCACCGAGCCCTGATGCCAAAAGCAACAATCCCATTTCTAGAGTCCGATTCTGTGCATGCCTCTTATGATCAATTCTAAATATACCATGGAAACAGTTAAATAAGAGCTAAACACTGACACAGCCAGGGCCAATCGGTAAAGACGTCGTATAAGAAAAGTAGATTAAAGATGCTCTGATGAAATTAATATATGATCATATGTTCTCTTCACTTCAAAGCCATGGAGTGTCAGACAGCCTGTGAGACCAATTCAGAAGGCCAGACAGGCAATACATGGCAAAAACATCCGGGTGAACTGATGCCACATGCTGCTGAAAAGAAAGAGACGAGAAACAGAGGACGGCATGAAGAGGATGAGGTCCAGGCAGAAAGGCGTGAGGCATCAAGCCATCAGGCTGGAGGAGTGGAGCGCCATGGAGGACGTGAAGCAGTGAAGATGCTGATAGATATAGAACCTCCTCATCCATCAGTCGGTGAAACAAACCGTGAAAGAAGAGGTGACGACTGGGGAACACCGAGGGAAGTGAAAAGCAGCAGAGATGAAGAGAAACAGAGAAATCTGCCTCCGTATGGAGACCCTCGATATGTCAGCGTCACAGAAACAAGCACAACTGAAATGAAACATGGCGCTGCTCTTGGACGAAAGGCGTACTACACTGAACATTATCTGGATCAAAAGAGAATGACATACGATGGGACACGAGGAGGTACAGTATTAGAAATCAGATAGTTGGAAAAGAGTATTTTAGATCATTTTGTGTGTGCTCAAAATTGATCCAATTGTGAAAATCAACTCATTTATTACAGTGAATTTTGACCATGCTAGCAGCTCTGTGAGGCTGTACTGACACACTACTGTACATTGAGCTAAATGCTAACACAAGACGCTCACAGTGACAAGGCTGACATTATGGCGTCAGGCAGGTTTAATATCTAATATGTTTTTTCAGGTTAGCATGTTAACATTTGCTGATTATCACTGAAGAGAAAGTACAGCTGAGGCTGATGGGAGTGTCGTTAGCTCAGCGTGTTGTTAGCCATATGTACTGGACAAAGTTACATTTTAACCTGATAACCACATGAAAACGTAAGCTATCACATAGTTTAATAGAAACAGATTTTTTGCAAAATGTGTTACTGAATAATTGATATTTCCTTCAAACCCACAGCTGCTAAGACGCCCCGTGTGACCACTTCAGAAGGTCCGACAGACGCTGGAGGTGAGCGGCAGGGTGAAACAGGTAACCTTGAAGTTATTGGTGGTGGTGCAGAGGGCGGTGTCTGGTGACTCAGCATCAACCCAACAGCAGGAGTGGAACAACATCACACCACCGAGCCCTGATGCCAAAAGCAACAATCCCATTTCTAGAGTCCGATTCTGTGCATGCCTCTTATGATCAATTCTAAATATACCATGGAAACAGTTAAATAAGAGCTAAACACTGACACAGCCAGGGCCAATCGGTAAACACGTCGTATAAGAAAAGTAGATCAAAGATGCTCTGATGAAATTAATATATGATCATATGTTCTCTTCACTTCAAAGCCATGGAGTGTCAGACAGCCTGTGAGACCAATTCAGAAGGCCAGACAGGCAATACATGGCAAAAACATCCGGGTGAACTGATGCCACATGCTGCTGAAAAGAAAGAGACGAGAAACAGAGGACGGCATGAAGAGGATGAGGTCCAGGCAGAAAGGCGTGAGGCATCAAGCCATCAGGCTGGAGGAGTGGAGCGCCATGGAGGACGTGAAGCAGTGAAGATGCTGATAGATATAGAACCTCCTCATCCATCAGTCGGTGAAACAAACCGTGAAAGAAGAGGTGACGACTGGGGAACACCGAGGGAAGTGAAAAGCAGCAGAGATGAAGAGAAACAGAGAAATCTGCCTCCGTATGGAGACCCTCGATATGTCAGCGTCACAGAAACAAGCACAACTGAAATGAAACATGGCGCTGCTCTTGGACGAAAGGCGTACTACACTGAACATTATCTGGATCAAAAGAGAATGACATACGATGGGACACGAGGAGGTACAGTATTAGAAATCAGATAGTTGGAAAAGAGTATTTTAGATCATTTTGTGTTTGCTCAAAATTGATCCAATTGTGAAAATCAACTCATTTATTACAGTGAATTTTGACCATGCTAGCAGCTCTGTGAGGCTGTACTGACACACTACTGTACATTGAGCTAAATGCTAACACAAGACGCTCACAGTGACAAGGCTGACATTATGGTGTCAGGCAGGTTTAATATCTAATATGTTTTTTCAGGTTAGCATGTTAACATTTGCTGATTATCACTGAAGAGAAAGTACAGCTGAGGCTGATGGGAGTGTCGTTAGCTCAGCGTGTTGTTAGCCATATGTACTGGACAAAGTTACATTTTAACCTGATAACCACATGAAAACGTAAGCTATCACATAGTTTAATAGAAACAGATTTTTTGCAAAATGTGTTACTGAATAATTGATATTTCCTTCAAACCCACAGCTGCTAAGACGCCCCGTGTGACCACTTCAGAAGGTCCGACAGACGCTGGAGGTGAGCGGCAGGGTGAAACAGGTAACCTTGAAGTTATTGGTGGTGGTGCAGAGGGCGGTGTCTGGTGACTCAGCATCAACCCAACAGCAGGAGTGGAACAACATCACACCACCGAGCCCTGATGCCAAAAGCAACAATCCCATTTCTAGAGTCCGATTCTGTGCATGCCTCTTATGATCAATTCTAAATATACCATGGAAACAGTTAAATAAGAGCTAAACACTGACACAGCCAGGGCCAATCGGTAAAGACGTCGTATAAGAAAAGTAGATTAAAGATGCTCTGATGAAATTAATATATGATCATATGTTCTCTTCACTTCAAAGCCATGGAGTGTCAGACAGCCTGTGAGACCAATTCAGAAGGCCAGACAGGCAATACATGGCAAAAACATCCGGGTGAACTGATGCCACATGCTGCTGAAAAGAAAGAGACGAGAAACAGAGGACGGCATGAAGAGGATGAGGTCCAGGCAGAAAGGCGTGAGGCATCAAGCCATCAGGCTGGAGGAGTGGAGCGCCATGGAGGACGTGAAGCAGTGAAGATGCTGATAGATATAGAACCTCCTCATCCATCAGTCGGTGAAACAAACCGTGAAAGAAGAGGTGACGACTGGGGAACACCGAGGGAAGTGAAAAGCAGCAGAGATGAAGAGAAACAGAGAAATCTGCCTCCGTATGGAGACCCTCGATATGTCAGCGTCACAGAAACAAGCACAACTGAAATGAAACATGGCGCTGCTCTTGGACGAAAGGCGTACTACACTGAACATTATCTGGATCAAAAGAGAATGACATACGATGGGACACGAGGAGGTACAGTATTAGAAATCAGATAGTTGGAAAAGAGTATTTTAGATCATTTTGTGTTTGCTCAAAATTGATCCAATTGTGAAAATCAACTCATTTATTACAGTGAATTTTGACCATGCTAGCAGCTCTGTGAGGCTGTACTGACACACTACTGTACATTGAGCTAAATGCTAACACAAGACGCTCACAGTGACAAGGCTGACATTATGGTGTCAGGCAGGTTTAATATTTAATATGTTTTTTCAGGTTAGCATGTTAACATTTGGGGCTGCACGGTGGCGCAGCAGGTAGTGCGGGTGCCTCACAGCAAGAAGGTTGCCGGTTCGATCCCCGGGTCAGGCGGGGCCTTTCTGTGTGAAGTTTGCATGTTCTTCCCGTGCATGCATGGGTTCTCTCCGGGTACTCCGGCTTCCTCCCACAGACCAAAAACATGCTCATTAGGTTAATTGATGACTCTAAATTGTCCCTAGGTGTGAGTGTGAGCGTGAATGTTTGTTTGTCCTTGTATGTGGCCCTGCAATCGGCTGGCGACCGGTTCAGGGTGTACCCCGCCTCTCGCCCATTGTAGCTGGGATAGGCTCCAGCCCCCCGCAACCCCGAAAGGGATAAGCGGTATAGATAATGGATGGATGGATGGATGTTAACATTTGCTGATTATCACTGAAGAGAAAGTACAGCTGAGGCTGATGGGAGTGTCGTTAGCTCAGCGTGTTGTTAGCCATATGTACTGGACAAAGTTACATTTTAACCTGATGATAACAATCGAGGACGGGTCGGGGATCGTCAGAGTCCCTGGAATTCACCCTGTGAGAATTCATCCAGTGCTCGTTGAGACGTTTCACTAAAAGCCAAAAACGTTATGCTAACAGTGGCGCTGCGGGACAAGTCAGGGATCACCGTCGTCATCATAGTAACCCATTATTATTAATTTTCTACTTGTGCAAATTCACAATCGTCCATGATTTTTTTTAAATTTTCTAGCCTTTTTATTGCTGTTTGTTCTTTTTCGACCTCTCCTTTATTATTCCTGCCGTCGTAACACGTCTTATCTTAACTGATGAGCCATATAAGTATGGCATGGGACATAACCGTTTTTCTCCTAAACTGTTGGCTGAAATAATAATTAACTCTGAGGGAATGGAGATGGTGTACTGACACTGTGTTTTTCTGTGTTTTAAGTCAAACTGCCACACTATGGCCTGTATAATCAGGGCGCCACATGTTACCTCAACAGTGTCCTGCAAGTTCTCTCCATGACAACCGAGATGCATGACAGGTTTGAGCTGCTTTCACCTGAAGCAAATCTACTATATTCTGTAAAATATTCACAGGAAACACATTATAAAGTGATTTGTTTGAGTCTGTATGAGCAGGAAACATTCACTGTTCACTGAGAAACCGCTCTTTCTCTAAAGGTTGGATTCAAAATCAGAGACCGATCAAGAGCTGAGAAAACTCTTTAAAGGCCTGAAGGAACACTCATGTGGAACAGAAGACATCACGAGCAGTCTGAAGATTGGAAATGGTAAGTTGGACAGTGATAAACTGGTTAGAAATGAATGTATCAGATTCATTTGAATTGATCTTTTTGCAGTTAGCGAACAGCGGGATGCAGCTGAATGCCTGGAGTTGATTTTACGTGAGATCTCCCCTCAAGCCTCGAAGGTGAGCACACGGGAAGTGTTATTTACATCAGAGCAGATCAGAATGCTGCGTTCTAACTGTTATTTCTATCTCAAGGTTTTCCACGGAGAGCTGGCGTACAAGACAAAATGCTGCAAAGACCACATCATCAACGAAGAGGCGAATGAATTCTGGACTCTTCCGCTGTCGCTGGAAGATGTCCGTGGTGCGATCTACAGTGTGGTAAGCAGCCGGAGTTCACGCTTTGAGTTCTGTCTTTGAATGTGACGTGAGGCTGCTGACTCGGTATTTCTGGCATTTGTGTTTCCACAGGAAAAAAGCATGGAGAGCTTCTTCGTGACAAAATCAATTACCGAAAGCTGCAAAGTGTACTGCAACGACTGCGACGACGAAACAGACGCAACAAGCGTGAGTCTTGACTTTGAAATGGACAACACTGAGAAGAAATGACGTCATGCATCGTGTCTGATAATGTTTTTTTGTCGTTCAGGGCTGTGAGATGGTGGAACAGCCTCAGATTTTGACTCTGCTCCTCAAGAGATTTGACTTTGACGACTACACCATGTCATATGTCAAATTAGGCTGCTGTGTGGAGGTGCCATCCCTACTGCAGTTAAAGGCAAGGAGAAAGTATTTAAATGTGATCCACATTCCCTTTAAGCGACTGTTAAAATCTTTCCACGTACCTGACTGCATCCCAGATGAAAAAAATATTCTACTTACACTTTTTGAAGCTTGTACTAAGTACACTTTGTGCTATTTTTGTCACCTTCAACTATACTTAAGTGTACTCAACCACCACCTCTTGAACTGAAAATAATGTGTGCTAAATTGGCTTTTTACCAGTGAAAATCAGGATTCATGAGCATTTAAAATATAAATGCAGTACAATTGTTCCATATCAGCAATGTGTTGGAAATATACTTAAATATACTCAAAATGAAGTGAAATCAAAGTACACTTTAATTAAGCATGCTAATGCTAATGCTAATAGCGTATTACAAAGGACTTGAAAATAAGTTTACTTTTCACAAATACACTTTATTACTATTAAAGGTATTTGTAATTTAGTACAATTTTAAAGAGTACTTGGAAATACCACTTTAAGTATTGCAGAATTAATATATATATGAATACATTTAAGTAGAACTGAATGACATCTATTTAAAATTATATGTCAAATGTGTTTCCATTTCGTAATTCTGTTTCTAAAAAGTGTCCTACCGTTCGACCTCTTCACTATAGGACAAGAAGTACAAGCTGTACGGGATGGTGAACCACAGTGGGAGTCTTAGAGGTGGACATTACACAGCCACCATCCTGTCCAGTAAGGACAACAGCTGGTACAGGTTTGATGACACTCGTGTCTTCAAGGTGAGGACGATTTGTCTTCTTCTGTCCCCTCGGGATGGTGCACACTCAAAGCAACGCAGCAGAAAGCTCGAGCAGTGAATGGAAATGTGTTTGCTTTGTTTTTGTTGAATGGTGCAGGTGGAGAATCCCTTTGCAAGCTCCATTACCTACAAGTAAGTTTGCTGAACTTCACTTTACTGAACTTCATCCATAATAATTGAGACATATTAGGCCACACTCTCCTCTATGTCGTCGTGTTTTTGTTGGTCTGTGCAAACAATAACTTCAGAATCACTGTTCACCAGGTCCAGGAGTGTCTATCTTCTCATGTACAGAGGTAGGACCATAAGAATACATAAACAAGTCACTGAAGATATGGTTGAAATATTAACAGATGATAGCTAAGTATAGGATTTGTTCCTCACTTCAAAACCGGGAAGTTTCAGATGCCTGTGAGACTAATTCAGAGCTGTGCTGCTGGCTAATGGCTAATGCTAATGGATAATAAAAATACCACCAAAGAATGTTAGTTTCTTCCCCCAAAGGCACCATAGCTTGACATTTAGACTTGTAAACTGATATTGATACAGATCATTACTGAATATTTGACCTTTCTCCCATTTTAAAGCCACAGACTCTCAGGAGACCATTGACACCAAGCACAGCGGAGACGAGGTAGAACGCAAAAGTAGGAGAAATAAATACATTAAAAAGCACAAAGACTGGACAAGTTGAAAGAGTGAGGCCTGGGTGAGAATAGGATGAAGGACATTGAGCCATCCAGCTCGACCAGAGCATGTTAACGCATACTCTGGTTCACCTGAGACGACTTTGTCTGCCTTACTTCATTCAAACAAATCCAAATCACATTCACTGTGCTTCAGATATTCAAGTGCTGCTCAAACCTTGACAAAAGCCAGATCTTGCTTTCTGTGTTACCTTACGTTTGCCCGAGGAAAAAAATTTCTGTTTTTCTTCTCTACCAGACGAAGACTCTCCACCAGCCGACGGAAGAGCCTTCCAAATCAAGAGAATCATCCGTCGTGTTGTTCCTTATTGTCTTCTGCTGTACGTTGTGGCTTGGGGCTGTGATTTTTGCAATAGCAAGTTTTTCGATCCTTTAACTAACCGGAATGTAATTCAGAGGAATGTTTTGTTTCAGTATTTATTGTATCCTGTCAGGAAAGTACTGAAATTGTGCCATGTGAGGACTCTAGCTGAATAAAGCGTAGTGTCATAGCCTATCACTGGATGGGCCGGCCCACAGGTGCAGCAGCCCACTGGGATTTTGCCCGCTTTGCCTGATGGCCAGTGGGCTACATGCCTGCATCCTGTGTCGGGTCAGAAGTGCAAATACTGCAAACAATCTGATGTAAAAGTAATCAATAGCTTTTGGTCCTGCATGCTTTCAGCTGGAGAGACGTTTCAAATTTCAACTTGCTCAGCTCTCAAATCCGCTTCAGCCTGCTCGACTTTGAAGTTCTTCTGCATCCTTTCAGCTGCAGGCGTCACTATAATGTTAGACGTCGTTAGACGACGTTAGGCGTCCGGCTTTTTCGTGTCTTTGGCAGTTGTTGAATCATCGCTGCGTAAAGCGTGTGTGTTTTTTTGGTCTGATTGTTCTTTTTAGCCACTTTTAACCCCTCAGAAGCAGAGTGCCGGTCGTTCACACGCCTTGTGGGACTGGCAGTCGGCAGTTTGAATCCCCTCCAGAGCACATTAGGTGAAAAATTGCTTTAAGAACAGAATCATGTCAAACACAGTTGATTGGATAATTGATTACACCTGCAGCATTTATTACTATCATATCATTTCACAGTTGTGTCTCTCCTGTTTAAGTGTTAATGATTGTATTGTATGCTGTATTGTTCTTGTTAAACCAGATGAAACTGATGTGACTGACCATGTGAAACAGTAAAGTGCCTGTGATTAATCAGTATTCCATTAATCAAATAAAAATAAAATTTCCATTGCTGTGTTTTAGTAAGTGTCATAAACTACACCAAAACACTGGGACAAAGTCGTACATAGTGCAGCTAGCTGTGAGGTTGTGGAAAACGGTAATGCTCTTTAATGGTCTTATTTATTTCATTGGACACACACCATCACCCTGTCTGGATGAATCTGAAATATAAACCAACACTAAAGAAAAACAAACACTGAACAGACATCGCTTCTTAAGTACGTAATAGAAATGTGATGGGTTGATAGGTGACATGAGTGATCACTATATGATGATGACGTTAGCCCAGTGAGGCGTTTTCACTATATATGAGGGGTGATTATACCAATGCAGAGGTGAACGGTTACAGTGTAAAGGGAAGTTTGCCCTCCATGAACTTACTTCTGGCTATATGAGCAGCAGCTGTATGTTCAGTAGCTCTTGTCCTGTTGATCGTCTCATTTTTAGTAGAGTGATAAGACTTTATTGATCCCACATGGGGGAAATTAAGTCATTAGAGCCAGCAGGTGTTATAAAAAGCAAAAACAGTGGCACAGAAGGGTCAAGTTAAAGAGTACACAGGATACAGATTAGAAACTATGTATGTGTACAGATTGTAAAAATACTAAATGCCATAAAAATCCTACTGCCCATAAAAATACTATTGTCAACATCCTTATGAGGAAAAACTACTGTCATATGTTGCATTGCACTTGGGAAATACCGTTGCATAGAAAGGACATTGAATTTCACGAGTAAAGGTGATACATGAATGATAACAATGTGACGATAATACTTTCCCTGTGTGTATCATTATGTTATTACACTATTTTGTATTTGATAATGACTTTATTTCTTATGTCACGCATTTTGCCAAATGTTGCTGAACTTCTAACAATAAGATCTTTCTCACTGTAGATCTAATACATTTTGTAAATATCAGCAATTGTTAAGAAAGTGCCTTTAACACCTTTAAACACCCCCGGTTGAAATGATCATCAAAGCACAGACGGACCTATTTTTTTCCTTGTCTCTGCCACACTGGGATAGAGGTCTGCCTCGGAGCTACGCCGCTTGGACAGATCTTGTAAGGCGAACTGGTCTTGGAACAGTCACGCTTCAGTTTCAGGCAGACAAAACAGAACTCCACGTGGCAGCGAGGGCAGTTAATATTCTTGCAGTACTGTTGATTGTGTTCCACCTTCATGCCGCACGTAGGACAAGCTCGGACAGAGGGGCAGCTGGTGAGCCCCTGCACGTCGGGCAGACCGATGGTCTTACATAGCTGCAGAAGTTCCAGGTCCTTGTTGATGCAGCCGGGGTTATCGCAGCGGTCAGACCGAGGGCCCGGGCCCTTCCACGGCTTCTGACACTGCCAGCAGAACTGATAGGCCTTCTTCTGGTCAGCTGTGCATATGGTGCACTGGACGCACAGGTTGGACAGGTCCTTCCTCTCCACGCTCGTTCTGCACTTTGGGCACTGATGGGGAAAACAGTGCGGGGGGATTTTGGAAAGGAGACACAGTGTTTGAAAAATCAGCGCACTTTATTGTGTTTTTAATCAAAAATGTTCCTCTGAAAACACTCAAAACAGCCAGAATGCACTGGAGCACTTACAGGCTGAATTTCACAGTATTCTGCAGCAGCCAGGCGGGCCATGGTCTCTTCAAAGTGCTGCATTTCCTCAACAGACAGATCAGCCAGTCTGCGCACCTCTTGGTATGACCACAGTTTATTGCACAGTGTGGTACCTTCCACCACCGCAGGGCATCTGAATTTGTAATTACCCTGAAAACAGCAGCAAGTAAAAAGGTTTAGGGTTATAGAAAACAGGTGCTCCTCTATGGGGAGACAGAAAAGGGAAGCATGTTCATCTGTGCTGGATGGTGGACAGGCCTATAGCAGCAATAAAAACCAATGAATATCAGCAACACTGCACGGCTGCAAGTTATACAATAAATGTGAACAAAGTTATCTTTCATGGAAGTGTTTGCATTGCATTTGCAGCCATTTTTCTTTTATTCAACTTCAACTGATTTTCATTAGAAACTTGTTTGAAAGTGCTGTTTTGCGTGGAGGTTTCTGTGCTGAGTGCAAAGTTTTGTAGAAATATTAAACGCCACTATTGCTATCACAGTCTAACTGATCTAAGACAAGCAGGATGCTATCAACTGCCTTTGTGTACTCACTGACTCCTTCGCAGTTTGATCCTTACAAAAAATGTTGTTTTCAAGACAAGAGATACCTCGTCCAGCTGGCTGCGACACCACAGTGTTAGAGAATCAGGGGTGACAGCGTGGCCGCAGGACATCTCTGCTCTGAGTTGGCCGTCGTCATCCTCTGAAACTGAAGTGCACAGCAATAAGTGTGTTAGCCACAGTGTTATGCATTATGCAGTAATGATACAATCAGAGGAGGCGAGAGGAGCAGTAGGAGAGCGTTGGATCATTTGCAGAAATGCATGTCAGTATAAAATGAAAACAGCGGCTGCCCTCATTTGTTGCACTCTTCTGCAGTGAGACAGGAAACTGTCTTACACAGTGGATCCAAGTCGTCCTTCCTGGTGACAAACTTCAGGGTGGTGTCTCGTGGGTCGTATTTCTTCTCCACCTCTTCCCCTCCCTGAAGGCTCATTTTGAGTCTCCTAAGTGGGAAAATGCCCGATGTTATGATTTCTGACAGCTGTGATTTAAATTAAAACTCGACCCCAGTTTACAGAATTAATATCACGACTATTATTACGTCTGAGAAAACAGCCTTTTGTTCTTGTTATTTCTCTTCATGCTTCAAGTTTTGCAACTTGTGGGCTTTGAAGGATCAAACCCGGAAGTATAATAGAGTCAGTTAAGCCTTGTTAGTAAGCTGTGGGCTCCAACTTCAAGCCATTTAAAAAAAAAAATCCTATATTTGTTTATATTTTGGCAATATTTTGGCGCCTTTAAAAGTATGCCGAATTACTTCCTAGCAGTGTCTATTTACAATATACTCATGAATGTACAGATAGCTTCCACTGGATTACTATGATAGTGAAGAAAACGTAAAAATATGATAATTGTTAAGCAAGTTCCGGCGATAAAGCGAGCATAACGTTTATGAGCTCTGAGCGGATTTATGGACTTTTATTGGCGATGTACACTGGCGATACTGATATCCTGAAACTAAAAATGTGTATCGTGTGTGTGTGTGTGTGTGTGTGTGTGTGTGTGTGTGTGTGTGTGTGTGTGTGTGTGTGTGTGTTCAGATTTGACCGACTTACTATTGGTTTGAGAAGTCAAACCGAAACACCAAACACGATAAACATTAGATGAACATGACTGGACATGACAGGAAACTTCCATTCATGTTGATAGAGATGTATTTACAAGAAAACGCATAACAAAAAGAAAGAAAAAACCCACCTGATTTAACGAATAAATGACTGAACTTACTTCTATTTAGTGAAAGTTGCTAATAGTTCGTGTTCATTTTGCAACACGTATTTGTGGACTAACATAATAATAATAATAATAATAATAATAATAATAATAATAATAATAATAATAATAATAATAATAATAATAATAATAATAATAATAATAGTGAAGATATGGTGACGGAAGTCTTACCTCGGTGCCACAGTCTATTTCTCTTTCAGGTTTACAAGTTTCTCTGAAGCCACACCTCAGACTTTGCACCTCTGGGGGTTTATTTTGCTCAAACTGTTTCGTTTCAGTTGGGGTTTGCTTGATTCCTCCCTCCGTCTGTCCCGGTGTTTGCCTCCGTTAACCGCCGGCTGGTGTCGAAAGTGAAAGCGATTTGCAGGAGAAGGTCGGACGGTTTGATGGGAAGCTCGGTGAGTTTTGTCATGTTTTACCCTCCCATTTCTCGATATAGCCCAACAAAATGTCGCCTTATGTTAGCCGACCTTATGAGTTACAATGTGCGTGTGTAAACCGCTTTGCAGGTTGCTTTTATCCATCTTCAAAACCTCCGCATAGGCGCTTTGTAATGTAGGGCTGAGAGGCAGCGTGTGTTTCCAGAGCACCCAAACACACCAGCTGCGTTCACTGGTTACCTCTATTATTTGCGATTACTGAGCAGTGCGTTTTAACAGTTAATTTGGACTCAAAAATTCTTCAAACTTCATCCGGTTATTGTGATTATTGTGGTTTTTGTAAGTTGTGCTCCCATGCAGCGCAGTTAAGCGGTGATGGAAGCGCAACTGAGGTCCGTTACTGAGTGAAAGCAGCGTCACAGCAGTATAAAAATGCGCTACGAAAGTAAGGAAAGGAAAGTACTGGCAGCCAAATGTGCTTTAAATATCGAAAGCACTTATTAAGCAGCAGATTGGAAAGAATTTTATCTATTCTATAACATGTCATATGTTTTGTAATCATATTTAAAATCTAAATCTGAAAAGTAACCAGTTGCTGAATCTGAATCTGAGCTCCAATAAATGTACTTAATTACTCTCCAGCACTGGTTAAAAGGAATATTTCAATATATTTTATTATTATTTGCCTCTCTTTTACATTCACTAACCAAGAAGCCTAAGAAGAATCAAAAGGACTACACGCTGATCCATTAGGAATATATCACCTTTAGTCAAAATTTAAGTGATGCTATCATTGTATTGCCAGTATTATTAAATTTACAAATGAGCTCTCTGTCTTACCTTCTGCCACAGGGTGAATCCACACATCCCAACCCCCCCAAACCTTCACTAATCTAAACGTGTCAACATTCTCATCTGAAAGTATGGATCACGACCGAGTCGAAAAGTTCAGAGGGAGACTGGACCGCTCCCCTGTCTCAGGTAAGTGACATGAAATGAAAGCCTCATATATTTCTAATTTTCGGATAATGTGCCAGGCATGTGTCTCACGTCCCTTTTGTGTCCTCAGACTACCACGGCCTGCAAAGCCCAGGTCTGACATGCTATGCGAACAGCGTGCTCCAGGTGCTCTTTATGACCGAAGGCTTCCGGGAGGCTGTGAAAGGGTTTGTAACGTCATTTGATTTGTCTGTATAATTTCAGAAAGTTCAGATAAAACAAAAGCTCAAAAGTGGTTTCTTTAGCTCTTTATAGTATATTAAAGTAATGCTTCAACATTCTGGAAAACACACTTATTTGCTTGATGGTGGAGAAAATCGAGAGCACTCTTGTGCCTGTATGCTAAATATGAAGCTGGAACCAGCAGCTTGTTAGCTTAGCTTAGCTTAGCTTAGCTTAGCTTAGCATGAAGACTGGAAGCAGGGGTAAAAAGCTAGCTGAGCTCTGTCCAAAGGCAGCGAATTACAGCAGCTCACTAACACATGTTGTGGGGTTACGGGGGGGGTTACGTGCCAGACAGTTTCTTGGCTGGGGCCAGTTGCCTGGCAACCAGTGGAGAATCCAGCAAGTTACTGTGCCCGGCCAGGAAATAGTCCGGCACATAACGCTCTGTGAAACACCAGTGCCACTTCTACCCTTGCATTTCTGTACGGATGAATGAATGCCGACATTAGCATTCTTTAGAGATGCTGGTATGTTAAAACTTCACACACAGGCCAGCTCCTTCCACTGCATCCAGTCTTTATGCGAAGCTAAGCTAACCAGCTAATGGGTCCAGCTTTATATTTGCCGCAGCGTATTTCCCAAAATATCGGGCGATTTGTTGAAGACAGATTCATCAAAGAGAACATCTGTGCTTCACTGGTTACACGTTTAATAAAGTCTCATGTACTTCTCACTGTGCCACCGATGCAGGGTTCCAGATTCAACAACCATGGATGCAGATCTGAGAAAACTGTTTGCTGTCTTACAGACAAGTGTCGCCAAAACAGACGACATCATATTCAATCTGGGAATCACGAACGGTAGGTTTGGATCAGGCGTCACACTGCTGCCATAGATGCTTAAGTGTTAAAACCCTGCAGGCTCTCCACACTCTTCTGCATGTTCATGAACATATTATCTAACAGCAAGAAACCTTTTTTTTGTCCACTTCCTCCCACTTTCAGTGTACCAGCAACGTGATGCTGCCGAGTATTTTGAGAAGATCCTGTGTCTGACCAGTCCGGAGGCTACCGAGGTCGGGGCAATTCTATTTATTCATTTATTTATAAGGGACGGTGTGCATTAATCAACACTGACTTTCAAGACCATTGATGTTAATGCTCCAGAAACACAACCAAAACTGATAAAAAAAAATAAATAAAAAAAAAAGCAGAAAAAGACTGGAGATAATCTATCAATCTTTGCCCTTAAACCAACAAATGCTGTAAGTTAGCGTCACACTGCAGGCCATTAGAGAAAGTTTGTATTGCTGTATTTTATGTGTATAATTGAGGTATTTTTCCCCAGACATGCAGATATTTGACTTTCCAGTGTTGCCAGCAGATATTAAGATTAACTTATTAAGATTTATTAAGATATTAAGAATATAAGCATTCAACTTGGGTTAAAAACACACCCCACATAAAAATCTTAAGATTAAATACGCCTTGTGAAGGCTTGAATGGTAGCTTTGAAAGGTGTCTGACGGTCACCCACGCTGAGGATAACATCTTTTTTCATCTTGGGTTCACAACAATAAATTGACACTTTGACCCGGAGTCGAAGCATATTGTCCATAACAGCTTGTCAAACCACTCCTGCTGCGTGACCCACTCCTTTGTCGTTGATCTGTGAGTTCAGTATGTTCCAGATACTCACGGTTTCTCAACAACATGGCGTCTGTGTCGTCTCTTTATAGCTCTGAAGCTCTGCAGGAAGGAGTGATTTAGTGGCAAAGGAAAATGCTGAGCCTCAGGACAGTGATCAAAGTGGAAAAATACTCCATTACAAGCGGAACACCTGCACTGAAAATCATAAGCATTATCAGGAAAATGTGCCTTATGTATAAATCAAAATTGCTCAATATATAGAAATTTCCCCTTCAAGTGTAGTGATACACTATAAAACAGTGTCTTTTAGTTTTTGAAGCAGAGCTAATCTTTAACTATTTCAAATGAGACTTTGAAATGTGGAACATTTTTATCATGGATTGATCTGCTTGTGTTTTTCTTGATCAATCCATTAATTGTTTGGCCTGTAAACAGGAAGAAATGAATGAGTCAGATATGACCATCATAATCACCCAGAGCTCAAAGTGACACCTCCACATCTTCAGACCAACAGTCTCTTTCTGTCCAGATGTTCAAAGGAGAGTTGAACCACAAGGCCACGTGCCTCGGGTGCGAGGAGAGGAACGACTCCGCGACCTCTTTTTGGGTTCTGCCGCTCGCGGTGGAAGATTGGCGTCATCAGACCTACAGAGTGGTACTCTGCGTTCCTTAAACAAGACAAAGACTTCTGCGCTTCTCAAAAATACACAAGAGAAGAACATGCATGATGAATGAGTATACTGTGTTTGCAGGAGAGAGGGTTGAAGACATTCTTCAGTGGAGAAGACGTCTGCAGGGACAATAAGATGTACTGCATGCGGTGCAATAAAAAGCAAGATGCAGACTTTGTGAGTTTTCATGGAAATCAAGTCTTTTGCACAGTTTTTCTTATCTGTAGATAATGTTTGTAAAGGCTTATGTCAATCCAATAATGATCTTTTAACATCTAATAATGGTCAGTAATTTGTGTCTCAAGCAACAAAAAAATGACTTGTGATTCATTTTTGAGACACTTTTTTTGTCAAATAAACATTAGACAAGCTGCGTAGTGCTATTAGCGCTCACGTGCTGATGGGAAAATGACTTCTGCGTTTAGAAACAACAAAATAAATATGTGTAATATATGTCATTTAGGGCCCTCGTTGAACTTTGAGGGTAGCTTTGATTTAGGTCCTCTGCAGCTGTGTTTTCTTCATGCAGCTGTTTTCATTTTGTGGTCTAGGGGTGTGAGATAACACAAAGCCCAGAGATTTTGACCCTGCTGCTTAAGAGGTTCAGCTTTGACCACAAGCACGGGAGATACGTCAAGCTCGACAGCAAAGTGGAGGTCCCTCAGACTTTAGACATGAAGGTGAGTTTTTATTTTCTTATTACAGCAGCAAATGGATTTGATTTAATGTTTCAGAACTGTGCTGACTTTGTTTTATTTCCCTGCCTTCAGGATTGCAAGTACGACCTCTACGCCTTAGTTCACCACTTTGGAACTCTGACAGGGGGTCATTACACCGCACAGATCAGATCTTTTGAGAACAATGAGTGGTATTGCTTCGATGACAGCGTTGTTAAACGGGTGAGGAGGCTTGTTATTCTACATGCAGTCAAATTTCACCAATCATCGCACGGTTTAACGCTCAGCAACATGCATGTAACATTGACTGTGATGTTATTTTCATGCTGCAGATCCGCACACCATTTGGCGCTGGAAAGAAATCTCTGAGCTCTTATACAGCTTACCTCCTCATGTACAGGAAGGGTAAGTCCGTACAGAAGTTATTTTTATTGAAATGAATGCATTTACCTGATTTGAAAACCCAGTGAGGACAAAACAAATTGCTTTGCTATCACTTGTTGAGAACAACCCTCCTTTACCAAAGGAGGTGATGACTTCATCTTCCAAACCTTCTACAGCTTAAGACGAGTTTCCAAAAGCTTTAAAACTGAAGACGTAGATTACCAAGTGCCTCCAACCTACTCCTACACTACTTAAAAGTCTAAGTGTAAACTTTTTTCTCTTGAAGGCATGAATGAAGGCAACCAGGAAGATCTCAGGGCACCTTCAGGTGTCGAGAATGATGCGTCAGAGAGAGAGGAGGCTCTTGTTCCTGATCATCAACCAACGGAGGAAAGCTGCAGCGGTTGGGGAAGCGCGAAATACTCGGGAAAGAAGATTTTGAAGAAAATGGCAAACTTTCCAGGGGAACTGAAACAGAAAGTGGCAAGCATGAGGTCACACAAACAGATGTTTCAGACAGACACCAGAGGGGATGGAGAGAGTTTCAAACCACCTTTGCAAACAGGGCCATCTTGGAGGGTTCCACATGGAAGACAGGAAAACCGTGAGCTAGACAGACAAACAGAGGAGCGCAGGCATGAATTTAACACTAGAGGGCACTACAGAGCACCGACAGTGAATGAGCATACCAGGGAAACACACATGAATATTTGTGCACAGCCAAGCGTAACTGATGTAAGCATGACAATAAATAGAGTCAGATCAGCAGCAGACGGGGAGAAAATGCATCGTGATGTGTTACAAGCTGTGACAAAGGGAGAAAGAGGTCCTGATAAAGCCAAACCAGGGCCATGGAGGTACTGAAATGATAAGGATAAAATCTGTATCTGTCAGTGATGACTGTTTTTTTCCCACTTGGAATTGCCTAATTTTTGTTCTGTATATGCTTTTCAAATTTGACTGACTTTGAAAATATTGTCTGATTGTATTGTATTGTAACCTCATTATTTGTGCTGTGCGTCCTGTGAAAGATAAACTGACTGTGGTCTATCATGTTTTGGTGGCACGGTGGCTTGGTGGTAACACTGTCGCCTCACAGCTAGAAGGTCCCCGGTTCGAATCTGGGGGTGTCCTCCACCATGCCTTTGGTGCCTGCTGCTCGAGGAAAAATAAGGGGCCTTTCTGTGTGGAGTTTGCATGTTCACCCCGTGTTCACCTGGTATCCTCCATAAAAATACCCCCACTAAAAACATGCAAAAAGATCACCACCTGACCAATGGTCGCCATTCGACTGGCGGCCCACTGCTCCTGGTCTGCTGTGGAGGAAGGACTGACCATGGATGGGTCAAATAGCAGGAAAGAATTTCACATATGAATGGCGTGTACAGTTTCCTCCTCAACTCTGCATGTTGTGTGTAAAAAATCTGACAAATAAAGGAAATTCTTCTTTTGCTTTCATTAAATGTCTCGCTCGGCCTTGCAGATAGATAAAGGTTACCGCTTCGCTGTTTTAGGAACTTCAGTCGCCTGTGCTCACTCGCAGCATTTGTGTTAATCATCAGACGGCCTGTACAGCATGCATTTATGTCTGTAGAGTTGTAATTAAATTACACTAAGTGGTTTTTCCACATTATGGTATCTCTACTTCTACTTAAGTAAAGGATGCGAGTACTTCTTCCACCACTACTAATGACATTATTATGTACACTGAATCGCTGATGAATAACCTAGACTTTGGCCATATCAGTAAGACTTCCTGAGTATTTCAACAGGAAATGTGTAGAGGAAGGCTGCAAACTCGCCTCATGAATACAGTACAAGAATGCATGTGGCCTTAGTTTCTGCAGGTGTGGAGGTTTTGTCTGAGTTTGGCTTTCAGCACTCATGAATTTCATGAGGTTAAGCTAATGGGAAACTTAATATGACACGTGCCTCAATTCTTAATTTTTAGGTAGCTATGATAGTGACCAGCTCCAGCTCATTGCACGTGGGCTCCACTCTGCTGTCTGAATATAGAATCCAGCACGTTTCAGCCAATCACATACGCTCCATACTGGACACATCACTGCATCAAGGGGCATTCATCTTCAGGGGTGATTTGGGGCCCGAGAGAGAAATCGAGCTCAGCCCTCCTTGTTTTGTCTCTTATCTCATTAGTAAGAAAAGTCCATTACTGCCACCTGTTGGTCCTTATGTGTTGTAACAGTTACAATAATAGGCAATTTTACATTTTCATCTGTACTTCAAAATATGCATCAACAAATATCTAAAGAAAATAAAGATCAAATTATCGCACCAGCATCTGTTCTTTCTTACATTAAGGCAGTGTTTCTCAATTCCGGTCCTCGGGCCCCCCTGCCCTGCATGTTTTAGATGTTTCCTGCTCCAACACACCTGATTCCAATGAGTGGCTCGTTATCAGGCCACTGCAGAGCTTGATGACGAGCTGATCATTTGAATCGGGTGTGGTGGAGGAGGGAAACATCTAAAACATGCAGGGCAGGGGGGCCCGAGGACCGGAATTGAGAAACACTGCGTTAAGGTAACATCTTGAGTTTTTAAAACTCACCTCACACCTCATCCGTCCTCACCATCAACACAGGAGCCCCCCATGGATGTGTCCTTAGCCCCTTGCTGTACTCACCACACACGTGACCAGACCTGACTCCACCAGCATCATTAAGTTTGCTGATGACTGTTGGACTTTATTCAGTGAGCTCACACATACAGTCCCATCATGTCTTCTCTGCATTAATTTATATACTTTTGCAGACATACATACACCCACACGGGGCTTCAACACCCACTCATTTATTTATTCCAATCAATCAACACAGATTGGAAAGGAGCAGGGAGAAGAAAACTAATTATACATATATAAAGAGTAAAGATTCCCTTTTCCTCCATACAATGTTTTTTACGAGCTACTTCGCTATTCCACATTCCCATATAATGCACTCAGCCTCTCTTTGCACATTTTCTTAAACTGAGAAATATTTGTTCAACTTTTCTCTTTCTTTGTCAGTGAGTTCCACCTCTTAACACTTACAGCAGCAGTACACGTTTGCTTTAAGTTGGTTCTTACAAATCTATGCTTAAAATTAGACCATCTTCTATTGTTTATATCCAACGAAACCAATGAAAACAATTTTTGTAATTTTGCTGATACTAATTTGTTCTTTGCTTAAAACATAAATAACAACGTATTTAATTCTGCTAATTCTTTGAGCTTCAATAATCCTGATATTTTCAACAACCTATTGGTGTGTTCCCTGTAATCTATGTTATGAAATATTCTTATTGTTCTTTTCTGTAATAAAAACAATGGTTTTATGGTATTCTTATATGTGTTACCCCAAATTTCAATACAATAACTAAAATATGGTAAAATAATAGAACAATACAAAATCATCCTTGCATTGTATCTGAATACTTTTTTGCTTTCCCTAAAACATAAATATTCTTAGACACCTTTTTTGCATATAAGCAATATGTGGTTTCCATGATTCACTCTGCACTGCACTCTGCCTTTGCATAAATTTACATTTGCATGCCTACATGTTATTCTCTCCTGTTCCTTACTCCCACCTAATCCCAATGATGAGCCATGTTAGTTCAATCCTTACATTTTGTAAGTATTATGTCCTTAATTTTTGTGTGTGCTCTCAGTAATCGATGAACATTTCAAACTTACGATAAACAGGTTTCATTGCAGCTGGACAGTGAATTCTCTGCACTGTCCAGAGTGATAGGGACCCTCTCTCTGGAAGCTGATGAATTTTCTGAAAAAACAAATCCATTCACATCAAATATAATAAATATATATAGGTGGTGGCAGAAACCTCATCCTTTCATGTTAAAATATAACCAAACCCTCCGTGGCCAGACACAGCCAGAGGTAAGTGAGAACAAAATGTTTCTTTGTGAGTGAGGTGAACTGACCTCAGGTAAACATGCCCGTGGCAAAGGTGTGACTGGTTACACACAGACAATAGGTTCTGGTGACAAACCTTTTCATAAGCTTTGCATAAAGAATGCATTAAGACTGAGCTCTTCCAGTAAGAGTAAGCCTTTTGTAAATGAAATACAGAAGTGCTTTAGAGAGGTAGTGTTAGTGGTTTCTACATTGACAAACACAGTCCAGAGCAGCATGATGATGGAGAGGATCCTGCTGGGTGTCTTGTATCTCTCAGGTCAGTGAATTCTTCCATAATGTCTGACGGTGTTGAGCCACCTCATGTTTGACAAAATTGGTGTTGTCCTTAGGGTGGCACATCTTCTCCACATGCCTTCTCCATCAGTACCACTATGTTAAAGAGCCTATGGGATGGACTGAAGCACAGACCCACTGCAGAAAGACATACACAGACCTGGCCACCATTGAAAACACAGAAGAAGTGAATCAGCTTAAAAACACGATGTCATCTTTTGGCTACGAGTCCATGGTCTGGATTGGCCTGTACAGTAAAATCGACTGGAGGTGGTCAGATGGCTACAAAGGGCCCGGTGCTGAATATAAGAATTGGCGTGGCAGTGAACCAGATTTTGTCCATAGCAATGAGTTCTGTGTGGTCTCTGGAGCCATTTATGACGCGTGGTGGGATGATGCTTGCTCGCTGAAATATCCAATCATCTGCAATAATGGTAAACACCAAGCAAAGCATTATTTCTCCTCTGATGGTGATTATTTTGAAGCTCAGCCAGCTCAAAAAATCTTCTCCCCAAACCGCAGGAACAAAGACAGATTTTAAATTTGTCATTGTGAGAAACAAAATGGATTGGTCTAGTGCTCAGAGGTACTGCAGGGAGAACTTCGAAGACCTGGCCACTGTGAGGAACAACGAGGAAAGCCTGAAGATCCAGAAAATGGTGGCCAGTGGATGGGCATGGATTGGTTTGTTCAGAGACCCTCATATTTACTGGTCTGATGAGAGTGGCTTCTCATTCCAAAACTGGTTTGTGGGTTCAAATCCACTTCACTCCTGGAGTCTTGCATGTGGTGTTGCAGATTATCAGGCTTCAGGAAAATGGAAGCTTCTTCCCTGTGAACGCAAATTACCATTTGTCTGCTATAGCGTTCCTCAAACCCCTGGTGAGTTGTTTACTGTGCTTCTGTGGAATTACATTGGAATAACTGATGTTAAAGGCCCAGTGTGGAGGATTTAGTGACATCTAGTGATGAGGATGCAGATTGCAACCAACTGTACATTCCTCACCTCAGCTGTCCCTCTCCAAGGGTTTCAATTCAATTCAATTCAATTCAATTCAATTCAATTCAATTCAATTCAATTCAATTCAATTCAATTCAATTCAATTCAATTCAATTCAATTCAGTTCAGTTCAGTTCAGTTCAGTTCAGTTCAATTCAATGTTCCCTTATTCATCCCACAAGGGGAAATTTAAATTTCACAGCAGCACCAATAACGTGGATAGAGTGGTAAAAGACAACAAGTGCATGCAAATTAAACAGAAGTATATGCAAAAGGGTGGGATAGAGAGAAAAACGTCATCCTTAAATAATTGTGAATAGTATTTACAGACTGTTATGTACCGGTAGTATTGCACAGATTATTGCACAGTGTAGGGTCAGTGTTTGGGTCTAGATTCAGTGTTTGGGTTGTCCATTCGGGGCTACACTAATGAAAACAGAATTATGAACATTATATTTCATTTCTGCCACTCCTCCACACTGGTCCTTTGAACTGTACTCAAACATACATTTACGCGCTTGAAGTAACTTCACAGCATGTTTTTCTTCTCCATGCACCAGTAATGAAGCAGGTAGTACAGCTGAGGATAAAGCCAGGGGACTCCCCTGTGGATCTGAATGACCCTGCTGTGAAAGCAGACATCCTGAAAAAGGCAAGTCTCCAAAATCAACCCTGAGACACAAACCCACTCACACATCCAGGACAGATGTACAGGAATTATTTCACGGTCCCGTGATCAAACTGCGGCCATGTCAGGATCACTCAATCATAAGACAGAAGTTTGTCTTAGCGACAAAAGAAAGTGTACAAACGTTTAAAAAAATGGCTGCCATCTGTGTTTCCCAGCTCCACGACAGACTGAGGATGAAAGGACTGAGGGGAGTGACCCTGCAGTGGAGGGAGCAGCCTGACGGGAAAGTCTTCCACAAGCTCTCAGAAGAAAAAAAGAGCGAGCTGTAAAAGTGAAATGGATATTGATTCTCTCTGCTAATACATGCAGCACTCTGTTATCACCAGACAGAATGTTAAACCAGGACCCTGAACTCATCTTTAGGCTGTCTGTTAGGGTCCTGTCTCTCCCTGTGTGTCTCCTCTCCTTTTTCCCTGTGTTTGTGTCTGTCTGTCTACCCCTGGATTGATGGCTGGGCAGCCCCTCACCTGCTGCTAGCTCCTCCTACTGCAACTCACCTGTTGCCACTCTCCCTGATTTGGGAGAGTATTTAAGACGTGGACTTCCTGCTCCTCGTCGCCGGATTGTTCCTCTTCTTCATGTCGAGTTTAATCAGAGAAAGTTTGTTTTGTAGTCCCTTTTCTCCAGCCATTTATTGTGCTGTGTTTTTTCTTTGTTTCAGTGCCTGTCTGCCGCTTCCACGCGTGCCTCGATCCATACCCGCTTCGTCGGTGCTCCCTCTGTTCATCCACTCCGTTTGAGTGCGCCTTTGGTTTATTTATTATTCCACTCGTTGAGCGTGTTTTCTGTTCTTCGTTTTGTTAATAAATTAGTCCCTGGTTTTACACAATTCCTGTCTCCTGGTTCTGCATCTCTGGGTCCTAATACTTGGCGGCTGCAAAGCCTTAACACTGTCACAGAAGAGTTTAGTCCCTCACCGTTGCCATTAGTGGGAAAGGTGTGTTGATGAAGTTTGGCTTTCCTCAAAATAAAACTTATATTTGAGATGTGGCTTTGAGTTTGTGAACTGGTCCAATTTGAATGTGAAAGAGCAGCTATATATAGAGCTGACATACAAATGCTGAGGCAGTTTGGAGCATCTGCATATATCAAACTGAACAGAGTGGGAGCTGCTGTTTCTCTCTGTTCTGTTTTAACATTTCAGTCTTTTCTTTTATATCTTCAGTGTTTCTGCATATCCAAACAGGGCACTCTCCTGGATAACGGAACGATCACACAGGTTCATTGTTTGGCCACCTGTTTGAAAGATTTCAACTTCATTTCTGACAACTTAATCATTGTCATTTCCACATGGCAGACAGGTCTGATGACTACAATACCCATCAGCCACTGGTGCTAGAGAAGAAGCCATAAAGATAAAGTCATATGTTGCTATAACAAGAAAGGTTTCTTATAAAAAATGGAATAATTTGGCATCTGGTAATAACAAGAAAATACGTCATTTTAACGTTATAATGAGAAAATTATTATTATTATTATTATCGTTGTTGTTGTTGTTGTTGTTGTTGTTATTATGTCACAGAAGGAAATAGTAAATAATTGCAATATATTACATGTGGATAAATGTTATTATGTGCTGCCATTTAACTCTATTCAACATAGAGGAAAATGTTTGGTTCAGACATCAAATAGACATTCTGCATTCATGTAAGAAGAACCTTTATTAAGTGAGGCAGTTACTGAGCAGAGGTCAAATCTAAAGAAGCAACCTTCAGTGACAACATTACAAGCAGAGCATTATGCAACATTATGAGCAAATACAGCTGATATGTGTAATGTTCACAACATATATGAACAAATAAGATTATGAGCCTCCACTACTGGCTCCAGCTGCGAGAAGAATGCTGCAATGAAATCCAACAGGAAAAGTACAGTACAGTGTGACAGAAGAAGGCTGTAAGATACATCATGAGTAGAGAAAATGTTTCCCCGCTTAGTTTCTGTGCCACACTGGTATGGAGGTTTGTCTGGGAGCAACACCGTCGCTACAGGGGATGAAGTAAGAGCTCGTCTCCAGGCACTCAGGAGTGAGCTTCAGGCACACGAAGCAGAACTCGATCTGACAGCGGGGACAGATGATGTTCTTACAGCCCGTTTTGTCGTGCTCCACCTTGTTTCCACAGGTGGGACAGGCTCGGATGGAGGGACAGGCGGGGACCCCCTGCACCTGAGGGAGGTCAGTCATCTTGCAGTTCTTGAGGAGCTCCAGGTCACGGTTGACGCAGCCGTCATTGTCGCAGCGGTCCGAGCGTGGAGCTTTACCTTTCCACGGCTTCAGACACTGCCAGCAGAACTCGTAAGCCTTCTTCTTGTCTGCTTCGCAGATTGTGCAGTGCACGTTGAGGTTGGTCAGGTCCTCTCTCTCCACGTAGGTTTTGCAACCAGGACACTGTTCAAAAGGATGTGAGAAACAGTAAAGGAGTAGCAACATTTGGGGAAATACATTTGGTGGCTTTACTGTTGATACGACTCTCAGATCTGTGTGTTAATATTTAACTGGAGCTAGCACCACTTTAGCTTAGCTTAGCATAAAGACAGAAAGCAAGGGGCAACAGTTAGCCTGGCTGTGTGCAAAAGTCACAAAATCTACCTGTCTACACCGAAGCTCACCAATGAACGTGTCTCATTTGTTGAATCCATCCAAAAACTCACAATGAAAAATTAAAACATTACGTGCATCATCTGCATGATTGCTAGATGTTGTAGGAACAAGTGATCTCTGCTGAACCAGTCTCTAACTGTTTGAAGGCAGCCACGACGCCGGCACACTCACTGTTTGGAATTCGCAGTATTCTGCGGCAGCCAGACGGGCGATGCTCTCTTCGAAGTACTGCATCTCTCCGGCGGTCAGCACTGCCAGCCTGCGCACCTCTTGATAAGACCACACTGCATTACAGTTGGTGCCGTCCCGAAAAGCCGGGCACTTAAACTTGTGCTGGCCCTTAAATCAAACAACAGATAATGTTACACTGACATTCAAAGATGCTGCAAACGTGACTCCTGACAACAGGCTGTTGTGCATCCCATAAGTTAAACCTGCCATACCTGATCTTTGGCCTCTTGGGAGAAGTAGAAACAAACTGAGGGCACAACATCGACATACCATCACCTTTTATAGGGCTAACACTAAGGGTTCCTTATTTACACAACCAGATGACATGAGCACTGGTTTGGAGTCTTGTTTCTGACCATGTGATGTATGTTCAGGCCAGTATTCACTCTTTTTCACCTCTGGTTTTGGCCTCTACCAACTCCAGAGGGAAATATCTGAGTCTTTAAGCTGCTAAATGCTCCTCTGTGTTCAGCAGTGTCACTAACTGTGCCTGCCTGCCGATGTGTGCTGATGGGTCGACTTTATTTAAGGAGGTTATGACTCTTATTCACTTTTATTTTTATGTGGCGACCTCTAGTGGCTGTAAGCAATTATGACAGTGATTATTCTCATTTTCATTGTCCTGTTTTCACCTCTTTATTAGCAAGAATGGGAAAAATAATCAACATTTTGCATGAAAATAATGGTGAAGCTCAGTGTGCCATTGCTTAGATGAAGGAAATCTGTATGGCAAAATCTGAAACTTTGAGACAAGAAGTAGAGCATCGTGCTCGTGGGTGAAAGAATACAGCGACAAACAACAACAGGAAAGTACCTGATCCAGCAGGCTGCGACACCAAGCGGTCAGAGACTCAGGGGTGACGGCGTGACCGCAGGACATCTCCGCCCGGAGACACAGGTCTCCTTCCTCCGGAGCTGAGGTGCGGAACAAGAGCAGACTTTGAACGCAGCATCACAGTAAAATGTACTGCAGTATAGTATGGGGACAACCACCAACCACATCCCATTGGAGAGAAATTATAAAACTAATGTCTCACATCTCCATCAGTCGTTACAGATCAACAAAGTAAAGCGGAATACATAAATCCTTTAAGTGACCGCATTAGGAAAACTAACGCATGCAGTAATAAAGCAATGACATGCGGTAATTACAAAGAACAAATACGGATTCGGGAGATCTCAATCCATGCTCAATGTCATCGCTTTTCAGCCCGTTTTTGCTGCTTACGAAATGCATCCAGATCATCCGGCCTGTTGACGAACTTGAGGGTCGTGTCTCTGGGATCGTATCTTTTCTCGTTCTGAGTCTGAGAAGTCATCGCGGTTCAGCTCCTCTGCTCACCGACGACTAACCTAACTTGTGCCTCCTTTCCTGACTCCAACAAACTTCGTACTTGTGCTGTCACTTTCACTTTCACCCTGGTAGTCTGTTACAAGAAGTCATGTGAATTCAGGATGGCAGGTGTGCATTCCCCTTGTGTAACACCCTTTTTAATTTATTTATTTATTTTTACTTTTACGCACATTAATGCAGAGGGCAGCTTAGATTTATGGCCTTATTTGTGGAGAAAAGGCCTTTGTTATAATATTTATGTCAATGCATTTTTTTTTTTTTTTAATTTGCAGACAAAAACTCCCAAAGTTTCGTTATTTGATCCATATTTGTTACTATTTTGATAATGTTAATAAATAGCCGTGATATGATTAAACCATGTCACAGTCTTATAATACAACCAGAATGTGGAACAGCTGGTAAACAAACGCTGCCCTGGTCAGATGCCAAACACTGGTGGAGTATCGGGTGATTTCCACCTGCCATTTCAGCGCACTGTGAAGCTGAATAAGGAAATGCATTCACACACTGGTTGTTTTTTTAGGGCACTACACGGATACGATGCACAGCTATTGTTGTGCATACAGACTACTGGACGAATTCCTCAGTGTCCAAAACGTGTAGATGGCCAGGCTTTTTTATGGCAGGACTGGGTGCAGTTTGAGTGCAGGCAGCAGAGACACAGAGCTCTGGAGGAGATGATGAGTTCAAATGTCACGTGCATATTGTAACATCTGCATGTCCGTCAAAACAACAGAGTGACAGAGAAAAAGTCATTTCCCGCTTTCAGATCTGTTTTTGATACTTGATGTAGCCCTACACAAGAGAAGAAGGATTAATACTGTTCAAAACAGCATTTAATATTACTTCGAAAGTGAAAGTATTCAGTGCCTCTCTTAGCGGGAAGCCCCTGCACATAAACTTTAAACACACCCTGACGCCACATTATTAACTCTCAGCGGAGCAAGCGACAGCAGCGCAGCGACTCGCGCACACGCAGAAACCAGCAGAAAAAATGGGCAAAATCTACCAGGTCACGGTGCATGGGCTGCGAGGGGAGAAGATGATGATCGACCTGTGCAACACAGAAGAGCAGATGAGGAGCATGACGGTGCTGCAGCTGAAAGAAAAGATAGAGCAGAGGCTTCCTGTGAGCGCGGGTAAGAGCCAAACTGCAGCCACCTGATGCTTACATGTTGCTGTGGTGAATATCACTGTGCTTCTACATTAGAGCTGCATTTTAATGGGACTGTTTTAAGTTAAGTCCAGTGTGTGGGATTTAGTGGCATCTAGTGGTGCAGATGGTAACCAACCGAAACTCGTGGTGGGCTTCAGGTAATGTAAAAACGTGGAAGTTGGTCTTCAGAGCCATGTTTGGCATGTCCATTGTGGCTTCCTAAGGCAACAAAAACTCAGCAATGCTTATTTTCACTTGATTCTACACTACTAAAAACATAATTCTAAATATTATATTCCATTTCTGCCATCAGATGCCCCAAAATCCCACACACTGGTCCTCTAAGATTTAATTCCTGGTAGATTTTGGCGACACCTGTGGTTACTGGTGGTAACAGCAAGTGTGGTTCCAGTATTCTGGGGGCAGCAAAATAAATTCTGTCTTATTCATGTAGAAGTCAGGCAATAATTTTCAAAGTTTCTGATATTATTGTCCGTCCTTCTGTCAGCCGCTGTGACCTGATGTTATGCTGCACACGGCGTGAGTCTGTGGACAGCAGGGCAGAGTGAAACTGAAAGGAATTTGTGTTCTTACTGAGACGCTGAAAATGACCTTTGTCTTCTTTTATAGAGGCATTTTTTACAACGATAGCAGTCATCGCTAATCTCACTGAAAAAGTACACAAGTGTATTCTCAGTCTGAGGGTGTAGTTCCTCGGCCAACTTGAACTTGACTTTTAAAGGAAACTTCGATTTTAAGGGATCTGCATTCTGTGACTGGGATTCTGATCATTTCTGCCTTTCTATGTGTGTGTTTATTGTGTGTGTGTGTGTGTGTGTAGGAGGGGAGGTTCTGCGGTTGATCTTCACAGACAAGATGCTGGACGGAGACTCCACCCTGCTGTCATCGTATGGGATCCAGCACTTGTCTGTCATCCAAATGGTGGTGAAAGTTCCTGGAGGACTGAGCGTCTGATGGAGATGAACTCTTCCTGCTGCTGCTGCTGCTGCCACCACTGCCATTTTATATAATAGCTCATGATGACGTTGTTTATAAATCTTAAGCTTTTACTTTCTGGACTGTTTTGTTGCAGTAAGCATGTAATATTGCCATTTTATCTGTAAAGATGTCTAAAAAATCCGTTGTTGTAAAAATAAATTTCTGTCTAATGCTTCATCCTTTATTCAGTGTGCAGATATTTGGAGTCCTACACCAAACCATACACTGAAACCACATCAACAAGGTATCAAATACAAGCAGAAAGTCTCAGGGATGTTTTCTGACAAATAATCTGTATCGTGTGTGTGACATCAGGTCGTCTGGGTAATGAACAGGGTCCACCGTGTGTCCCTGCATGGGTTCTAGAGGTCAACAAAATAAAATAAGGAACAGGAAGTGCATAAAATCAGTCCTTCAAAGTGTCTGATTAGTTTCATTATGAATCATATTAAGTTGAATAATAATAATAATAACAACAGTGATAGGCCGTAAACCTCTCCTGAAGTTATGGATATGGAATCAGAAATAAGAAATGTGCCATTTCTCACCCTAAAAGATAATTTTGTTGTCATTCATGTCCTCCTGTAAAGCTGCATCAAATATGTCGTAGTTTGTCTTATACCAGTGTCCTTTCATTAGCTGAACTCCAACAGAGAAAAAGCTTTTAGGAGCTTGGCTTTTTGTTTTACAGCTACTTATGCAACAACTTTAAATTCCCCTCTGAGCTCTGAAAGCCTCTATTAATAATAAACTATTTCCGATACACCCTGAATGCAGCACCGCTGGTGGTGTGGTGAAATGAAGCGAAAGAGAAAGTGTGCTGATGGTTACACTGTGCAGGGGACAGAGACGCCGTTCATGTACCTCGACCATAACCTGCTGTCAGCGATCTGCGGGAATGCCTCGAAAGTCTTCAGTTAAGTACGGCTTGTCCAACCAGGGAGCAACATGTTACCTGAACAGTGTGCTGCAGGTGTTGTTCATGACCGAGGACTTCCGAGCAGCTGTGGAAAGGTTTGCCGCAAACTCCACCTTCATGCAATGCATTTCAAATTTTGTGCAAGCTGTTGTGCACCTCTGTATTTGTCATGACCACCATGTCTTTGGTTCAGGGACAAGGCTGACACGGACTGCATTGATCGTCATCTTGCAACCTTGTTTGGCGTTTTAAAAGAACGAACAGCAGACACGCGTGGAATCACAGGGACGCTCGGCATCAACAGCGGTACAGCACACAGGACAACACAGCCTCTGAGTGAGCTACCTGTGGACCAAACCCACTTTTACATACATTAAGGCTGCACGGGGCAGTATCTTAAAGTAGCATCAGGACGTGCATCCTGTGCGCTGTTGCTCATATAAGCCCCGCAGATAGACAGATGCACAGGGAATATCTGACAAACCCTCCTGTAATGCAGTTTTTACCATAAAGGATAAGCTGATCAAAGGTAATGTTCATCATTTTAGCCCTTATCTTGTTGAAGAAACGCATGTTGATTTCTGCTCTGTCCCCTCAGTGTATGAACAGCAAGATGCTGCTGAGTACTTCGAGAGGATTTTAAGTTTGGCCAGTCCTGAGGCATCGCAGGTAAAGACACCATCAGCACCGGAGGGGATCTATTCAATGAAAGCGCTTCTTCTCCAGGCTCCGTGTGTTTGTACTTTCAGATCTTTCGCGGGCTGCTGACACACAGGACCACATGTTGTACTTGTCGTGCAGAGAACGAGACCGATGGGGCATTTTGGCATCTTCCTCTGGCGTTGGTGGATTCCTGCAGTGAACACTACAGCGTGGTAATGATCTAACAACCTGCAATCTTTCAAATGCATGGTCACATATCTCATCAGTTGAGTCAAACACCATCAACAGCAACACTTGTCATCCAAAATTCTCATATAGGCCCCCATTAGCTTCCACTAAATACACCTGCCACATGGTTGAACGCACTTTGTCTAAGTTGCTTTGGCTCGTCAGCTAAATGAATGAAATGTAATGAATAACTGCAAACTGTCCCTTCCAGTTGTGTTCATTATTCTATTTGTTGCTTGTCTGGCTTTTGTTTTCTTAGGTGGATGGTGTTGAGGAGTATTTCAGAGCTTCAGATTTCAGTGGAGAAAACCAGATGTACTGTGAACAGTGTGATGCCAAATCTGACGCTACTGTTGTGAGTGATAACAGAACATGAACTGATTCGCCTGCGTTGACTTTTGTTTTGAAGACTTGATGGTGACGTAAGTGCATAATAACGTCGTGATAATGTAAAACATGTTGTGGATCTGTGTTTTTAATTCAGGAATGTGTAATGAAGCGCCATCCAGAGGTTTTGATGCTGCTGTTGAAGAGGTTTGACTTTGACTACCGTTACATGACATATGTCAAAATCAACCACACTGTTAATGTCCCCAGCACCCTGCAGATACCCGAGGTATAAATGCAGTCTATTTTAGCCTTTTATCAGAGCACATTTCTGTTTCATTCCTGATCCTAATGTCATTTGTTTCCCATCGGTGACCAGAATCAGACATATGAACTGTACGCAGTTGTGGATCATTTTGGAGATCTTAGAAGCGGACATTACACTGCGGCAGTCAAGGACGAGGAGAGATGGTATAACTTCAACGATCACAGGGTCACACTGGTAAGACTGAGCGCTTTGCCTCCGGTGTGGCCGACAGTTACATGTTCAGGATGCTCAAAACTGATTCCTCATATGGTGCGATTATTTTTCTCAACAGCTTGATGACTACTCGGTGGACAACTTTCAAAGGTAAGCTTTAGTTCTTCTTCTTGTGGTCACTTGCATTTTTATGTGACTAAACAGTCACATAAGCATGTTGCGTTGTAGCCACAATGGAGATTGTTTCTTTTGCCCCACCAACCCCACTGATGGCTCAATATATATATAATGCACAGGCAAGAACTCACCTACATACAGTATACAAGTATATGCATGTAGATGTGCATGCACCAAAGCACCCTTCTATGTATTTACAGCGTCTGCAGAAAAACAAACTCCCACTGTATTAAACACATTTTTGCTGTATTTTACTGATATTATGTTCATTTCACTTTTCTCTCACTAGGTCCGAGAGTGCTTATCTTCTTTTTTACAGGAAAATAAATGGTAAGAGGGCCAACATTTTGATTATGCCTCCTGATGTGCAGTGTTTCCTTTGTGGTAATTTGGCTGATTTTTTTTTTTCATATTGTACCTACTTTCCAGTTTCTGCTGCACATGTGTGTGCTCAAGACATCAGGGAGGTGTCTACTCCTGGAGGTGTCCCACCTGCTTTCATTAATATCAATGACCAGTGTGAAGGTGATGTAAAGATGAGAGAGGAGGCTGAGGGGGCAACAGAAGCGGGTGATGTAGCTGCAGTGGCAGTTTCTGCCGACAGACGTAAAGTAACATTGATTGAAGACAGCGTTGGGTCTAGAGGAGTGTGGCTACCACCTGACCCCTGCTACAGTGTAGAGGATCAGGGATCTTATGCCGGGCAGAGCATACTATACAATCATCAGGAGGAAAAGGAAGGCTTGCATTATCATCAAGGTGCTGAAAGACAGAGAGATGAGGGGGAAATAATAACAGAATCTGTGGGAGGACATGCAGAGGTTGGTGATGCTGCTCAGAGGAGGGAAAACCTATCTAGAGACAGTCAGTTTGCAGAGAGTTTCAAGGATCAGGACAGACAGAGGAGACCACAGGAGGGTCTGGAGGGTGATGACAACACATCACATAACAGGCATGAACAGGAAGTCAGCAACATGCATGAGAGACAGGAATATCCTCAACATGCTTGTGTGGACACGCAGACGATTCAGGAAATGAAGTTAATGGATGTAAGTAGAGACAAGGATGAAAAGATGGAAGATGATGACCAGTCGGACGCAGAGCATCAGGACAATGACGGATTGGATGTTAGACAGGACATAAATAAAGATCTGGGGGGTACACAGAAAACTGGACAACATTATGGCCTCAATCCTATTCGTGTGGACAAACACGGAGATGATGAAAGGATGGAAATAGATGTTAATGTAGACAAGGTAGGAAAAACTGGAGCAGATGAAAGGAGGATGACACCAGAAAGTAGAAAGCTCTTGACAAAATACAATCTCTGCTATTCTCCGATTCAAACCTATGAAGGAGCTGGTCAGCAGAGAGCGGAGAGGAGGGGAGTTCAGGGAGCCAAGGATCAAAAGAGAGGAGATGAGGAGCATTCACAAAGGAGAGAAACACCAGAGAGACGTCAGCACTTTGTTCAGGATGTGGACGATCAGAACGGAGGAGGGTTAGATGATATCAGACAGAACAGATCGGAGCTTACAAGAGAGCAGCAGGACAGTAAAAGAGATGAACGCATTCAAATCCGAGCAGACTCTTCTCCAAGACGAGCGGGATCTGCAGGAAGTGCGAGACTGACAGAGAATCAGGGAGTTGGTTGTGTTGAAAAGGCCAGACAGGTGGATTCTCAAGCAAAAGCAGGATGTGGTTCAAGGGCGTCAAAAGTGTGTTGTGGAAAGATAATTGAGGAGGAATCTAAGGATACCCCGAGTGGCATGGTTACAAGACGTGAGACAAGGTACTTAAGAATAGAAACTGCAGGAATCTCACAAGACGGCACAAAGAGTTTGATAGAAAAGGGTGAAGGAAATGTTGAAACAAAATCCGATCCAAAAGCCCCGGCCAAGGTGACCTTGTCAAAGGGTTTTAACAGTTTATGCCTGAATGAGCCATCTCTGCAAGAGACACAGGAGCTCAGAACCGAAGGAGTCGTCGGAAATCCGCGAGAGGAGAATGAGACCATTTATTCAAAGGCCAGAAAAGGGCGAAAAGTGTCTGATGCACAAATAGAAGCTGCTGGAATAAAACATGCAATGAAAAAAAGAGGCGATCATGAGAAGAAAAGAAGATGGCCCCATCTGTCCTCCCCTCTGAAGCCAAGCTGGAAAGAAAAAAACAAGAAGAAGAAAAACACCAGGTGTTTTTCTTTCTTTCGAACAAGCCAGAAAAATGCAGATCAGACTTCAGAGTCCAACTGAAATCCAGGCTTTGCTCAGGCTAGGATGAATTGTTGTTTTGACTGCATGTATTGTATCTTTAATTGATTGACAGTTTATACAGCTGAAGAGATTTACACACCTATTGCATATTATTGTCAATATTTTTTGTTAATACCATTTTTAATTGTTAAATATATAAATAGATGACAGTGAATGAGCATCTAATATGATTTCAAACAAACGATTGTGTGAGAAAATAAACTATTAACTTTGAATAGACGTCTCGATTTTTTTTTTGATGTTTTCTTATTTTACTGTAAATTACTATTTTGAATGAATTATGCACTCTACACTTTTAAGCTATTACTGCGGCGCCCTCTGGCTGATGTTTGAGATGCTTCAGCTTTTATGGTACTTACTTTGAACCACACTGTTGTGTTATTGTCATTTTGTGTCATTCGCATGGTTCTGATAATGATTTAAAAAAGACATGAAATAATGACAAAATAAATGTTGAAAAATGCTTCAACGCACTGTCTTTGTGAAAAGTCATATGTCATAATCACTAAAATTGCAGCCTTTGGGGGCAGATTTGGTATTGACCTCCTCCACCTTACCGTTTGTCTTCCTCCCCCTCACTGTCAGCTAAAGCTCGGTCAGTCTGATTTTCACTTTTATTTCTTCTTGTTCGACTGGTTCAACCTCAGCTGAGATCATACCTGAAAACACTTTGTACCAGGACATTCATCTTTGAGATATAAACACATCTGCCTCTAACAGACACACCACCCTTCCCTAAATGAATGTGAGTCACTGTTAAATAACACTGAGGTTTGACTTTCGCTTTCAGTGCCACACATTTACAGGAATACATGTGACATCTGAACAGTCAGGTGTGGTTTTCCATATAATTTATAAATCATTTAACTGCATTTTAATGCTGCTGAGGTTTTAAACTCTATTTTGAGATGATGTGCAGTGATTGTTCCATATTGATTATGTGCAACCATCTTATTTAATTAAAAAAAAGAGGTGCGTGTGGAAAGAAATGGCGACAGTAGAGTCATACTGCCTCACTGAGGCAAAACTGAAAAGCAAAGAAGGAGAACAAAACCACTTGGTGTTTTTCAATTTTAAGAAGACCAGAAAATAAAAATGTAGCCCAGATTTCAGAGTTGGAATGAGATCTATGTGATTGATAAGCCTATTTTTTAAGCTTTTTGCTGTCTTTTGCAGTTTCTTTAAATTAAAAATTATGATTTTTCAGACTTAACAAGTAGCCTGCCTTCAACTTGTTTTAAAGTACAGTTCTCGAGTAAATGTACGTATTTCACTGCTGGTGTAGAGTATTTAGTGTGTCTAGAAGTTGCTTTTTATTTGAACAGAGTGACACTACACACTTGCCATAGTAAAGAAAAAACTGACGCTCAACAATGGTCAAGCTTGTTGTGAACGGCCATGAAGATTGACTCCTCGCACTTTCCGTAGAAGCCTTTTTCCAACATGGCTGCTATCAGGAGCGGGGTGACTCCGAGTTGCCTGGTGAGGTGTTTCCTGAGACAAACTGGAAAACCGAAACGAGGCAGCCATCCCCTCTCAGACGTTTGGAACCACGTAGGTCTTCTTTACAATTTCACACTTCATTTTTAAACCCTGCTTCTGAAACAAAGACGCAAGCAGCGACTTTCTCCGGCTAGCCGGCTAGCACCCTCAGTGCTCTTTTATGAGTGCATGCCTTCTGTTTGACTTTGACAGTAACAGCCTCTCCAGTGAACAGAGTCCTCCAAAGTTTAATATAACTGTCAAATCACCAGGTTTTTAAGCAACAACACGACCCTTGTAGCTAGAAGCAGTGAATTACGTGCTTAATAGCGACAGCATTTTCGCATTATTTTGGCATTATTTAACTAAGTGTGCGTACACCTGTGCGGCTCCACGGGCTAGCAGGGCTCTGTTAGCAGCTGCTAGCTTTGCACCGGCTAACGTAACCACAATATTTCTCCTGAAGTAAAGTTACTGGGGCTGATGCTCTGCCATTAGCTTAGCTGTGGCGTAAGGGTCAAAAGCTAAACTTGCTAACTTGTCGTTTAGTAAAACCTAGATGTTGTTTCCTGTAGAAATGATCCAGCTAAATGCCACTAGAGGTCACTGGGTTTCAGGCTAAACTTAAAACTCCTGCACACCTGGTTTATCTGAGGTGCAGGTCTCAATGTGCAGTTAAGTGGCACAGCTCAGATCATTTGATCATCTGCTAAAAGTTCACATCAGATCATATTATGTTGTTGTGAAGGAAGCACTGTCATATATATATTACCAATGTAATATATTGTAATAAGAGTCACATTTGCCTTGATGCTGAAACCTAAAGTTCAGTAAGTGTGGTAGTGTTGTCAGTAATGTAGGCAGGTGAAGTGGTGTACATCAAGTAATCATAGATCATTTGTGTTAAAAGTAGAAAATCAGAGTCCTCATATTTGATAAAGATCTAACCAAACCTGACTCTTTGCCTCTTGTTTACAAACAGCGCCTGCTCCAGAGGTCACATCTGCACACAGCGTTTGAGTGTCACAGTCCTGCCAGCAGGACTCTGCTGGGCCGCAGACAGCATGGGAAGTTCCTGTGGGTGAACGCCGTGGCGGTCAGACACAACAGCTCACAGGTGAGTCGGCGCGCAGGTGATCAGTCGGACGGCAAAGCAGCATCACTGAACAACTGTGGTCATCCTCGTCAGAGCTCAAGAGGGAAGAGTGAGAGCATTGTGTTTGGGCTCAGTGTGCAGAAAAGTACATTAAGACACCAGAAATCACAAATAGAAATGTTATGCTAATGCTGTAGGGTATATTTCAGACTGACAGCAGTTCTGGCCGATTTCCACCTGCTCTTGCATGTTTCAATTCATGTAGAAATTTCACTATTATCTTGTAAGTTGTTGTAATTTAAAGGTCAATCAGGAATTGATCAGACATTTCATAAATCTATGAAAGTGGACTGAATTGTTGTGGCCACAATGTGAGATCTCACAATGCACCAAATCTTTGCTAAAATATCAAAGTGAAGCCGAAGCGCTTGTTGATATTGATAAAAGTATTGATATTTCCAGATCCCACCTGAAGATGGAGGCCTTTCAGCTCCAGTGGTGGAAGCCTCTGGCCTTCCGGTCTCTCTGCCTGCTGACTCCACCCCCATCATCACACAACCAATCACTGACCAGGTAGCAGACACTACATCTGACAGTAGATTGTCCATCTGAGACCTCTCATGACCTTCTTCCTGGAATGATGCGATTCCATTTCCATTGATATTTTCAGATCCCAGAAACTGTTTCCATGGCGGCACCAGTAGCGAACAGCTCTGCTGACCCCACCCCTGTTTTAACGCAGCCGGTCATTGAGCAGGTGGCTGACACTGCACCAACTGCAGTGGAGGTCCTGCAGGCTGTGGCCACAGAACCCAGTTTAGCAGAGCTGGGATTGGCCCACCATACGCCGGTGGGGCTTGTCCAGAACTTGTTAGAGTTCATACACGTGGATCTTGGTTTGCCCTGGTGGGGGGCCATCGTCGTAGGTAAGCAGAGATAAAAATAATACATCATCATGTCAACACGCATGCCTTCACAGCAGCTTATATCAGTATCTGAGGGTGATGTTTTCTTGAGTCTTCAAACAATGCCGACTGTGTTCCCTCCTCTTCCTCTTTCTGTAAACCCTCGCCCTCCTGTAGGAACGGTGTTGGCTCGTTTGGCCGTGTTTCCGGTCATAGTGAAGGGCCAGAGGGAGGCAGCCAAGCTGAACAATGTCCTGCCTGAGATGACTAAACTCACTAACAGGATGAATGAGGCCAAACAGAGTGGAAACAAATTTGATTGTAAAAACCTTCTCTTCTTTTTTTCATTGCATCTGTCTGTTCGGTCACAGTGTTAGATTATGTCGTGCCTCATCAGCTGGTCATGAGCTGTTGTTTGCATGTTACAGTCGCCAAAGCCTACTCTGACCTGACCTTGTTCCAGAAGAAGCATGATGTAAATCCTCTGCGTGGATTCCTAGTTCCTCTGGTGCAGGTCAGTTTATCCGTTTATATGTATCGTACTGGTCAATGACGCCGTCACGTTATGTGCTCTGACCTAATCATCACTGAGTAACTTAAACATGTTTTACCAGTATCAGTAAACTTAATACAACATGGTTGCCTTTTATCATTTTCCTGTTTTCAGCTGAAAAAAGATATATTATTGCCGAAGTGTGTTCTAAGTTTTATAAGCTTGTTTTTCACACTTTATGTTACTTACCTCTCGGTTCCCGCAGACACCAGTCTTCATATCGTTCTTCATCGCACTGAGGAAGATGGCCTATCTGCCGGTGCCCAGTTTGCAGACAGGAGGCGCTCTCTGGTTTCTAGACCTGACGACATCGGATCCTTTTTACATCCTGCCTTTGGTCGTCACCGGAACCATGTTCTTCATCCTGGAGGTCAGAGCGTTATAGTAACTGTAAAGTAATACCAGCGCTGTTAACCAATCAGCATGTGATAGGAGGTGTTATGATCATGTTAGTGGCTTTCCTTTCTAAAAATCTTCTCTTTCAGCTGGGTGCAGAGTCTGGAATCGACAACCCCAACCTGCGAGCCATGAAGACAGTGTTCAGGATCATGCCCTTTGTCATCCTCCCCCTCACCATCAACTTCCCCACGGTCAGTCTGTCCTTCCTTTATTAGTTTTTGATTTATGGGTTTAACCTCCCATCACGTCATACTGAACAGGTGCCAGGAAATCCATCTTCAGCATCATAAACCTGCTGCAGCTGCAGGTTTTGCTTGTTCAGTCTCTAAAATCCTTTTCTTATCAAACAAACCTCAGGCGGTGTTTACCTACTGGCTGACCTCCAACTGCTTCTCCTTGGGTCAAGTCGCCCTGCTCAAACACCCCTTGATCAGAAAACGGTTGAGGATCCCGGAGAGGATCCAACATCCGTCCTCCGCCCTTCCACAGAGTGACGGCTTCATAGAAAGCGTGAAGAAGGGTCAGTGTTGAAGCGTACATCCAGTAGATCAGGACTTAAGGACATTTGCTGGGTTGGTTTTTAGCAGCATCCTCAAACTCTGGAGACTCAACTGCAACACTGATCGTTTCTGTCTTTGTCCACCTCAGGCTGGAAGAACGCTCAACTGGCCCAGCAGCTGCAAGAGAGGGAAAGAAGAATCAAAAATCACCTGGACCTCGCATCTAAAGGTCAGTCTCAGCAGGACTTCATCAGTATGGCTTTGTTTCAGCTGTGTGCCACAGAGAACTGGCTGGCTGCAATTGTTTCTAAATGATGATAATAAATGGAACCTGAACAGGTGGAAAAAACATGTTGGTATATGGGATTATGCAAACTATGTATTTAAAAGTACTCAGCAACTCCATGACTTAAGAAAAATGAAAAAAGTCTCTAATCTGTAGCTCTTATAAACTAATGTGCTGCTTATACAAAACGAAGGCCATTAAGAATCACTGACTGATGTCTTAAACACAACGTTTTAATAATGAGCGCTGTCTGCAATGAATTAGCACAGTGTCCTTTTGTGAGGTAAAATGGAGACCCCTTGTGGCCAGAGCCAGGTATTGCAATAAGGATGCCTGGAAAAATAGAGTGAGAGTGAAAAGAGTGAAAAAAATTCTTTATTTTCAAATCTTCCATGAAGTTATTATCTTTGGATTCTGGACGGTCGGATCAGACAAAATAAGATCTTTGAAGATTGTTCAAGAAATAAATTGGTCGATCAGTCGATAAGAAAAATAATTAGTTGTTAGCTGTTTTGGGGGCTGCTTTTCTATGTTTATGTTTATCTGCAAATAGACATTCAGTGCATTTCAACTATCAGATAAGACTGAAGAGTTTCTAATTCCCCATCTTTTGTGTGCCATGTAGAGCCCTCTCACCCTGTTAGCTTTGCTTCTGAAAGATACAGTACCGACTCATCCTGACAGCTAGATGGCGCCATTAGCACAATCGTCTGTGCCGTCACAGCTTTGACACAGAGTCCTGGAACTGTGAAGGTGTTTTTAGTTTATGGTTTAGTGCTAAATTTGCGTCATCGCTTTGTTCCTCTCTGCAGGTCCACTGAGGCAGACTTTTAACCACAATCCCCTCAAGCAGACCCCACCCAGCGCTGCAGCATCAGCTAAAAAGACTGCAAAGGAGAGGCCATGGAAGGACACAATTGGATAAATCAGATTGGCTGATAGGCTGAAGATTTAATCATTTATGTACATATTTATGGATGAACGCGAGGGCAGGGTACGAGAGGGTCGTTATTATGTATTATTCTAATTAAAATGTGAAATCTGCCTCAAAAACAACCACTTTGGTGTGTTTAGTGTTATTTTAGAGTACACAACACATGAATCCGCTTCCCCAGAAACATCCCTAGAGAAGAATAAAAGAAATACATCCATTTGTTGTCAACAAGTAATTTTATTATAAATACGTGTTTGCAGCTCAACTGTTTCAAACTCTTTTACTAAGATACTGCAGAGTTAATTTGTGTAAAAATAGCCCTTCACTTTACTCGCAACTGACAGTATAAAACTTTTAACCATTTACTCCACATTAGTGAATGTGGAAACACATTCTCATCTCCTTTACTGCTTGATTTCATGTGTGCAAATAATAATACCAAGGTTTCTATGGTCAGCAGTGCTTTTACTTACAAAGATCTCCTGTCCACAGTACAATCAAAAAGGTATTATATGCATGTGATTTCATGCAAAATACTTGTTTTGCCATATCAAATAATTCTCTACTAATACGGGCAGTTCTGTAATAGAAACAGGTGTTCTTCAGGAGTCCATTAAAATGAAATCTTGCCAACAAGCACCCGGGCGGCATCATTCACGCATTCATTAACATTATCACCGGGTGATGATTGACAGTTCAGAGAGCCGGGGGTCCAGCTCAAGCCCAAATGTTTCATCCACCGAGGCCTTGTGGGGGCTCCGTCCGGCCAGGATGAGTTCAGGTTCTACATTTGTGCGTCGTCAGCGTCCGTCAGGGCGTTAAAGGCGAACGTCTACTCTCCCTTGTTATCCATTTCAGTCAGGACAGAGAAGCACACCTTCTGAATCAGCACGCCGGATTTGGCTGAAAGAGGTGGAGACGGGAGAAAAGGTATTATGAGCCTGAATCCATCTGCAGTGATTAATTGATTAATGGATCCTTTTAAAGCACAGGTTTGGGAACCAGATCCAGGCTGTAAGACAACACTATAAGCTCCCAAACATGAACCAATGAGGGAATCCTGTGGCTCTCTTACCGATGATGCTCCGTATCCACAGTGGCCTCTTGTGGGCCGGGGTGTAGCAGCAGAGGAAGTAAACGGGCACTCCTGACAGGGCGATGCCGATGCCGATCAGGGAGTTGATGGTGTCGCTGTAGAGCGGCACCACCACCAGGAAGACGGTGAGGAGACAGAAAACGATGGGGTAGAAGAGGCTGAGCTAAGGGAGGAAGAGAGACGAGAGGTGAGATGATTAAAGGGAAGAGGGGATCTGAGGAGTATTTTTGAGCATTAGAACTCCATGCTCACAATCTGCTGCTGTAAAAGTTACCTTCAGTGGTCTCTTCCTGTCTGGCTGCTTCCAGCGTAGATACATTTGCCCCAGAATGGACAGACCAACAAAGAACCAGTAGCTGAAGCTGTAGTAGTTGATCAGCCTGAAGACGTCTTCTACACACAGGTATATGAGAGCCATGATGCCCTGCAGAGACACCCAACAAGTACCATGAGTCAGACTGCGGAATGAATGGAGGGTTCTCCTAAAGATGCATCACATAGATGAAGCCATTAGACAACAGGAGACAAAAGATGATGAGGGTTGACTGACGTTGAAGAGCAGGGCGGGGACGGGAGTGTAGCGGTGGACATGGATCATGCACAGGTAGTCGGGCAGGTGGCCCTCTCTGGAGCCCACGAAGAACAGCCTTTTCAAGACACAGAAATATGCAACAGAGCGGTGATGAGTGATGCCGATGGACGCGAGTGGCAACGAGTCAGCGGGTGCTCGTAACGCAGGGATGAAGTGACATAAAAAAAAATACTGAGGTGCGATCTCTCACCTGGAAGACGCCAGGATGGAGGCGTTGAGTCCTCCGAAGCAGGAGAGAGCCACCGCCAAGGGGATCGTCCAGTTCATTACACCAAATACTTGGTCGGCAAATGTCTGGAAAGAGAAGATTTAATGGTTGAGGCGCTGCACTTGACGAATCCATCCATCCATTTTCTATGCCGCTTTTCCCTTTCGGGGTTGCGGGGGGGCTGGAGCCTATCTCGGCTGTCAACGGGCGAGAGGCAGGGTACACCCTGGACCGGTCGCCAGCTGATCGCAGGGCACATACACACACCATTCACACTCACACTCACACCTAGGGGCAATTTAGAGTCATCAATTAACCTAATGAGCATGTTTTTGGTCTGTGGGAGGAAGCCGGAGTGCCCGGAGAGAACCCACGCATGCGCGGGAAGAACATGCAAACTTCACACAGAAAGGCCCGAGCTGGGAATCGAACCTGCGACCTTCTTGCTGTGAGGCACGCGCACTACCTGCTGCGGCACCGTGCAGCCCATCACTTGACGAATATGAAGCTGAAATCAGGTGATTTATTGAGGATCACTTACCACAGCCACAGCATCACTGTCTAAGATGGCGTTGATGGGGAGGATGGTGTAGTAGGCCACGTTGGTCAGGATGTAGATCACCGTCACTATGGGCATGGAAATGGCGATGGCCAGCGGCAGATTCCTGTAGTTCACACAAACGAACAGCGGGGGGAGGCAGAAGAGGTGAGATAAGGAGCGTGCGAGGAGCCTCTGGGTCAAGAGCACATGGACCTCGTGGGTGAGGGGAGGATGGGGATTGTGATGAGGTGGGGCTGTTTGTCACTTAATCTGCCTGGGAACTCTGGGAGAGGCTTGTGATCCAATCACATGCAGTCTTCAGTGGTGGAATGTAACTAAGTACATCTACTCAGGAACAGTACTTTGAGTACTTTTACTCCACAACATGTGGCGTTTTTCTGACTTTTTAGAGGTGTGTGTGTTCCTACATGTCAGCTATGCTCCAAACACATAATGACTTTATGGAGTATGATGCACTGCTGCAGATGAGCAGCATATAAATCAGTTCAAATAAACCCAGCTTTAATCATCTACAGCAACTAAATGCAACATACACATGAATGCAGCACTAATCAACGGAAAAAACACTGACAGGGAACATTTTACTGCACAAGAGTACTTTGACTTGTGATACTTTAAGTATATTTTGCTTATGGTACCTACAAAGTTTGACTTGAGCATGCAGTGTGTTATTAATACTTTTACTTGAGAACATCTTCCACCACCGGTAGTCGTGCTTCGTTTGATCATCGTGTCTCCCTGTGAATCACAGGAAGTCTTGAATTTACACCCACACGTACTCTCTATGTAGTTTGTCTGTCGCTTTTTCTGTCTGTACTGTTTACTACTCAGTGGTTTCCTCTTGACAGACAGTTCAGGAAGTCAGCGCCATGAGTGTTGATCAAATCATGCCAGAAGTGGGACAACCTGTATCCTGCAACCTTACATACATACCAGACAAAGATAGGACAGTGTTTGGAGCTCCAATATTTAAGTGTTTAACTTTGAATAGAATACATAACACGAGCACAAAGACGAATGTACGAGCCAGCACGTGTGATAAACCAGCATGAGGTAATTCTCAGTTACAGTGAGCTTGACCGAACAATGAGTTTCCCTCGGAAACTTTGCTTTTGACTCATCTATGTGTCGGCAGGGGATGCACATGATGGGGCGAGATCTGATTTAAGATACTGCTTCTCTGGTACGAATAATTTCCGGGGCTCTGACCTGCAACGGTACCGTAGTGCAAGAATGTGAAGGGACAGGTTTGCATCTCAAGCTCGACTGAGGGAAACCTATGAGTTGACCGAAGCAGCTTTGCTTGTTGTAGTCGTTCCTGCTGTTCATTCTGGCCATTAATGTGCTTCCTAATGTGCTTTCAGTGTGAGTGATGAAGGGGCAAGACTGTAACTTTGGATGATCCTCACTGGATTTGTACAAATTTTGGAAACATTCCTGAAGCCTCACAGTTCAGCCCCTGCCTTTTAGAAATGTCTCTTAACAAGCACTTTCATCTTCATCATGTTGCGCGCTGGAACAATAACAGAGAGACTCGACTTGATCTCCTCACCTCTCTGGGTTCTTGATCTCCTCTGTGACAAAGTTGAGGGTGTCCCATCCAGAGTAGGAGAACAGAGCCGAGTACAGAGCCAGAGCAATGTGTCCTGGATCCCGAGAGGAGCCGTCGAACAGGCCGTCAAAGTTCTGTGTGTGACCTGGAAAACACCCACATGATTAGTATTTCTACCCTAAGCTCATCATTTAAAGCATCTAAGTGTTGGCTTTGGTAATTCTGGAGGGTTTAAGATGAAAGGAAGGAGTTAGCAATGTCTTTCGCACCTTGTCCGATCTTCACCAGGCCGGTGATGATGACAGCGATGAGAGCGATGACTTTGGCGTAGGTGAAGAAGTCCTGGACCCTGGTGCCCCATTTGACATAGGCACAGTTCACAAAGGTCAGCAAACCTGAGGGGAAGCAACCAAAGCACACGCATAAGTAAGCGCATATCACTCATACACACACACACACACACAAAAAAAGAAATCCTGTAACAGTCTCAGCGGGTGACATTTGCTCTGTAAACTGAGTGTGTGCCAGCACATTTCCGTGTGAGAGCGCGGCCGATTTAAGGAAACGCTGCTGCTGACTCAAGCAGACTGGCCTGTTGTTTTTCAGACGAGGAAACAGCTGAGTGCAGCACATACAACCTCACGCACGCACTCTGCACACAGGTACCGTCATACGCATCTTAAAAGCTATAAAGGAGTGTTGTGCAACCACCGCTGGTCTCATGACCTCGTATATTCCTGCTCGAGGCTGGTGGTTTGTGACCCACAGCCCGTATGACTGCTAGTAAAAAGAGCTACTTTTTCCTCACTTGCCCTCCTTCTCTTTGAGCATCATTGACGTTCTTGGAAAACATGTTTTTGTCCTTCTCTCTGTGACTTATCTCTCTGGTTTCTTATCTGCACATGATCCCACCAGGCTCATAAAAACGAAGATAACAGCGAGCAGGATGTGTGCTCATTCTGAAAAATCGACTTGTTTGGGAGTAGCAGCGAGCTCCACATTAATTGCACCTCCCGTAATCCTATTGTTCATTATCTCACTCAAAAGATTAAAGCATTCCTTGTTGTGTAAATCTTCCTCATGGGTCTAAGAGCCTCATCAGCACTGATTAGACAAATTCACCTGCGAACCGGCTGAGTGGACACGTTTTATCTACAATAGCATCAAGTTCATTCAACGCGCTCCTGCTCGCAGACTGCACTTATCACTCCACACTGACCTCCACATCACCCAGAGGTTTGAAGAAGAGACCAAAACAGGATTACATCACCGCCCTCTCCTCCACGTCGACCACCGAGAGCGAGGGGACGAATCATAACACTATCGCCTTCCAGCACGTTGACAGGTAGAGGATCATAACAGGTCCGCTCCCAACGGGAAGCCCGGTCAAACACAACAAGACGCAACGTCCCGGACGGAGGCGACCAGCGATGAGCGATGGAGACGGAGGCTTTGCCACACAGAGGTGGAGGCGTGGTGTGTTGACAGTGAAAGGGTAGAAGGGTGGGAGGTGTGAGATCGGGTTTAGGAGGATGGCCGACTGGATGTGGAGGGCAAATATGGTCCAGATGTGAAGTGAAATGGAACTCATGCAGGTGGGAAGCTTCGACATCCAGAGCCGCAGATGTTGACGGTTAACAAGTGTCCAGTTTACGTGTTTTTGAGGTGGTCCTTAAAGATATGATGCAGACTCGTTCTCTCTTGGGTTACGGTGGTGTTTTCTTACTGTTGTCGGATACAAATTCAGATTTTTTAAATACTTTTTTTAAGGTTAAAGCTTTTGTTTCTGTCACATGACTCAGAAACTCACATTTTTACTGATTCTGCCACTTCATAATTCAGCTGCAAATGTCAGTCGTGTGAGATTTGTGAGCAGTAAATGAAGTAAAAAGGAAAAAAGCATATAAAATTGAAATATAAAAATCCAAAAATTATGAGAAAAGATAAAAGTTCTCAGTAGTTGTGAAATACTTTCAAGATCTTTGCTATTTTAGAGTATGACATATTAAGGCCAAGTTTCCACTCAATAAGTCAGAATTATTTAATACGAAACAACAGCAAAATCAGTCAAAAAACATGCCCATTAAAATCATAACTTGGCATTAATGGGCTTCCGTAGGACTGAACCAACTTTTGTGCACTTTCCTGAGAAGTTCTACCTCAAGCTGAAGAAAAATAGGACGAAAACATGAACTTTTAACAATAACAGTAGGACCAAAAGCTGATCCTAATCTCAACTACAGGAGGATAAAAACTGGGCCGCAGAGGGACGACAAATCAGGTCTGATGTCATTTCCAAGCAGGAAGTCTCCACAGAGTAAAAGTTTTTCTATAAGGCCTTGGCAGACAGGAAGTGTGCGTAGTTTGGTTTGAAGGCTGACTCCTGTGCTGAGCTGTCAGTAGCCTGTCAGCCTCTCAGGTCAGAGTGTCACTGCAGGAAGGACTTTAGCTCACAGCTATCAGCACTCGCAGCTCTCCACCTCCACCACAGCTTATCGGTGCATGGCAGGCGTGCGTTCATGCATGCATGCATGCACGCAGGTGGGTGGGTGGATGAATGAGTGATATATTATTGCAAACAGGTGCAATATGTGTATGTATTTTATCTTGACTATCAGGGCTCTCTGTCCGCCTTTCGGCTTGTTGTCCGGTTGCCTGAGCGTTGGTATTTCGACACCTCTAAAGCTGTGCTCGGTTGCCTTGGTGAGCGCTTTTGCGAATTTCCTGCGGCGATCTTGTTAGTTTGATTAATTCAGTTTGTCAGCTTTGCTCTTTCTCCGCGCCGTTGTGTTGTAGTTACCTCGGCAATCTGGGCGGCGTCCACATACAAAGTTTGCGTCTGCGTTTATGAATAGCTTCCCGCTGTCGCTGACTCAAAACCTCATGTGCGCGGATTTCTAAATCTGAGGTTGTGTAAAATGATCTTTTCCCCTTACTCTTCCTGATGGCCGCGCAGGTTTTCAGGGACGCTGAGTTCCTCTTTCGTCAGACATCAGCTGGGCTTTGGTTTTCACTTCTCTAGTCTAAAAAAACTCACGTGCTTTCTTCTATATGGGAACCTAACTGTGGCCATGACAGACTATATCATTCACTTATTGACTCATCTTTCTGCTGTCCTCAATCTCTAAATGTCACACTCAGACACACACACAGACACACTCCAGACGTGTACTTACATATGCAAGCAGCAGCCAGCAGCCTGTTGGCCAGGTATGGAGCTATACAGGTGGGGAAGATGGGCTGCATCATGTAGTTGGAGAACGTGATGGCTATGACGGCCTGGCTGGTCGGCTCGATGATCAACAGCGACGTCCATAGTCGAATGAAGGCCAGAAAACCCCCGAAGGCCTCCAGGATGTAGGCGTAGGAAGCCCCTGACTTGGTGATGGTGGTCCCCAGCTCGGCGTAGCACAGGGCCCCGAACACGGAGAAAATCCCCCCGATGGTCCACACCACCAGAGAGAGGCCGTAGGAGGCGCTGTGCATGAGGACGCCCTTAGGTGAGACGAAGATCCCTGAGCCGATCATGTTCCCCACGATCAGGCAGACCCCGTTCACGAGGGAGATCTCCTTCTTCAGCTTCATGGACTCCTCCGAGCCTTCAGACTTCAGCGATGGGGTGCTGCCATTGGGCGCCTCTTCTGTCGGGGCAGGGCTGTAGGATGCCATTGTTCGTGTTTTGCTGGCTTGTTTATTAATTAAGAAAGTTTTTAAAATGTTTCCTGAACAAGATTTCAGTCACAAACGGAGAGTTTTTCGCCTTGATGAGCGACTGACGACTTCAACTTTTCCCCCAGTTATCTCTGATCATCTCCTGCCATCTGTGGAGGAAACACACACGGTCATATCGGGGATGCTGTTACCATGGAGACTGATGTGTCTCAGGATGCATCCTGCACATACTTGTTTCAGTCCTGTCCAAATCTAGTCAAACAAAAACATATTTACATGCCACTGGCACTGATGTGAGAACAAACATGCAAAAAAAAAAAAATCACAAAATACCACACCAGCATACACGCTGTCAGATTCGAGGGCAGTTTCGTGGATTGGAGAGCCATTAGGCCGCACCGCAAATAGCCTTTTAAGGTTGAGTGTATTGACAGAGAGACAGCGAGGGGGAGAGGAGCAAACATGCCACATGCCTGAAAACACCTGAATCCACCTACACGCAAAGCAGGTGTCAGCAAGGCGGCTGGTCACGTGTTTTCCAAAGTTCATCATCATGGCATAGTTTGATGAAGAGACAGGCACGTATTGGGCAGCATGTTCGTTCACCTTTCTGTTTGACTGCCTTCAATGAGCTGATGTCAGTCTGCGGTAACAGGGTCACACTAGCCACTGTCTAATGATCAAACGTAGGAATGGGCTGCCTTAAATTCAACTAATTGTAAATGGAGTTTTGAATTGCAGCGATTTTACCTTAAGTGTGCTGAAATGACATTTGTTTTCAATTCCAAAAATAAAATTTTTGGGTGGTTTAAAGGGCGAAAGACCTCCAACTTTTCATTGAAAAGTGAAAGTCTAGATTTGACTCCTGTTTCAAGGTGATTTCAAATATGTCTCCCTTCTTTTGGGGAGTGTCTTAAAGTTAAAAACCTTCCAATTCAAGCTTCAATCCAGTTGACTTTTCACCTTCAAATCAGCAAAAATGTCTTCAGGATTGTGAGAGCACTTCTTGACGAGCAGAGCTGGACAGATTGATGAAACAACAAAGAACAGTGACTCCGAGTGTAGGAAAACGGAGCGTGGAAACACAGAGGAACCTCTGAGCCGGAGATTTAGATAGAAAGAACAATGAGGTGCATACGTGCGAAAATTGATCCCAAGATAGTGGACAGAAGACACTAAGTGAGTAATTCAGACCGAGAGATACAGATATAGAGCCCGGCAGAGAAAATATCATCAAAGTAAGTGAGATAAGATGATAAGCAGAATTCATACCTTGAGGCAGCAGATCAGCAGCAACACGTGGCCTCATGAAGGAGTGACTACAAAGAGAGGAAGACAGTACACTGAGTCCTCCTGCATGTGACCAGACGGCGTGCCGCTGACTGACACTGAGAGGTGAGGCTCTTACAGCAAAGAGAGTGCAAGGTCCAGAAGCTGCTGATAAGTAGTCCTTCATGAGTTACCCAAGGTCACATCCTGGATCGAGAAAATCCTCTCAACTCAAGCGTACAGTGAAGTGATTCAGCTCTTTTTTTTAAAGGGATTTCTAAAGCACTGACCACTGAGGCTAACGTTTTATTAACGCCAGTCTCTTCTGTGTTTGAAAAAGTAGGAGGAATCACCTGGTTGCAGGATGTGTGGCTCCTACCTGCAACAGCTTCTTTTCATTTGTGAGGGCTTCCCTTTGAAATAAGCCTGAGGAAGCCTCTTCTAGCCATGTTGCACTCACTTGATCTGATTTCCTGGATGCAGGTTCACATTAAAGGCAAACGCGCAATCACATGCCAGGTTAATAAATGATACTCAAGCTTAAGCCTGTGTTGTAAACTTTACTGTCACTGCCTTGTATGAGTGGTACACCTACACGCGTGATCAGGAAGCGCCTTGTCCAATAGGTGCAGTAAAGCCGGGCTGGAAGCAGCTGCTCTGAGGAGACTCACCTTCTCCAGACGCGCTTCAGCTCCTCTCGGGTGTCCTGAGTGATCCCAAACGATGCGCGATGTCAGGTTGTGTTCACCTCTCCTCGCCAGCTCACCCTAACATCGTTCTTCCTCTAACAACCAATAAGAAGCGTCTTCGTGCGTCTCCCTCCTGCGTCTTCGCGCCGCTGCGCTCTTGTTTTTGGCTGCGCTCTGCGCTCTTCCTCCTCTGCTGATGTTGTACTTGTGGCTTTTATGCGCCTCGGCTCTCCAGCGCTTCACTTCCAAGGAAACGAGTCAGACGGGGGGAGGGATGGAGGGGAGGGAGCTTAATTGCCTCGCATTGTGTTCCATGAGTGAGTTTCACAGTGGAATTATATGGTTTTAATTAAATTATCGCGCACATCATCAGTGGCGTAAAGGAACTGAAGAGTTACCGGTCGTCCTTTGATAAATGTTAGTCAGATTACTCAGTTTAGGCATATTGTAATGTGTTACATTATAATAATAAAAGGCAATGAAGCGTAAGCTCACCATTAGAAAAAAGACAATCTAGTCAGTGATTTGTATTAGGGCATGTATGAATGTTAGATGTTTTTAAAGTGAGCTTCCACTGATGTGAGAGTGGTATGACGTTAAAAATCTTCCTAAAATCACGCGCTGGTCAGATAGAGTACAATAGATTTGCCTCTTCATCACAGGAAAACCACATTTTAATCCGGCCAACAGTATGAACTAAGCAAAATGAAATAAAAACCAACTGAAATCTTGGCTGTTCGTTATTTCTGTGCAGGATAAAAAAAAAAAAGATAATAATGATGTAATAATCGTGTCGGTGTAAAGTGATGTAGATGAGTTTTGACTGTGTGCTGTCATAGTCTTGTTTGATGGATGACAAAACTGTGGTCCATAGCGCCCTCTTGTGGATTTAAAAACACTGAAGAGTTTGTTCTGACTTCATCAGGCCTTTTTTAATCACTCTGGATGATGTAACATCCCTACAAAGTGTTTGAATTAGATTCAACATGTAATTTTAGCCTAATTTACTCAGGAAGTATCTGAAGAAGGCCCGACAACAAGTCTTACATACAAGAGTCACACATGGATACGCTAATTAAAGCAAAATATATTTATTAAGAAGTAGATGAACTAGCAGACGTTCTTCAGAGACATGTTAGGCTTTGTTAGCATTTGTAGGCAGTAAACAGATATTTAATAAATGGTTTATAACACACTATAATATAACTGTACTGAGGTGTAAGAGCGTCTCTAAGTTTTAATTACTGTACAGTGAAGACATATTGTATTTCATCACAGCTGTGCCTTATTATATCATCATTATCTGGTTGTCGCCAGCAGACGGAGTTACAGTTGTAGACAAATACTAAAATAGTAAAAATGATAATGATAAGAATAATGATAATACTTAAATGAAAAGTTTAAATACTGCTTATAGATTTTAAATTAAAGGTAGGGTCTGTGGAAAGTATATCTAACAGCCATTTCTATGTTTTATTTATTTTGCTTTATAAATAAATATATTACTCCAATAAGCCAATAATTTAAAAAATCTTTAATCACAACACTTCTTTTTCTATAACTGGTCTGAGGATGGAGTCTCACTGATGCACTAATGACAGCTTTAACTGCCAAAATCACCTTAATTAATGGCCAATAAGCAACTTCTTTGTCTTCCAAATGGCGCTTGGTTCATCTTAAACTGTCGGTCAAATACGCACATTACATGACCTTTAACACCTAAAAAAAAAGAAAAACACTTTGTCCTTCCTGCTGAAGATGACTGATGCCTACAGAGAGCTGATTAATGCTCACTGATGTGTGCAGCCATCGCCATCACACCTGTGGACTTCTGCCTTCACTTCCACCTCCCTGCGTCTTTCTTAAACTGAAGACCATTAAAATGACTTCTCTCTTTTCTTCTGCTTTTCTTTTTTTTGATTGAGACACGTCCCTTGTCGTCCACGAACGCATGTGGACAAACTTCTCACACATGGCTCCTTTCACTCCTTTTGTCCCGCTCCCTGCCCTGTGCATTCTTTCCCTTGGTTACTGGTTGTCATGGTTTTCAGGAGCCCCCGTAGGCTAAAAACTGGAGGGATTAAAGGCGGCCATTTTGGGGACAGCTGGGCCAGGTTGGTCCCTGTTGCCCCCTGTCCCGCTCCCAGTCACTCTGGGGGGAAGAGGGGTGGCATTGTGTGAGGATTAGAGCTTCCTGTGTGTCAGCTCATTACATGGGGTGGGAGAGGGGGGAGTACAGGGGTGAGGGGGTGACGGGGGTGAGCAGAAAGAGTGAGGGAGAGAAATGAAAGAGAAAATGAAAGAGAGTGCGTATGAAAGAGCGTATGACACAGAGAGGGGAGGGTAAGGCAGGGGGAGGGAGGGAGGGCGGGAGGGAGGTGGCGGCCTCTACAGCTGCACCCTCAATCACACTCATACAGGCTCTGATTATCCTTTTCACACATACGTACACACACACACACAGTACTGGGGAACTGAAACATATTAAAAGACACTGAGGGCAAAAAAAAAAAAGGCAGAATTAGGAGACAGCTAGCCCAGCGCCCCAGACAAAGGACACCCCCCCCCAATCCAGACACACCGAGAACTGGAACAAACAAGCCAAAACCATCCAACAGCGTACATGCAGGCGCACACAGAATAAGAGTCATGCAAACAGAATACTTAAACAGATAAATGAATTCACAGCGACGGCTTAAACTGAACCCAGACAAAAAATACAAAAACCCACCCAGAACCCCCCCCCCCCCCCCCAACAGACGACCAACAAACAGGTCTCCTCTTCTCATCATCATTGCTTTATTTATCTTTTACGCATCACATGGAAAGCATGGGAACATATTTTGTCATTGCTACAAAAAAGGGTTTACAAAGGGTAAAGCAAAGCATACAAATACTAAACTGGGCTAAGCAGGAATGCAGTGAGTATAGACAATTTCTGCAGGAGCAGAAAACTCTCAAGTGCTTTGAGAGAGGAGAGCAGGGGGAAGTGGGGGGAGGAGAGATAAAGGAAGGGGAGTAATAATGGACAGGGCTCATCCTTGCTGTTGATTTGTACTTGGAGATAGCGTCAACAACAAGAAAGACCGTTTACAATCATCAACATGGATAAGGTAATTTGCTGCTGGCAAAGTATACAGATATAAGTACAAGGACTCTTCACACAAGTACCGACAATCGAACACAATCATCGTCATCATCATTATTATTATCAACATCATCATGGTTATCGTCATTGCTAACGTGTTTATGTAAGTTGATGTTTCGGCAGCACAGGACACAGTGCAACTCACAGTGCAACTCAGCACAACAGAAACATGCTGTCAGCAGCATGGCATTAAAAAAAGGAAAGAAGAAAGTAACAATAAAAAGGCATAAAATGTAACCGCAGCTCATATTTACAAACATCGGCCATTACTAATTTGGCCTGTTTTGGTATGGAGTTCATCGTGTAAAATTCTGGACCGTCCTTTTTCAAATCAGCTCATACAGTTTGTGCTGAAATGGGTGTCAGCAAAAAAAAAAGCGCAAACAATTAATTCTCATTGTGACAATGCTATGAAGTGTATACGATAAGGCCTCACTGTGGTCTTTGAAATACAAAAATACGCAGCTAAAGTACTACATTCACAAATCTCTTATAATGTTACTACAATGTAACTACAATACAAACTATTTGCCTAATACAAAAGGTAAACATGAATTAGAATGAATAACTCTAGAAAACAAATGTCATTCTATTAAAAAAATACATTCCCTTGTCAGGACCCTTTAAAGACTGACTGCAGCCATTTAACATACTAACAGGTCTACACAGTAGTGTCCATGGGCTCGTCTTCCACACTAGAAACAACACTGATTGGTGGAGGATCTGTGCTGTCACCTCTCTCGGGGGATTTAGCCAATCCCTGCTTTTCGTCGTGCTGTCCCGCGTTCTTATTAGCTGAATGTGAACTGCGATCCTCCACAGCGTCATTGTCATTGGTTTGAGCCTTGGAGGGGGTACTGGCCAGCGCTCCTGGGTGAGTTTTCATATGGCCCTGTAGATGGGAGACACATTACAGTAGAGATTTACTCATAAGTCCAGGAGGATGAATTCTTGTCTTGACATAAAAATACTTTGCCATTTGAATACCTTCATATTATAACGTCAAAATCCTTGACTCAAGAAAAGTCCACAATATCTCTTACCTTAAGTCCACTACGGCTGGCGTATGCCTTCCCACACTGGGAGCAGCTGTAGGGTTTGTCTGGGCGAGGTGGCTGGGTCTGCAGAGCTGGTGCTGGTACAGAGGGCTCTGGGTCCTCTGAAGGCTTTTCTGGCACGCTGTAACCTTCCTCCACTGCAGTGTCCTTCTCCGGCTCTGGATCCACCGCTGGTAAAGGCTCACTGGGTGTGGTGGTCTCGCTCTTGTCTTTGCTTTGGGCAGCATCTCTCTCTTGTGCCTCCTGTGGTGCACTCCCACAGGCCTCTTCTGCTTCAGGGTTAGCTTTGGGGCTGGCAGGTGGGGTGAGGGCAGGTAAGGGATTTGCGGCTGGGGCTTTGGGGTTAGAATCCGGACTTGTGGTGGGTTTGTCTGTGGAGCAGGGTTCATCAATATTAACAACTCTCTGCGGTATATCATTTTCGACTCCAGGCTTTGAAACACAGAGGGAAAGAGGGGTGTCATCTGCCTCTGTGTCTCCATTCACTACAGCTGAATGAGAACTAGCTATGGGTGCTTTGAAAGGGCTGGCGCTGCCCAGGTCAGCGTGGGTCTCCTCCTCAGAGTTCATGGGACTACCATCAGCTAGGGTGTTGTCTCCCAGACGCAGGGGGTCCTCAGCTCCCACTGAGGGGGGATTACGGGTCAGGGGTGGGCTAACACTGGGTGTTGAGCCCTCTGATTCCTCTGTCTTCACAGATGTGGCATCAGCAGCTGTTGATTGCTTAGAGATAGACCCTGAGTTGAGAGCATCCATTGGAGACTTGGAGGTTGTTGTTAAGGCCAGAGGGAGGAGTTGCTGGGTGTTAGACGGAGAGCCTACGGAGTCATTCTCAGCATCATCAAAGACAGCACTCTGTGTTTCAGAGCCATCTTCAGTAGGCATATCTTCATCAGGTGGTATTTGCCCTCCTAGGTGCAAGCGGATATGATGCTGGAGAACCAAGGCATTGGTGAACTTGCGTGGGCACAACGGGCAGGAGTTCAAGGCACGGGAGTTGGCCGGTCTTGCACGGTGAGTGGCCAGATGGGCCCTAAGGCTGCCCTTCGTGGAGAAGGAACGACCGCACAGCTTACAAGGGAACGGGCGCTCTCCCAGATGTGTGGCCTGGTGCAAACGCAGAGCTCTGGGGCAGCTGAGGACACGCAGACACACTCCACACTGATTTGCAGCCTGAGCAGCAGGCAGAGGGGGGGTGGTTGTGGTAGTTGTAGTGCCAGAACCTGAGACTCCCTGGCTGGTCACTAGTCCAGCAGAATTGGTGCTTGGGCTAAGGCCTAGAGCAGCCAACATTTCCCTGCGATAGGCACTGGAGGTGGTGGTCAAGTCATGGCCGTGTGTTTCTCCATTGGCTTCTGCAGGGGTTTGCGAGGTGGAGGAAGAGGAGGAAGAAGAGGCACCTCCACGAGGCTGCTTTTCAAGCTTCTGTACAAGGCGCTGCAACTTTGAGGTGTCTGAGGTCTGGGTAGAGGTGGTGGGAGAGGATGAAGAGGGGGAGGAGGTTGATGGTTTGGGGAAAGGTGGAAAGGGGAAGGGGAGCTGATGAGCCGAAGTGAGGTGGGAGGTGGATGGATGACCTGGGGGCCGGAGAAGTGCAAGGTGGTGGGGAGAGGCCCCTCCAGGGAAGAGAATCTTGGGGAGGTGGGCCAGCTGAGAGTATGGGGAGGTTGTATGGAGGGCGGAGTGGGGAGGCGTGTTTTCGTCAAATCGCTGCTGCTTTGCTCCTTTGAACTGGCTGCCCATGGAGGAGGAAGAAGAGGACGACGAAGAGGAAGAAGGCAGTACAGTGCTGGATGCACTGGCAGCAGCTGCAGCAGAAGCTCTATTCAGCTGCAGCAGTGAATGGGCTGTGGACAGCAACGCCATGTCAACAGAGGGGGGCAGAGGTAAAGAGGAGGGTGAGGGCCGAGTGGATGTGCCAGACAGGAATCCTAAAGCCATGCTCTCTGTCATCCCGGGAATGCTACCTTTCACTCCATTGAATTGCTCGTCATCATCAGCCCGCCGTTTTCTCCTTCTCTGGATGGCACCAGGGGCACTCTGTGTTTGCTCTGACAGTGCTGGGGGCAGCAGGGAGAGGGACAGCTCTGGGTTTTGCTCTCTGTGTCTCAGGAAGTGGGCTTTGAGGTTCCCTCTGGTTGTAAATCGGCTCAAGCACACAGGACATTGGTAGGGCCTTTCACCTGTATGTGACCTCAGATGGATCTGGAGTGATGAATCGCTGCTCAACACCTTCCCACAAAAACGGCACACATGTTGAGGGCGCCCTGATGAAGAGGCAGATCCCAGGGAGGAACTGGGCTGGAGTTCCTGGGAATGGCTGGTGGTAGGAAGGGGAGGAGTCGGAAAACTGATACCATTGCTATGACCAAATGAGGAGGTGTTGGATGATTTCTCATGGAGGTAGCGCGGCGGTAGGCCCAATGACAAGGACAGGGGGTGCAGGGAGGTGACAGAAGAGCTGATAGTGGATGAAGTAGATGAGGAAGATAATGAGGAAGAGGTAGAGGAGGATGGAGGTCTGCTGCCATGTGAAGCACCTGATTTGGAGACAGATGGCTGGGGGAAGAGAGAGGATGGAAGGCCAGTCAAAAGTGATGAGGCTGTGGTTACTGGCGTGGCAGTGGAGGGGTGTGTTGGTGATGAAGATGCTGCTCCTGTAGACTTCTGGTTGCTGTCTGCACCACTGGCCTGTGTATTATTATCATGGCCAAAGACAGCCCCTCCAAGCCTTAGAACGTGCCTACAGATCTCCTCTGTTATCTGCATCTGGTGGATTTGCCTCTGCTGTAAAACCCTCAGCTCCTCTAGGAGCACTGCCAGGGTTGGCGGCACCTGGATCTGTCCCTGCTGCCCGGGAGAGCTCGAGGCCTGCTGCTGACCTGGACTGGAGCTCTCACGGTGAGGTGGCATACACTGAGAAGATGAGGAGGTGGAAGAGGAGGAGGAGGAGGAGGTAGTGGTGGTGGCTGAGCTGCCCATCGGTGGCGAGGTCATGGTGGAGTGAGAGTTTCCTTGGTGGGACAGGCTATGAGAACCTGAGATTTGACCCAGGGGAGGAGGTGAGTGGGTCTGAGATGACAGTGAGGGGTGGGGAAAGTCTGGAGAGAGGGAAGAGTGGGTGTTGGGGAGGGAGGTGGTGAAGGGGGCAATGTGGCTGGGCCAGTGGGGAGGAGGCGAGCTCTCGCTGGGCAAGGAGGGCGCGTGGAGCCCACCAGGGGATGGGCGAGGGGCCAGAGGTGGCTGGCAGTCTTGGAGAGAGGTGGGGGATGAGGAGGAGGACCCTGATGAGGTCACTTCTGAGCCAAGAGATGTGGACGGGGATTTCATGCCCAGGTGGTCATCTGAGGATTGATAGAAAAAGGAGAATAAGATCTTAAGCTGAGAGAATAAGCTTTTAAAAAACTTTTTCACTTTCTGTTTGTTTCTTTGCATTTTCATGCAACAACTTCCATTATCAGCTAAGATATCAACCCAGATTTACAGGTAATGATGAATGAATGAATGATGAATGAACTTTCTGCTATCAGAGTGTGTTTATTTCATTGCTTCTGGTTATTGTTCATACATTTTGGTAGCAAACTTGTGTGCATACCAAAAGGTCCTATTACGACTTCAAAAGAAATGCCTGCTAAGAAATGGCCTTGAACAAAAAAAAAAAAGAAAAAAAGAAAATAAACACGTGAAAGAAGCTCTGCAGTCTATGAGTCTGTAATGTCTTGTCTCAATCTGTGCTCTCCGGAGCAAAACTCCTCAAACATCTTGCACACACAAAAAAGCTTACAGACCACCTTGCTGCTATGGCAACACATTTTAGAGGACAATGGGCATCACCAAGACAACCCATAACCCCTCTTAACCCACCCCCTCCCTACAGCAGTTACGTCTTTCATCTCCCTATTCACCCTTCCCCCCTTACGTCACAGTGGAGGTCAAGGGTCAGGCCACGCTAAGGGTTCTGGGCACTGTCCAGACACTCTGATTGGTCAACTAATCTGACCTCTGCTGCTCAGGGGTCAAATTCTTTCAGAATCTTGAGCACAGAGTGAGAAAGAGTAAAAAGAAAAAGAAGGGGGGAGGGTAACAACAATGGAGAGACAAACTAACTATTCCCTCCTGGAGAGATATAGTGATGGAATGAAAGACTGTACCTTTGCAAAATTCCTTCCCTGTGACTTAAAAACAAACCTGAACGTGCACGAAACACAAAAATATTCCCACGCTAAACTTTCACGTGTGGAAGTTTACCTGCAGAGACGTGGGTGCATGCACTTGAAGATATAACCCATTGCAAAGCAGAACAAGTGCGAGAGCAATCCCTCTATCCCCACTCAATCTTTTTTCCTTATCCATCCGAGCCCCCCCCCCCCCCCCCCCCCCCCAAAGTGTGTAGGGGTATACAGTCAATAGGACTGGGGGGCGAGAAAGAGAAAGAAAGGGGAGGGAAGTATTGAGAAGGTGGAAAATGGGGGAAGAGGGGCGCATAAGAGAGAAAAGCATGAACGAAGAGCAAAAGAATAAGAGAATGGAAGGGTGGAAGATTAATCTTTAGCAAAAACACTGCCTTCCCTTCCCCCCACCCACGCACTTTATTGTTAACAAATAAGAGAGTGCTCAATACTAATCAAAGACCTCCAGCAGTCAGCGCTGAGCAGCCTGTTGGTTTCCTAGAGGACGAGCAGCTCATGAAAATGGCCACAGATGTATGTTAGTTAATCCCACTCTATTCACCTCACAGGGACAAGTTTATTGGCCCCAACCAAAGTGCCTAAGGCCTCCATTTAATGGGGCCCTCTGCAGTGAATGATAAAGAAGGAGGGGTGTCCTCAGTTGACAAACTTGGAACTTAAACTTTTTTTTGTCTGCTAAATCAGGTGCGTTTGTTGGAATGTGGCCAAGCGTGAATTAACTTTTGAAAATGACAGCGAGAAACCACACGATAAACACACATTTCACGTGAGTCTAAACCCAATTGTTTACTTTTGTGTTGAAGTTATTTGAAGATTTTAAATCCTTCATGCAATGATGATGCGCACCGTTTGCGCTATGTTGCAGGATGGATTGCCCTTTTTTTTGAAGAAATTCAAGATTAAAACGCATGCACACTTAAAAGGATGTTCTCTCACCGTGAGATAGCAGCCTTGGGCCCCCCGGATCCGCGTTAACGAGATGCTGGGGTCGTTTCTGCTTCCGGCGTGACATGATTCACGGCGAGTCAGACGGAAAGGGGGGCATCAGTCGGTTGAATGGCAGTAGACACGGTTTTTTTTGCGCACTTGGAAGCGCTCCTGAAACCATCCAAGCATCTAAAGTTCAAGTCGCGCAAATCCCGCAAGCCCTGGGATGGAAAGGAGATTTTCAAAAACGCGTAAGGACACTTGTAGTTAAAAAGGAGTCTCCTTTTTGTGGAAGAAAGTCAAAAAATAGGACATAGGTGTTTGGAAATCCGCAGGTCTGCACCGCGTCATGTGAAGCTACCGTGTGTGTGGCTGTTTGCTAAAGTCTCTTCTCCCCCCAAAAACTTGTCCAATTTGCGCCCCTCCTCTCCCACTGCTGCCCCGCTGCATGCACATACAGGGAACAACACACACACACACACACACACACACACACACACACACACACACACACACACACACACACACACACACACACACACACACACAGAACCACTCCTTGTTCTTCAATGATATTTGCATTTCAATGGCGTGTAACACACAGCCTCCCTGGTTCTCTCTTTCTCTTCCCCCCAGCTTTATTTTTCTTTACACACTCACACAGCAGCTATAAACTTTCAATAAAACATGACAATTAGGTGTCAAAGCCGTTTGTTGCTCAAAAGCACATTTAAATGGGCGGGAGAATTGATTAAAGATCAAAGTTTTCATTATTTTCCAACGAGAGAATGAAATCATCACGGCTCGAATTAAGATGCAATAACATGTCTGAAAGAAGTCTAACAGGTGAGTCATGAATCAGGTGACATCTATTCCGGACCCACAGGTGAACTGCACCCATAGTGTCTAATTCTCAGCTAGGTGGAATAATAGTGGAATCATGTACAACTGGCTGGCAGGTTGTTTCCATCAGCAAGAGTCAAAAAATCCGTCTTTCCAGTGGCGTTAGTGTGCCGCACGAGGAGCGAGCAGGCGATATTTCTCCCCTTTGATTTCCATAGGGCCAATTATCAACAACAGTGCAGTGAGTACAAGTGGGGCCACACAGCCATTCCACATGCATGCATGTGTTTCGTGTGTTATCACCAAGCGCATAATACCCCCCCTCACAACCCCCCCACACCCCCCAAAAAAGCATCTTACACTGGAGCTCTATTTAAAAGGCAGAGAATAGATGGGAATCTTTGACAATGGCGTGCTGGACACAGTTGAGTGAGCATCTCCCCTCTCTCACTATGAACCCCCGGATCCACTGCTGCAAAGCACAATGCCCCTCTTTCACCCCCCGCCTTTACTCCTGTACCACGTGGAGAAATGGATAAAAGAGGTAGAGAAAAAAGTGGGAGGAGGTGGTGGAGGAGGGGGGGGGGTCATATTGAAATAGGTGTCTCATATCATACATATATCCACTCAGAGGCCATGCAAGAAAATCTGTCTAAAGGGTCACAGTTTGACTTGCTCAGTAAAGTGTCTGACTTCACCCAGGCTCATTAGCATCACCTGGAAAATAAATAGAAAATGCTGATGTGTAGGTAAAGTCCAGGTTTGGTGAATAATTTTGGATCACTTTAGTTCCTGGCAAAGAGGTGGAGGAAGTATTCAGATCCTCAACTTCAGTAAAAATACCATACTGTAAAAATACTGTCACAAGTAAAAGACCTGTATCAAAAATGTCGAGTAAAAGCGTGCAAAGATAACCAGGAAAATGTGCTTAAAGTGTCAAAAGTAAAAAACAATAATATATCATTATACTATTATCACTCATGCATTCATGGAAAACAGGATTTTATTGTTGTAGTTGGTTGAGGTGGAGCTAATTCCTAAGAGGTATTTTGCTTGTCTTGTCCTGCCAAAATTTCCATTTATTAAAAATAGATGAAATTATTAAAGGAACTGAAAGGAAAAGCGACAAATCTCCATGTTTGTGAAGCTGGAACCAAGAAATGTTTTTGCATGAAAAAAGACTTCACGATCAGCAAAATATTTGTGAGTTGTCTCAATTTTACATGTATATACTGTTTATGACAAAATAAGTGAGCTATGATTATGAGCTATTCCTATGTTTTACATGAAAAAATGTTAGTTTGTGAAGTATAGTAACTAAAGCTGTGTAATAAATATTGTGGAAAACTTAAGTAAATGGAAATTTAAGTTAAGTAGGCCTACAAATAAGTACAGTACTTGAGTAAATGTACTTAGTTACATTCTACCATTGAAGTAGCAATACTGAAATATGCAATATGCAGAATGTCTCCAAAAAAACTTTCAGTCTTTATCCTCAACCTGTCTCACATTATTAGACTTGCAGGTTATTTTTTTATTGTTTTTTAATATGAAATAAATGTTTAAGAGTTTACCATTGAGAGTTGCAATCAGCCAATCACATTACAATATGAAGCGTCACCTGCTGCCACCTGCAGAGTGAAAGACTAATTAATTTCTATTTGATTAATTTGCTTGTTACTTTCATCAATTTTTATAGTCACAAATCAAATTTCACTGGCAAAAAACCATTTTTTATTTTAGAACTGAAACTGCAAATCAAACAATACATTTCCTCTGTTTCCAAATATACAACAAAAAAAACTGTCAAAACATATAACCTTTAAGCTGTCTTTTTTTTTTTTTTTTTTAATTATTATTTTTCATCCTTTTTCGTCCTCTGGCGTGTTTGTAAATGTAGACCGGTGTTCCTTGTTTGTTATGTTTGTTGTGTCAATAAAGTTTTTCCAACGAAGGACTAACCGGTAAGTTGTGTATCTTCTGAAATTTACATAAAAAATAACGCAATAACTGCGCTGTCCCTCAATGGTTAAACTATCCGTTTAAGTTTAACAAAAAATATTCATTTGAAAGTCAGAGTTGTTTGAAAGTTAAAGAGGACATAACAGTTTAGCTCCGGACCTGCTAGCCTGGTCATGCTGAAATTGAATGCAGTTGACGTGACATTAAGCTAGCTGTGTGACCGAAACTTAAGCTAGCTACGTATGTACTACCTCATACAACCAATTTATGATACTGTACAATATTGTATTCCTAATTTACATAGTCTAAATTAAAACTGAGTGGAAAGTTGCATCAAATTTTTCCCATAGTGAGTTAGCTACAGTTTATGCTGTAGCTAGCTAATTAACTCACTAGCATTTATAGAGACATTAGTAAACTGTTACGTATTATAAGTTGGTGGGGGTTAACGAACTAAACTAGTTAACACAACTGCTACAGAAATCAAAACCTTAAATGTTTTTGGCAAGCAGTTGGTGGTCTTAAAAGTTTTTGAAATTTAAATAGAGCATAGTATTGGAGTGTATCCAGTTGCTCTGGCACTCAATTTTAGGATGAAAGAGAACTGAAAGGCAGTTCTTTAATAAGAGAAGGAGTCGAAATATAGCCTCTGAGTTATCTGATTGTGACCAGTTTAAAATGATTTGTTTAGCCTATGGAAAATAAGGGCAAAGGAAATCTCTAAATTCACACACACTCCAAAATATTAGAAAACCTGATGATTTCAAGTCCCCAAGTTCTCGCAAAAGAAGCCTTGAATTCTTCAAACCTCCTAAGATCTGAGGGAGAAGATGTGTGATGACCCCACACGCAGGCTTGGCCCTGCTCATTGAAAGCCCCTTTGTCAAACAGATTTTTTATTGGCTTTACTCTGACATAGTTTATGGTCTTTCAAATTGGGGGGGTATGTTGGTGTTATAGAACCTTAACTTAAAGACTTGCCTGTTGTCCAGGTCCCGTTATTAAAACATTACTGTACTGTCCACAGTCACGGCCATGTCTCTCTGTGACGACACGCTGCTTTGCAACTTCCCAAAGTGTCGGACCAAGCTGAACGGCTTCGCCTGGGTCACAGCTTGCTCACATGTTTTCTGTGATCAGCACGGGTCCGGTGAGTTCAGCCGCTCCCCCGCCATCTGCCCGGCCTGTTCCTCTGCGCTGTCTGGGAAGCTGGACATTGTGAGGACGGAGCTGTCGCCCTCTGAGGAGTACAAGGCCATGGTGCTGGCAGGTCTGCGACCTGACATAGTTCTGGACATCAGTGCCCGTGCTCTAGCCTTCTGGAGCTATCAGGTCAAATATCTTTCTGTCTGTATGTATAAGAACACAATGCCAGTCTTCTCTGTCTGAGTCAGTATTGTTTTCTTCCTATAAAATACCTTTGCAAACACCTTTGTAAACAGGTCCATCAGGAGCGTATGTATCAAGAGTACAGTCTGTCACGGGCAGAGTCACAGCTGAAGCAGATGGAGAAGGTGTTGGCCCAGCAAAACCAGTCCAGAGACCTGGAGCTTACCGCCATGAGGGGGGAAATAGCCTCTCTGAAGAAGGTAAGCAACACGTTCTTAAACTCAAGTGCAGATTCACAACGTCACATTTGAAATGAAAGTTTGCAAGAGCCAAAATAATATGGTGAGACCACTTCTGGGTAAAAATAGCTTAAACACGTCCTCTGACCTGTTAAAAAATACTGTTGCAATACTGTAATGTGTTACACCCAAGATAAGATTGGACATAGAGCCTTAGGAGGGCCATGACAGAGGAGCAGGTCTGTGGTCACTACTTCTCCCTCCTTCACTGTAGATGATGAAGAAATAGAAAAAGGAGCAATAAATTTCAGAAACCTAAAGATCTTAACATTTGCTGATCTGTGATCTAGAGAGCTTGATTTTTAATTACACACGGCAGTCTAGAAAGTTGGAAACACAAGTTCAGAAGACCACATAGAAAAGTATCAAACCTTGTTTCTTTCAGGTGATGGAGGAGTATAAAAGGAAGTACAGCGAGGTGTCTGAGAGGCTGATGGAGAGAAACAGGCAGTACCAGAAACTGCAGGGGCTGTATGACTCTCTGAGGCTGCGCAACATGGTGGTGGGTCACGGGGAAAGAGACATGCTGTCACAGCCAGAATATCATGACTTCAGCACTGGTAAGAACAGCAATTTGAACTTAGATCCTTGATGTCTTTAAAAGTTTAACATTACGCTCTTTAAACAGCAGAGGCTTGGTCTTTTTGTGCAGGAGATAAATTGATGTTTCACAGTGAGAGAGGCAGACAGTCTCTGCCCTTGCGTAGAGTGTTGAGTGTTTAAAACTTGCCCTTTATAAACAAGGAAAATCAAGAGTGCAAAGTATTATGTCTATCATTTTCACCTGTTTATTGACTTCTGAAGATGGGAAAAACCTTTTTCAACACTTTCTTTTAATGTTTAAAAGTCGTATATGACAAGAAAACCTTAAGATTTTTAAATGAACAGTTATTTATTAATTAAATAGCTGTGTATGAAATGATATAATACATTGGTGCGGATATGATTAGTCAACAAAAAAAAACCTGTCCTACAGTTTTGATAATCGGTTAAATGGATTTTGGACTTGGTCGACATCACCTCATATTGCTGCAACAAGCCTTTTTTTTCCAAAACATTTTGCTGATTACACAATAAATTAATTAGGTGACACATTAACAATTGAAATAATCATTACTTACAGCCCAGAACAAAAGTATTAACCTTTAATATGCAGCAAAATAGATAAAAGATCGTGTTTTTCTGTCTGTCTGAGAGATGAATGCTTTTATTATATCAGTTGTACTCACACTGATTAATGAGAAGAGGAAGGAAGCCCAGAGAGAATAATGTTGAATGGCGTAAAGGAAGACGCAGCTGTAGGTGTTTTGTCAAGAAGACGTGCTCATCAAGAAAGAACAGTAGGAGTAATGAGCTGATTGTCTATGTAAGGGAATTTTACTCAGTGCAACAATGAGAGACATCCGTCAACCCCCTGCGTGTCACTCAGGGGTGGCTCGGCAGGCGACTCCCCAGAGAAGCCCTCAGTTCCTCTCCGTGGGCCATGATGGGGACAGCAGATTCTTCTCCTGCCTGGAGGCGGACGGAGCAAAGACCTTCTTCCAGTTCAGCTCCCCCGCCAGGGAGAGAGGCCGGCCTTTCATCAAGAAGCACTGAGGCAGGAACAGGTTTCATAGTGACCAAAACACTAACTTAACCACATTTATTTCTATATGTTAACAAAGTGTTCGGTTGTTTTAGTATTAATTTAGTTGCTGGGGGTTTGCCCTGAGTGTGTAGTATTGACATTTTGTACTATAAGTATGTTCTCGGCTAAACATAACAAATATTGGTCTTGAATCCATTGTTCAACTTTTAGCCCTGGGCTACACTTCAGCATATTTGTGTCTAGAAGTACTTTGGCAATGTGAATACAACATAAACTGTTGACAGAGCACTGCCTTACAGTCTTCTCTCTTAATGTCAGATTCACTGACAGTAAGATAGTGTAAGTGTCACCTGTTTTCAAGACACCACGCCAACAACATGTTGAAGACGAACAGGTTTCTTTCATGGAAAACTGAAGTCACAATTCTGACATCGCATTTTCATCATCACAGGATCATTCATTTACCAAAGGACTCCATGCTGTCCCAGTGACAGCATAATACAAAAGAAGGAATATTTATAAATATAAACAAACAGTCTTTCTAAAGACAAAGTGACGGGATGACCTCTATTTACAAAACGACACATAACGCAGGCACAAACTTTGGAACCTTCACACTTGGACGATGATCCAAACTCTTCTTCAAAATCCAGGGAAAAAACAATTTGGTCCTCCAGCTTCGTGTGGGGTCATTCGCTCTGGGGCTTGTAGCTGACAGAGGCAGCAATCTGACTTTGGATGTTTTGTTTCTTGCCATTGACAATGAGGAGCAGAGGAGAGTCCACTCGTATACCTCTGAAGTCAAATGACTGCCGGACAGAGGAAACAGAGAGTTAGACCACTTTGATGAAAGGATTATTGTGTACATGTTTAGCTACACGCATGAAACACTGACCTCATCTTTATGTGTTATGCTGTGTCGCTTGACCTGAGGTTCAGGAATAACTACAGCGTCTCCTATCAGGACGCCCCAGCTGTCCGCTGTATTATATACCATCACCACCATACATGTCTCCTCGCTGTCCACCATGCCAAACGTGCTGCGGGAAAAAAGGAAATCCATGTTTTTTTTCCTCCGCTATCATCTGGATAAATTAACCATTAATGCTGAAAATAATCTGCACTCACAAGGCCATGCGACCCTCAGAGGCCAGGCTGAACACCACCTTGCCCAGGGCGGCCACCCCGGCATTGTGGCCGTGCGTGAGGGACGAAAGAGTTCGGGGCTCGAGGCTGCCGACACGACCCGAAGGGGAGCGGAACTGAGGGGAGGAGCAGGGACCCAAGGCCGACGTGCTGAGGGTAGAGAGCATCGTCCGTAACCGACGCGCCTTCACTTTCCCCTGAAGAGATGGATGGAATGAAGGTTCAGAGAACAAGAAGAGATGGCCGTGCTTTGCTGCCACCTTGTGGTGAATAATTAAATCTTTGAGCGATCAATACATGCAAACAGGCTCACAGATGATATTTTATACAACAAACAAATAAAGAAAAAACATAACAGACTATACAGAATAGACATATGGGCAATAAAAAATACATACACTACATATATTTATTTCTGGTGGACACAGGTTTATTTTTCTCATATAATTTCTTCTAGCCTTTTTCATTTATTAGTACATTTCCTCAGAAAATTAATTGGCAGCTCCTCAAACTTGAATATTTTCTGGTCTTCTTATGCATCTGTCACAGCAATCTAAATATTTTCAGGTTTTGGACTGCTGATCTGACAAAACAAGACATTTGGAGATACAGTGTCACCTGTGGACTACCTTCCTAAATAATTCTCACTTTATTTCTAAATGGAACGTCATTTTCACTTCATTCCCTCCAACATGTAGACACAGACAGCAGTGCTTGTCGTGTTATTTTAAATTTCTCCTTCACTTATGAAACACTAAAAACAAAATCTGCCAAAACTCTGCATGCAAATCCCACCTTGTTCTGTATGAGTTCGGTGACTTTCCTCAGATACTCCAGCAGCTGCTTTTCCCGCTCTGGAGGCTCCTCCCAGCCCGGGTCGAGCGCCGCGGCTCGGCTGTAGCCGGCAAGCGCAGACCCGAACATCTCCTCGTACTGGAACAGAGTGGATCGGTTGAAATGCAGCTCCGGGTAACAGGAGGCAACTCTGTCCACTTTCTCCTACACGTGCGGAAGAGAGGAGTACGATATTAGACAAAAGTGCAGATAGTGCTGATGGATATTCGTTCAATGGTCAGTACTCACAGATTGCGCATAGGCACTCAGAGCCTGTTGAGACAGCTGTGGATTCTGTCCGCAGGTGAAAAACAGGGACACGTAGGCATTCCCCATGATATCTGTAAAAACAATAACACAAACAAAAGATTTGCGCTTGTTTCTGAATCTGCTCGCTCATTTTTCTCCAGCTGTTTTAGCAGCTTCTGATGTTTTTTTTTTTTGACAGAGGAGAGACTGATTTTTCAAGAGTGTGTTCAAATTTAAGCATATACGTAACGCTGAATACATACAATTAAGCATTTTCAAAACTTTGAAGACTTTGAATGAACCCTGTGCCCAATGACTTTAAAATCTAGATAATAAATGATTTTAGTCTTTTACTGTGAATACATATTATTTTTTAAGATGATGACACCGAGTGCACCTTTCTGCCTCCATCTGGTGATTTAAAAGTTTCACTGTCCCAGCTTTTATTTTGAAAGGAGCAGGAAGGGTCTCGCAGGATGACCTTTCTTTTCCAGATCGAACCATAACTTTAACCCTGAATCTGAGTAACAAACAGCTCCTTCATTACAAAGAGAAAAGAGGAGCACAGCCACCTCCCCACAGCACCGTCTATAACATGCTCTGCTCATGAAGTACCCCGGCGCTCTACTCACACCACGATGACCCATCTGTGACATCCAGCTGGACAGCTTGTCGGGCCATGTCCACACTCTCCAGCACCCGCTTTCCCTGTGCAACGCTGTCCGCCGCAGGCAGCTGTCTCAGCACCATAGACAGGTTGCGAAGAGACACCTTGTTGTTGCTCTGCAGAAATGGAAGATAAAGCACAAGACAGATGAGTTAATACACGAAGCCTAGCGTGGAGCAATAGCAGCTGAGGGGGCAGAATGGAAAACATATCTCTCGTCCTGTCCTCGCTGTACCTGTTGCAAGGCTCCAGTGAAGCAGTTCTCGGCACCGCTCAGGTCTCCCTTTTTCCAGTACTGCTCCCCCAGCGTGTTCCAGGCCTCGACCAGGCCAGGCTCCAGCTTCACAGCGCGGGAAAGGCACTCTTCTGCTACGGCGCTGAAGTCAGGAGCCACGTTCAGACACCTGCCCTTCTGCAGCAGGAACTCCGCTTTGTGTTTAAAACGATCTGCGGGAAAGTCGGAGGCGCAGCAGGCATGAGCGCTGCTCTGCAAAGTAAAGACTGAAGCGCTGCTGTTGCGTAAATACAACACTCACCTTCTTTCTCCTCCAGCTTCTTCAAAGTCTTTTCCATCTCCTGCGCGACGTCGCTTTGTTTCCTCCCAGCTTGCTCCACGCTGTGAGTCTCAAAATAGCAATCTCTGAAATGATACAGGTCATCCACGAGCTCCTGTGACGGGAGGATGAACAACACTTTTAAAAGGAATAATGGTATTACTCCAATAGTGCTGTCACAGTGGATATTTTACTTAGTCACATCAAACTGTCTACAACATAAAAGCACAAAATACTGCATTCAGATATCCATCTTCCATATAGAAAGCCATGTGTGTAGCAGCCAGAGCTTCTGTTGCTTTGATTTTGTCTAAACTTGTGGAAATTAAATACTAAATTGCTGGAGAGCCAAATCAGTAACAGAATTACCGTTGTTTCAGGAAATAAAATACAGATTTATGTTAATGGAAGACATTTCTAAAATAAAAAAAAGCAAGTGTAACCATCTATGCATTTGTTTTAATGCCATACATTGCGTCAGGTTACTGATAGAGGATGGTTTGGTGTAAAAACACACACTGGCTTCAGAGGACATGTCCACGTGCATTAAAAAGTCTCCAGGCAAACTGAAAATCTGGTGACTCAGCAAGAAGTGTGATGGATGTAACCCAGGCATGCATATTTAAAATCACCTTTTTCCTGTTGCATTTTAATCCAGCAGGATGAAAAGAAAGGGCTCATTCTACGCATAAAAAAATAAACTGAACACATTAATATTAGACTATATCAGTTATAACGGCTGAACATCGAGAAAGGTCTGTTCGCGTGACAGTTGCAGCCAGTTGTTATAGTAACGAGTCTTTCAGGAGATGTCCAGCGAGGAAAACTACAACGAAACTCTGACCTTATTCAAAGTAAAGGAAAAAAATGAAGGTACCAGATTCCTGGGGGATTTAAATATTGATGTGACATAATTAAAAGTCAGTACCTTCATAATTTGCAGTTCGTTTTTGTCTATCACAGGCTCGCCACTCTTCTCTTCTTCCGCCATCTTTGCGTTAGCTTGAAGCAGCACTACAGCCTGATAGCAAAGGAGAGCTGGCGAAAAATGCACCGAGTTACGAAACTAGGATTAAACATATGGTTCCAATGTTAATATCATGACGGAAATCAGTCATTTCGTTTCTGAAACGGCACAAATGCAATTAATTTTAGCACACGGGAAGCAAACTTTTAATTTCAGTGGCACCGGAAGTCGGAGTAGCCCGGACCCAAAATGAACCCGACAAGGAACCTCTACACAAATGAACAGAGAGACTGTTATCGAGTAGTTTTTCCGTCTTAACGCAACTCTGAGTACATAATGATTAAAGTATGATAATTCATGGATTTTTCAGTATAATACCGACAGTATCACTCGTTTACACAGCACCAGGCAGTCGGAACCTTCAATCTCAATCAAGATGCTAGTCCGACACTTTCTATTCGCGTACCATACATTCTTGGCTCATAACAAGGCGGAGAGTGTCCAACTTTTGTCTAATTGCCGTTGATTGTGTTTGGTGTCAGTGTTGTTATTGCCATTGAAGCCAGCCCGTCATGTCGGACACATGGAGTAACATTCAGGCGCACAAGAAGCAGCTGGACTCTCTGCGGGAGAGGCTGCAGCGGCGGCGGAAAGACCCCGCACAACTGTCCGCGGGTACGTCCAGACCGCAGAGCGGGTACCAGCAGGGCAGCGGCTAGCGACTGCTTTTGTTCTCAAGTAATCAGTGGAGTGTTGATGCGATTAATCTGTTAAATTATTAAATCCATGTATCGACAAGAATCAAGACAAGTGGCCATGTTTTGTTACCCGAGGCCACTGAATGTTAGAATTGATTTGTTAAACATTAATTAAAAATCAATTGTTTCCAGCTCTGAATGAGTTAATAGGTAATTTTTCCTGCCGTTTGATAGTTGTAATTGTTGGAGTTGCAACTGTTAGTTTTTAACGTCATCTATTAATTTTTCCTTTGCATAATTAGTTAACTATTTAGTATATACAGTTAAAAAAAAAAAAAAAAAAGTCAAAAACTGATGACTTCCTTCAAATTGTTTATTTTGTCCATCCAATAGTCTAAAATCAAGACAATCATATTAATCCGATATCTAAATGATGTAGGAAAACCTTGTCAAGCCTCTTCAAAATAAGCGTGTTAACCTCTGTTGTTTCCTCTCGGGCAGATGGTGGCAGCAGCACAGAGGGCTCCACAGCCAGGAGTGACAGCCCGGCTCCATCTGCAGCGTTTCCCCCTCAGGAGGAGACGGAAAAACCGCCAGACCCCGAGCTAGAGAAGAGGCTGCTGGGATATCTCTCTGATCTGAGTCTTTCACTGCCAACGGACTCCCTTGCCATCACAAATGAACTCAACAGCGTGAGTGTTAAGCACAGGAATGCTTTTCTATCATCTCAACTTCATATTTCTGTTCTTAAAAATCTTTTCTCTTTGTTGGATTCTCAGTCACAGTCTGAAACAGCCGTCAGTCTCGGATGCATCCAGAGTCTGCTGCTAAAATTCTCCGCTCAGGAGCTCATCGAGGTCCGACAGCCCACCTCAGCCTCTTCCTCTACTACTTCCTCCTCCTCAGTCGTGGTAGCAGTGGACCACACAAAACTATGGGCAATGATCGGGTCAGGGGCCGGAGCCCAGCGGACCGGAGTCAAGAGAAAAGCAGAAGATCAGAGCCACCTCAAAAGGGCTCCGGGCTTCTCGCCCTCGCTTCAGAGCTCCACCTCTCCTCCACACACGTCCTTCACCTCTCTAACGCCGGCTTCCTCCACACAGCTGGCAGGGCCTTCGGCGTCAGGGAGTGGGGCTGACAAGAAGGGCAGGAGCAGCAAAAGCCAGTCGTCTCACATGGACATGGAGATCGAGAGCCTCCTGAACCAACAGTCCACTAAAGAGCAGCAGAGCAAGAAGGTAGGAAAGCTGAGGAGCGCGACCAGTGTTTCCTCTTGTCTCTTAGAGGACCCCCAAATATCATAACCAGCTTAATTTAAACAAAAGCAAAGCTGTTTTTTTTGCAGGTGCGATTACTGATATGGCTTGATGTGATTGTTATGTATGCTAGGTGAGCAGAGAGATTCTGGAGCTGCTTAACGCCAGCACAGCGAAGGAGCAGTCCATCGTTGAAAAGTTTCGGTCTCGCGGCCGAGCTCAAGTCCAGGAGTTCTGCGACCACGGGACCAAAGAGGAGTGCGTGCGCTCCGGGGACACGCCTCAGCCATGCACCAAGTTACACTTCCGGTCAGTTTTCTGCAGCATACTTCCAAAACATTTCTTCTGTATATATATGTCACATGCACATGATGTCAGAGCAGAAGTCTAATGACTGCACAGGTCAGATTTTTAATTATTGTAGATAAAATACACTGGGGACACCCTGGTGGCTTCAGGGTGAGGGCACAGGCTATGACCTGCAATGTCATGTCATTCCCCATCTGTCTTCCTCCTCATTTCCTGTAATCTCTCCTCTGTCAACTGTCAAATAAAAGCATTAAATGCCCAAAAAAAAGCTAAAAAGAAAAAATACCCCCTTTGGCCTCAAGAGGGCACCATAGTAAAGGCCAAAAATGCTATTCCCAGTAGAGAGACCATATCATGATGGTGTTCTAACAAAACACTGACTTGCCTTACACTAATAATGTAAATAAATATAAATGTCAAACTTAGAATTACCTTATTGCGACAACATCACTTTCATTTTGATCTAATGAAAGAGGATAATGCATCTTGTTGTTGATTTCATCCCAAAATATCTTATTCGTGGAGTTTCTCCACATCCTAAATGATGGTCTGTCTTTCCCAATCCTGCTGGTCGGGTCTCAAAACAAACCTCAGGGGTCATAAGATGCAAAATGAGATATGAAAGGAGCAAAAACATATTCCTTTCACTGTTAAAATGACGCAACATGTTTGAGCTGCTGGTTCACTTTGTGACACTTTTTCTCATTCAGTCGCATCATCAACAAGCACACAGACGAGAGCCTGGGCGACTGCTCCTTCCTCAACACGTGTTTCCACATGGACACCTGCAAATACGTCCACTATGAGATCGACAGCCCTCCAGAGGCCGAGGGGAGCCTGCTGGGGCCCCAGGCCGGGACCACGGAGCTCGGACTCCACGCAGGAGACGCAGACAGCAACGTGGGAAAACTGTTCCCCTCGCAGGTGAGGAAGAGCGGAGGGATGAGGAGAGAGGAGGGGGTGGAAGAGCGAGATGCTGACAGAGGTTGTGTTTTTGTGTACAGTGGATCTGCTGTGACATCCGTTACTTGGACGTGTCCATCCTGGGCAAGTTTGCTGTGGTGATGGCCGACCCTCCGTGGGACATCCACATGGAGCTGCCCTACGGCACGCTGACTGACGACGAGATGAGAAAGCTCAACATCCCCATCCTGCAAGACGACGGCTTCCTCTTCCTCTGGGTCACCGGCAGGTAAGTACAGCAACTAAAATAGTCTGAAGAAGAGTTCTTCAACATCAGGATAGCTTTTAGATTTTAACAGGGCAACAAGCACGTATCCACTTCCTGATAATGTTTTCATCTGCCCAACGTCTCGTCTTGCAGGGCTATGGAGCTGGGCAGAGAGTGTCTCAGTCTGTGGGGGTAAGTCTCTCCTGCTGTGCATCGACTTCCATTAAGACACGGTTTTGTAGGGACACCATTTGATTTTTTTTTTTTTTTTTCCCCTCTCTCAGCTACGAGCGTGTCGATGAAATCATTTGGGTGAAAACCAACCAGCTTCAGAGAATCATCCGCACAGGAAGGACAGGCCATTGGCTGAACCACGGGAAGGAGCACTGTCTGGTTTGTTTGTCTTCCACTGTCGTTCTTTGTCCTCTTATATATTCTTTACTGTCTGTGTCGTATACTATGTGAATGATTTTGCTGGAGTGAAAGCAGGAATTTCTGCATTTGCATGCTCTGCCCCATATCTAAATGCTAACCATGTGATTTGTGATTCTTCAGGTGGGTGTGAAAGGAAACCCTCAGGGCTTCAACAGAGGTTTGGACTGCGACGTAATTGTGGCTGAGGTAAGTGATCACTGTCATGCTTGTTGTATTTATCCCCATATGACATCCTGCAAAGGTCTATAATATGATACAGGCTCCATGTCCTCATTACATTTCAGGTCCGCTCCACCAGTCACAAACCAGATGAGATCTACGGCATGATAGAGAGACTGTCGCCCGGCACCAGGAAGATCGAGCTCTTCGGTCGACCCCACAACGTCCAGCCCAACTGGTAACATACCGTCGTGCTTTAAAGGTGCAGTGTGTAAGAGTTGACCACCTGTTGAAGGTCAATCCAGATAAATAAGGGGCAGCATATTCCGAGAGTAACCGCTAGCTGCTGCTCATTATACACTTTGCTGTACTGTAGCTACTAGCTGCCATTCGCTAGTTAGCTCATTTAGCTGTGCAGCTAGTGGCTCTATCAGCACATCGGGGGAGTGTTGTTGTTTACACCGCGGGTAACATCACCAGGCTCGGTTAACACGGCCAGATCGGGACTGAAAACAGCCGAAGGAGGTCAGTTTGATGACGGGGCAAACAGTACCGCTGTGATTTACAGCAGCCCCGGCCTGGACTCTTGACTCCAGGCACGATGAAGACACAGCAGGCTGGGAGAGGAAGGGCGTGAAGCGTGGAGCATTGAGAGAAAGGTCGGTTATCGTCAGCGCGCAGTGCCAGAATATTTCCACATCTAACTGACTTATGGGTTTATTTCAACCAAACCAGAGCTGCTGATTGTTTGAACAGTGGAAAGACAAACCAAGACAGTTTTGGTGAGTTTTATTTTGTTTCTCTCGAGTTTGAAACTTGAATTTAGAAGGTGTACAGTTGTATTTTTCTGTCTAATAAGGACAAAAGGTGTAAGATTATTTTCTTTCTTGACATTTTGTCAGTTTATTTTTTTTATCTATCAGACTAAAAAAGTAAAGAGCTTGTGAAACAGCAAACTTGTCACTCGCAAAGTGGTATTACAGACAGGATGAGCTGGGGCTAGCTGATTAGCATGCTAACTTCAGTACATATCTGCAATACAGTACAAAGATGTCTTTGAACTGTTAGTGCCTCACATCCTGTTGATAATGTCATTTTTTGGACGTTTTAAACTAGAATTCTGGTCATATCTTACACATTGTACCTTTTATTTAAAAACCAAGTGACTGTTCTACACGTTCAACATGTACTGATTTATCATTTTTCCCTCCACACTCAGGATAACTCTTGGAAACCAGCTTGATGGCATTCACCTCTTGGATCCTGAGGTCGTGGCTCGCTTTAAGAAGCGTTACCCGGACGGCGTCATCTCCAAACCCAAAAACATGCAGTGATGACTTCTATGAGTCGTTGCAGGTCTGGAGAAGTTTGTCTATAGACTGTTGTCGTATATTTTATTTTTTTTTATACCAGTGAACCAATTTCTTAAATAAATGTGGTTAACAAGATACATTGTCTGTGTCTTGGTTAAGAAATGACTGACGGTGCTACATGTACTGCACTGACTGTTGGAGGACTCCCAGTAATCGATAAAGAGACTGGAAAAACAAGAAATGATTAAAAGAAGGAGAAGTGAGCCCCAAGGCCCGAGCACCTCACACATTTGTTTCAATCCTGCCCACAGCTTGATTCATTATCTTTCAACGCACAGCCTCAGATGGACGTAGAATTGCCTTTACAACACTGTTAGAAAGAAGCAGGCGAAATCTCCCAAACCATCCTCCTCCTCAGTCTGTTTGAATGATGTGATGTTTTTTTTCCCAGCTCGGACAGAGTAAAGCTCTCTCTCAGGGGAGCCGCTGGTGGTTTCTTCATGCTATAGAGACCATTTATTGAGTATTTCAGTCACCTGTCATACATTCCTACAGACCAAGAATCAAACCTCTGACCTGTTTACGACAACCCTGATTCCAAAAAAGTCGTCACGCTGTGTAAAACATAAATACAACAATGTGATAATTTGCTAATCCTTTTTAACATTTTATCAGGGTTGCACATGTGTAATCTGTCCGTCCTGACTTGATTTTTTTAAGTATGCCGGTTTCAGTTTATTCCTTTTCCTCCACTACACAGTAGTGCTGAACTCCCCTTTTCTTCGATAACTTCTTGAGTTGTGACGTTATAGTTACAGTAGAAGTAAAAATATGCTGATATGTTAATGACTATGTTGTACCTGTCCCACTTTTTTCAATAAAAATAGTTGGAAGAAATCATGTTCAGCATGATTGAATGTGAACTCCATATTTCATGCAGCAAAACGTCACATTCACCGCCAATAAAAACACAGGAGACATTTTTAACAGAGCTTTTTGTTATTTTGTTAGTAAAGAATAATGTCACGGGTCTGTTCATGTGCTGTGGATTAGAGTAGCTGATTATTTTTGCATTAAAAGCACAAACATCGAACAAGTCACATGGGATCAGCCCTTCCATTACATTCATATCTGTTCATTGTAGGCAGAACTCTGTTCATCCTAAACATCAGCAACTAGAGTTTGTTCAAAACAGTAAATACATTTTAATATTGAATGCAACAAAGTTTTCTCTTTTAATTATAAAAATGTTTAAGAAAAGAAATTAGCCAGAGTGAGCCAACAGAAATATGTTGTGCAGCTCAGTTTACTTTTAAGAGGAACTAACAAGAGGCAACAAACAAAAGCTGAGCATCCTCAAACTAAGTCTGCGCATATGAAACAGTGTCAACGTGACCCCTCTGCACTTTTTCTATGATTAGAGTTGATGCCTTTTATAAAAGCGCAAGCCTCTTCGCTGTCAGTGTGCAGGGGTTTTGTCACAGAGCAAGATTAGACGGTAAAGCCTCCCCGGTTCTACGAAATGTCACAGTTAGGTTTAAAAACTGATTCGATCCCTCATGATGACGACGGCTGATGACTCTTCATCGCACTTTGAGGGTTATCATCCTCATCCTGCTCTGTGCAACGTCCCGCTTCATGTCAGCGAACTCTAAAAATTCTTTTCTTCCACAAAGGTTGTCCAAAAAAGAAATAAAAAAGTAAAAAAAGCTTCCTAAAGTAATGCACTTTTTGGTTGTGAATACTGTAAACAAGTCTGTTGTGTTCTGTCACATCAGCATCGCGTCCTTTAGGGCAGTGGCTCCGCTCCGTTTAGAGTACAGTCTTATGAAATCTTAATGCACAGAGATTGAAAACCAAGTGTGCCGTTGTCTGCTTTCCCCCGTCCCTTGTTGAATCTGACCAGTCATCAGGAGTTCTTTGTGAGCGGCGAGTAACGAGGGCTTAAAAAGCGATCTGTGGCCGTGCGCAGCTACTGTTGATCACATCTGAAGGGTGACGATGGCTGAAGTGTTTGCTCAGCTCAGCATGAATAGGCAACGGAAAACTGTGATACTAGAGTCCATTTGTCTCGTCTGCAGCTCTGCTCAGTAGGTGGCGTCCACTGCGTTGATGTTGCTGTCCAGCTGGTGTCTGAACGACAGCCTGGCCTTGGTGGAGAAATATATCTGGGAGCCCCGACTCAGGCTTCCTGCTCCTTCGCTGTCACTGCTCCAGGACGTCGTGGAGCATAGGCGGGGCTTCATCTCCTCGATGGGAACTGAGGGGTGGAAGATAGAGACAGAAAGTCAGGCTTTATCAGGCTGTGCTATCATGAACTGGCTGTTTACTTGGTCTCTGTTTGATTTTCTAATAGTCAGAGCGTAGTTGCTCCTCACCTGCTGCTGGGGGGCACTGTCTGCTCTTGCAGCGCTCTTTACAGCGTCGGTAGAAAGGAAAACACTGCAGCATCTTCACACCCATTCTGGCAGGGATGTCTGTACGGAGTGAACGGAGAGATGAATATAAGAGGGAGGCAAAAATTATGGTTGTTTTTAAAGCACAGGGTTCCCTTTAAACCATCCTGAACCGGGACAAACTTTCTCTTAAATACAAAATATGACATTTTCCAGGATGCTCACTTCAAAGCTTCCATTTAAGCTGCCTTATCGCGATGACAGCATGTCTGCCCAGGCCTGCTGACAGCTCCTTGTCTCCTCACCGGGTCACAGTTTAATGGAATAAAGAGCCTGCACCTGCAGCAACGTGATAGCCTAATGTAAGCTGACAGTATAACTGAATGGCACAGTGTCCCAGCAACAAGCCAATCAGTCAGTATTTACAGTGCCATCATCATCCTCCGCGCCACCTAATCCTGGAAAAGGACGTCAACGAGCTCCTGCAGCCAGAGGAATTGTTAAGCCCTTGTCTGACAGCCCAACAGATTACATAGAGGTCATCTGATGTATGCAAGTTATGACTGGCTGGCACACGGTGCATGTCTCAACTGACGCCAAAGCTATTGTTTTCATTTTGAAAACATTAAAAGCTTTGATTCAACTCTGCAGCTACCGTAGACGTGAATCACAGAGCGTCAAGTCAGTGAAATTCATAATTTCCCCGGAGGGCTGTCCCTCTGTGGCACCTCTGACCGATAAGATAACGCCAGGTTCACACGCGGCACTGAGATGTATTTACTTAGAGTGAAAAAAAGGTATTTATTTTAGTCTAATCAGGTTAAGAAATAGGTCAGGTGAAATGGAGCAGAGATGGATCTTGACAGTTTCTATTGTGATTGTGCTGCGAGGTAAAAGAGGAGTTGTGTAGCTTCATTGTTTCTGCTGCAAATTACTGAAACTTTTATTAATGACCTTTACATGATTAAACATCAACAGCTGCAGAAACAGCCGACTAAACAGTGAAATCACTCTTCTCCAAACAAATGCATAACACACCACATAAACCATTTCAAGCATCCGTCATCATGAAAAACTAAAATAGCTCTTGGGTCACTTTATAACAGGATAACTGTAGGTGGGTGGTTTTATAGGGAACAGATTGCAGTGTGTCTTCAATGAGATATTAACTATTAGATTTACCTATTTTCTAAGACTTCATTAAAAACACTTTATAAAAGTGAGGCAAAAACAGAAAAGGTGGCACATCCTCTATCCAAGCAGGACTAAAGGGGTGGCTACAAAGAGACAAAAAACAACCACAAAGAGACACAAAACGACCACAAAAATATGCAAAATGACCATGAATAGATGCTAATTTTCAATGAGACATAAAACAACCACAATGAGATGCAAAATGACCACAAGGAGACACAAAATAACAATGAAGAGATGCCAAACAACTACAAAGAGACAAAAAAGTCCACAAAGTGACACAAAATTTCCACAAAGAGACACAAAACAACTACAAAGAGACAAAAACTGCTACAAAGTGATGCAAGCTCGCTGCAAAGAGAAGCAAAACGAGACATCATAAGGCCCCAGTGAGATGCAAAACTACAAAAAGATGCAAAACAGCTACAAAGAGATTCAGACCGACTAAAAAGAGATGCAGAACAACTTCAAAGAGACGCAGCGTCTGAACAAAATCACCTGATTGAGCCTGAAGAGAAAACCGGCGCGTGTGATAAAGCACTGAGCCCACTGTTCATTAATCACAGACAAGGATGTGTATACCTGATGACAAACAGCACAGTGATTGCAGCACTCAGGAAAGCTCACATCTTCTTCCTTTTTTTCACTGTTTACTGCTGATTCCTCTCCCTGCTTGACTCAGCTTCACGGAGACGCGACAGCTCACACGCTGTAGCACATTACAGGCGAGCCAGAGGGGAGACTCTGCGTCTCTCATTCCGCAGTTTCTCTCTTTTTGGGGGGACGAATTCACACAGAAAACGCTTTTTTCTCTCTCCTCCATTTCTTAACTATCTAATGCACCTCCCTTCTTGTTTTCACACAGGTGTGGCTGTGAAATCCAATCCCATCTACAGACACAGTGAACCCATTATGTTTAGGTCGGCAGGTAGAGGTTCTGCCTGTGAAATGAGAACTCACAGTATAAGAGACAGTCCTGACTGACCACATTCCCCCCCTAGTTCCATCACACTTTCACAGAAATGACCAATTATGTGTGTACTCATAACACAGCGTGCACATTTTTCTCATAAAAACAAGTGTGCATTGGAGGTTCCACACACACACACACACACACACACACACACACACACACACACACACACACACACACACACACACACACACACACACACACACACACACACACACACACACACAATGTTATGGCCCTGGTCAGTGGTGAGGAATTTTGGGCCCAGATCATGATTGGCTGTGGGGGTCTGGCAGCATGCAGCAGCCTGGGAGCCTGGAGGAGAAAAACAACCTCAGATGGCAAAAACACACACACACACACACACACACACACACACACACACACACACACACACACACACACACACACACACAAACATACTCAGCTCAGACAGCACTCACACTGACCAGAGGGAAGGAAAAGCAGAGGAAGAAGAAGAGATAGATGGGAGGTAGAGGATAAGATGAGACAATGTAAGAAGGAGAAGATAGAGACAAAAATGCTGAAAATGAGGCCGGGGAAGGTCAGAAAGTGAGAAGTTGTGACTTGACCTGATTTTCTCACCTGAGCACCGAGCGGCACTTGAATAATGTGGTTTTACTCAGTCAATGGTGGCTCGCTGACGGAGCTGACAGTTGCGCAATCCTTCCAGGGAAACGTCAGTAAGTGGCTTTTGGCTTGCGGTTTTCATAATTTTTGAGCGCATGTTTGTGCATGCGCGTGTTTACAGGGAACTGAGCGACAGTTAAGCAACCTAAGTGCTTGCCAAGCACGATCTCTACAAATTCTCCCTTCAAACATCAGTCAGAGGTCTCTCCCTGCAGTCCGCACTCAGCCTCTTATCTGATTTGTAAACAGTGTTAAAGCAAGCAGCAGAGCGCATACGCTTACAGTGACGTGATGACAACCTTCCCACAGCTCCACATTTCCTCTGAGCGCCCCTTTTGCAGCCGGTCTCTGAGGCTTTATGAGAAAAAAAAAAAAAGCACAGTACTGTGTCGCTGCCCTCAACACAAAGCCTCACACAGGCCTGCCAGGCTGGATGACGCACACAGTGCTCTGTGCATGTATACCTGCACAAGTGTGCGTTTGTGTGTGTCCATTAGTAGCAGTATACAATCTGCTTTGGTTCATATTCATCAGTGGATAAAGCAGCTTTTAGGGTGTTTCCTCAGAGCTTTAATACGACAGAGAGACCAAACAATGGCAGTGATTTTGGTTACTGTCAATGGTTAGCCTAATGCTCGAGCACAATTTTAAGGTACTTTTACTTCCATTGTATGCTGCTTTATGCTTCTGCTTGACTCCATTTATTTGACTGCCAGTTACTTTACTGCTAAAGATTTTGCAAACAAAACACATAGCTCTTAATGTATGAAGTGCGGTTCAAATGAGCTTCACCTTGACCGGCTACACAGTTAAGATGCGCCTTAATGAATCAAGAAAATAATCCAGGATTATGATGTATATGCAAGTAGAGCACTGAAAGGGATCACTCTGCAAAATGAGCATTGTTGATACTGAAAGTTGTGTCTCGCACTTCCTGACGCTGTAGCCTGACTGTCTGCTTCGGGAGAGCAGCTGGTCCGCAATACCCAGCAATAGACGGTAATTGTAGAAGTGAAGCCGTTGTAAAAGTTAAATGTTGCGTTTCATTTCCACTGCAGTGGAAACAAGCGTTTGGCCGACACTAGCTGTCCCTCCAGCGTCACCCCTTGCTGTCCCTGTTGTTGTGGTGAGGGAAGATGAACCTACATACTGCAAAGTAGGGCTGAAAGCAAATATGAAGTTAGGACGGGAAAGAAATAAAGAGCTCCCGACCTCCCAAAAAACCTGATTATTTCACCTTCAGCCAAAGGAAAAATCACAATATCCCCACCCTTTCTTGATCCCTCGAATAATTTTCTTACAGTCCCTAACCTGCAACTGAGTACTTAAGTATTCCACTGTGGTGACGCCACTTATACGCAAATAAACAAACTAAGCACTTCCTCCACTAATTTTGTCATGTTTGGCTGATTAGTACAAATCAATTAACAATTTCACGTGCTTTAATCGGGTGCGCGTGCACGGCGTGTAGGCCTCTGTGCGCGTGCAGGCGGAAGGTTGAATGAGCTGCTCCAGACGGGATAATCTGAGCTTTCATCTCGAGGACTACGCATCACTTATCTCCTCTCTGTCTCCAAGAATAATCTAATGAAGACGTGCTTGTTTACATATGCGAAGTGACAGACGTGGAAACTGCCATTATCTGCTTATTTAAACGCCAAGCAGAGCCTGGAGGTGCTACGTTTGCTTTAAAGTTATTCTAATCAATCAGTGATGCCAATTAAGCTGCCCGACTGGGCAGTTAAAGAGAATAACAGGCGATTTATTCAAGCGTGCAGAATAAAGTTTGACAAGTGGTTTCCACTACACAAAAAACACAGCATACCAGACAGGCTTATTTATGAGCAGGGAGCCCTCCCACTGTCACACCTCCTGCCCCAAAAACAAAAAGGCAACCCTTACACAGCTGTTTGATAAAAGGACCACATATTCATCCAAAGTCCGAGCCTGACCCTTTTTCTGCGCTTCAGCAGAGCCAAAGAGGTGCCGAGCTGCATTCAGAGAGTCCTGTTGAACTCCTTTTTATTTGAGGTTTAAGTGAGTTAAATGGCCTTACCTACCTGGTGAAATAAACTTAGATAATGGATATTCTTGAGAAGATCCCAGCTGAGGCTACTCTCTCTTCATCCGCGTCCTCTCGTCGTCTCCTTCATTAAAACGTGTGTCCTCGGAGCGCGTCCTCAAATGCGCGCCCTGATGCGTCCTCGTTGGCAGTTTGGAGAGGTTTCTGTGGCGCGGAGCGACTGAACTTTAAATAGCTAATCCCTGGTGCATGGTGAGTTGACACGCCTGCTTTCCCTCGCCCTCCCTCCGCCTCTCCTCCTGCCTGCTCTCCCCCCCTCCCTCTGGGCTCCCAGCTCTCCTCTCCTCATTTGCTGCCGCTCACCCATCCCACATACAGCACACACGTAGCGCACACACTTCCTCGCGCGCTGCGCCGCGTTGCTTTGCCTGCACCTCAGTCGCATATTTGTTGATACAGATAACACAAAATTTGATCAGAAATAGCTGCTGCTGTATAAATAGCCTATTTTCCTTGTAGTGGACACACGGTGAAGGATGAAGTCATGTGTGCAAAGTGATAACAGTCCAAAAACACTCAGTCAGATCAGGAATCAGGGAGGTGTGACCTCCTAAACTATGATCAGCAAGATGTAATATCATTTTAACAATAGACTCCTTACTCCTCATTGGCTTAAAAGTGCATTAATCACAGATGAGGTGATGTTTTCACCTCTTTCTGATTCATGTCAGGAAGTCAGAGGTCGCCATCAGCTGTATATTTTCATATTTAAACTGTTTAGAAACTTAGTTTGCTTCTTTTTTTTCTGTTTCATAAAGCAAAACAAATATTATTATTACACGAGCTGTCTTGTATGTATGAAAGATGCTCAAGAAGAAAACAAAACTGCTTGGTTAGCATTAGGAAAAGGTCATGGTTTAGGTTAAAATGAGGATGTTGCCATTACATGATATAACTTAAACATGTTATGTAAATGTTGACTTTTGGTGTCACTTGAGACATGAAGAGACCTCCTGGGTGAAAGTCCTGTATTTGTTTGCAAAATAAGGGGTATTACCATTATACTTATTATCATTATTATGGGATTATGCAATGCAATTAATGTTACACTTCTAAAGAATGACGGAAACACAGTGAGCTCAGTGAAACATGTTTTGTAAAGGTTATATCTAAAATATCCACACTTAAATAATGAGGGGAAGGTCGGCGTGTTGGATTGGTGTTTACGTACCTTCAGCTGAACGGACGCTCGCTTCCCAGCTCATGTGGACAAAATTCCAGTGAGTGTTTCTTATTTAACCACAAACAAAAACAAAACTTCAGCATGACCCTCACCGCGGCGTCTGAAGAATGCAATCCGGTTTTTGGTGCTTGTTTCTGAAGATCACTACGCGGCAGAGATGTTCGAGCAGCGAAGCGAAGGGAGACCTAGTTGTGGAGGAAATCCCTGCGTATCCTGTTAGTGTGAGAGGGCTTTAATCTGAAGTGGATCAAACCTACCAAGAAGAATTAACGAACAACAGTCGCAAATTTCCCTCAAGACCCGCCTCACAGAGACACACAGAGAACACACTCACTTTGATTTCCTGGTCAGTCCATGTCTTGTCCATGCAGATGTACCGACAGGATGCAGAATCCGTTCTCATTCTTTGAGGATTCTTTCCTGGCCTCATCAACGAGGCTCAGGACCCCCACTGATACGGGCTCCTATCGCGCCCCATGCACTTCACACCTGCACATATTCTTCATACTTTATACTTCATCAATACTTTTCACGTTCCATCATCTTCATTTCAAACAAGATACAAATCTTTTCTTTGAAAAACAGGCACATATTTCCATATTTCATATTTTGTATTTTTGATTCTTGACTTTTGCTTTCTCTGCTCTTTACTGTCGTGCACCAAGATAACAAGGCTAATTCTTTGTGTGCTAAAACCTACTTGGCATTAAACCTGAAACACAATCTAATGGCGGAAAACACAAACGAGTAATCACTCGCTCCTTGGCTAACATCCACCAAATATCAGGGAGATCTGTTCAGTGTTATGAGATGTCATAACAAGGGTAATGCAAGGTAACAAGAGGCATGCACATAACCCTTGTGCAGGCCTACATTATGCTGTCGAGGAATAAAGGTGCCACTTCCTTGTCATCACCAGCTTTCCGTGCGGAGCTGGTTGCAGCTTGCTGGCTGAGGCTCACGTCTGTATGCAACGTGCAGTACTTGCACATGGTTTACGTCAAAATACCTCGCATTTCAACATGTCAAACCTCAAGCTGTGTTACGCAGAAGTCGCACCCAAAGCCAGAATGTGACACAGCTTGTGCCGGCATGAAGCTGGAAAATGAAAGTAGTATGACAGTTCTGAGCAAGACAGAGGAAACCTCAGCTGTTCTTGGCCCATTGGATGGTTTATTGCTGTTTATTGACTTCCAGTGTGTGCTTAAGGCTCATGGAGGGCAGTGGAGGGATTTGTCCCAGTGGAAATGTACCCAGATGAGTTCTCAGAGTGAGTCTGAGCCTGCTGTCACACGGACTGTTTCCTGGGTGATTTCGAACCAGCAGGCGCATTTCTTAAGCTGATTCTGGTCTGTGAACAAGCAGCAACAGGGACTTACCCGCAAAGATTAGTCATTTTTTCTCACTTTGAATCCAGACAGGAATGTTTGACAGCTTCGTCCCATGTAATGAAAATATATGTGGATACACATTTACAGGTTGGAGTCAGATCAGGCTGAAATAACAGTATATTCGAGTCAGTTGCAACATTACACAAAATACAATTAATGGGTTATTCATAATTGTGGCTAACCAATGATTTATGATTCAGAAGCACACAGATATTAGAGATCATCATTAGTCTGCTTTCTTTATTCTACGTCTCATCCAAAAATTGTGTTTAGTTGAACATTGTCTCTAATTTGACTCTCTGTGGATGATTAACAGCAGCAAAGTTGGATCATAACACAAAAAGGCCCCCATGCCATAAAAAAACCTTCCCCGTCTCTCATTTCATTAACTGAAACTTATGACAGTGTATTAAACAGCAGCACTTTTCTACTTTTGTGCCACAGATTGCAGACTTGCACTGAGGTTAGTGTCATGCCTTCGCAGAGAGTCAAGTGGCGCCTCTGCGGTGTCACCTCCATGCATTCAGGCACTCGTTCCTCTCCTTGTAAGGTGACAAGTGTCCCTGCCAGTCTGCCAGTGGCTCGAATGTGATTATTAGCTTCCTGTGAGCGCACGAGGAGGCTCAGATATCAGGGACTGAACCACTCCCACTGTCCCATTGGCCTCAAGTGCCATTGTGATATCAGACACTTTGAGCTGGGGGACAATATGGGTGGCGAGTGGAGGGCGGTACTGTCATAATACTGACATCATGCCCTGTGAATATTTGCCCCTCTGGTAATTTAATCCCTCAGTGCCACTGCTCCACTGGCCGAGAGACAGGAATAGAAGCGCTGTGGAGGTGCAGGAAGGACAAAAGAGCAAGAGGCAGGAGATGGTCAAAAGTAACCCATCCGTAATCTAAAAACACTCCGTGTGAGGACATCCATTAAAAGATTTTGTAAGTGGAATTACTGATGGGTGTGTGGGGGGAAATGTAGGTTGTTTTGGACAAAAGACTCTGCCAACAAAAAAAACTGTAATAAAGTCTCAAAATAGAGCCAAACAAGTGCCAAAACTAAAAATTGAGCTCAAGTGGCTAAACATCCTGGATAATCCAAAAATGGGCAAAGAGGTCAGTGTGGATGAGCGGAGACGGGCTGAATGAAATCTGGTTGCTGAAACCTAGCGGCTAGCTGTCACTCAAAGCGGCCTTTTCCATAATTATGCATAACTTTAAGCCTTAATGTAATTTAATTTGACATATACCTATTGTACAGTTGTTATGAACACGGAAATTAGCTATAAAGACCAAAACTGTTTTTTTTACCAGGCTGTAAACCTGTGTACCTGCTGTAAAGTTGAGCATTTTAACATGGGGGTCTATGGGGATTGACTCGCATTTGGAGCCAGCATCAAATGACCATGTAAAGAACTGCTGAGTACATGAGTTGTGGGAGCTAAAATCTGTGTGTGCAGTCACACCCACCTTCTTTAATGTTCACGTCTTGCTGAAAATATATATAACATGGACAAAGGTGCAGAGATGCCCAGTCTCCCCAGCCACAGAGTCACTCTCCAGCCCTGATATCAAAATATTTCATGATAAAGGCATCAAATTAAGATTCTGTGTAAACAAACTAAAATCAAGTCACTGCAGGGTCAAACCAGTTTAGTCGCCTGTGTGAGTGTTTACATGGCCCCCACCCCAACTCCCTGTTTCTTGTTCCCCTCCTTCTCCCTGAGACATCCAGACCTTTCCACACCCAGAGTTTGTTGAATGTGTTGTTGATGTTGGCATGCTTCTGTGGAGCCCGGACCAGGACTGACTGGCTGAGGTCGCTCACGGCTGGTTCCAGCCTCTGTCACCAGCCTGCCCCACCCCCCCACCCCCGCCCCCCAGTTCACACAGCATTTCATGCTTCATTACCGTGTTTTCACATCATCAAGAAAAATCCTGACATGTTTACTGTTCTCACTGATTACATTAATCCTGAAGTACACGGGGGAAGGGGTCTAATCACGGTTGTATCCAACACAAATCAGCTGATAATACTGGGTGTAGTAACTAGACAATCTGAGGGCAAAGGGCTGACTGGCTTTACATCTCGGAGAGCAAGAAAGCACAACAGAAAAAGGAAAAGGCTGTGAAATGTTTTTGGAAGGCGAACTGCTCGACACTTTAATAGGTTATAATATCTTCACTTTTTAGACTCATTATTTTACCCACTGAACATTGACACATTACCTAAATAATACCTAAAAATACAATATTGGATTGTCGGAATATGTAGCAACATTGATTTTAATTAGTTTCAAAATAAATAAACACATTATTTTGATTATTTGCAGTTCCTACTTGGTATTCTGTTTTGCTAGGTTTCTGTCAGTCTACTATTAATATATTACAGATATCAATAGACCAATATGATGAATCAATTAGCCTGACATGTATTTACAACCTATGGCAATTGAATATACAATTTAAAAGTAGTTTAGTCACATTAAATCACTTGAAAACTGACCTTGCAGCTGCTGAGACATCTTGATGCTAAGCTAGGTACCATAACAATTTAACTGTTTTTTTCCCTCTGTCATAAATTTAGCTGCTGCCTCATTTAGTTATGTTGAATAACCAACTCAATTACAAAGATGTTACTGATGGAAATTGTCCACTACGTTGGGGAAAAGTCAATAAATACATTTAATTTTAGCTTTAGCTAAGGCTAGCTGTGTCTGACCCACAAGCTAACATTATAGTGTTCCTGCTACTACTAATATTTATCAATGTGAATAAATTAATGCATTTACAACCTAAAACAATGAATATGTTATTTAAAATTAGCTTAGCCTCACTGAACCACATGAATTTTAGCAGAGTCAAAAGCTGACATGCAATCTGCTAACGCGAAGCTAGTTAGCTGGATTTTAGCTGGGGTTTTTGTGAGTTGGCTTCAAGTTTAACTTCCATCAGTTAACTGGAGACAAAGTTGCTATCATCCATAAATAACACTGAAACAAGTATAAAATGAAAATGAGTTAGACAACCTGTCATGACAAAATGTGATGCAGTGTTGGAAAAAGAAATTGTTTGTTTGAAAAAGGTGACACAGAGACGTGTGTGGCGATTACCTATTTTGGTAAGATCTACGGTTTTCTGGTCGTTGACTCTGAAAAACCTTCACCCATCCATTTGTGGGTCTGGAGAGATTTGTAATTTCTGAACTGCCCAAATGTGTAAGTGCCCACACCACAAACAAGCTCGGAAAACATGTCTGGAAATGTCACTGGCGGTGACTCACTGAGGTCACCCGATCACTCTTTGTACAGATGGAGCTGGTTAATTTCCTTTTTCTACGTAGCGCTCCTTTGATTCCTGTGTTTTTTTCTCTGTTGGTTTGTGTTTTATTCCCGCAGTGTGCTTGTGGTTGCTGGAGGCAAAATTAATGTAAATAAAAGGTGTAGCCTAAGATATGGCAACCACTACCCAGGATGCAATGCAGCACGTTGTGTTTGCCTGTTCTCTGTAGCATTCCTGCTCACTGGCTAGTTGGTTTTCTGTGGCAAAATAGAAAATAATCACACGACCAAATATGTTATGTTGTCTGCAAAGCTGCCTTCTTGTGTATGACTTGATGTAACCTGCTGGACCTCTCCACCAGCTCCAGTTAGCTAGTGGATTTTGTCCAGTGCTACACTTTGTCTAGCTCATGCGTACGCTGCCATTAAGCAATAATGCAGAAAAGAAACAAGTGACGGTACGTCTTGTTGGTAATAATGTGTGGTCCAAGTGTAAACTATCATGTTTAAGGATTTTATGATAACACAGTGGCAGTAACGCAGGTGCTGTCAGCATCTCTGAGCAACTGTTACCTGAGCAGAAATTACAACCAGTTTAAGATATAACTTTTCATTTGGCTGAATATCAGTGCAGCGTGTTGAGCGATTGAGTCGAATCAGGTAATCTATAGGGCGCATTTAAGAAAAACACCAAGATGCTTAACAGAGATGAGTACAATTAGATAACCATAAGGAAATTCGGTGTAAAAGTTAATTGATTTCAGACTTGCTGACTGGGTTGTAAATAAACAGCTTGCAGATCTGCTGAATGTACCTGACTGTCTACTTTGCGGCTTGGCCTGGGTCATTCGTGGTGCGGCTGGCGTAATTACCGGGTTGTGGACGCTGCTGAGTTATCACTTACTGTCTGACTCCGTGCCACCGGTTCCAGCATGACTGTTGCTTTTAAATGATGCTGTGGTTGTGGGTGTGTTGAGGAGATTTCAACCACGGTTGACCTACAGATGAGAAAAGTTAACGAGGAGCTCAGGCACACCGCTGTAGTAATATCACACGCATTAAAAGCTTTTACCGCCATGCACACATAGTTTTAGGACACTGTCCCGCTCTGTTCTCACTGGCCTGCTCCAGACTGTCCAGTTCTGCTTCGTGTCGCCCTGTTTTTCCCCTCTGCCTCCTTGTTATTCCAGTCAAGCATAAAAAAGATTAAGCAGAGAGGAGGGGCTCAGTTTTGGGAAGGGGGCACATGTCTAAATAATGGCCTCAGTGCAGGGTTTAAATAAGTGCACAGGCTGAATATAACAGCAGAAGTTTGTCCAGTGGCCATCTCTTTTTGTGCTTTTGTATATCAACTTCTCTTCTTCCTCTCCTCTCTATGTCTCGAGGAACCCTACAGTCTTACATCAGTGTTTGTCTGCAACAACTCTGAACATCACTTTCTTTGCCTTCCCGGATTCTTTCAGAGGGGCTACGATTTGCATGAGAAGTGGCTGAGACTGGGCCCCCTTCCCGTTTTCCTCCCTTTGTCCCAACATTCTTTTATTCTGAATTCTCCTCACTTATGCTCCTTCCTCGCTTTGTGCTGTGCATTATATAAGAGAGCTGCATAACACCGGCCGATCGCTGAGCTAAGACGGTCACAGCATTGGGCGCAGGCCTTATTTCCACATCCACAGCTGCATAATTTCCCCTCTTTGTGAGAACAGTTTGAAAGAAATGTTCACCTGAAATTTGCAAGGAATTGTAATCAGGCTGTTACTGAAAAATTGTTTAAGCAGAAGAGGACATTGTTAACGAGGTGACGAGGCCACTGAAGCACATCTAAATGTATTTATCTGTACTGCTCAAAGACTTTGGCTTTAGCTTTGAGCAACAGCTTTGGGTGATTTGGTCTCTCTCAAGAGACTGTGCCTATATTTACCTGGGTGCAGCTCTGCAACAGGCTTTTAACTTTAAAGTTAGGTAACAATTACCACGAAGCAGCAGCTCCATGGCAACAAAAGATTATGAGCTTAACCTGCACCTATCCTAACAGGCGCTGCTGGTCCAGATTGTGTACTGTTTATGCAGCTGCAGTGCTCACAGTGTCCACAGGGGGCACTCTGACCTTTGACCTTGTCTGGAGGCGCATTCATCCTGTTAGATCTGGCTGTCTGGCTGCAGGGCACAGTGTGAGGTGAGCGATTGACAGAGATCCTAACAGTGATTCTGCGTAAGTTCTTCCTCTGGATAATCAGAGTCACAGAGCGACACAGTTGGTGCGCAGGTACAGAAATATCAGTGTGTTCGTTGGGGAGAAGCAATGCAAGAAAAAAAAAAAACAGTTTCACACAAAAACTGATGAGGGAAATAGGTTTTTAATGTTAATAATCACAGAACTGATAGAACATCTCTGAGGAATTTCACTAATTGTGCATAAATCCAATAAAAAAAGGTTAAAAAATAATGTAATATTTTTTAATTTATCATTTCTTATTGTGTTGCCACATTCAAGTGATAGTTTACAAAAAGAGGCACATAAAGAATTATTTACAATTATTGCTTCGATCCATGTATGTATGTCTTGAAACCTCAGTATTGAAATGAATTATTGATTCGGTAATTAATGAAGAATTCAGTGAAAAATAAGTCAGGCAACACACAAACCAACAGCTAGAATCTAATTCATAGCCTGTAATAATGGAGTAAGGCTTTGATATATAATATATATATGATATATATTTAAAAAGTCCTTCAAAGACAAGTTGAAGTTTCCTTCAACGTGAATGCGGGGAAACAAGTGAGAAGCAGAAGTGCCTCCCGGGCCTTGTGAAGGTGGGTCACGACGGGGCGATCTTCCTCACTTTTACAGTCCACCTTCATCCTGCAATAGGACAGAATTCACACGTTCATGTCATGTTTGGGACAGGAAGCAAGCTCTCAGATGACTGACAGAGCTGTTACTAAATGTGAGCATCACGTTAATGAGTAGACATCAGATGATACATTAGACATATGGATGCGTCTATTTCCTGAGGAATGCGAGAGATGTAGTACAATAAGTCGTGTTTTAGCAACAACGTTTGCGTCCTTCAAATCAACTTATCCCTTATTAGTGTGTGCATATGAAATGTGTTTGAGTCTATATGCAAGCCAGCTGTCCTCACTGCGTGTTCAACCACGTGCTGAATCTGAGCTTAATCTTCAACCACTTCAAAAGTTAGAAATGATCTTTAACCTCTTTCATCTTCCTGCCAAGCTGCCGGCTGATTTATTGCACCTTTATGGAATCAAATGAATCATCAAACTATGCCAGGTTCATTATCAGTGAACCTTAAACAGATCTAAATTATAATAATAATAAAAAAAAAAGTTTAAGAAAGACTTGGAAAATTAACAGGAGAAGCATTTCAGCATTTTCTGAATATAAAATTTTGTCCGTCGACTGAATCTTGATGACGTCCGAGGTTTTATCATTTAATCTCTGCATATGATTTTGGATTTTGAAGGCCACCAATTGCACTGACTGAAGTGGAATTCTGTCAAAGAACACTTCGACATTTTAGGAAATACTCTTATTCGCTGTCTGTCCAAGAGTTGGATGAGAACATTGGTACCATTCTTATGTTTGTGTGATAGATTTTAAGCTACAGCCAGTTAGCTTATCCATGCAAAAATATTCAAAACAGAGGAACCAGCTCTGTCCAAAGGTGACAAAATCCACCAGCCTACACCTCTGCAGTTCACTAATTAACTTCTTCTGTGTCTTGTCTGTGAATCTATCCAAAAGTGTAAAAGCAGCACAATGTGGTCCCAAAATGTTTAACTTTTCCTTTAAATGAACACTGAACCTTCTTCCTGTTTGATGGTGCAACTGTGACCACAGTCCCAGTCAGTCCATCCTCCTTGCGCCCATATTATCAACACTGGATTAAACAACAAAACCTTTTTCATTTCCTGCTTTCCACCTGCGGCAGACCTAATATAAATTCAGAACTGCAATCAAAACAGCACTAAATCTGTAGGAAGCTGCTATAAGGCCACGGCTGGAAGAATAGCCGGCTCACTCCCAGCACCCAAACCAGTTATTACTCAACATGTTCCTTCACGTTGGATTGGTCCAGTTTCATAAAATTCTGCACAGCTCTCGTGACCTCCCCTGCTCAGAGACACTCTTCAAGACTCGCTGTGTCATTCTAAAGACTTTTTCAGAGGTAGAGATTCGGGATTTGTCGACCTACATCTTTTCTTTCACGACAGTCTCCGCAGACGCATCCCAAGCAGCCGTTGACCACCTGCATGGCGCAGAGGATCAGCTGCAGCAACCCCATGGCCAGCAGTATGAAGAAGAGGACGATGTGCCACAGCACTGCGTTTTTAGGGCTTTCGCAGATTGTCCACAGAGTCTGGTTTGTAATGTAGTCCCTGTAAAGAGAACAGCAGCAGAGTGTAAGCATCGTCCAAGACACACACAGCATTAATGAAAATATGCATGAAGCAGGCCAAGTTTGGGGTGCAGGAAGAAAAAGTGCGATGACTGAGTTGAGGAAATATGTGTCAGAGGGAGACGGTGAATGGAACAAGTGAGGAGTGGAGAAAGAAAGCACACGGAAAATAACAAGGAGAGGGATTGAGAAGGTCTTGATGACGTCGGGAGGTTTGTTGGAGAAAAGTGACCTATGCTAACTTTTGTAACTTTCCTGCAAAATCTGCCCACCAGCACATCTAAAGCTCACTAATTAACATAATATGTCCAGTTTGTTTTAAGTGTAAAGAGGACACATGATGTAGTTTTATTTGGACAGGCTAGCCGTTTGCCTGTTTCCAGTCTTTGTGCTAAGCTAATCAGCTTAGCCGTAGCTTTATATTTACCGTACAAGCATTCGTGTGGTATCGATCTTCTCATTTAATGCTCAGCCAGTATTCACCAAATATTTCACTCTTCATTTAGAACAGATTGTTGGTATTGAGAAGTCCTGAAAGCCCAACAAAACTGGAAACTTTCAACATCTACAGGTACAGATGCGACAACTCTTTGCTGAAGGCCATGTGATACGATCAAAGCTCCCAAACAGCTGATACATGGACCTTATGGAGGTATTGCTTTGTCATGTTGTGAATATTTTAGCAAATAATGACATAAGTCCATATGTTTTGCAATCTGAAAACCTTGAAACCTCTTTTGCAAAGGCGACCTGACCACTAAAATATACCAAGTAAAGGAGTGATTTACTGTACAATTTACAACAGTCTTGAAAGGTAACAGAGGTTTTTGCTTCTGTTGGACTAAATGAACAAGAGACTCCAGTTTGTTCACTGTGCACAGTAACGTACAGTAAACAGGATAGCAGAACCCCTCACAGAAAAACAGAAGCACAAAAAGGGGAAATTGAGGTTTGCTGGAGGAAAGAGCCTGAAAATGAATATCCTAACATGCATTGTGTAATCAAATTTGGTTCCCTGCCTTTAAACACGTGTGCCCTTTATACCGCTGGCATCATGGAGAGCAGCAGCCTGCCTATTAACAACATGCTATATTTATTAACATCTGTCCAAACTGCCCGATGGAGGGTCTATCAGGCGACTCACTTTTACATGAGCTTGTAAAATGCTGCGTTGTTGCCAGTCGTGTTATCCTCTCACCATTAGGACTTTGGCTGCTCTTTATTATTAGTCATATGGCCTGAGGTCAGCGCGGAGCTAAAGTGCACTCAAGCAACTGTTTCTCAACAGAAAAAGTGCAGACTCATAATTTACAGCTTACCATGACATGAAATCGAGCTAAAAAAGAATTTCCCTCGGTTATGAAAGAAGAGTTGTAGTTTAATTATCAGTCTCATGCTATAGAAACAAAGCACTGGTCCAGCCTGCCACCTACTGGATTTTTAAAAATATTACATTTTTTATTTTCACAATCAGGAACTGACACTTTCTGCAGCAAAGAATGAGGGGGCCTGACTAAACAGACTTAGGAAAAGTTCATTTAAATACATGCGTGTGATCGTGGGAAAAGCACTCACGTCTGTTTAAAGGGGGATTGCCACTTCTCGCCCACCTCACATATGGGTCCGTCAGCAAGGCCGGATGAGGATACACAGATGCAGTAGATGGATCCAACCACACCGAAAACAGAGCAGAACACAGAGTTGAGCATCTGAAAGAAAGAGGCCAAAATGTTTTAATAATCTCAGCCAGTACAGTAATTATGGTCATGAAATCAATGTAGTGGAGTAAAAGTACAATATGCACCGAGATGTAGCACAGTAAAAGTATAAAGTAGCAAATATGGAAGTACTGTACTCAAATAAAGTACTTGAGTTACTTTCCACTATGCAGTGGAGGTTCCTGGGCCTGCTGTAAAACATAGTTTCAACTTTAAATAACTAATTACAGTACAGTAAATATGAGTTTAATAACACAGTGGCACTGTCCATATGGTGTACAGCCAATAAAATGTACATGATTCTAGTTTGTCCCTCTGTCTTTGGTATGACGCCGCCCTCGCCGTTGCCTTTTACCACCCGTCATTATCAGCCCAGGCCGCACACTAACATGATGGAAATCTCTTAAATTACTTGACGCACCCGGCAACGATTGCCACAGCAGCCTGCTCCGCAGCAACCCTTGCCCCCGGCCCTGATGGCTGAGCAGCTGGGACACAACATCTGAAAAGAGGAAAACAGAGACGATGTTTTCTCATTTACCGTGCAAGACACACGGTTAGTGACGTGTTTTAAATGCAAGCCAGAGTTTCTCAAAAGCATTTAATATAGAGATATGGTGTGTGTGTGTGTGTGTGTGTGTGTGTGTGTGTGTGTGTGTGTGTGTGTGTGTGTGTGTGTGTGTGTGTGTGTGTGTGTGTGTGTGTGTGTGTGTACACACATGTTTATCTACTGTACACTTGTGTGTGTGTTTTCCTATCTCCTAAACCAAATATTTGCGAATCCTGAGTCGAGTTTTACTCTCTCGTCCCAGCAGGCAATGACATCCACACAGTCAGCAGTGGGGAAAAATGTCCTGCTCGCTGCTCCAAACTGTAATCTCACAGTGATAAAGACTCAAAGGTCTGATCTGCTCATGAGATTACATTTCAGATTGACTCTTTATAGTCGCTGTCAAACTATAAATTGTCAAGATGATGTCAGTGGAAATAATGATGTCTGTTGTGTGTGCGTGTGTCTTTGATGAGGAAGTGCAGAAGATCATTTATTCAAGTCACAGCAAATCCACGGTGTAAATATACATCAAAGTTTCAAAAGTACTCAGTAAAAAGAAAATTTTTATTTTTCATTATATTTCTGTATTGTTTTAAACTGCAGGCAGAATTTTAATCTTGTACCTGATTGAGTTAGAGCTGCTTTTATACATATTGGATGATTTAACCTGTAACAGTGCATTATTTTAATTCACTGTATGTATGTGAAATATTTGAGCTGATAAATAAATATAGTGTAGTACAAAGTATTTTCCTCTGAATCATAGTGGATTTGAAGTATGAAGTGGCCTCAAATGGAAATACTCAAAATACAAGCGTCTTAAAAATGTGCTTGAGTCTGTTTGTTTCAAGGATTCTTAAAGTCTTGCTTGAGATGAGTTTAATTTTGAAGCCCTGCATATACGTTCATTCATGGCTCTGAAAGCCGAATATTACTTTAAAATACTGGGACAGGTCCAGTTCTGGGTATTCAACACTAAAATGATAAAAGAACTTGACAAATTTATGTTATACTTCTAAAAAAAAAAGTCTTATAATTATTCCCCAAAACCAATAAAAGCATTGACAGTTTACACAGCACAGAGTTAATGACTGAAAAAAACTAATAAAACAAACCATAAAACATCAAACCAGACCAGATCATAATCCTTTACTCACAAAGAGGCCTCCTCCGATGAGCCCCCCCATGAGCCAGACCTGGGTGGGGATCTGGTTGTTTTCCAGTTTCTCCCCATCAGGGAAGAACAGCAGCAGGTTGGCGATCATGCAGATGAACGCTGAAGGCAGGAGGATCAGGCCCACCAGGCGGGAACATTTCCCTGTACAGCACATGGTCTTCACCTTGTCTTTTCGCTCGTGCGCAGCTGCCTCTCCGTCTCTCGCCGTGATCTTGTCCTCGCTTTAAGTCAGGAGGAAGGCGGCGAAATGTGGGCGAAACAAAAGAAGGAGGCGCATGAGCTCACGCCTCTCGCGCCGTCAAAGTCAAACACAGCCAGTGACATTTACAGCAGGAAGGAGAGAGGGAGCAAAGGCCAGGTGTTGGCGTGGTCCTGTGACCTGTGCTTCTCCTCACGGGTCTCTGGTCAAAATGAAAACAATCAGCGGGGAGATAAAAACTGCTCCCTTACAAGTTCAAACGCAAGAGAAACATTCGACCTGTTTATGAGATTACATTATTTATTCACTCTTTATTGTCGCTATCAAACTAAATTGTCAAGATGACGTCAGTGGAAACAGTCACGCCTGTTGTACAGTATGCGTGTGTGTCCTTGGTGAGCGGGAGATCAGACAATGTTCAACTCTTACTGGTCAAAGTTTCCCTAAAAGCAGTAGAGGTAGCAGTACCACAGTGTAAATATACCATCACAAGTAAAAAGTACCAGAAGTATCAACAGTACTCAACAACAACAAATTAAAGAGCACAGAGTGGAGGGGCCTGTGGAGGTGTGTGCGTGTGTGTTCGTGTGTGTGTTTAGCTGACTATGACTATATGCAGCTTCACGCCCTTTGATACCTGCTCATGATGATATCACTCACTTTCATCTGTTTATGGCTTAATACAAACACAAGCGAGGGCTCGGCCCGATACGAAGAGCCATTCTAACCACCTGAAATGAACGAGCTCGTGTGTGCGTGCAGTCATCATTCTACGCATTTCGCTTGTTTAAATTAATGAAACTGTACTTAAACGGCATCATGTGTCTTAGTGAGGTGTCAGGCCACCAGAGCAGCTTCAGTGGTTTTGGTTCTACGAGTATCTGGAGCTCTAATGGAGGGATGACCACCACGCCTCCGGAAATATTCCCTCGTGTGGTGTTTTGATGATGGTGGTGGAGGGCGTCGTCTAACACCGGGGTTCCCAAACTTTTCCATGCCATGGCCCCCCAAGCAGCATTAGCTTCTGGCCAGGGACCCCCTTTGCAAACCACCAACAATGCTACAAAATATGTAAAGAAACATCAACTTTTAGAATGATTTTCTTACTTTTATTCACTATTCAATAATTATTACATTTGTTTAGAATATTAACGAACATGTTTTCAACACTGTATTATATTCTCACTGAATCATGAACTTATCAACAAACTGCTGACAGATAAGAACAGAACAAAAGAAATCAAACCTCTCAATTGTGTGTGTTCACTAATCAATAATTATTACATTTGTTTAGCATAAGAATATTATTAACTAACATGTTTTGCTTTTTTTTCTTAACTTCCCTCCAATTTCTTTTTCTTTATACCTCTTTATGCTCTCTGTCCCAATTGCTCGGACTGAAAATTTGTTGCAGAATGATTTAAAACTGAAGGAGCTCGTGTCGTTAAATGTTTTTAAATCTAAAATGAAGGACTTGGAAGCAGTTTCTACGGGATGTCGATGTTTTTAGTTTGACCGTTTGTACAAATTACTCTCAGAAACACTCGTCTTGATTTATTGATAGTTTTTCTTTATGCAAATTTTAGTGATTGTGAATTGTATTTTGTCTCCCTGTGTGTCTCTGTCTGCAACTTTGTGTTTTTGCCGCTGACCGTCTTGGCCAGGTCTCCCTTGAAAAAGAGATTCTTAATCTCAATGGGACTAACCTGGCTAAATAAAGGTTAAATAAAAATAAAACATTTTCTGAGGCCCCCCCCCAGGGGGCCCCGGCCCCACTTTGGAAACCACTGGTCTAACATGTCGGTCCAGAACCTCCCACAGGGGTTGAGATCTGGTGACTGAGAAGTGGAACACATGTGGAACGCAGCCGGCTTGCTGCTTTGCATCAGCTGTATTCTTAACACAGCATATGTTTTTATATATGGTTGTCATATTCTAACAGATATTGGCGTTAGACAAAATCCTTACTACAATAGAAGAGAAGAGAAGACGTACTTTTATTATCACAACACACTACATGCACACGCCATGCTTTGTGAAATAATTTCTCCGCTTTTATCCCACCCTGGAAGTCCTTCCTCTGCGGCGGACCAGGAGTGGTGGGCTGCCAGCCGACAGTGGCGCCTGGAGACCCAGTTCCTTTTGTCACCGTTGGTCAGATGGTGACCTTCTTGCATGTTTTTAGTGGGGGTTTTTTTTATGGAGGATACCCCAGGTGAGCACGGGGAGAACATGCAGACTCCACACAGAAGAACAAATAACAAAGCATGCCATGCCATTATGTCAAAACATACCAAATAAAAAGGTGGTTTAAGGGCCAAAATCTTAGGGGCCCTAAACGCCTCAGATTCACTGTTTGGTATTTCGATTAATTGCATATTTGTCTGGTACTATGCACCATTAAAGCTTAATATACACAAAGGATAATGGTGGTTCCTGCGTGTTATAATATCTTATCTTGCACAGATAGTAGAAGGAACAAAGGGTCAAGAAGGCCATAAAAGTTTGCAGTTTTGTCTGCAAACGGTCATGTGGGATAGTGAGGGCACATCCTCAGTTTCCTCTTTCATCTCACCGTTTTCCACTTGTCACCACACAGTTCCTTTGAGGGGGAAATTCATGTTTTCTCAAGCCTTAGCTTCAGGCATACAGCATTTACACCTCCAATGTGCAGAAATTCCCCATCTCACAGCTCATTTCACCCAGCGCTGCAGAGGTTCTTGACATCAGTGTTTTTGCCACGGCGGTCACACCCCTGCGTAACGTTAATAGATGCTAGGCTGCATCAAACATGAGGTGAAAAATGGTTTTTCATGCTCCACAGACTCTCAACTTTTCACGATTTTACAGTGAAAGCAAGTGCACTGTTTTCTAAAAGAGACTGTGGAGGAGTTTGCACAGCTGCATGCAGCTTCTTAATAATCTAATTCTCAATATATCTAATTGCACTTTCACTTTCTGTGTATGGTTTGCATGGCATAACACGCACTAACCAGACTGTCCTGTTCACAGCTGACCTCATTATGAAAGCATCAGCTCGTAGAAATCCCCGGTTGTTCCTGTAAGTGTCTCCGACTGAAGTAATTCGACTGAGAGTCCAAAGAGAGGAAACAATGACAGGCAAGTGTGTTTCTTTTATAACAGCATAGAAATGTGTCTGATGAGCTGTGACTGTAAAAGCTTAAAGAATACACTGGTCTCTCAAAGCGGGATTTTTAAAATTTCATCACTGATTATATCTGGCAACAACTCCTCCAAAACATGAGAGACACCGTGACTTTCACTTCTGGATTGAGTATGAATACGGCAAAAAGAGAATAATAGTAAAAACAATATTAATATTCCGTTTATGAGAGTGATAGGATTTAATACCTGCAGTCTGATCAATGGGACAGCTGAGACTTGCTTTTCCCTTCTTCCTTCCTCTGTGCTGTATTTAACCTTAAAGGTAAACTCCCATTTTTGATTTGATTGATTTTTGGCTCAGACTGAAATATCTCGACAGCTAGTGGATCTAAATTTGCGTAGACGTCGATAATCCCCAGAGGATGACTCCCAGTGACACCCAGAATTAAAGGTTTGCTTGGCAGGAAGTGTCAGTTACTGCATGTAGACAAACAGTTTTTGGTGCTGCGTTGATATTTTTGTAGTCCCAGCATCACCTGCACCCTGTTATTGGCTGCACACCATCTGCCCAAACGCTGCGGCCCTGAAACGTCCTGAAAGCAGCACTTAGCCTTTAGCTGAAAGCACCATTGTGCCTCACACAGCTGCTAGCATGTCTCAGTCTCACTTTGTAATTTATATCTGTTATGTAAAGTCATGGAAAGCAATGAATGGGTAGCTTGCCAAGAAAAGATTGCCTTGTACTTCAAGTTATTTCATGTGTTTCGTCTCGTTAGCTGCATGAGTCCAATGACTCCAATAAAACACTAAAGGTGTGCTCTTTCTGTGGACTTTATCTAATCAAGTATATAAACTGTGTTCGCTCTTTAGCTCCGTCCACAAGACACCCAGTGACAATAACTGTGGGTACCATATGGAGGCTTCAGTTGCCGCCTCCACCACCCAGACCCCCAAGATTATCAGGTGAGCATAATAAAAACGCAGTTTACCAGGTAGGCTACCCATCAAAAACTAATGGAGCCTAATACAGCAACGCTGCAGTCAATCATGCCTTCAGCTCCAAGTTGAGGCTCATTTTCCAGGCTGATGTTGCGGTGATGTTGAATTACACTGTGTTAAGCTGACAGGTGTTTTTTTAGGCATGTGCAATCTGCCCTTGAGTGCTAAAAACATGTGGGGAAACATACTAGACACTCCTCTCAATGCAAGGCAGTTCACCAGCAAAAAAAAACCCCAACAGCAATAAACTACAGCCTCCAAAAACAAACCGTTAAATTAAATCACCTCGTCAGCTGCAGTTTAAACAAAGCAAGCATTGTGACCCTCAGGGAGGGAGGGTTTATTGCAGCGCTGCAGCTTGCTGTACCTAATGAAGTGGCAAATGTGTAACACGTATTAGTCCCCAAAACAAACCAACAAATAGATAAAACACAGATGAGACATGCTGTAAATCATGTTCTTAGAGCAGTTTACATTACTGTATTCTTACAAACATCCAATTTTAATCATCTTTGCATTTTTTTGTCAATTATTAGAGCTTAGTTTGGTTACAGTTACAGTTGCAGTCATGTTTTGATCCTTTAATTTAATGTAATTGTATTGAACTTTTCAAAGCAAAGTTAAAAAGTGCGTCGCTAAAAAAAAACACAGACATTTCTCACACTTTTAATGCAAATAAAGTTCTTATATGCATGACTTAAAATATGCAATTACTTAATCTCACATGACTTTTATTCAACTCTCACCCGCAGATGCAGTCACAGCAGGATGGGCTGTCTTAACTGTGGTACGAGTCATCTTCGGTCAGTCCGCTCTCTCGTCGCCATGATGTTTCACTGTATTGTCTTTCAGTTTGTAACTACGCTCTGGCCACCATCTCCCCCTACAGGTGTTGTCTATTTCAAGGAGTGCCCACAGCAGCCAAACATTCCCAACTACCTGTTAGGTCTGGCTTTGATACCCCTGCTCATGATACCATTCGTGACCCTCCCCTGTGAGAGCGAGGCAGCTCAGCCACGGGAGCACCCCAAGGGCCTCAAAGCCTGTCTGCTGTGTTTAATGGGCCTGTTCATCTACGTATGGAACCTGGCAGGTAAGGACGAGAAGTATCACAGCTGTGATCCCATTGGCTACTTAAAAAAACTGCAGCTGAATGTTTTTGCCCCACAGGTGACGTGTGGGTCTTCTCAGTCTATCAGCCCAACTATGATCCTGCAGCGGCTGATGGTCTTTACTGTGATAAGACCCTGTACACGTTCGCCCTCTTGAATGCAGTGTTTGAGACTTTTGGGATTTTGTGCTGCCTGGCCAAACTCTGCAAAGGGCTGCTGTGTTGTGTGATGATGAATCCTGCGCCAGCAAACGCAGACTTTTATAGGAATGTATGAGGCATGGATGGATCAAAGATTGACCTAATTATCGCTGTGCATAAAATGATATTGCTTTTGCACTAATTTTCTAATAATTTTGTACAGTGGGAGGATCATGTTCTGCAGTCATATGTAGCTTCTTGGGAATCAGAGTCGGGTTTTCATGTAAGTGTGTGAGAGTGAATGTCTTTTATAAGGCTGCAACAAGGGAATAACCGGCATTTTTGTTTGAAAATTGACAATCGTTTCAGCTAATTGATTAATCATCATCCTCACTCTTATTCCAAACTTGGTTATTGGTATTTTTTATTTTCCACATTGTTGTTTTTATGGACAAATTGTGATTATTTTCCTTTGGCATTGACTGTTTTGTCTTCAAAGGTGTGTAAACTTGTAAGACTCAATAACTATACGTAGTATTTATGTTTATTTATGTGCCAATTATTTGTTAATTTTGTTTTATATCTGTTTTTGCTGAAATGTCAGTTTTAAATAAAGGCTGTTGGTAAAAGCTGAGTGAAGCCTTTTGTAAAATGTTTGAACACCGCGACAATAATTAACACAATATGGCCACACTTTTGTTGCCATGGTGAACGTTTGATCGATACATGACGTAATTAGGCAGCGGAGGTTAAGGTGAGTTATTTTGGGTGAAGTTCATTCACCTTGCTCATCGAATGGGATTGGTCATTGTTCCCGTTTGTTCAAAACACCCTTTTTTCTCGCGAGAAACGTGTGACAAAAGTCGGGCCCCATCTGATCGCGACGGTTCAGTCCCTAACTGATCGATGACGCTGCGTCCAACCGGCCAATAGCGTGGAGGTAAACAATGCGCGTGCCGTGAACCCCGTTGCTGTCGCCAAACGTGGTAGACTCACCCAGACTTTATTTCAATTAAAGCTGTAAAAGGTGACTTCGTCCACAGCAGCCCACCAAAAACCACGAAGTCTTCTTCTGCCATGACAGGCAAGTCCAGCTGCCTGTGACACACTTTTCTCTCAGCAAACCTTTTCCGCCACGGCGGGCTTTTGACGTGTCTCATCGTGAACGATAACTAACGCTGTCTTGTTAAACCCTGGGCTTTCTCTTGTCTGCAGATAGAGTCAAAGAGCTCGTTTCGAGGTGCCTGCAGGCCCGGGACATGGCATACTGTCCATACAGCCGGTTCCCTGTCGGTGCTGCCATATTAACAGCAGATGGCGCTATAATTACAGGTAATAACCCATCAGGTGACCCTGCGGACCTGACTGAAAACTGATTGTGCAGTGCTGAAAGGAGGCTATACGCATGTTCTTAAGTACTGCACGTAAGTTTTCAGGTAATTGTACTTAACTTGAGTGCTTCCACTGGATGCTACTTTATACTTGTACTTAATTAAATTAGTTACTAATGATTCATTATTTCAGAATTATTAGTTCCTCCACTACATCCACTGTACAGCTCAAGACCAAAATAATCCAGTGCATTAGATTAAACTAAACAATCTGTTAAGTAGTTCAAATATCTCCACCTAAAGTAAAATGCTGCTCACGCATTAATACATCAGTAACGATGCAAGACATAAGTTATTTTAATCTCACAGAGGCCATTTCTGTGCCTAACAAGTACTTAGATATGAAAGTATATTTTGCTAATAATACTTCTGTACGTGTACTTAAGTAAGATTTTGAATGAAGGACTTCTATTTGACTATTACAAGTAATTGCAGTGCAAAGTAGGGAAGTGCAACTTTATGAAGTGCAAATAGAAGCAAACTAAGGTTAGAGATTATCACCAAGGTACAAAACCAAATGTACACAATGCCAGAAATGTAGATAAGGTAACTGTGTGTAATCATGAATATATAGAAAAACTGGTTAATGATAAGGTGTAAATCCGAATGTACACAATGTCATAAATGTAGACGAGTTAACTGTCGTGATCCATTTAAATGTTGATGTTTTTATCCCCTCTCAGTAAAAAAATCTGGAAATGTTTTCACCACTGAAGTACACCCGTCACAAATACTGGAGAACTGCTTCATTTTGTATACAGTAGATGCTTATAACGTGTAGTATTCTACTTTTTTTAATCGATACTGTACTCTGTTCTTGTACTCCCTTTCCTTATCTTATCTTACAGGTCTGAATACTGTACATCATCATACAGTAAATGACCGAAATGTATGTAAAACAATTGGAAATAGCTCCAGCTACAGTATTAAAATGCTGCGTGCACACAAATCCATCAGTAATAATACAGTAATATAACACTGTAGCATTGAGAGGTGCCACTCTGGTGCACAAAGAGGAGACAGAATATATGTAGGACTTATAAAAACAAGGACAATCAAGTGCACAACTCACAATGAATTAAAATGAATCCAGTGAGCCTAAAAAAGAGTCCAGAGTCTCTGTTGTTTGTGTGTTTTCAGGCTGTAACGTGGAGAACGCCTCCTACGGTCTGACGGTGTGTGCTGAGCGGACGGCCGTCCAGAGGGCCGTGGTGGAGGGACACCGAAAGTTCTCCGCCATCGCTGTGACGTGGTGACACTCTCACTCTCTATCAAGACATTGACGCCACGTTCAGAGATTCATATAACACACACTCTCACTGATCCTCCCTCCCTCTCCTCTGTGCAGTGATATCAAAGATCACTTTGTCGGGCCATGTGGAGCGTGTCGCCAGGTTCTTATGGAGGTGAGACATCTCTTTTATGACCAGCGCAAGCAATCATTATCGCCTGATCAGCGAGCAATACACTGCAAAAAACTTTCCACTGAGTTATTTCTGTCTATAATTGAACCCTAAAAACATAAAGAGATCAGCGAGTGCACTGAGGACATTTAATCCGTCATTTAATCCGAAATCAGTTTGTTTTTGAGATTTCCCGGAAATGAGTGTGAAACAATGAAAAACGAGGCAGGTCACTGCACTAAAAGGAGGAAAACTTGATTTTAGAATATACTTGAAATCAGTCAATTTGCATTTGGAAAAAGTAAAAATTCTCTCCCTGTGCTGGCAGGATTTTCACTTGAGCTAAAGAAGAAAACTTAATAAGAGGTGAATTTTTGCAGTGTGTGTGAACCACGAACACTAACTTTTCCCTATCATACCCATATTTGGGTATTGCAGGAGTGGCCACGTGTACAACAGGTGCCACTGTATTTTACAATCACTGACACTAATAACCTAGCACAATAAAATGCTGCAGCTTCCTCATAAAGTACAGCAGCATTGTTCAGTAAATTATATCAGAGAAAAAGGGTTTTTCTTTCTCAAGGCCTCTAATTCAGCAGTTTTCGTAACAAACTAATTACTGTTTGCCTATATTTTCTGTGCATCATCCGAAGTACCATTTTTAAACCAACATTTACCTCTCTGGTTTCAGATCACACTTAGTTTTAAATGCTGATTCCAGTATTTTCAGACCTGCCATTTAAATAAATGTGACACCTATCATGTCAACAAAAATATGCAAATTTAGCTTTACTCCACCAGAACTGTATTGCTGGGCTTTGAAACTGCACTCAGACCTTCATGTTGGCAACTAAAATTCACCAACAACATAGCTGAACAGTAAATGTAATAAATACAGAATGGAAAATTGAGATATTATGAATTTAGATAGTATACTGACCTCATTGTTGATATAAATCCATGACAATGAACCTATCTATACCTTTCATCTTACCGTTTTTTTCCTTTCTGTGCGTCTGTTTCACCAGTTTGGATCAGAATGGACCGTATACTTGACCAAGCCGGACGGATCTTACAAGGAAACCCGCCTCAGTGAACTGTTGCCTCTCGCCTTTTCCCCAGCACACCTCACAAAGAACTGATGATCACTGTTGTTAAGTGCTTTAGTTGGCCTACTTTTTAGCTGCAATGTCTCTTTTTTGTTTTAAAATTACAATTTAGGTAAACAATAAACAACATTCCTCCAATACTATGTGTGATTATTATTATGATGATGATTATTATTATTAGTAAGAGTAGTAGTTGTGGCATGCAACAGACTTTTACCAGAGACTCAAAGATGACGTCTCAGACACCCATGTCACGTGATGAAAAGTGGGCGTGTTCGTAGTCACTTTCCGGAAACATGGAGGCTGTTGTGAGCGATGTGGTAGCTCCTGAGGACCTATTAGTAAGTTTTCAAATTATTAAACCTCTTTCTGTCCTGAGACACACACATCAACACATAGACGGCACATAATGAGGGTCTTACAACATGATTTTTCCGGGGAAAGGGCTCAAACTTGGGTAAAAAAACGGCTGGGAGGAGGATACTTTATCGCGTCACATAGCTAGCTAAATGCTAATGATGATGTTTATGATCAAACGCTGGCCGCGGTGTCATCGTAATGTCCGAATGATATGACTCATGCTAGTAACAGTTTCTGAGTTATATGTGTTTTATGGGCTTAATATCATAATAACTGCAGACGAAGTACTACTGTCGCTTTTTTTTTAACTTAGGAAATATTATACAACTGTACAGTACTACAGGATTTGCCAAAACGCACAAAAGCAAATATTACGCAAATTCACTTCCGCGGTCCCTTCATGTTTCTGTGTTTTTTGTGTGTGTTTTGACAGAAATTTGAGAAGAAATACAACAGTGAGCTGGTGAAGGGAGCCGTCTCCAAAGACACAAAGTTTGAATATGCTTGGTGTCTGATCAGGAGTAAATACACAGAAGACATCAAGAAGGGAATTGTGCTCTTGGAAGGTGAGTTCATAAAAAAACGTGTGTTTTTATTGTTATTGTGTGTAGTAGAGGGTTGTTGTATTATGCTTTCAATCATTACAGTATTGGACTTTGTGTACTTTGTGATTTTTTTGAGTTTTGAAAATGCAGCATGTATGAGATATATATGTACATATATATGTATAGATACATGTAGTATCTATTATTGTCATTATCAATTAATCTGCAGATTGTTTCCTCGATTAATCGTTCCGCTCTATAAATTAGACATCAGGATGAATCATGTCAGAGGTGACATCTTTAGTTGTCTTGTGTTGTCCAGCCAACAGTCCAAAACCAAAAGTTACTATCACACAGTGCTAAATAAAAGCCTGTAAATGTTCATATTTGAGATGCTGGAACCAGGAAATATTTGACATTCAGTTTAATGAGTTACCAAAATTGTTTCCATTGATTGACTAATCAATAACTTGGCACGTTGTTTCAGCTGTAACTGGTTGCTTTAGCTTAACGCGATAATGATAGATGAGCCTACTGGATGTTGTTTCAGAAGGTGAAACATATAAAAGTACTTCGGCAGCTATTATTTTTATAAGAATGATGTGATGCGCTCAATAACATGAAAATTACATTATTTAAGTGAACAGTTGAAATGTTTTGCGTGTGTGTGTAGAGCTTGTTCAGAAAGCATCAAAGGACGACTCCCGGGACTTCTTGTTCTACCTTGCAGTGGCCAACTACAGACTCAAAGTGAGTTTCATTCTGGCAATATTGAAGTCGTTGAATTTGTAGGGGTTTTTTTGCCCGAGCTCTCCTGATCATTTGGTCTTGAAACCTCACTCATTAAAAGTAATTCATTTACATCAAAACTGTAGCATGTTCATCATTTTAAATGTAGCCCTCAGGTTTGATTATATTATAGAAAATGTGCAGATGGCTGAGACTGCTTTCATTTCCTGTTTCTCGTTTATTTCCCTGTTCTTCCACCAGGAATATGAGAAAGCCCTGAAGTACATCCGAACTCTCCTCCGGAACGAGCCGGGGAACAAGCAGGCTCTGGAACTGGAGCACCTCATCAACAAGGCTTTGAAGAAAGGTAAGAACTGATCTGAGTCGTGACGTAATAATAGATTTTGATCTATTTCGCCCTGTTGTTGGGGTGAATGAATACTAAATGCTGACCCTCACCTGTTGTCGTCTAGATGGCTTGGTTGGCATGGCGATCGTGGGGGGAATCGGCCTCGGCGTGGCCGGTCTGGCGGGCCTCATCGGCCTGGCTGTGTCAAAGGGAGCTGCTAAATCGTAACCTGGACATGGGACACCGTGTTTTCATTTTGCTGGACTGACACACTGACCCGTCCCCCTGCTTAAAGAAATGAAATTTGTGGTGGATTCTTGATGGATTTAACATTTTGGCTTGAAGTTGAAGAATATGTACTGCAGCACATTAAAGGGTTGAATAATGGCAACGAATAACCCGTGTTCACACTTTAACAGGGTTGAGATTCACTATAAGACAAACCTTAAGACATTACTTAGCTGTTTAATCACACACTCATAGCATGGCACTTTCTTATCATTTCTGTAAATAAAGTAGAATGGTGAAGGTGCAGCTCAGTTTTATGTCATTTCTTAGTTAGTGTGCACCTCTGCCTAAACTTCATAAGTTGTCATTTATATTTTGTAAAAATAATATCTTTATAAAAGTGCAGATGTGGGCCTGTAACTGTCTGTCTAATTCTTTTTGACATGAAGAAGTGGATTGTTTCGGAAAGTGTTTTTGGTGCCGTGGAAAGTGTCGCTTGTGGTGGTTTGTTGGCTGTAGGGGTGGAGCTGCCTCCGCCATGCTGCTGGTAGAAGACTGCAGGTCCAGCTGCTGCTGTGGAGGCGTTGATGAGACGTTTGCGTTTATTTCGGACATGAGGTTTCTTCTCATTTGTTCTGAATAACGGAATTAAATACCTTTTGTCGTGTAAAATGAGTTTCCTAACACATACCTGTGCTGCATTGAATGGGTTGTGTTTTCCATCTTGTTAAATAAAATGATTTTGAACTGAGGGAATTGTGTTCTGAGGAAGTTTTGAGTTCTGAGGAAGTGTTGAACACCAAACAGACAACGGTATTCATCTCTCTTGAGATTTAGACTTACAACAGTTTCAGCAGTTTTTTCCATTTGTCTTAATTGGCAGATAAAGATGGCTTTATGAGGGACGTTATGAACTTAGAACAGCTTGAACAAATAAAAATGACCTGCAGAAAACTTTATTGTAAGAAGAAACTGGATCAAATAACTTTTCATGTCAAGGTCATTTGAAAGCGATATCGGGTCATCTCACGTCAAGTTATTGTATGATTATATCAAAACAGCGTATATCTTTGACATTGAACATTTCGGGTCTCCATATTCTGAAGCTCATCTTCCGTGTCTGTGCCCGTTGATCCACATGAGGTTTTACAGCCTGTAATCTTGACATTGTTTGAGAGGAAGAAGACCAAATTACATACAAAACTGTATCATCTGCATAAAAAGAGATATCATGAAAAAGTCTTATTTTTTAACTGTGATGAAAGACCAGGAGACCTTTTCCGTTTATATAAACTGACAATCATTTATCAGTCATTTCATAATTCCGTTCTTATCACTGTCATTTGTTGGCTATTAAATTTACAATGAGGCTTTGGTGGACACTATGTACAAGAGTGCATTATGATCCTTATCTGAGCGTTGGAGCCTTCAACAGTAAGATCGCCCTGTATATGTTGGAGCAAAAACGTGCCCGGCCTAGTTCACTCGCGTCGATCATCCTCACATCTTGACCCCCAGGGTGATCCAAGACGCCGTTTTATGACAGGAAGGCTTATGGAGGCTATCAGCTGTGTGTGGTGTTATCAGCCTCGTGGGATGTTACTCATTAACCCACCTGACGGGACCGAAACTCCCCAGGGACAGATCAGTGAAAACAAGCCTTTGGTGTGAAAAGGGTGATCGAGTGGGTAAACGGAGAGAAAACCAGACCATCAGTGTGGGTGGAAGTCTTCCAGAAAATGTAAAACTAATCAAATTTGGTCTTCAGGCTCATCCCATGCTCAGGAAAACATAGTTTAGCGTCAATGATTCTTCAGAGCCGGTGTAATTCAGATCGGCTTCAGTGACTTTCAGTCACGAGGGCCAATGTTCATTGAGTATCCGCTGGTTTCAACACACGGCTGAGAGATATTAATGCGTCATCACCGAGAAGAAAGGGAATACGTCTGGGAACATGGTGTTTAAGCTGCGCCCTGTGAATGTCATTACAGTAATTTGAAGTTACTGTATAATCCAGCAGAACAGCAGTTCATTGTCACTTTATATTACTGCAGGTACACAGAGAGACAGTAAAATTTGATTTTTGTAACAACGTTCAGTGCCGTTATTGTGAAATATTTCTTCCTGGCTTTGATGATTTCCTTCTATGTTTTTATTGCGCTGATCACACTCAGGTTTTATTTGCAGAGCATCAAGGCCTGAAGAGATGAACACAAAAACCTTTAGATCTTATTTCTGGATAAAATCATTCATTTGTTAGTCTTAGGACAAAAACAGTCTCATGAGGAACACCAACTGTGGGAAAATAACTTTTTTTTTTGCCTTAAAACCACAAAAAGGACGTTATGAAGGCTTAATTTGCTTTTGCATGTTGGTTAATCAGCCTGATGGGAGGTTGGTCAGTCTTGTACAGGCGTTCGTGGTGGTGCCCCCTAGCTAGCTCTTGTTGTTATCTTATTCGTGTGGCACTTGTACTTTTTTATTATCATAACAGTATGAAAGGTGGTTTTAACTCCACACCGCCCAGACGATTAAGCACATGATTGATTAGCATCCTACATCAATCTGTAAGTCGTTGCAGGAAGTTTCCATCAGGGTTCATGTGAAAATTCAGAAAAATACTTGTTTTTGATAACCTGATGGGAAACACGTTCCTCTTAAAGCGTGTTAAAGCTCCTGAAAACAAACACTAACAGTAGATATTTATTTATTTAACAAAATTATTAATTAACAATAAATGTTGATAACGACGCTCGTAGACCCAGCTAATCTACAGCTGCTTGGCAGCATTAGCAACAACCCACCGCTGTCTATCTTCATATCTCAAATGTCGCAAGATTCTGATTGGTGCAATGAAGTGTGTGACAGCTGACCTCCTCCCACTTCAGGCCGACGAAGAAATAACCCAAACTGTTGTCATTTGGATTCCATTGCTCATAATAATAAAACACTGTTAAGCATCTTTTCACTTGAACAACCAATATATGCCAAACTGTCAACTATCAGAAATATATGCTAATTTATGTATCCGTTAATATGTTCGTGAGTAGCTTTAAACACGATATTTTAGTTCAAATATAAAATCTGAACTGTTTTCCTGCAACGAACTTGAGAGTGCATATTTTAAGAGGGTTCTCAATTAAATAAACCAGCATACACAACCGTCGTTTATATTTGTATATTTATTCTTCTGTGCAGTCTCCTGTGTTGCCTGTCCTGGTCACATGCTCATTCCACCTCCCTTTAATGAGTTATTCCTAGAAAGCACATGGAAAAATTATGGGCTTCTTCTCCGGCTTCACTTTAAAAATACCACATAAACTTTGTTTTCACAGACAGAGCCACCATGACACTGGCATCTAACAACGCAAACTCATCAGCAACCAATGCTGCGGCCGGGTGAGCTGTAAAAACGGCCTTTGCAAACAGCTCGGCCATAAAGTGAGACGTTTACGACAGGGCAGGATCCAGTTTTCAGAGAAGCTCAAGTGAACGTGAAGTGGATGAGGCCGTTGAGTTTAGAACTGCATGTGGACTGAATTTCTACCTTCATGTCAGTGTTGTGTTGCTACAACTTCTTTTTGTTGCCCTCAAGTTTGCAGCTTCAAATGCTAGATTTACTTTTCTTTATCTTGACAGAGCAGCAACACTAGCGGCTCTCTGAGGCCGTGCACTGCTGCCTTGAGCCAGATGCTAACATACTCGCAATCAATGAAATATCAAACTTGTTAAATGAGAAATGAAGATAACTACCGTCAAGAAGCTCACAGCTAACACCCAGATAATTGCTGTGTGACCCGACTCTTTCATAATGCTACATGTGCTAGTTGTTATTCTTATCGTAGAAAAATGAGGTCGTCTGTAATCGGTTTACTTCATCAGTGCTAACTTTACAACAACAGGCGCCTTTTAAGAACTTATTAGCAGTTTAGCTCATCCAAAAGTGATTTCTCTGTTCGACTTCTTGCTTCACAAAGTGATTCTAACAGAAAGAATAATTCTGCAGAACATAGAAAAGAATATAAATTTTAAAACTGTTTGCAGTTTGTGATCCTTTTTAGTCCATAAAATCTAACACTATTGTCTGGGGTAATTGCTATCATTGCTTTCAAACAGATTTTGATTAAAATTTACAGCCATCTCTGTGTCACTGCAGCTGTTTTACAGATAGCAAACTATCATTTGCAAACACGTCGCCTCTTACTTCCTTCTAGACAGCCGACGAGCAGCTTGGATCGGGTTTATTGTCGGTGAGCTGCGCGTCTGTTTCTCGAAGCTCGTTCTCGACCCTCACAGAAATGTTTTTTTTTTTTTTTTTTACATGTGGCTTAAGAATCTCCTCGTCTCTGTGGGCGTGAGGGCTTTGTCTGAAACGCAGGTCAAGATTTATCTTAATATTATCAGTGTGTGAACTGTGTGCCCTGGATTTGGCAACGCTGTCCCTGCAGCCATCAGGAGGATTATTAATGAAGACACCCAAACACAGAAACTTGAGGATGAACTGGATAACTTTAGACCTTTGTCATTTGCTCTCAGCTCCCACTTTAGGCCTTAACTTAAACTAAGTACATCTTGGTCTCTTTACAAAATGTTGTAAACTGCTGGGTGTGCCTCTCAGTGAATGTGCCCTTGTGTCTTATGGCCTTGAGATTTTCAAACCAGAGTAATAAAACTAACAAGGGGCAATTGGCTTTATTCAAAAATGTGCTGTGTGCTGTATAATGCCACTTCAGCATAAAAACAAAATTTTCCCCAAAAAATTTTTTGCAAAAAAACCAACAACAAGCTTTTCATAAATTGCTAATAATGTTTAACTGTCCATCAAATTGTTTAATCTGTTAATCTCTGAATGATTCTGTGCCATCTGATGCATTTCAAAGGGAGAAAAGTGGCTGAATATGTCTAATGAACACACACAGTGCAGCGTCATTAAGAGAGACCGATGACCATTGGACCCTGAGAGTGAGCCGATAAACACCTGTTCAGTTTCAGGGGTGTAAAATGAAAAAAAAAAAAAAAAAAAGAAGAAGAAGATAGAGTATGTGTGTGAATGGAGGGGGGAGGAGAGAAGGCGAGTCATATAAATCATTATACATATCTGTTGAGGTAGACAACATCTCACAGTGGCAGAGCAGACGCACCGCGTGCTCAGATACTCACTGACTTTCACACCAAATCAAATGTTTTGGTTTTCATAATACATTTTGGGGATTTTTAAAAAAAGAAATCTGAGCTCTGGATATACTTTTGGTTGACTGCTGGGCCGAGGAGGGGTCATGGATCCAATTGTGGAAGTAGTGGCTTTGTTTCTGGGGTTCCTCGGTTGGGTGATGGTTGGGGTCGCCCTGCCTAACCGTTACTGGAGGACGTCCACCGTCGACGGGAACGTCATCACCACCTCCACCATCTATGAAAACTTGTGGATGTCATGTGCGACGGATTCGACTGGGGTACACAACTGCAGGGAGTTCCCGTCGATGCTCGCTTTGAATGGTACGTTGACCGAAAATCCTTCATCTAATTGTGACGAGTAATTTAAATCACACACTTTGACCCAGAAAACATCAATGATAGACAACTTAAACTTTAAATAAAGTACATGAAACACTTGCTTTGACCATAAAAAAAAGTGCCTGTTAAAGGACAATTTCAACATTTTCTGGACCTTTGGACACCCTGAACTTATGTTCTGTTGAACCTTAAATAGTGCACTTAAGAGACGGTGACTTCAGGGTCTGTTTTTGTTTATTTCGATACTGTGTTCAGGTTACATCCAAGCGTCTCGTGCCTTGATGATCGCCTCAATAGTGATGGGCACCATTGGACTGATTGCGGGCCTGATAGGGCTCCAGTGCTCCAAGGCAGGAGGGGAGAACTATGTCCTTAAAGGGAGGATTGCTGGCACGGCTGGGGTCTTTTTCATACTTCAAGGTAACAAAGATGTAAAAGAAAATGTACTAGAGAAGTGTATTTTAGGAAGAAGAAGAAGAAGAAAGAAAGGGAAGACAGGTTCTGCTGTTTTTGACCTGTGAAAAGATAAAGGAGCTTCAGTCCTAAATATGGCTAATGAATATGTCTAATAATTGATTTGGTTTCCTGTCAGACTTTGAACCTCTGTGTTGGCAGCTTCCCAGCTGCTTTCTCAATGATTTAAAAATATTTGATTTCCTCTTTTTCTATCAAAAGGCGTGTGCACAATGATCGCAGTGTCCTGGTACGCCTTCAACATCACTCAGGACTTCTTTGACCCTTTCTATCCCGGGATAAGGTAAGACAGCGGTGGTAGGGGGGCTTGGGTGAGTGGAGACGGATGATTAAAATGCCTAACATGAGCGTCGGCTGACTGAAACTCTGCTGTGTGTCGCAGGTATGAAATAGGAGAAGGGCTTTACATCGGCTGGTGCTCCGCTGTGCTCGCCATCGCCGGAGGAGTCTGTCTCACCTGCTCCTGCAAACTGGGCACGCAGGAAAAATAGTGAGTTCAATTCAAACTGTTTGATAAGCATTCATTTACTGATAGATTTTCTATTAATCGCTCACTCGTAACTATTGATGCATTGCTTTACAACCATTTACATCGCTCTCTAGTTCCTCCATAGACTGGATGTCACTTTGAAATGTAAGTTAGTGAAATGAAACGGTCTCTTATCTGAGGTTAAAGAAGTGTATCAATGAAAGAACAATTAATAAATAAATAGTTTGAAGCTAGAATAAATATCTAAATATATTTTTGAAAATCAACACAGTTAAAAAAAAAAAAAGAAATAAGTACCATGCTTAAATAAAAGGACCAATACATGAAATTTAATTGATTTTCTTTTAGAAGAAGTTTTAATTTGTATTATGGCTCACCACTTATTTTCACATTAGCCAAGCCTTTTATAATTTCCGTGCACAGATCGAACACATGATTGTGGGGAATCTTGAAAATCTCTGACACCTTCTAGTGGCAGACCTTTATTAATTCACCTGTGTGGTGTCAGGAGCTCTCATTGGATGTTATCACTATGTGTAGGATGTGAAATGTGAGTTTGGCGCCCCCAGTGGCAGGATAAAAAAAGACACTGCAGTAGCACACACTGCTCAGACAAATGGGCTGAAAACAGCAAAATCTTTAACGCCACCTTCTTATAATTCCATTGTGCAAGAGACTAGAGACATTTTGACTGGTGTGAATAATAAAATTAGATGGCCGAATTCCATTTACTTCAGTATTGCTGGTATTGTGCATGCAGGTCCACTGTTGCGACTTACTGGGACATGTTATGCCTGTGCTTTTCTGTTATGGCAAGCCAAATCTGTGATGAAGGCCTGTGAAATGCTTCAGTGACTGATGTTTTTGTTAAACCGTCTTGTCTTGCAGCCCTTTGCCTTATCAAGCCAGAGGAACTGTATATTCTGGAGCTGCACCGACCAGAAGCGTGGTTGCTAGTACTTACGGACGCAATGCTTATGTTTGAGGAGAAAAAATCTAATCTCTTACAAATGTCTGGGGTAAACATTTTCATCATCTCAGTTTTTGTTGATAGCAGGTCCTAGTGTTCAGTTTTCACACTGCGGTCGGAGCTTTCTGTCCATGACTCTGGAGAGGAGCTAAAGGTCCATCACATGTTCACTGATGGAAGTACTGTGTATATAGTCACAATATAAAGTGTATATTCTGTCAAAATGATAGCATTGAAATGATAGCATTGAAAGTGTAAAAAGTTATGCTACTTAGCACGTCACCGCGCAAAAACATACTGTATGATTGCAACAATTCTATTTATGTTTGCCTGATGATGTTAGCACAAATACATTTACATACAGCCACTTTTTTTGCAAAAAAAAATCCAATCCAGTCTGATGATCTGCATACACATGTCGAGACATTTGTAAGTAGAAGGTCAACACAGTGATAATCCAGATGTTTGTGTGAGTTGCTTTGTACAGTTTTATAGATAGTACATGTGAAAGAGGGTGGAGGACAAGTTATCTTCATTTTGATGGTTTTATTGTTTGTTTGTTTTTTACAATTGCACACAATAAAATGTGTTATGTTAAACATTCCAGTTTGATTGTATTCGTATAGTTAATAAAGTTATCATTGAGCTTAATGATTAGTATGAATGCAAAGTATAAAAGCATGTAGGCACCAGCGCCAGACTTTTCAGAGCTCACATCATGTGTCTCAAAGGTTACATTTCCATCAAATTATTCATTTTTACAATGTAAGTTTGCAACAAAAGTAGCTTTTTCTTTCTTTATGTATGAAATGTATATTACAGTGTTCTAGTTTATAATTAAAAGACACTGCACCATCTACATAAGAAAATTGCATGTAATTTCAGGATGAGAAATTCGCCCTTATCGCTCCCATTGATGATAAAAATGTATTTTAAAACACACTCACTATTGAATAAAACTTAGGTGATACTCTGAGTTGTTTTCACGCAAAGATGTGTTTTATTGAAAGAAGACACAAACATGTCCAGCTGTGCATGAGAAAATAAAAATAAAAGCAAGGGAGAGTAAAATTACACATATCTATACTGATATGTATGCACCTATAGAAAAATGTTAGAATAACATAATAGTGATATATGAATTCATATCACTAATAATAAATTAATTGAAGTGATAAAGAATGAAAACGGTAATTGTAACAAGAACAATAATAATACATCAAAATAAAGTTAATAAAATAATATGTTTAGTTAAAAATGTACACAATTTTATTTGGCAGAAATAAGCCTCCATATAGGAGACACATTGACAATGTAAACTTTGGGCTTCCCTTCAATTAAGGTGCAGGATTATCAAGTGCAGCCTGTTCTACTTCATCCACAGTTATTTAAACAAGGCTGTAATTAGTTATCAATATGAGTAATTACTTGCACTGTGGGGTCTCCTGGTATGGGCCATGGGATCAGTGTTAAAATAGTCCCACCAATGAGAGCAGCACACGTTTCTAGACGAGCGCGGAAGTGTGACATGTGGACCAATCACGGGAATGTAGGGCAGAAAGGGCGGAGAGAAAATACCGGAGACAGAAAGGCTTCGTGTACAAAGTGTCCAGGTCGTCAGCTGTTCAGCTTCTCCATCATTATGTTACCTGAAGGTATTTTAAGTTCAAGTGCAGCCCATCGAGACCCCGTCAAGGTGACAAAGTGCCGTTAAATCGTCACAATTTCTGGGGGAACCTTATAGCTGCGCACCTTATTTCCACACGGAATACTGTCAGGCCGGGACCGTAAATATACCGTCGTATCTGTTTCTGCGGTCCGGCGGAGGGAAACGATGAACATTTAAGAAGGAACATCACCGTTTCAATGAAACAATTCAGCATTTTCACTCGATTTGAAAGCAGAGGCGTTAAGTTTGCTGGTTCCGGCGTCAAAGCGTGAATAACTTCAGCGATGGACTCGTGTCGGCGGACCGGACTCAGCGGGGTCCTGTGCTCCCTGTCGCTGCTGTGTGTCATTCTGGACATCCAGCTGGACGGTAAGGCTGGCTTTACATTCAGAAATAAGTTTTGGACGCCCTCTCAAACGCCAGCACGTACTTTTCTAGACGTTTCTGGCGTGTTTATCGTTTGCAGCGGCTAAAAGTTTCCCAAGCTGCCCTGGAATGTTAGCTTACCTGGGTTAGGTTACATGACGTCCCACCCCTCCGAGACTGGTTCAAAACGAAAGTCAGAGACGAGCTGTTCCTCCAGCAAAGGTTATTGAAGCTAAACGTCACATGTGTACGAGGTGTTTAAGCGTTGCATTAATAGCTAAAAACATCTGGTGAGATTACATGCTCTGCTCAGGACCCCTCTCCACACCCCTACTGTTACCTCCGTAAAGAACAACAGAGTTATTTACCTGTTTACAAACTGCATACAACTAATATAATATACATTATGGTTATTTTTTTAATGTCGATTTATGTCTAAAACATATAGAATTTAAAATAAATAAGTCCGAATTGAACTCTTTAAATTACCGAATTTTGTCCAACCAAAACGCAAATATATTTAAATGACAAGAATATATATATATATATATATATATAGCCATTTTTTGTTGTTTTTAAAGACAATAAAAATAGAATTATTTATTAATTTAGAAGTGACCAATTTCTTCTGCTTTTTTCTTTTTTTTAATTATTATTTTTTTTAGAGGATAAGCCTGTTGGGATGCACCATCTTGTTTTTAGGAGGTTTTCAAAATAAAGTGAGAAATTACTTGAATGAAATCAGATTTCCTTTTTGAGTTAAAGATGTAAAACGTTAAGACGTAAGCATAAATTGGCCGTTCCCGTCTCGTTATGTGTGGCTACAGCATGGTCTCCTGCTGTCTGTCACTCACATGTTCCCAGCGAGGCTCAAGCACCGTTTTATGTTTCAGGGGTCTTGGGGGCCACTCATGTCGAGATCGAGCACCACTTGGAGATGGGCCGCAAACTTTTGGCTGCTGGTCAGCTGGCTGAAGCCTTGTCCCACTACCACTCTGCCGTGGGTAAGGTTACACACAGACATGCCGACACACACACACTGACACACATTTATGCTCTCGCCACTGGCTGACATTTTCAGTCTCCGCTAACGGCTGTCCTCTTTCGTACCTACACTTCAGCACACTTCTTACAGAATCACGTCTTTCAGTACATAAATGTAGTGTTCTTGACACATTACAGAGGGAGACTCTAAGAATTACCTGACCTACTACAAGCGAGCTGCGGTCTTCTTGGCTATGGGAAAATCCAAATCCGCCCTGCCGGACCTGACCAGAGCCATTCAGCTCAAACCTGACTTCCTTGCTGTAAGCTCATCTTGTAGACTTGAGAAAACAGATTCCTTATTTTGTATCTATATACTCATCACGTTTCTTTCTGTATCTTGGGACTCCTCTCCTCTTCCTGTCTCTTTACGCTGCTGCACTTTCAGGCCAGGCTGCAGAGAGGCAACATCCTGTTAAAGCAGGGCAACACGCAGGAGGCCCGGGAGGACTTTGAAGCCGTGGTAAGTTCAAGCCCTAAATCACTACTCCTGTCCCTCTGGGGTTTTACCCGAAACAGCCGGAATGATACATGCAGTTAAAGGAGGAATCTACCTGTTTTGTAGCTGCAGCGCTCCCCAGACCACGAAGAAGCTCAGGACCAGCTGATGAGAGCAAATGAGCTGGAGGAGCTGCAGGAGGAGGCCCATGCTGCGTACCACCAAGGGGACTATAGCGCTACCATCTCCGTGCTCGAGAGAGTCATTGAGGTGTGTGTCAGCTCTGGGATAGAGAGGCTTGTTGTTTTGGCAGCTCAGATTAAAGCAGTTCCCGTGCATTTTGTCTGTATGTTCATAGATGTGTTGTTGGATTATTTACCATTTTATATCAAATATTAGTCTACAGTATGTCAAAAAAAGGCATATATGCACACTTCATTTTAAGAAGGAGCATTTTCGTCTCACGCTTTTGAGCTGAATCGGTTTGTCTCCTCACTCTTTCTCCAGATCTCTCCCTGGGATCCTGAGTCGCGGGAGCTTCGTGCGGAATGTTACATCCGAATGGGGGATCCACAGAAAGCCATCCAGGATCTGACACCGACCACGAGGCTGCGCAACGACAACCGCGCGGCCTTCCTGAAGCTCAGCATGCTGCACTACGGCCTCGGAGAGCACCACGAGTCACTCAAGTGAGCTTCGTTCATTTCAACAAACTATGTTGATTCAGTGGGCTGAGTCATGCAAACGAAGCTGATTTTCATCCCTCGGGCCCCCGTCACACCCTGTTGTTTTCCTGGAGCCAAAATGTGCTTCTCACTCTTGGTTCTTCACTCCGTGCGTTGGTCTGTCTCTGTGCAGTCACATCCGAGAGTGCCTGAAGCTGGACCAGGATGACAAAGAGTGTTTCAGCCACTACAAGCAGGTGAAGAAGCTCAGCAAGCAGCTGGACTCAGCGGAGGAGCTAATTCACATGGAGAGGTCGGTACTTCTGCAGGACTGCTAATCTTTTCCCTCTTGGATCATGATCAGCTCAGGACATCTAACATGCATTTACAACACGCTAAACTCCAGTTCACAGCCTGCATGTTGCATGTGATCCCTGTTCTTTTAATATCTTGTCGACAGTCTAACAAAACAGAAGTACAAGGAAAAAGTAGCTAAGATTTCCATCCTGCTGCTGCTGAGGCTGAATTTTCTCTTTACGTGCAACTAGGTATCAGGAAGCCATTGATAAGTATGAATCCGTGATGAAGACGGAGCCGAATGTCCCGTACTACACCAACCTGGCCAAAGAGAGGATCTGCTTCTGCTTCGTCAAGGTGAGCCTGCATCTGTTAACTTCTTTTTCTGTGATAAATCATACAGAAGATGTGTTTATTAGTCAACGTGAAATTCTATTTTTAAAGATAGTCTGAGGTCAGATTTTCTTCCAACGCTCTGCAAACACAGCGTCCCTCTGTCTTGCCAATTCTAGCTAAAGTTGGCTCACGAGGCGATAGACCTGTGTTCAGAGGCTCACCAGAGAGACCCCCGAAACGCCAACATCCTCCGAGACCGAGCAGAGGCTTACATCCTCAACCAGGACTACGAGAAAGGTAGGAGGACTCCCGCATCTCAGCCTCAAAGTCTGATCTAGAAAATTCTTGTAGGAATAATTGTTCAAACAGGAAGCAGAGGAGACATAGTGCTAAAGGTAGATGTGTTGTGTCCTCTTCTGCGGTTCAAGATGTCAAAACTACCAGGATGTAATTTGGGATTTTACTGTTTTATGAAAAGAAAACAACTCTGGATTGAAAAAACAGGTTATTTTATTGGATTTAGAGTAAATGTGTGGCAGACAAATGTCTATTTTCTAACGTTTCCCTTCAGCCGTGGAGGACTACCAAGAGGCGAGAGAGTTTGACGACAACCACGACATCAGAGAGGGGCTGGAACGAGCGCAGAAGCTGCTCAAAATCTCTCGTAAGAGGGACTATTACAAGATCCTCGGCGTCAGCAGGTAACCAGTCCAACCAGTTACAGTGTTTTTGTCCTGGAGAACGACAACAAACACTCGCAGATCGAGCGGATCGGACCGTCCAACTCTCACGAGCTTTTCTTTTCTCAGGAATGCGAATAAGCAGGAGATCATCAAGGCGTACAGGAAGCTGGCGCAGCAGTGGCATCCTGACAACTTCCAGTCCGAGTCGGAGAAGAAAGAAGCCGAAAAGAAGTTTATCGACATCGCTTCGGCTAAAGAGGTCCTCACCGACCCAGGTCAGGAGCTCAGACCATTATTGCTTCATCTTCATCGCTTTGTGTTTTAGGAATGTAGCAGACGTTTACTCTGAAGAAAATACTTGACGTTGCTGACTTTAGTTCTGGCAGCCTGTCACATGTTCACACTGCTCATAGCATATTTAAAAGACTCTCTAATTGAGAGTGAGACGAGAAGGTCGATGCCGCTCTCATGCCCGAGCGTTCAATCTGAAGGCTACAGCCTGCAACCGGCTGCTAGCTGTAGCTTTGATTGAACAGTTCTAAAAGTGGTATTGATCTTCTCATCTGAAGAAAGAGAGTGATCATAGTTCCCAAAATGTTGAATTATTCCTTTAACCAGAGGTCTTACACCGAGGGTGGTCAACTTTTTCCTGCTAAGTCCCATTTCAGCTTAATAACACCCTTTGAGGGCCATGCTGAATTATCGAACACCTGCATCTCACTAAGCTCTGCGATGGCTGGGACTGCTTCTCTTTGGTGAGGTGTCTGATGTCGGATAGCAGTGATGATGATGATGATGATGATGATGATGATACCCGCAGCTGGTTGTCCAGTCTTTGTCAGAGTCAGTTGTGAAAGAGCTGCTCTCAGTAGCAGATCGTTGCTTTGCAGCTTCATGACTTCAGGCTGTGGGTTTTCAGCTGGTTCCACATTCAACAGAAAATATGTTCAGACCCTTTTGTTTACTTTACGTTTAGCTTTCACCAAATGCCTGAAGGAGTTTTCACACTCAGCAGCACGTTCAGATGTCCAAGCAGGTTTTTGTTCTTTAATTTCACTGCAAATGATTTGACATTTGAAAGAGCTGAGAAGCTGCTGGAGCTCTTAATGTCCACCATGAAGGCCTGATCACACAGATGCTTGCTGTCACTGAGTTTCCACAACAGGTTTTCCTTCATTTCTGTGAGTTATTCCAGACAAACTGACACTTTGGAACAGCTTTACTTTGTCTGGTGTTAGCAGCTCCACAGCAGCAACAAGCCTCTCTGCTTCGCTGCTTGTTGGGCATCCAAACTCTGCAGAGGAGCGTTAGTGTTATCCAATGGCATTTGTCCTTGGAGCTCATCCAGTTTCGCATGTTTGTGGCTGCACTGACTCTTGAGGTTAACCTTTTTCATCTCTGCGAGCGCGTCACCACAAACCAGCTTTGACGCACTGGCTTCCTTTTGCTTCAACAAAAACAAACAAACAAACAGAAAGACACTTGTTTGTCAGTTTATCTTGGGAAGCGCGACACTTGGTACAAAGTGTTCTACCAGTAAATTGCAGTCAGGAACAGTACGCATCATGTTAAGCTGTGACTGAGCTTCAACTGTCTTAAATTTGTCCCTCCACTCTTCCCATTGTCTTGCCAGAAATGAGGCAGAAGTTTGACGCAGGCGAGGATCCCCTGGACCCAGAAAACCAGCAAGGCGGAGGCGGAGGACAGGCCTGGCCGTTCCACTTCGACCCCTTTCAGTCCGGCGGCAGCTTCCACTTCAAGTTCCACCAAAACTAGAGAGGAGGACTTAACCAACGCGAGGGCCGGGTGGGGACATCGGGAGAAGATCGGCGGCGGATTTACGGAGAAGTCTTCCTCGGAACTTGTGCTTCAGCTCGCACAGTTTTGTCGGTTACTTGAAACTTTGATTTTTACGACAGTGACAAATTACCACAAAAAAAGACGAAGGACCGAGCAGCAGCAGCAGCAGCAGCAGCGGCGGCGGCGGCGGCGGCGGTCGTCGCCGCGGTCGGGGAAAATGAAGTTTTGCGTCAACACTTCAGATCCGTAGGAATGAAAAGGTGGCGGGACGTCGGGGGTGTCGGCCGTTACGACCCCGATTCCAAAAAAGTTGGGACGCTGTGTGAAACGTAAATAAAAACAATACACTCATTGTAAACAAGGTGTCCCTGAGTCCCTAGTAGTAACATCCTAACAATGGAGTAACAACTCGCTCCATCCTCGCTCATGAACGACTGAGCCTTCCCAGGATGCCCCTTTCATACCCAATCATCATCCTCTCACCTGTTACCAATCAACCTGTTCACCTGTGGAATGATCCAAACAGGTGTTTTTGGAGCATCCCACAGGTTTTCAATTGAGCATACGTCAAAAAGGATTAACAAATAATCCCATTTTATTGGTTTTACACAGCGTCCCAGCCTTTCTGGGATCAGGGTCGGATCTCTCATTTCTTTCTTTGTGCCATTCTTTGAGCCTTTTCCTCGAGGGACTCTTGTCTTCAGTGCAGTAGCTCCTGCTTGGACACGACGCAGGAGGACCGTCAGCGCGTTGGTTTCTGCTCGCAGTATTCTTTCTGAAGGAATCACACGCTTACTGATCTCAGTCTATATTTTTTGACCGTGTCAAACCTTCTCTGAACTAGAGAGCCAAGATTTTTATACACGCTGACATCAGGACGCGTTTTGTTGAGCTTCTACATGGATGGTAAGTAGTTGTGGGTGTTCAGAGTTTTGAAATCCTATGGATCTTAAATCAGTGCCGCTCTGTGATTGTGTTTATTTTAAAGTACTTTTTTTTTTGTTTTCTGCAGCTTTCTAATTGGAATAATGTGTGAATTCTGTATTTGGGTGGAAATATTTTATCTTCAGCTGGATTTATATCTGGCACCAAACATTATGGATGTAACTTATAAAACATGTTAACATGGTCGGAGAAGCCGTTTCCTGCACAAAAGCGAAGGGACTGATGACTGAATTAAGAGATGTAGTATTTCGTTCTTTTCCTTTTCACTCATTTCAAAGCACGGCTTCGGCAGCTTGCACTTTTACCCTTATGTTTGAAAAACCACTCCACACTCCTGAAACGTTACTGCAGGCTTTTTAAAGGCCTTTCAGAGACCCTTTACGAACCAGGCGGTTGGTTATCTGAGAGCCTCGTTTATACAAAGAGTTTACAGAAAAGCGGAGCTGGAGCTGGAGCTGGCGCGGCACGTCAGGTCCAGGTCTAAGGACAATTTGAAAACTGAAGCATCAAGTTGCAGAGAAATTCAAAGTGCAGTTCACAGGCAGGAAGGAGTTTCACCACGTACCAAAATCATGTTCTTTTTAAGTTTTGACTTTTTGAGCACAAACTAAATTATTCTGTCAGCGCCAGCTTCCAGATACAGTGACTGCGATGGCTTTGAATCCTCTCAAAATGTGACCAGCTCTTTGGATTTAAATCAGCTGAGTGGGACGGTTTTGTTTCTGGGTTTTCTTTTGAGGGTTTTCTGCTGTTAGTGGCTTCAATTTCACTGTTGCCAAACGGAATCAGCTGATATGCTCAAGCCAATTAAATAACTGAAAAGATCAAAATTCTGTCCTGATTTCTTGATGCGTGGCATGCAAGGAACAGCTCCCCTGTTGGTCCTCATGGGTATTTGACCCCCCCCCCCCAGCTCCCCTCCTTTTAAAAGAGCACGCCACCTGTTAATAGTTGTTTGTACCATGTTAAATGTACATACACAAATAAACGATTGTTACTGTCAGACTCACTGTGGACAGTTAAAAACTCAGTGCAGCAGAGCCACAGATATCGTCTCTGCTTTTCAAAACCTGGCCCCAGTATTACCCACAATGCAGCTTGGGCGTAAAACCAGTGGAGTTCGTCTTTGATATACATGTAGCTCCTGACACATTAAAATGATGTACAGTTCAGAAATGAGCCAAAAGCGATAACTTCAGTCAACTTCGCATCCATTTTTGTCAACGACAAACACAAAGTCTCAAACACGGCGATACATTTTAAAACATCATGAAGCAAAGACGTTTGCCGTACACAGAACTGAAACAACACTTCCAGGTAGCTGCTGTTTGATCACACCTTCACGCACACGTTGCACTGCACAGCTGTCACTGCAAGTGGACACATCTTCAAGCATAGAAGGGATGGCTAAATCCAGATTATTGACACAGGAGTTCTGCATCTGCATCTGCAGAGGTGACTGATAAAATCCTCCACTGAAGGTGTCCGCTCTCTGTCTGAGCCCAGCTGCAGCCGTGCGGCCGGCTCACAGAGAGACAGTCGCACTGTCCAAAGGGGCAAAGCTTCGTCAATGGCCAGCTCCAAATCCTTGTGCGTCTTCCAGACTGTCTGCCTCCACCTCGATGGAGACCACGTGATGACCGGGGATCATGGCCAGGCCCAGGACTCTGGGCTCGCCCTGGGAGAATGTGTCTGAGGACATAAAGGCATTAAAAACACAATCAAAGTTTGCACTGAGAGTTAAAATGCATAACATTCATTATCAAACAACATGAGTCCATCTTCACCCTTTCAGGTCTCTCCTCTTCTTTCAAAGAGGCTATTGTTGGAAATGTGTTAAAGGTGCTTAATGAAAATGCTCCATGATTTAAGGGCTTAAACTTACGAGAAAATGTGATTGTTCAACATGATGGAAAGTAAGTAGAAATGCCATTTTAACTTAAATAAATACGCCCACCAGAATAGTCAAAGAGTTTGCATTTTAGTGATGGCTCTGCTGGTTAAAACCACATAATAACCAAATTCCTACAACTTAAAAATTGAAGACTAGAAGATGAGCATCGAGGAGCTGACCTCAATTTAAGCTCTGATGGCAATTTCACACACTGATGTCACATGAGACGCACTGCGGTCACATGGCAGTCATGTGAGGAGTGCCATCCTATGATTAGAAAACACTCTTCAGGCAAAACCAACCAAAAACAAACCACCACAACTTGTGGGTGCTTCAGACTAAACCTCCCTTCTTCCACTTGTCTCCTACCAGGAAATATCCTGGAGGAGGCAAGGAAAGGAGATGAGGAAAGTGATTAAGTTACATTAATACAAATAAAAAGGACGCCACAGGCTGTTCAACTGGCTATTCCAGAATTTTCCTGATGATGGAGTAGCTTGCCGTTGCCTTCATCCTGCTCGGCCACCTTTCCTCATCACCCACCTGTGGATTTGAGGAACTCCTGAGCTGATCCGAGGATGACGTTGCAGTCTCGGTCCGTGCAGAGGAAGAGCCCCACCAGGGTCCGTCCGTCTGTCATGCGAATCCTCATGTTCTTGTTCAGGAGCGCCTCCAGTTTGTGCCTGGCCTGGGACGATGAGGACACGTCAGACTGCTCCTGGGTGACGACAGAGGGGTAACACACCAAACCAACACTGAATTTAACGGTGAAACAGTCACATCACGGCATAGCTGAGACACGAAAATATGTTTGATTCCGCCTCTTACAAGTTAAAAAACTACAAACATTTAGAGCTTACATGTTGAAGAGTTGCTTATTGCTTTGTTATAAGTCACTGCCTGCGACGTTACTCGATATTAAAAACTATTTTTACTCGCAAATCCAGTAAGATACACCTGGGTTTATAGTCAGGTTAGCGTCAATTTTCATACCTGCTTTCAGGAAACTGTATGCCGGGTTTACTAATATTAATTATTAATTAATAGTATTTAAATACAAAGGTTAAGTAGCTTAATATATGCAATCATTATCTGATAAATCAGGTTAACATTACATACTTTTAACAAGTGACAAATCAGTTGTGTTAGCTAGCTAATTCAATAGCCACTAGCTAACGTTTAAGCACAACTGAAGCCTTGATCGCGATGTTTTAAGAAAACCGTTTTCTCTTTTTATGACACGTCAAACACCGTGAACAATCAGGTAAAATGCTGAAACATTAAAGAGACAGAAACATACGTGAGTCGAAGGACCATTTTCCTCTATCATTGTTGCCATAACCCCTTCTTCCTCTTCTTCTACTCCTGCATTTGCTTGCGGAACAATTTTTCGGACGGACCAGCTAAACCGGAAACTCACTATCCGTTTTTCTTAAAGGGACCGACACCATCAAGGTGCTGATCGAACTTAATGTAATATAACGTACGTACGTGTTTAACGCAGTAAACTCTGTCATCTCTGTACAACCCGTTGGCTCACAGTGTAGAAGAATGTCGATGATAACGCTGTTTTTTTATTATTTGTTTATCTTGTGCTTTGGACAAAGTGGAAGTTGACTGGCATACGCTAATGATGTGTATGTTTCTGTATTTCATACCCACATAGCTATACATTATTATATTTCTCTGTTACTTGCCCCTGAATAAAGACGTGTAGTTGCTTATATACATAAAAGTAGCCAGTCACATGAATGCAAAAACGTTCGTCCCTGGGTGGGCTCGAACCACCAACCTTTCGGTTAACAGCCGAACGCGCTAACCGATTGCGCCACAGAGACTTGTATCACAACGCAGTAAGGGGGTGTAGATGAACTCCACCGACACGTATTATCTCTGTGATGGAGTCAATGGTGGGCAAAACAGTTCCTCTTAGTGCAGAGGAGGAAAAAAAAAAGGAGGGATTTTTTTATGGCTTGATCGTCCAGCACCAAGGTTTTAAAATGTTGGTAAATATCATAATTTTTTTTAAAGACCTTAAACTTTTATTCCTACATACATACAGAGAAAAGTTGATCCCAAGGTTCCTGGTTTCTTGCACATATTGTGCAGGAGCAGAGGGACCAGAGGAGAAGATGATACCCCGGACCTGTGGAGGAGCCACCATGACAGGCACCTGTGAGGTCACTGGAGCCAGCATCACCAGCTGAGGGCCCGAGGGTGGAGCAGGGTGGAGCTGCTGCTGGGGATGCCATTTAAGACCTCTAATCAAGGCTCAACCAGGGACCAGGAGGCGCATCTTCATCATCCACCCTCAAGAAGCAGAGGACAGTGGTGAGGGAGACACTGAGGATGACAGCGAGGAAGACTGTGTTTATTAAGGCCACGCAATGGTTGGAGTAAGTACCAAACACCATCTCCTGATACTCACCTGAGTACATGAATAAAAAAGTTACAGAAACCCCCGGTTATAATACAGCTGTTCAATAATGAGGAAACTGATTTGTAGAGGCTAATATCTTTTTAAGGATCAGTTTTAATTATACTTTGACTTTACATTCTGTTATCTTTGGATACAAAGACACACTCCCGCTGACAATCCGCTAACCCTTACCTCAATCATGGAAGCTAATGTTCCTTTTAAAAACACAGGCCGTCCCTGGGTGGGCTCGAACCACCAACCTTTCGGTTAACAGCCGAACGCGCTAACCGATTGCGCCACAGAGACTGCTACAGAGGGGGGAGTGTCCTTGATTTCCAGCACACAGCCATACATCTTTACTCACATCAAAAAGTCAACACCTTTGACCCCATAATGACCATGTGACTAACGTGGGACCGCTTTAGTCAACACCTTGATGTCACAATGTTGCAGGTGAGCATCAGGTATGCTGGACTGCATCTTTTTTCTTTTGCTAACCCTTTGTCACACTTTTTTTTTTTTTTTCTATTTTCTCCCCCTTTTTTTTTTAGCTCTTAATGTGTGAATTAATTGACTTTAAGACATCTGTAACCTTGTCCAGGCTAACTTCTGTTCTGCCCCTCAAAGTATTATCACTCACAAGCATTTTGTTAACTTGAATTGTGCTACATTTAGCAACTTTAAACTACACTATTTATTGATGGACTTTTTAGCCAATCAGTAAAGTTTGAGGAGCTTTTTTTTAAACACTGATAGAAACTTTAAATCTCAAAGGGCAGAATACCAATAATTTGAACCTATTAACCGGCTCATGCGAGGCTGAACACCAAAACAACATGTCCTGCGTTCTCTTTGTTGGGACGTGCAAAGCTAACGTCTTCTCTGCATGAACGTGATCTCGGCATGATCTGCTCTCCAGGTTGCCTCTGTTCAGGCGGCTCAGCTCTGCATGGAGCGCAGGAGCCGGCGTCTTCCTCTGCGTGTCACGCTGCATAAAATCTGGGTTAGCTAAAGCGCAGCACCCAGGGGAGGCGCTTTTCCCTCTCATCCTCCTCGACACGTCTCCCTGCCAAACGGACACGGGGGTGTCTGAGGAGAGAGGAGGGGTTGGTGGGCGGCCACAGTACAGTAGTGCAGTGTGTCAGGGCCTGCAGCATATGAGAGTCCTGGCTAGTTTCACCTTTTTTTTTTTTTTTTTGCAGGCGCATAGTGAGACATGCACAGTCATGGCTACAAATACACACATGCATGAATGCTGTGGGTGAGGGGACATAACCTACACACACAAATGCACATAGTAACACACACTTTGCCAGCCAGCCAATCTGGTAACAGCAGACGCCTCAGTGGGCAGAGGCTTAGTGGGGGGGCCCCAGTCACTTTCCCTGCACAGATACCACACCACCACCACCACCACCTCCTCCTCCAACTCCCTTGTGTGTCTTTCATCACACCGTGTCTCTCCTGGCAGATGTGGCCGTTGGATCAGGCACTAACGAATTCCTCTCTTCTCATTTGTGGGTGCTGGGGAAGCCAAGCCGGAGCGGTTCAGGCACCTGTTGCAGAGAGAGAGAGAGGAGTGTGCACAGCAGACGAGGCCGATTTGAAATTCTCATTTACATCCAGTTGTTGGTGTAGAAGCTGCAGCTGACGGAGTAATGTATGCAGACAGACTGCAGAGCGGGCAAAAAATGTGGCAGCGAGGAAGGCCTGGCCGTCGGCCACGCGCTCAGGATGCCACGGGTTCAATCCAGGCACCTTGTCTCTCACGCTGCTCAGGAAAGCCTGAAATGCCTCGAAAACTTGTGATGTGACGGCGCTCTCCCTCATCACAGAGACACACTGTTACATAACTAAATGCTCAGGGAAAGCAGTTTACTTCTTGTTTTTGTGGGTTAGTTAAGCGCCGCTGCAGGGTTAGCTGGCAAGAGCATTTTGAGCTGCATAAATAGCTTCAATATTAAGACAAAGTCTTGATAAAATAGTCCAATTTTATTGAGTTCGGCCTCGTTAAACGAGGGAAACGTGTGAAAAAGATGCTGCTGACCTCTAAGACATGACCCCTCAGTTCATCCTCTGCACTCTACCATGAAACAGTCTATTTTCACAACTCATCATTCATTCATCCATTTACATCGTTTTTGTTTTGTGAGTAGCTTAAAGGGACGAGCATTTTTTCTGTGCAGCCCTGCCTTGCAAAACGATAAGTAAACAAACGTTGACATCAGTAAATAAAACTGGGAAAAGAAGAAAAGAAAGGCGTCTTAACACCGGGGTCCACTCCGCTTTCGGCTGAGGTTTCTTCTCAGTCTTGTGGTTTGCTCTGCAGGCTGTTAAATGCAATAAAAAAGCTCCAGAAGCACCACTTTTGTGAAGATTTCCTCTTCATTCAGCTACATTACCAAGGTCGAGTACAAACCTCCAGCTCAAATGAATGAAACACTGTATTAAAGAGCTGAACATCTTACTGTCAGCTGTGAGCAAAGATGCTGAGACACTCGTGTGAATTGTGGCATTAAAGGCTGCTTAAGTAATAAATGGCCATTTTCTGCGTTGAGGAAATAGTCAGTCATTGTGAGAAACTGCTCATCTGAACGCTTCTTTCTTGAAGTGAATAAATGCAATACAATTAGCTAAATACAATGAAACCAAACAATGAAACTACTTCTTTTAACACGTGGTTTTCTTTTCAGAAGCTCATCAGGATGCAGACGTTTCACTACAATGCAGCTTTTTTTTTTTTCTTTCCAGATTTCATCCAGTTTCTGCTGTCTGAGCCCCCCTCCTGGTTCGCTCTGAACGCGCACGGCACATCAAAATTCCTTTTGTCAAAACAAAAGTGCCCCGAGCGGCCACTGTGGGCTGGATGGGATGCAGGGATTCCCATGGCCTTACTGCCATCCAGTTGACACAGCCGGCTGCGTGAGATTTCGCAGCAAGCGCTCGCAAAAATCGCTCCAGTTTCGTTTGAAAGCTCTGTTTTAGAGGCGGATCGCGCGCTGGGAGCCGTTTAACGCGCCGCTTTGGCGCGGATTGAGTACAGTTTGCATATTCTCAATTGTTTTCATCCCCACCACAAGTAGTTAATTTTTAAGCAATACAATCTGATGTAAGTCTGGGCATGGCTGCGGCAGATTTTCCCAACCCCCCTCTCTCAATCCCTCCCCAGCACTCACACACACACTGCTCCAAAATACTTTTTTATACAACGGTGGGGGCTCCGGAGAATATAAGGTGGCCATATTTGATAGATTTGTGTCGGGCTCTGCAATGCAGAAAGCGAGAGTTGTTGCGTGTGATCTCGCAAGTGACAGTGACACCAGGCAAGTGTGTCGCGTTCGTGACTGATCCGGACTTGGAGAGCGAGAGGGAGGGTGGTGGGGGGGGAGTGAGAGGAGAGGGAGGGGGGCACAGACAGAAAAGAAACAAACAAGTAACAATGTAACTTACATGCAGCCACACACACCCCTTTTTTCTTGTAACAATGTGTACGTTTTTAAGGAGGGAGGGGGCGCGCACAGGGAGAGACGGAGAGAGATAGGGAAAGGAGGAGGGGGGTGCCTTCTGAAATAATATAGTCAGCCATTTTTTATGTAAGGGGATTTTTTTTTCTTATTGGGGGGGTTGTTAAAAAATAAATATAAGAGGGCGGCCATCTTTGTTGCTCTGCCGAGTGTAAAATATTTCAAAACGCCCCCCACTTTTTCCTGTGCCGATTTGAATATTAAATAAATATCATACATTCGAGCGAGAATACGCTTTTTTGAATACAAGGACGGACCCGATGACAGGAATATAATGTCCTCTCCTCTCCGCTCCTGTGAGGAAGACGAGGGCATGGTGGTTAATTCCGAGGGAGGAGATTTTGATGAAGAAGACGACGACGACGGAGACCTAGACGAGAACGCAAGCGACATAAACTCGCCGGCGGCGCCTCGGGAAACTGCAACACCAGCCGCGCCAGGTACGGTAAAAAAAGCAAGCTGGCGGACAGGTCGGGAGCGCGCGCACGGGATAAAAACACACTTTTAACTGGCGCTAAGGTGGTGGAGAGGGAGGCATGATGGAAGTAGCCGGAACCCGCGAATTGTGCCTCAAAAGCGTACCCGTCCGGGACCAACCCGGTGCAGGAGAGACCCGCGAGGACAAGTCGAGTGCGCGCGTCCAAAAATCGAATTTACCAATCCAGATTTTTTTTTGGTTTTTTAAAAGACGCACATGTTTCCCCCCCCACCTTAAACCTATTTCCACCCAGTTACTGCACCTATATGCCGCCTTAGGTGCCATGTTTGCAGCTGCAAGAGAGGCTGGAAAAGACGAGAGGGGCGCGCTTTGGGAACAGTTTGCAACAAAGCGCAAAAGAGACAAACAAAATAACGCACAACCGGCCAGATGTGTCCCAGCGCCGTCGCGAGCTCTGTTTTCTCCCTCTCCACTTCCTCTCGACAGCGATCACGTCCTGACAAAGTTTAAAGCAACTTGCCACCGCCGCTGTCCGCTTCCCCCACGCATCAAAAGTTGTTTGTCCCTTAAATCCCCCGTTTGACAGCTCCCAGACGCGACATGACATGTGCATGAGCTCGGGCTGCGGGGTAATAAGGTCGAAGCTGAAGGGTAAAAAGCTCTCGGCGAGAGAGGTTGGCTTAAACATGGACTCCCCTGGCCCGAGGCTACATATACACAGATAACCCATCACCGGGAGGAGTTGATGCGTTTTTAGCGGTGCAGACATGAAAGCTGGGACATAGTGTGAAATCGTGGCGTGAGACAGAAACTTGCCCCCCCTGCCCCATTGTCTCTGTGACAGGTCAAAATAGGACACTGCTGCATGCTGCTCACTTACAGGCCAGAGAGGTGGGACTGTTTAGCCCCTCTGGTAGCTTAGCACACTAGTTATCTGAATAATATCCCTGAAATGTTTAATCGAGCATCCTCGTGCAGCAGATCGGTGTGTTTTTGTGCTGCACGAGTTGCTGCTCTCGGCGGCGATGTGCAGTATTGATCTGGTCTACAGATGATTGAGTGAGTGCATATGACATTCTGGAAGTTTCTGTGACAGCGGGGCTGCATATGGAGTTGCAGTGAAAGTAGCGGCTGGTTAACCCCGCTGCAACTGTAGAAAGTCAGAAACAGCAGTGCAGCAGCCTTAAGGTTGCAGTTTATTCACAAGAGGCGAATAATAACTAATGATTTGCTTTGGATGCAATGCAGATGTGTGAGAACACTTAAAAGTCACAGAGCAGATGTCATAATGGAGGAAATGTGACATAACATGATAAAAATGTAATTTCTAATATGGATATTACAGGAGTGATCCATTGCATTGTCTTTGGACTTAATTGGCTTGACCCGCCGCCATGCCGTGCCAGACAGATAAATTATGTTGTCGGGGCTTCCTGACGAGGACTTTAACCCCTCACGAGCCCTGCCAGCGGTGGTCGGGGTCCCGGTGCGGGAGCTGCACAGCGGGGAGAAAGAAGAAGTCGCTCCAGTTCACCGCACTGTCCCGCTGGCGGCCTCTGAATCACCGAGCCCTGCGTGCGTGCTGCCGCCGCCCCCGGCGTGTCTTCGGCGGCTGCGCGCTGCACGGCTACGCGGGAAGCGAGGGGTTGGTTGTTTGGACGGGGTGGGAGTGAGGAGGAGGAGGTGTTTGGGGGGGCTGCTGCTGGTTGCTGGTGGGAGCGCTCACCAACAAAGACAAGGCAGACAATAAAATCCGACAAAAAGCAGCCGATCAAACATACCGCAGCCCGTATTTTGGTCATGCTTTAACGCTTTGCTGCAGTTTGTCCTTTGAAGCTGAGGCTGCTGCCTCTCCATGGCTGCCTGTACTTCTCTTTTTCTGCTCCAAAGCCAGGTCAGGTTGCAGGTTAAATAGCTTTAACCTCTCTTATGATATCGCACAGATACCGTGGGGAATAACTGGCCTGATATTTTCACATCATTTGCTGCCTGGAAGCCGAGATACAGCCGTGCGTTTCAGACGCCCTGAGCCTGAGAGCTCTCTATGATAAAAGGATTTCCTTGTTTTTGCCTAAATGAAAAGTTTCTAAATATAAAAACACTAGATTTATTTATTCTCTTCAGGACTTGTGGCTGAGATAGTTTGTTTAAAAAGTTGTCGGTCACACTTCTCCATGACATGGAACCACCAACACAAGCGGCCAAGTCTCACTCGCAGCCCTCTGGCAAACTATCTAATTTAGCATGTGTCAATTCAGGCGGGGTCAGAGGTCGCCGAAGCCACCGTGGCCATCACACAGCCTTTGTTGTGTGTGGTTATGTTCAGAAGGGGATTAGCCGGGTGTTGAGGAGATTATCGTTGGTCTGATTCTTTCACGCTTCCCATCTCCCCTCTGCTTCTCCTCCCAGACGAAGAGCCCGAGATATCTGACAGAGAGGTCCCCTGCAGGAAGAAGGGCCGGCCGAAGAAGAAGAAAGACACAAAGAAGAAGGACAAAGAGGGGAAACCTGCCAAAGCAAAAAAACGCAAGAAGATTGTAAGTTTGTTAAGCTGTCCTGCTTTGGATTTTTTACATTTTTTCTTACTGACTACAGCATGTCCTCCTCTCTCGTGTCAGGACAGCGATGTAGACAGAGACTCAGACAGAGAGAGAGACTACGGCGAGAACTCGGACAGCGTAGCCAGCGACTATGGCTCTGGGGAGAAGAAGAAAAAGAAGAAACATAAAGAGAGGAAGGAGAAGAAAACCAAGAAGAAGAAAAAAGACGACGGGGACCGAGACAGCAGTCAGGAGGAGACAACGAAGGTAAAGCGGCTGAGTCGTCTCTGGCAAGTCCGCCCTCGTTCGATCCGGTTTCTCTCTGTTCTGACGCGTTGTTTCTCCTCAGCAACCGATAGAGCAGAAGACCTCGGCCCAGCTGGCGAAGGAGTGGGGTCTGGAGGATGTTGATCATACCTTCACGGAGGAGGACTACAGGGAACTCACCAACTATAAAGCCTTCAGCCAGTTCATGAGGTACAGCCTCTCCCTCTCGTTTCCACGTGGCGTTGATGCGCTGCTGCTGGTAAAACATCACAAATAGTTTTTTGATTTGCTTCAAACACTGTTCGGTGATGGAGAAGTGGCGAACCTCGCTCCGTCCTCGCTTGTGAACGACATCGAATTCAGAATAAGGAGATATTTACAAAAATCAATGAAGCCGATGAGGTCAAACGTTAAATATATTACGACAAAACTTTTTTTTAAAAAAATCATTGCTGTATTTTAATGTAATTTATTCATCACTTTGTCTCCTCACAGTGAGAAACTGGTCTCATACATGAACTTAGGTGCAAGGTTCATATCAGCCTACTTTTGGAGTGTGAGCTTGTTTCTGGTCTGCTTCCTAAAAGCATGTATCAGAATCAGACACAGCCTCACTTCCTGTACCCATGCAAGGACTCTGACTTGTCTCACTGTCACTGTTTGCACAACAAAGCTGAACAAAGACATCTGCGTACACACAAGCATAGAAATATGTCACGGTGTCTGTATATAAGCTGAAGAGCTACTGTGGATTGTAAACAAGAATACAGTAATGCAAAGGTGCAGAGTGCAAAGAGTGCTGAAATAAATACTGAATTATTAATGTAAGTTTATATCCAAACAGAAGGTGGATATGTGCCGTGTGCACAAAAAACGGAGCAATGGCTACTTTTTGTATAAAGTTTCAAGCCTCTTGCTGTCGCACGGACCAGCCTCCCTCGACGCTGGCAGCACCATTCAGCATAAACTGTCCCTGGTGAAACTCCCAGCGGCGTGTTAGCGCAGATGCAGGTGGCACGGCTTGAAAACAAGAGCACGAGATCGGGTCTCGACCCTTTGGCCGCTTTGACTCTGATAACGTGGAGGAATCTGTGTCCACTGCATGTATATGTTGGGAAGTTATTTGGCTGTCGGACTGAGCTGTAGTGCAAAAGTCTAATACATATAAATTAACAGTCAGCAGAAATGAAAATAAACTTAGAATTAGGTGAAAGTTGATGCAGATTTCTGTGTTTTAGTGCCCGTATGGTCTCTCTCTCCCAACCATCTCGCCCTCCCTCCCCAGGCCGATGATAGCCAAGAAGAATCCTAAGATCCCCATGTCCAAGATGATGACCATCCTGGGGGCCAAGTGGAGGGAGTTCAGCTCTAACAACCCTTTTAAGGGCAACGCCGCTGCCGTCGCTGCAGCCGCTGCAGCCGCCGCCATCGCTGTCGCCGAGCAGGTCTCTGCGGCGACCGCCTCACCCGAGCCGCCGCTGCAGCCGCCGCCGATCAGAAAGGCCAAGACGAAAGAGGGCAAAGGTCAGCGGTCAGCTTTACACCTGCAATAGTTGTGGGTAGTTTTTTATGTCAAATGTTGCTCATGATCGTATCCGTCCAGGTCCTGGTTATAAGAAGCGCAGTAAAAGTCCTCGAGTCCCAGACAAGAAAAAGGCTGCAGCGAAGGCCAAAAAGATGGCGCCCATTCGCATCAAACTGTCGCCCATTGGTGCAAAGAGGAAGAAGAGCTGCTCAGTGAGTACAAATCCTCTTCGCCCTCCGTCTCCGTCCACGTCCCAGCTGTCACCTGTTCACCTCTGTTCTCCTCCACCCGTCCCTGCTCTCTGTCAGAGCGACGACATGGACGAGGACGAGTCCGAGCAGGAGGACTCCAGCGTCCACAGCTCCTCGGTCCGCTCCGACAGCTCCGGCCGCGTCAAGAAGAACAAGCGAGGACGGCCGGCCAAGAAGAAGAAGAAGAGTGAGCAGCGGCTGTTTTTATGTGCACTGTAGTGCTAGAAATGATATCAGAGATGAAACGGTATCACGGTTATTGTGTTATTATGTGCTGAAAAGACAGTGAGAGTCACTGCAAAGACTCCAACAACCGACATGAGCACAGAGGAGTCTTCTATAAGAGTTTAAAGTGTGTTTCTTTAACCAGTTTCACAATCGATTTGAGCACAGCTGAACTACATAACGTGTTATCATGACTGTGCAGAAACATGACTCATACAGCAGCAGAACAAATTGTAGAGTTTTTACAAGAGGAAGCAACACTGAAAGCTTCAGCAACGAGCATTTAGCAAGTTAGATGGACAAACCGTGACATTTATCCTCCCCACATCCTGCATGTTGCCCCCTTTTTTTGACCATCCTCGATCAAGTTTCCACGAGCACTCTTACAAAAAAACTAAATCTGATCACGTCAGACTCTCAGATGGCTGAAAAATCTCTGGATCTGCTTTAATTTATGTGTTTTTAGTCTTGGCAAAAACGCTCATGTTTCAAACTCTCCCGTCCTCGGTCTGCTCCTTCCAGTCCCGGGTGACGAGGAGGGCGACGGCTACGAGACGGATCATCAGGACTACTGCGAGGTGTGCCAGCAAGGCGGAGAGATCATCCTGTGCGACACCTGCCCTCGAGCCTACCACCTCGTCTGCCTCGAGCCCGAGCTGGACAAGGCCCCCGAGGGCAAGTGGAGCTGCCCGCACTGCGTGAGTACATGTCCGGTCCTGCTCTCCACGCGTGATTGTTCCCAGCATCCTCGTTCGCATATTTCTCCCCCGGCCACGCGTCTACTTGGCAAACCCGAGTGAAAAAAGCAGTTACAAGTGGTTTGTTTTTACTTGCTTGGAGCAGCAGATGAATAGAGGCTTTGTAGCTGCATTGCACATCTCGGCGGAGAGATTCAGAATCCTGCCCAGACAAAGACAGATACCTGAAGAGGTGCTGTGGGTGTAGATCTATTCAGTAATGTCACAAAAAAAACCATGCTCTTTCTTTTTTCCTTACCATGACACAGTGAACTGTTTTATCACTTCAAGAAAGCCACTATGTGGAGAACATGAAGTGATGATTGAATCAGTTTATTCTGAAGGCATGACTGTGTGTGCGTGTGGAGAAATGAGCCAATCACAGCGAGTGTTGGTCCAGTCTGTGGGCTGTTCTGTGTGTCGCTGTCAGCTTGTTGCCCGGGTTGAATCCCTGTGACTTTAGTCGACTGTCCGGGTGTTTGGTGGAGACTTTGTGTGCATGTGCTGGTAAAATCACTGCTAAAACAATGAATGGTGGTCCAGATCCTTGTGAAGCTGACCCGATACTATCTGCACATTTGTAATCATTACTGTTGTCGCTAAGGTGCTGTATCGTCAACAGTGTGGTGTGATGAAGAGGGAGTTTCACTGAGTGTGCAACATGCTTACAACACATGGAAGAAACACAAGAAAAATGCAAAGTCTACTTTTGAAGAGGTCATTGGTGCAAAGGAAAAGGACCACAAATGTTTAACTTCTCCTGACATCGCCCCCTGCTGGAGTAGTCTTGCATAAGTCAGGTAGATCAGATCGGCCAGTCGCGTGCTTTGATTAAGTGCATCTCAGCTGTGATTGTGATGGAAGGCGGGTGGTCCGAGGATCAATCAGCTTCTGAGTTCTCCTCCCCGTACGTAGTTTTTCTGTCATAGTTGCTCGAAGCCAATAAGAAAACACCTGGGGCCGCTTTGACTGTGTTCTTAAACTCGGCTGAGACGTTGATCGATCAATCGAACGTTTCCTTTCCCAGGAAAAAGAGGGAATCCAGTGGGAGGCGAAGGACGAGGACTTCGAGGATTTCGAGGAGGACAGCGAGGACAGAGTGATATCAGAGGTCGGGGTCGGGGTGGGGGTGGGTGTCCCCACGGGGGCGGAGGAGGAGGATGACGACCACATGGAGTTCTGCCGGGTGTGTAAAGACGGAGGTGAGCTGCTGTGCTGCGACACCTGCACCTCCTCGTACCACATCCACTGCCTGAACCCGCCGCTGCCGGAGATCCCCAACGGAGAGTGGCTGTGTCCGCGCTGCACGGTGAGCTGCTTCTGGTTTACCTCTCTGCGCTTTATGTCTGATGTCCCAAGGACTAACTAATAAGTGTATTCCCCCCCTAGTGTCCACCAATCAAAGGACGCGTCCAGAAGATCCTCCACTGGCGATGGGGTGAGCCTCCGCCTCCCATCCCGGTCCCCCCAGCTCCTGACGCCCCACCCGACGCCCCCCCACCGCCGCCCATGAAGGGCAGAGCCGAGAGGGAGTTCTTTGTCAAGCTGACCGGGCAGTCCTACTGGCACTGCACCTGGATCACTGAGCTGCAGGTGAGAGAGGGACGATCAGCGGAGCGATGGATTAAGTGATAAATCCAAGAAGAAGAAGATGAGGAACTGTAGTTTCAGTTGTTTTTTCTTGTGAAATACTGCATCGTTTAACCTCGACAGGCCTTGAAAAATCCTTCAGATGAAACAATTCAAGGAGGAAAATAACTCTTCAGTTCAAGTACTCACAAGTCATGTTCATATGAAAGCTTTATTTCACTGTATTTTAAAGGCTCGCAAGCCAAAAAGGCTGGAAACTAGTGATCCTGTGCATCCTCAGTGGGCAAAAGAACTTTATTCTTACTTTATTCGACTTGTACAGTATTTCAGCCATCAGATGTGATTCACTGAAGAGGTCACTGAAAGGAATATAAAGACAGTCAATAGTGAGTTTTACTCAAAAAGTTAATCCAGTCGCTGCTTCTGATTGGCTTGAGGAAAAATCATCCTTCTCTCCCTCTTCTTCCGTCCAGCTGGAGATCTACCACTCGGTGATGTACAGAAACTACCAGAGGAAGACGGACATGGACGAGCCTCCCAGCCTGGACTACGGGTCGGGCGGAGAGGACGAGAACGGAGTGGGAAAGAGCAGCAAGAGGAGGGCCAAGGACCCCCAGTACGCCATCCTGGATGACAAGTACTACAAATATGGCATCAAGCCCGAGTGGATGATGATCCACCGCATCATCAACCACAGGTGAGGGCGTCTGTTTGGGTGTGTGGACGTTGAAGTTCTTTAAAAGTAACATTTGACAGTATTTAAGTACTTCATGACATGAAATCAATCCTGCTTCAGTTCCTGAGTGTATGTGTGATGTTTATACCTTTAGGATAAATATTCTCATTTTATGGGATTTTTTTCCTCTCATTGAAATGAATGGAAGGAGTTCGAGAGGTGACATTGTGCAGAGCAGGGCTCAGCTGTTAAACTGTCTTACTCCCGCAGTTTTCTCTCATCACACATCATTTTTTCAGCAAAAAAGCGTAGAAGATTTCATCTTCTGTCAAACAACCTAACCGTGGAAATTAACTGGCTTACACGTTTTGAGCTCTGAGCCTTAAAGTGACAGGAGCGCCGTCCAAGTGTCTGACTCCAATGTTGGCTGAGACCACAAATTTCAGGAGCAAAACAGAAAAATAGGGCTTTGTTAGCACACTGTATTTCTCGCATTTTGGACACCACAAACTCGAGCTTTACAGCAGCCAGTTCATCAATGTCCACCCTGTCTCATGGTGTAATCATCTATCCAATGAACTGTCTTCCAGGGTCAGCCAATGTGATTTATTGCTCTTTATAAACATGCCAATCACACACATGATGAAAGCACTCACTGTCCTGTCTGCCAGTGTGGACAAGAAGGGGATTTACCACTACCTGGTCAAATGGAGAGACCTGACCTACGACCAGTGCACCTGGGAGAGGGACGACCTGGAAATCCCCGGCTTTGCAGTTTACAAGAGCAACTACTGGAGACACAGGTAGGACCTATTGCATAGCATCCCACCCCGACTGACTTCTCACTTGTTGCTACATGGCTGGTTAATGCTCAGGGATGGCTTGCTGTCCAACAGAGACGCAGTAATGAAGGAGGACCCAGACAAACCCAGAAGGAGGACCAAAAACCAGGAGGGCGAAGAGGAGTCTCCTGCCTCACCGGTCACTGATGTGGGTTAACTGAAGTTGTTGTTTCCGTATCAAGAAGTCTGATTTATAGCCGCTTCCTGTCTACCAAAACACCAGAAATCTTTTCTCCTTCTGTCCTCGCAGCCTACGATAAAATACGAGGAGCAGCCCGACTTTGTCACGTCGACGGGTGGGACGCTGCACCTGTACCAGCTGGAGGGTCTGAACTGGCTTCGGTTTTCCTGGGCTCAGGGCACGGACACCATCCTGGCCGATGAGATGGGCCTTGGAAAGACCATCCAGACCATCGTCTTCCTCTACTCGCTGTTCAAAGAGGTGCTGGAGCCCCCCCGGCCCTCATATCGTCTTGTTTCTCCTCCCTGTGAAAGCTGACACTGACAGATTGCCTGAATTCTTCCTCCTCTGTCGCTCAGGGTCACACTAAGGGTCCGTTCCTGGTCAGCGCTCCGCTCTCCACCATCATCAACTGGGAGCGGGAGTTCGAGATGTGGGCGCCCGACTTCTACGTGGTGACGTACACGGGCGACAAGGACAGCCGAGCCATCATCAGAGAGAACGAGTTCTCCTTCGACGACACGGCTGTCAAAGGAGGGAAGAAGGCATTCAAGCTGAGGGTGAGGAGGGAAGGCGTGGACAGGAGAGTGGAAACAGATGTGACAGATGTTTCATTTTCAGTCGAATCTTATGGAAAGCCTTTATTTGCATTGACAGAATTGTTCGCACACATCATGACATGCACTGCACATGTGAGTGTGCACATACTGTTTACATCCTGCTCCCCTCCACTGCTCCTGCAGAGAGAGGCTCCCATCAAATTCCACGTGCTGCTGACCTCCTACGAGTTGGTGACCATCGACCAGACGGCGCTCAAGTCCATCGACTGGGCCTGTCTGGTGGTGGACGAGGCTCACCGCCTGAAGAACAACCAGTCCAAGGTGCTGTGGCCACTGTGTGTGTGTGTGTGTCAGTGTTCACATGCTGTAATATCACTTCAAAAGCCTAAATTTGTTAAGTCTGTAATTTTGAGACAGATATTCGAGTCAGTATTCAGTATAAAACATTTTTGAAAAACTTGAAAATTTTAGCGTCCTCTGGTGGACAAACTGTGTAATGACAACACTCAATACCAATGTGATCAACTCAGTATTAGTACTGCTTTTCAGGGAGTCCCGAGTACATAAACTGAAAACAAAGAATAAAACTACGAATTATCAAAAACATTACATGTATCAATTGGGCTCTTGTATAAATGTTACCATTAGAGCCAGTTGTGATTACATATATATATACTAAACTATAAGGAAATTATAATTACATTGATAATGGCAGCCACAATGCCAGTAAATACATGAATGCACCAAATATCAGATACATTGTAATTGTATGTGGAAACAGAGTACTGAAATGATTGCAGATGTTGGATTGTTTGAAAGGGAGTTTAACTTTTCTTGCCTTTGCAGTTTTTCAGGCGTCTGAACGACTATAAGATCGACCACAAGCTGCTGCTGACAGGAACTCCTCTGCAGAACAACCTGGAGGAGCTGTTTCACCTGCTCAACTTCCTCACACCCAACCGCTTCAAGTAGGCCTTCTCACACACACGCAAACACACTCACTTGAACCAAAAACTCAGCGTTCGGTCCTTCACCCAGTCCATCTCTCTGTGCAGCAACCTTGAGGGGTTCCTGGAAGAGTTTGCAGACATCTCCAAGGAGGACCAGATCAAGAAGCTCCACGACCTGCTGGGGCCTCACATGCTGCGGAGGCTGAAGGCCGACGTCTTCAAGAACATGCCGGCCAAGACCGAGCTGATTGTCAGAGTGGAGCTGAGCCCGATGCAGAAGTACGACACGTGGGAGGGCTTGAGGGGGGTCTGCCTGTCACCACTCTTTCAACACCTCCTCAATTGCTACATGCCAGCACCAACTATATGTTCATGTATAATATATACAGCACTTACCGTTTCATCATTCGTCTTCATGTCTTTAAATGTAGGAAATACTACAAGCTGATTCTCACCAAGAACTTTGAGGCTCTGAACTCGAAAGGCGGAGGAAACCAGGTCTCCCTGCTCAACATCATGATGGACCTGAAGAAGTGCTGCAACCACCCCTACCTCTTCCCTGTCGCCTCCATGGTGAGAGCAGACAGAGAAAACCAGCGATGCATCATTTCTGATGTTAAATCCAAACAGTTGACCTTCTGTCTGATCACACAGGAGGTTTAAGTCCTCCGTTATTTGCTGGTATTTCATTTCTTTTCAATCCATTGGCTTGAATTACTGCTCAATCACAGAACAGTGACACCTGGTGGCCATGTTCAGTAGTGCTTTTGTATCACATTTGTGCTTTTAAGACTTTTGAGATGCAGGCGGTCTTTGTCATTTGTTTATTCTGAGGCTTCACATCATTTTTCATTAATTCATTTTAAGTTCCTGTGCTATTACTCACCTCGTTGCATGTTTTGTGCATGTTGCAGGAAGCCCAAAAGACACCAAACGGTGCCTACGAGGGGTCGGCCCTCACGAAGGCCTCTGGGAAACTGATGCTGTTGCAAAAGATGCTGAGAAAACTGAAAGAGCAGGGGCACCGAGTACTGGTCTTCTCACAGGTACACGCTCACACGGACACAGATATACAGTCAGCACAAGCACAGGCGAGTATGTTCACACACACACCAGATGGACACCTCTCTTCACAGATTCTTCCAGAAGGCTCAGCAGCAGACCGACTCCAGCTGAGGGTAATCAAGTGTAGATGAAAGCGTGCTCACATGACCGGCTTTCTTCCTCTCCTCCATTCACAGATGACTAAAATGTTGGACTTGCTGGAAGATTTCTTGGACCATGAAGGTTATAAGTATGAGAGGATTGATGGAGGAATCACAGGAGCGCTGAGACAGGAGGCCATTGACCGCTTCAACGGTGAGACACTGGATGATGTGCTGACATTAAAGGTGCAGTAAGTTCTCCATCACCTTGACTGGTCACCAGTAGGATTTACATCATTATCACCAGTTTCACTCATGCAGCTCCGTCAAATTGACAGAAATCATACATTTTACTCCACAGGAAAAAGTTTAAAGTTAGCAAACTCCATGCTCATGACAACCTTTATCAGAAGAGCCAAACTTCCTGTTTCTTCACAATAAGAGTTCCCACTTCCTGCTAACAAGGGCTAACATGTACCCTCATAGATGGAGTTATTTTATCAACTGAATGTAAAACAACCTGCAGAAATGTACTGTAAGCATATATACGTATGTATGAATGTGTATTAATACCTGGACTTGAATGATAGTCAGGGACAGCGAGCTAAATCCAAAGGAAACGCCTAATGAAGAGGGATCCTAATACAAATACTGCATCGGTACTGCATTGCTGTTTCCTTTGTGTGCTTAAGAGCTGGGCTTTTTTAGACTTCACAGTTTGCTGCTCTGCATTGCTGAGCAGATGGAGGTTCAGGTAGTTGGTAGAGGGACACGAGGAGTCAGGCAGCAGGATCAGAACTGAGAATCAGTTTCTCCAACTGATGCCAAGCCGACAGATTCCTGAGATTTATTTAGCTTTCACACCGGGCACAGCAATTATTGATGTCTGAGAGTTACAGAGGACGATTGGCACTGGGTCTCATGCTGAGTTTGTTTTTAATCTGGAATTTGGCTATATCACAAAGTAGTTGTTGGCAACAATTGGTATTAAATAATACAGAATGAACAGTAGCTGAAGGATGAGTGCTGATGGAAAAAAGAAGAGCATTGACCTGAAAAAAAGTTTCAGTATCAGGCAACCGACGAGAGTCAATTTGAGCCTCCAAACATATTTTCAGCAATAGAAAAAGCTGCACAGAGGCCATAGAAAACACAACAACACACACAAAATATTTTATTTATATATAAATATTTCAAATTTGATAAATAGAGCTTATATGACAACACTATACAAAATAGACCCCACCACACAGAACAGTGATGAGGGGGAAGAACTGCCTGGGATGGGAATCGAGCAGGTGAACAGTGGAGCTTCTGCACACCTGAGTCACATGCAGAGGTAACAAATCAGGGGCTTTGATGCTGAAAACCTGTGCAGACCTCCTTTTTTCCACACGGAAAACTGATCATGATCAGACTAACAGCATTGGTGTCAATAAAATCTTATCAATGCTCATCCATAATAATTGTGCAGTTGTACAGAGGAACATGATATTACAGGATATGGATAGAAACATCTCGATTAGAGCAGGTATCAGCAGGATTCTGTCATTAAAGAGAAATAATTAATGCCACTGTCTGTTTGTGTCGCTCTGTCTCTGCCTGCAGCTCCTGGTGCTTGTCACTTTTGTTTCTTGCTCTCCACCAGAGCTGGAGGTTTAGGCATCAACTTGGCCACAGCAGACACCGTCGTCATCTTCGACTCCGACTGGAACCCTCACAACGACATACAGGTACGACGGCCCGGCATCCGCCGATGGAGGCAGCGGTTCGGTGCGATCTGAGCTTCACCTGTCGGCTTTGTCCTTCCCTCCGCAGGCGTTCAGTCGAGCCCACAGAATCGGGCAGGCCAGAAAGGTGATGATCTACCGCTTTGTGACGCGAGCCAGCGTGGAGGAGCGCATCACCCAGGTGGCCAAGAGGAAGATGATGCTGACCCACCTGGTGGTCCGGCCGGGCCTGGGGTCCAAAGCTGGCTCCATGACCAAACAGGAACTGGACGACATCCTCAAGTTTGGAACAGAAGAGCTCTTCAAGGACGAAGGAGAAGGTGGGGTTATTTCTCACTGGCGAGCGGGATTTCCAGTAGAGTTTGGGTCAACGTTAGCGTGAGATTGATCCTAATGGAGACGAGTTGGCAGGCTGATCCACCCGCGTGAAATTATTTTGTCAAACGCACTCACTTTAACGCCCCCTCATCTCGACACATTTGGCCGGCCGACACGCTTGGCTTGTCGTGGCTTTATTGACGGTGCAGCTGGTTGACAAGAATAATTGCATTTGCTGAATTTGTCTGGAAGAACAGCACAAGTGGTCTCCACCTTTTTGACTACAGGTATGAAGAACAGCTCGAGGGATAAAGCCGAGGACGAGGGCAGCGTGATCCACTACGACAGCACGGCCATTGAGAGGCTGCTGGACCGAAGCCAAGACGCCACGGACGACTCGGACGTCCAGAACATGAACGAGTACCTCAGCTCCTTTAAAGTGGCCCAGTACATGGTCCGAGAGGAGGATAAGGTGAGAGGGAGGGGTGGTAGAAATGTTATGATGGATTTCAAGCGGGAGTTTGGATGTGGTTGAGGAGTGGGGGTTTAGTGCAGTGCAGTGCACACACTATACCGACACACTCTAAGATAAAGCAGACAGTTGGACTCCCAGATTGTTTCCAGGTTCACATGCATGTTCACAAATCATGTCATTTTCAGATCCGCCATGATCTCTCTCTCTCGGGCTGGGCTTGGGTGGTCCACATGTTGAAGTATCTTTGTGCTCCTGATGGTCTGTTTTGGATAAAAGTACAATATAAATGCAGCCGTTTTTATCCTCCACACACATAACATAAGCCCTGTTTGAGTTAGAAATTGACAGAAAGAGATAAAAAGGTTTTTTTTTCCCAGTGTCCCACTAAATTCAGAAGTACATACACACACAGACACACATGCCAGCATGTGGGGCTGAATGTGAATGAAACATTTCGTTGCTCATTTCAGTCCATAGAAAATTGCAAAAAGAAATCATCAATAAAGTGATTATGTAAAAGTCTCATTTTGGACTTTTTGTTGGACAGTGTGGACATGTCTTCTGAAATGTTACAGGCCAAACGATGAATTGGTTTAAATAATCAGCAGATTAATGGATAATGAAACTAACTGGTAGTTGCAGAAAGGTGCTGCCGCCGGCCTGTTTGCCTCATGATGCAGGAAAATAAATGTGCGTGTTGTTGTGGCGGAAAGATGCAGCACAGACAGAACGAGTTCAATGCAGCCACCACAAAACAGACTCAGCTCAACTGAAAACAGCACAAAGACAATATATTTAATGATTTCCCTCGTGAGCTTCACTGATTTCTGTAAATATCTGCTTATTCTGAATTTGATGCAGCAACGTGTTTCAAACACATTTGGACAGGAGCAACTAAAGACTGGGAAAGATGTGGAATGCTCCAAAAACACCTGTTTGGAACATTCCACAGGTAAACAGGTTCATCGGTAACAGATGATAGTATCATGATTGGGTATGAAAGGAGCATCCTGAACAACTTGTACCAGGGTCTTAACTTGCAGCAAAGGAGGGTTTTTAACTCAAAGCTGTGCTCCTCTGACGCTCCAGATCGAGGAGATCGAGCGGGAGATCATCAAGCAGGAGGAGAACGTGGATCCGGATTATTGGGAGAAGCTGTTGCGACATCACTACGAACAGCAACAAGAGGACCTGGCGAGCAAACTGGGTAAAGGCAAGAGGAACCGCAAGCCGGTCAACTACAACGATGCTGCGCAGGAAGACCAAGGTAGGGCCTGGCAGCCTTAACAGGCTCAGTAAACTCCTGTCAAGTAGTTCAGGATCATGTTCAAGAGGACTCTATATCTATGTTTTTATTCTAATCTGATGATGTCAGTAGAAATAGTATTTTAGACGACACATCCTCTGTTTGAGTCGTTTATTGCACAGTGGAAGTGAATGGGCCTGGCCTATTGACAAACCACCGTGTGCTGTTTCAGAGTGGCATGCTGACATTTCAGATAACCAGTCCGAGTATTCAGTGGGCTCCGAGGAGGAGGACGAGGACTTTGACGATCGGCCAGAAGGTAAGGAGAGAGGGCGAAAGAGAGACGTCAACCCGAGCTGTGCCGCTCGTGAGCACAGAGCGATGCCTGCTGTAACACACACGCACACTCATCGGGTCTGTGTTGAATTACAGGTCAAAATTGATTTAGTTGTTACAGTCGCCTGGCAGAGTCAAACTAGTCGGATCGCCAAAAATGCAGACCTCCTTCCACCTCCTCCCCCGTCCTTCTGACAGTCAGAGGAAAACACTCAAAGCATTTGAGAAGTTTCTGGTGGAATGTTCTAATGATCTACAAACACCAGCCATCAACTAGCTGCTTATTAGCATGCATATTCGTAGCATATTGCCGCTTTATAAGTCATTATAAAACACATATTAATGCCTTATTCTGCATGACCAGTTTTTTCTTAATCACCTCCTATTTAGTGCTTATTGATAGCAAGTAAGGAAATTGTCGTACATGAATTGTAACAACTTAAGAATAAAGCATTAATATGTTTTTATAAGGACTACTGAGGAGCAAATAGGCTACCAGTACGCATGCTAATGAGCAACTCGTTAACAGACGTTATCTTGACTATGTCGCCTCCTGTGACCTGCAGGTCGAAGGCAGTCGCGTCGCCAGTTGAGGAATGAGAAAGATAAACCTCTGCCTCCTCTCCTGGCCAGAGTGGGAGGCAACCTCGAGGTTTGTACAACGCTCTGGAACCAGCTCTGCTTTCATTTTGCTTGTTTTTTTTTATTATATTGTGATATTACTGGAATCTGTCAGATTTGTTTCAAGTTGAACTTGCGCTCTGAGATATTTTTCTAACAATCTAACAGTCTTAAATTGGAGATTGGAGCTATTACATCTCCAACAGCTCTGAACCTTCCAAGCTCATTCATCATCCTGATAATAGCGGACGTGATTATGAGTGCCAGCGCTGTTCAAGTTTATTTTAGATTTATTAGGTAATCAGATGTACTCGAAAAAGGCCTTGGGGCGTTTGAGAAATGCATGAATGAAAAAAAGTTTTCTCACTTCCAGGGTTTACACGCATGCAGACGCATTTAAACAGACTGGCAGCGTCTTCGCCGTGCAGACTGCGCCAGCTTCCTTCAGGATTATCTGAAATAACATCATTTCCATCATTAGGTGCTGGGATTTAACACACGCCAGCGAAAGGCCTTCCTGAACGCAGTGATGCGCTGGGGGATGCCGTCTCAGGACGCTTTCGCCTCTCAGTGGCTGGTCAGAGACCTCAGGGGCAAGACTGAGAAAGAATTCAAGTGAGGAAAAACTGCGCTGAAGGAAAATATTCAATCTTCCTCCATTCCTATCCGTCCTTTAACCGCACGTTTGTCCTCTTCTTTGCCAGAGCCTACGTGTCTCTCTTTATGCGTCACCTATGCGAGCCGGTGGCCGACGGGGCAGAGACGTTCGCCGATGGCGTGCCGAGGGAGGGCTTGTGCCGGCAGCCGGTGCTCACCCGGATCGGCGTCATGTCTCTCGTCAAGAAGAAGGTGAGACCAAAGCCGCTCTGCCTCTTAGGTCGAGACAAATGAAGCATGTTGTCAAGACAAAACAAGGGAGTTCATGGCTAAACAACCACCATTGTTGATGAAATCTGTCTGACATGACTCATCAGAAGTTTGATTCACGTTACCTTCAGTCACATTCACCGACTTCCTTCCTCGCTCCTTGAAGTATCATCTGTTGTTTCCCGTGTCGCCATTGACCTGCGACCAATGAAAACTGCCCTATAGAGAGATAATTATTGAATGCAAAGACATTGAATGGCTATTGCTGTGCATAAAAAGTATCATAAACAGGGTTTGCTTTCATGAAAATCATAAGGATTATAGCTTTAATGTCCACATCAGCAGGGTCCATAAGTAGTAAGACGTCTTAAATTCAGTAAACTCTAAGGCAGTGTAGTCTTTAGGTCTTGAATAAAACGTGTTTTTCCAGTGAAGAAATCAACCCTGACATCTTGAAATATTTTCTGATTAGCCTACCACTCTCTGTTCGCCAGTTTACTTGAATTTATCCAAACATCTTCAATCCAGTTCTCAGTCCAACTTGTCGAAACCTGCTGACATCGTGATCTGCTGTCTATGCCAGGGGGAATGTATGATATACTGCCAGGCGAGCAGGGCAAGTGGGTGGTGAGTTTAAATAAGGTGGTATTAGGTAAAGTGAGCGCGTGCCAAGCTTTTTATTTTGCTGAGTGTTGTGTGTCCAGATCCAGGAGTTTGAGCACATCAACGGGCGGTGGAGTCTTCCAGAGCTCAAGCCTGAGGTCAGCATAGACAAAACCTCCTCCAGGGCCTCCTCTCCTGCCGTGAAGACCGCCACACCCACCCCCGACGCCAGCTATAACAACACACCTTGCACCTCTAAGCCAGGTAGCCAAACATACGCTCACCAGATCCAGCAGGGGGCACTCCATGTAAAGGGCGCCAGATAAAGCTCAGTCCAACCAACAGCAATGTGTTTTTGCGTGTCTATTTATAACACCTGCAGCAACCCCTGCTCCCTCAGACAAGCTGGAAAAGAATGGAAAAGAGGTAGAGAAGGAGGAGGACAAAGAGGAAGGCGAAGCCCCGTCTGACAAAGAGAAAGTGAAGGACAAAGAGAAGGATGAGGGGAAGGAGGTGGACGGCAACAGGACTGCAGACCCAGAGGAGGTGGGACACTGTCCTCAAACCAGCAGACACTTAACAGCTAAAGCATCTACATCCTGTCCAATTAGTGTGTTCTTAATCAGCCAATTAAGGCTAATTAAAGTTTTCTTTAACGTTTCTGTTTTATGTTCCTTTTGCAAAACCTCAGTTTAATCAATAAGAGACGCTGATGGAGTTACATCTAATGCAAGAGATACAGATAAATGAGTCACACTCTTCTGTTTTTCTTATGTGTTTTGCCACAAAGCCCATATACTTCGCACGACTTTCAACACATTCCCAAGGCATGCCATTGTTTTTTGCGTGTCTTTCTTGCTTCCAGTCAGGTTTTTCTGCTCACTTTCATGCACCATGAAAATGAAAAATGACATTGTTATTGTGTGGCAAACAGCGCGGGTTTGGAAGAAACCATGCTTTAAATGGAATTATGGCGGCATTTTTATATCAAATGGAAAATACTGGCTGCCCGTGAGGTAGAAAAACACAAAGCAAACTATTACAGCATGCTCTGGAAAGTGCTCATCCAAAATGTTAAGTATAAAAAAGACAAATGTCTGCAACATACAGTGATGATGGTGGTGTCTGTTTAATAAACTGAATAACAGTGTGGCCATCAATCATGAATAATAATTAAGATTTACATATGTTCCATTGCTGCCAATAGATCCCCCTAAATCCTTCACACTGCACCTTTAAAGCTGATTGACATTTAAAGATTCTATCATACAACAACAAAGAGACCATGTCCATCGTGCTGCTTCCCATAGCTTTCCTCTTCGACAAAAGAGACATCACACAATGCGTCCCCTGGTCAGAAAGCCGAAGGCAAGGAAGGCAGCGACCTGAAGCAGGAGGAGAAGAAAGAAACAAGCGACCCTCCAACGGAGGAGAAAAAAGAGGAGAGTAAAGAAGAAACAAAGCAAGACACAGAGGTCAAAGAGGAGAAATCAGGTACGGTCAGTTGGATGAAATTGAACGTAGCGTGGAGCAATGCAGTAGAAGTTCTTCTAGGTGTGAATTGTAGTGTTTTTCCCTGCAGATGGAGAAAAGGCAGCAGAGGAGAAGGAAAAAGACAAAGAGACACCCACAGCGGCAGAAGCGACGGATGCTAAGGACAAAGCCGAGGTGGCTGATGTGAAGAAAGGTACCTCTCACTGTCTGTGATCTCCGCTGCCTTAGAAACACAAGCTCCTTTCTCTGCTAAATGATACCTTTGCTGCCTTTCTCCGAAACAGAGGAAGTCAAGGGTGAAAAGGATGCTGGGAAAGAAGTCAAAGCAGCGAAGGAGGAGGCGCCGAAGGGCAACGGGAAGCCTCCCGTGGAGCGACCTCGCTTTATGTTTAACATCGCAGACGGCGGCTTCACTGGTCAGTATTGATCCTTCAGCTGATCGATGTGGTGGCGTATGCGCAGCAATGCATTTAGTTTTGTTAGTTGTGTATTTGTAAATGTAAAACAGTCAACAGATAACATGTTAAGAAAAATAATTGTTTGCTGCAGGGATAATCAGCAACACGGTCAGCTTTAATTACCTCCGGATTTTTAACCACCAAGTTGGACATACCGGAGTTTTAAGAATAATTGTGGCTTTCTAGTCACAGTTTTGCATTGGCAAGTCGGAAACTGTTAATTACAGTAACTCAGACATGACATGAACGCAGCAGTAGCCTTGTTAAAGTGGAAGCGATTACACCTGGGAAGGATGTTTTCAGGCCTGGATGCTTGTTTTCTCTTCAAGTGGCGACACTGTCGGTTCCTAAAATCTCAGGATCGCCAACAGGACACCTGAAGAGCCCCACGACAGATCAAAACAGCGTCGGCTTATTAGTTGCAAGTGCCAAACAGATGTTATCAGAGCAATTTTATTCTGTACGGCAATATTTTAAGTAAGAGCTGTATCCCTGTCTGTTAGACCTACAAAGATCTGTATGTATTATTCAAAAAATAAATGTAATGTAGCTTAGACACATTGTTTGGGACTGGGAGGATCAACATTTTTCTTGGATAAAAATACTCCCTGAAAGGATCCCTGAAAGATGAGGAGAGAAAGGTGAGAAGGTGAAAATAACTTGTTAAGTTGTCCAAACAAGCCACCAAGTAGTCTAAACAACACAGAATTCACCACTAATACAAAAACCATTCCCCTCGCTTCCCAGAGCTTCAGCACGAAGGCAGCCGTGAGCCAAAACGAGCCTCACCTTGAGCTCAAACCCAGAACGGCTCTTTGTTCTGTGGAAACACCTGCAGCCAGGTTTCAGCTAGCTAAGCACTTTGAGACCAGCAGCCTCAGCTTTACTTTGTGTTGGCTTCACCCCGCAGAGCTGCACACTCTTTGGCAGAACGAGGAGCGGGCTGCCATCTCCTCGGGGAAGATGAACGAGATCTGGCACCGCCGACACGACTTCTGGCTGCTGGCGGGAATCGTGATGTATCCTTGACAGCAGTTGCCCGGGCAATGACCCCGGCGTGTTTATTTTTCTATCAGCCGGCAGAAGCCCAGCGTAATAAGTCAACAAGCCAGCCAGAGCTCAGTAAACAGCAAACCGTCTGCTGGAAGCTGATGTAGTGGCTCATTTAGTCCATGTTGTTCCCTCTATTATGGTAATTAAGGCCATGCAGCATTCACATAAAACTGGTTAAACTGAAATAATAAGGGAGAAATGCATCAGAACCTGCCTGAAACCCATTATGTGCTAAAAAACAGCAATTTTGTATTTTAAGAAAATGAAAAATTTAATGAATCACCCTTATAAAACAGTGTTTAGCTTAAAGGAATAGCTTAATATTTTGGGAAATGAACTTATTTGCTGAGTTATTTGCTTATTTTTTGAGTAGATGGATATCACTCTCAAGTCTGTTGCTTAACTTAGCATGACGACAGTAAACAGTGGTAAACAGCTACCTAGGTTGGTTGCCTAAAATAAGCAACCAAGGAGACATTTTGACATTTCTGTTTATGAACATTTTAAGCTAATCACATACAACGTGCTCATTAGTGATCTTCAGAGGTGCTGCTTGGACTTTGTTACCCTCAGAAAGAGGCAGTTTAGCAGAGCCCACTGGCTGCTAGCTGTAACTTTGTATTGAATGGACAGTTGTAAGAGTGAGTCCTTTCACCTAAGCCTTGCTAAGAAGTGAGGTAGCATGTTTCCTAAAACTGTATGGAGCTGGAGTCCGGAGGCTTTTTGCCAGGCTTAGCATAATTGACTGGAATGTGCAGGAAACAGCAAACTTGGCTTCGTCCAGAATTTAAAAATAGACTTACCAACACTTTATAAAGGTCACTGTATCTCATTTGTTCAATCCATACATAAGTAGAAAATAGAAAAACAACTGTTTGTTGTTTAGGGGGAGCTATATGCTGTAGTTTGTCTCCCCAGGAAATGCTGGGTTTGGTACCATGGTGCCTTTACACCTTAAACAGAGACCTTTTCCATGAAGTTATAGCACGTAACTCCTCGTGAAACCACAAATGGTCACCTTTATATTTCTAATTGTGTACAAATTAAACAAACAAGACACTATATGTTACTTACCGAGCTGTACATGTGTTGGTGGGCATATTTTTTAGCTTAGACAAGAGCCAGGCTAGCTGTTTTCTTAGAGCTTTATGCTAGCTTTTATGCTAAGTCATGCTAAATATAAGAAATGGAATAAACATATTTTTCCACAAAAACTAACAATATTCCATGAAATAGTTACAGCATGTAACTCCTTGTAAAACCACAAAAAATAACATGTTTTTGAACTTTGGGCAGAGCCAAGCTAGCAAGTGTCCACTTGTTCTTTATGCTAGTTTTTACTGTATGCTAATGTAGGCAGTCATGCTAATCGTCTCCTGGCTCCAGCTCTATATAAAACACACAGGTGTGAGAGCCGTGTTGATCTTCCCAGGTAAGATTCTTTTAGAAAGCAAGTGTCTTCCAAAATGTTGAACTCCTTTAATTTTTATGTGCTTCATAACTTCTCCATTGCTGAAAAAATCTGAAAACTTTCCCTGTGTAGCTTCACTGTGTTGTTACCTTTATGATGCTGGGTAGGGAAGATGATGACCCACATAGCGCTGCTGCACGCTGTCTTTTACACAAAGTGTTACATGACCCTTGACCCCTGTGCCAGTCACGGCTACGCCCGATGGCAGGACATCCAGAACGATCCCCAGTTCGCCATCGTCAATGAGCCTTTCAAGTCGCAGGCGAATAAAGGCAACTTCCTGGAGATGAAAAACAAGTTCCTGGCTCGCCGCTTCAAGGTAAGGCAAGACATAGCTAGAGCTGCTTCACCTTGACTTTCAGAAGCAGAGACACTAGATTCACTGTTCAGGTTTTAGTAGTTAAGCTGTTTTATTCAGCTTTTTTTCCCAATACCTGACAAAATATAACATTCATTAGATTAAGAAGCCAAATTTCTCAAACATTAAGTATAAGAACTTTGCCTAAATAAAGTCTTTAACTGGCAGAATCAATCAGGAGATTATGACTATGAGCAGCAAACAAAACTCAAAAAATCCCAGCTGTACTTTTATGCAAACGACCTATTTTAGTAACATTTCGCAGTGTCTTCGATCATGTGACTTCTTTGATGGTCGGATGACAGATGCCCCTAGACCCACATATTGGCTTGATGGTATTGCTGACCGCTGCACTTCTGGAAAAGCTCTCATCCTGTTTTTGACCGGCTCACATGTTTCAGATCCTGCCCTCAACATCCTCATTCACTGTATCTCGGCTTCTTTCACGCCCTTCGTATCTCTCTTGCTAAGTCATCGGAAGTGTATTTCTTGACTGGACGCGTGCTTTTTTTACCTTGTTCTTTGCTGCCATTCAGATCAGGAGTCGTATCTTAACGCCTCTCAATGCAATCAGTGACTTCAGCTGTGCAGGGGAGGAGCTTAAGGTATATAGAGTCTCTCATGCTCTGAGGAGACTGAAATGTTTGAAGCACTCATTTGATAAATGCCAGAACAGTTCAGGAATCTACTTGTCAACAAAACACTGAGCTCTTCTGTGATCTTCATGCTTTAGAAATAACTCTTTTTCCTAATCTGCTGTCATTGTTCTGCACACATTGTTATCTGTCTCATTCTGCCGCCTGTTTTTCATTATTTCTTGGCGAGATAGTTATTGTACATCCTCCTGAATTCATCAAATTGTCCAAAAAACACCAGTGTTTGTTGTGGACCCGTGCCCCTGTTCCACACTTGATACTGATTCTAAGGTGGTTTTAAGTAGGTAATGTGTTCACACTGGAAAAATGAAAGTAAACTCAAAAGGTTCACTGAAAAAACACTTGATTTTGGAGTGTGCTGTTGATGGAAAGTAGTATCCCACAATGCAATGCACAATGGAAATTCGCACAGCTGTGAAACATTACAACAAATTGTTGATAGTGGTGAGACAGCTGAGGACAATTTCAGAACAGTTAGAAATCTTTGGTTTCTGTTTTCTTCAAACTGAATTCATGAAGACGTGTTTTCATTTTACATTTATCATGAAAATTTTGTTAAATAATAGACACGGAGGGTGCAGTCGTAGTATGTCAAAATAAAAGACAGGAAAAACATGTAAAATGAAAAGAATTGTGTATGTTTGCGAGGGTGATGATGGGAAGATTTGGACTGTTTCTGTTGTTTTATGTGCAATTTTTGGGGTTTTGCAGAAGTATTTTCATTTACTTATTCCACATTTTTGAATGAAATATTTACCTTTAAGATCACAACATTTGCTACAAAATGAGAATCATCTCTTGGTTCTTATATTCAAAATACACACAAGATGCATAAAAGCTTTGCAGCAAAATTATACTACAACTGAACACGACAAGTGAATGATTCTGGTTCATTTCCACAAAAAGTACATGAGTATTAGCAAAGCGTGAAATTGAAATAGTAGCATACATATGAGGCTTGGTTTTAAGTCCAGAGTCGCAGTTTGATTAATGTCTGTTAGCGCATCGGTTCTCTTTAGTCCAGAACAGACAGTAAATTCATTTCTTGTATACTCGCTGCTGAAACAGGACTGGAATTGGGACACAGTGTGAATCAAGCACTTTGTTTATTGCAATCTGAACTTACTAATGTTAGATGTTTCACCTGCCTTTAACAACTTCTGGCATGAAGCGTTACAGACCAGCCGGGCTTGTAAATGTGAATTTATGCCTCTGTGTGATACAATAGATGCTGGTTTGACTTCAATGCATTTTCACTCTCGTCCAGCTGTTGGAGCAGGCGCTGGTGATAGAGGAGCAGCTGCGACGGGCGGCCTACCTGAACATGACCCAGGACCCCACCCACCCGGCCATGGCGCTCAATGCACGCTTTGCAGAGGTGGAGTGCCTCGCCGAGTCGCACCAGCACCTCAGCAAGGAGTCGCTGGCGGGCAACAAGCCGGCCAACGCTGTCCTGCACAAAGGTCGGGGCTGATGGGATGATGCCAGTCATTTTGTCTGCACAGTTAATTAAAAACACAAATTCAGTATGTGCAGAGGAAGCAAACAGCCAGCCTCAGATCGGCAGACAGATAATAGCAGGCGCACAATAAAAAGAGAGATATACATCAGCACATCTCACAGCGTCGTTTGCGCAATCAATCTTTCCTGCTGCAGCCACCAAATCACTCTGCCTGGAGCTGACTTTAGTAAAGCCAGGCAGATAAGCTTACACTGTGTTAAGTGATAGCTCCAAACATTTCCTCTCTGGCTCCCTGGCAAGTCTGTCCATGTTTATATTGTTCTGTCGAGAGATAACATGCTCAGTGCGCCACCGTTCCTGCCTTGTGTTTCTGCACGTAACGCCGCTGAACTTCATGAATGCTCATAAACATTTTTATCAAATTGTCTCCAATCAGTGATGAAGTCCATGTAGCGATGTGATGACAGAGAGGCGAGATAACAAAGGATGGGAACCGAAACCTCTTGTAAAAATAGAGTGAAAAATGTGCTTTTTTTTTTGCAAGTTAAAAGCCCAGAAATTCTATAAAGATGAGACTTTTTAACAAGTTATTTATAGTGTTCAGACCTTGTAAATGTTAGAAGCAACATACTTATCACAATAACTTTTACACTGAACTTATACCAGCTTGAGTTTCAGAAGGAAACAGACAAAATTTTCTGCATTAATCAACAACATATCCAGATAAAGCATCAAATGATTGATAAGAGGCGCAAAAGGAGCTAAAATGTGAAAATCTGGATTAGAAGTGAACCATCCGGACTTTCTTCCAGTAAGCCCGCAGCTGTCGATGCATTTGTTGTTGTCATTGCAGTGTTGAACCAGTTGGAGGAGCTGCTGAGTGACATGAAGGCTGACGTGACCCGGCTACCAGCCACGCTGTCCAGAGTCCCACCCATCGCCGCCCGCCTGCAAATGTCCGAGAGGAGCATCCTCAGCCGGCTGGCCAGCAAGGGCACCGAGACGCACACACCCCCGGTCAGCAGCCTTTTTTTTAAACACGCACACACTTAAGAAAACAGCCACATTCACAGGTTGAAACCTGCTCGAGCTGCCTGCACTCAGTGGAAAAATAATAGATGGAGGACGGCCAATTAAAACACAGAGCCCATTATCTTGTCACCGACCTGTGATTTTTCACTCCTCAACTGTTTAGTCAGCAGATTTTTTTCCCTTTTTTTGTCAGCTTATGTAACCTAAAGGTGGTTTCTCTTATTTCTCTTATTGTTATATCTTCTGTTTCTATAAATCACTTCCTGCATGCACATAATTCCTGAAAAAGGACTTCCTTTCCTCTGTGCAGCCCATACCTCCGGGACCCTACGCAACCCCTCAGAACTACGGAGCCCCCTTCACCCCCGCCCCACCAAGCGCCCTGCATATGGGAGGGGCCAACTACAGCCAGATGCCACCCGGATCCTTCATATCAGGTCAGTGTTTGAAGCTCCAGTGACGAAAGCCCTGTTTCTTTTTTGGTATGAAATCCAGGTGAATCTGTTTATGGGATGCCCTAGATATCTGGATTTTTTCACTTTATTTAAAGGCTTAGCTGTAAAAAATGGCATTTTTAGTTTTAACATGTGAGCCGATACAGTTTTGATTTGAAGAGCTACCACTAGCGAGTTTAAATATGTACTGTTTGTGTGCGGAGAAATGTTTTATCTTGATTGGAAGCTACTGAACGGGTCAGCCAGGAGGGAACATTAGGCCAGCGTGAGTGCTCTGTCTGTGAATCTGAGTGTGTGTGAGAGAGGTGAATGAGTTACAATCAGTAATGACAAACATCAAAGTCATCAAGGCATCCTGTAATTATAGTATTCAAGGTAATTTATACAAGAATACCAGTTTGTTTGATCTGTTTGACACTTGGCAAGCTTGCAGTTCAAGCCTGATTTATGCTTCTTTGTGGAGGTGTTTTTGCAATCTCACTGTAGCTGCCTCTGGCACGGGAGCCGCTTTATAGCTCAGCAGAGAATTTAACCTGTTGATTGTTGGAGCACAACAGCAACAGCAGAGTTAGACTTTTACTTACAAATGAACGTTTGTTGCACTCAATCGCTTTCCAAGCGAGCTCACACAAAGCTCGTTAAGCATCGCTGCCAGTTCTGCCTCTCTCTTTTCTCTTGTGTTTGTGATAAGGTACACAATATGGTGAAATTACATGATAATTACATGTGTCAGATATCTGCCAAATGTCCCAGCTTCAGTTGTTTGTCCGCACTTGTCTTCCACCTAAGTCCAGATTACATTTCACTGCCAGACAGTTCGACGGTTTCTTCCATTTCTGCAGAAAAAGACGAGGTTGCAACCTCGGAGATCAGACGTTTCCAAATGGAAACAGAAGGAGGGTCATCACTGACCCACTTCACCATGATGGCTTTCCCTGGCAGCATTAAAAGCGATTGAACTGCTTCCTCACATTGTCTGTCAGGGATATTTCCAAGCAGACATAAAAATGGATTTGCTGACACCTGTTGACACCTACTGATTTTTGCTCCAGAATAATTGAATTTTGTTGCATTGCCCTAGGCAATGCAAGCTAGTGCCTGCACGAGTTCTACATTTGGAACAATTTGGCAAAATTCCTGCTTTATACTTGCTATAAATATGTTGTGATAGTAGTTTTTAAATTTGGTCTGTGGTGACTTTGCCACGCTGGCTCACCAGATGTGATGCATTTTACGTCAACCAGCGATTGGTTTGCCGGAGCTGCAGGGGGAACAGCGGTAGCAACGGCATAGGCTGCAGCATTGAGTAGCGTGGCGGAGCCCAAAAACATGTCATTGTTTGTGTAATTAATCTCACTGCCAGAAGGGGGAGACAAAAGTTTCGCACTGCAGATTTAAGGTCATGTTGTGCATTCATTATATACCTGAAGGTACATTCTTTCATTTGCTTGGTGATTAAGGATGATTATGCAAAGATTCGTTGCAGAATTTGCGTTTGCTAAAACGCTAACTTATCAAAGTAACCATGTTTAAAGAGGCACTCACATGAAGTTCTGTTAAGTCGTTGAGAAGCACTGCTCAGCCTGCAGAAACTGTAGTTTGATAACCGACAATATCGATGCTTGCATCATGAACTGGGGTTGTGGAGGATGAAAGATGCCAGCGTTTACCAGGCAAGGAGGTTTTAAGGAAGGACTGGGTTGCATTGTGGGAAATAATGGGAAAGGATCCAGTGTTTTTGGAACTTGACACAGATTAGCTACTAAAAGGCCTAGATCGCAAGTATCACAGCTTTGTGGGACTGTGTTTGCCAGCAACATTTTACAAAGTTTTCCTGAGTCCATGCAGTAATATCCTCCTGCAATCATGTGTTCACAAAGAGGTGAACCTCGCTCCATCCTCGCTTGTGAACGTCTGAGCCTTTCCAGGATGCTCCTTTCATACCCAATCATGGTACTATCACCTGTTACCAATCAACCTGTTTACCTGTGGAATGATCCAAACAGGTGTTTTTGGAGCATTCCACATCTTTCCCAGTCTTCGGTCGCTCCTGTCCCAACTTGTTTGAAACATGTTCCTTCATCAAATTCAGAATAAGCAGATATTTACAAAAATCCATGAAGGTAAAGCATTAAAAATATTGTCTTTGTGCTGTTTTCAGTTGAGTACATGTCAAAAAGGATTAACAAACTATCACATTCTGTTTTATTTGTTTTACAGTGTCCCAGCTTATTTGGAATCAGGGTTGTAAAAATAAGAGGGTTTTTTTTTTTTTAGATAATCTCTTGCAACATCAGACATGTATGACAAAACACAAGCAGACCAATCTCGCTAATCACTGTTATTGTGGTCTCTGTAGCCTCAGTGTTGTTAAATTTTTGGAGAGGGTGCACATCAGCTCCGGGAAAGCCACAGAGCCTCCACGACACCCCGACAGAGGAGCACAAATCTGGCTTCAGAGATCTGGACTTGATTATTTGGCAAGTTGCGCTGATGATGGGCAAAACCCGTCCAAAATGTTGGTTCTATTTAAAGATATCATCTGTGGAATTCCATCTTTATATGGTTATGTTGTTGTGGAAAAGCATTTAGCAGAGAAAATTAAAAAAATGTTCAGGCTTCATCAAAATTACCGACTGTGGGAATTGGCTATTTCAGGAAAATGTCTATGCGCTGCAGTTTTATGATCAAGTCAGCGTTATTTAACTCTTAAATTTCAATATAGTCGTTAAATATGCGGAGTAAAGAGCTACCTGATTGAACACTTTGAATAGACGCTTTATCTCCCTGAGTAGCTTAAGTTGTGAAACCTTCAAAATCCAGAAAGGAGTTGGAAAAAAACCATCTGTAGCAGAGTTTCTGATGTGGCTGCCAGATAGACACCTGAAATAGACATTACCAAAATCAAACACAAACGTGCTGCGCTGCTATATTAAGGCATTTTCATCTCTTAACATGTCCAACCTCAAACCCTCACTACTCCGCTCAGCAGTACATTGTGCAACAGTAAAGCACAGTCTGGAGTGTTATCAAACCTGTCTGAGGAGTATTTTCTTTTTCAAGCATGTTTATTTTCTCTTTTGAAGTCCTTGTGCCTCTCATTACTTATTGACTTAAAAGCTTTAGAATTAAAATCGTAAAAAATAAAAAGCAAAATCTGCTCCGTCTTGGCCTCTCGTCCAACTGCGCTCGCCTGCAGTCTGTCAGAGCCCTGCGCTGGCAGTTTGTGAATTTATTTTCTCATAATTAGTTTGGTAACAGCATATGCTCACCAGACACACTCTGCGCTCTGCATGTGCGTTCGTGTTCAGAGATGTTTAGATAGCAGAGATGTAGCAGAGATAACTGGTAAAACCTGATATTCCCCAATAGCTTTGCCCTAAAAACCACAACAGCCAGCTCTCTCAGTGCTGCGCCTGCCTCTCACTCAGTGTATCTTGATTTATGTAATTGTAGACTGAGACATCTGTCAAAGGCATTGCATTTTAGAGAGCCAGGGCCTATCTCTGAAAATGTCATTATGCTCAGCCCGTCTGAATCTGTCCGTGCCAAGAAAACATTCGGACTTTGTACCAAGGTATTTTGAGAGGGACAGAAACCGCAGAAGGAGTTTGGTTGTGTAAACGTCGTGTTGTGACTAGTGAACCGGTGGAGGGCTGGGCCCCGGCGCTGGCTGTTCAGAAATAGTCGCGCGAGCTGTGCTGCTCTGTGGGTTTCTGCTTTGCGGGGGCCTCGCGGCGAGCAGCTGAGCCGAGCCGAGGCCGAGCCGAGTCTGAACATCCTGAACCCTGGCAGGGCACAGGCGTGCAGCAAATGAGGCCACATTTACGGTCCTGATTGGGGTCGTGCTGGTTCCTGACCTTTTTAGACTCAGCCGAGGGAGGGAAAAAGCGAGCAGGAGAAATGGAGTTAAAAAAACAGGATTCTCTGATGCGACCTCCTAGCTTTCCTCCGTTAATAGCACATCTCCTGAGAGAAGCTCCCTCACTCCAGTACACAAAACATACCCAGAAATATGCATGTCTACACATCTATGTCTATAGCTGCACTCTCTGAACTTTGCTGCGCAATGCAATGATACACGAATGCTCCAATGAAGGATTGTTTTGTGCTGTCTCACACATGGCAATATCTCAGCACTTGCTCAATATCTTGAATTGCATTTTGGAAAACCTGTTTCAGCCATCAGTACTGCCATGAGGAAGCTACTCATCTGCACTAAAAGGAGTCCCACACTCTAGACAAAACTTCGGCCTTTAGGGGGGTAGAAATTAGGCAGATTGCCCTTCAAGTGGAGCCCTCATGACCGCGAGCGCCCAGCCTGCTGAAGTGTCCTTGAGCGGGACGCTGAACCCCCGCCAGCTCCAGTAGCTCTCCCTCTGACCTCTGACCTCCCTGCAGAGGAGGGAGGCTAACTAAAAGAGAATCCCCTACGGGGACGAGTAAAGTGTCACATTATCCTGCTCCCCTCTCCGAGTCTCCACTACAGTCTGCCGCTTGTCTGCCCCCACAGAAGCCGCTGCCGCTGCTGGGGCCACCGGGGGAGCTGCTTGGGGAGCCGCCGGAGGGCCAGCCGCTGCTTGCCAGAAGACCAAGGAGCACGATGTGGTGCAGCGGCAGCGAGTGGTGGACCTCTGGAAGGACGGCAAATCAGAGGGGGCCATCGGGCAGGAGCTGAGGATGCCCAAGTCCACGGTGCACAGCATCATCGTCAAGTACCGGCTCAGCAACACGGTGGAGAACCTGCCGCGCAACGGGCGACCAAAGAAGCCCTGAGGGGAGGAGGAGGCTCACCTCAGGGAAAAAAGAGAGGATAAAACATCCTGGAATGTAACAAAAACGGAGCCTGAAAAAGAGACAGCTGAATAGGAGAGACTGAAACCTGAATGCATGAGGAGGAAGTCCAAAAAGGACCCAAGGACAGAGCACCCCGACACTGCTGGAATGTAAGGAATATAAAGGGAGAAATAAAGCTCAGAGGACGGATCGAATAAGGACGGGAGGCAAAAAGGAGAGGACATGAAAAGTGAAAAGAAGCGGCAGCACTTTGATCCAAGAAAACAAGCAATCAGCTGCAGGGAGAGAGATCCAAAAGGAGAGGGGAGAGGTGAAAAGCTGGCCCCCGAGATCAAGCACTAATGATGTGGGGGGGGGGGGCAGAGGCAGAGAGACAGAAAAGAAGAGAGATGACCTGCCTGGAACAAACCAATCCCAGAGAAGAGAGAAAAGACGCTACTGAAAAAAAGCCCAAAAATCTGACATAGAGGGAAAAGATGTCTGGACTAAGGAGAGCAGGGGAAAAAAAGACAGTATGTTAATGCAATCACAGGTTTTCAGGAATTCAGATATGAAGGTTGAAACGGAGAGAAATGCAACAAAGGAGGATTTTTTTTTTCTTTAGAACTCCTCAGACGAATTTCTCTCCACTTCTTTTTCTGTTTCTCCCTCGGCGGCGAAAAAGATTTCCCCCCAGATCAATCCCTCATCCGCCGGCTGAGTGAACAAGCCTGTCCCCTCGCTCTGACCCTGCACTCCCTCATTCCTCCACAGTCCTCCACTCCTCCGTCTCTCTTTCTCACACACACACACACACACACACACACACACACATATACATACTATATACACTGTGGACCTCACACACAACCTAGAAACCTGCAAAGAACTTAATTAATCTGCTGAGCACAGATGGACGAAGTCCAAGCTCGAAATAGAAAGGGACGAAGCGGACTCAGATTATCTTGCAAAAAAGAAAAGAAGGGGAAAAAAAGTGGACTTTGTAAGTATGAAACACTACTTCCCATGGACTCCTTTGCCCTAGCATTCCTGAGTCCAACCAAGCATAAAAGCAAGAACCATGAATATAAAAAAGTAGACGTTGCCTTTGTCCAGCAATCTGCAGCAACATTGCTCTGACTCAATCCGATGGACTGGCATTGAGATATTTACTGTATTACAAAGCATATTTACCATTGCACCTTTTCTGTGAAGGTCACTTAAAGGGGAATATCACTCCATTTCCTGTTTTTAAGCCTCGTCACAGCCAAAATCAGTATCTACGAGCAGCTCTTCCCCAAAGCTAAAGACTGTAATCTGTCACTGAAAGAAGAGGGGCGACTCGGTTTGAAGCCCGAGGAGACATTTTCGTTGTTTCAGCTTCTTTTATTGTGACAGTGTGATGGATTCCACGCTGGAAAATGTCCCCTGATCCCCGAGAAAATAAAACACTCTGGACTGTGTCATCGTTTTTCCAGCTCGGCGTGTGTGCAGTAGAGCTGTACATCAGTGTGACATCCCGGACTAAAAAGCAGGACAAACTCCTCTGCCTTGTTTCTGGAAGGAAGGGAGGTTACACGGTCCAGACTTTTCTACACCGTATGAGTATTTTTGGGATAAAATTGGGTGGTATTTCCCTCTTAAGCTTGAAGGACATGAACACCAGAGCAAGTGTGGTAGCGGTGTGGCCTGCAATGAGAACTTCACTGTATGTGTGTGAATGTGTTTTTTGTTCATGTGTTCATTGTAGCACTGCCACTTTCATCAACACTGCGTATTGTTTAAAGCTTTTGATATCACCACCAACGTGTTACCTGAGTTCATTCACTCATTCCAAAACGGTACATTTTGGAAGAGGAGAATGTTTTTCTACAAATCCCTTTTTTCTATGTCACAGAATAAGCTAAACCGCTCCAATGCATCTTCTCACGTGATAAGTTTTGTCTCGTTCGAAACAATCGTGCAAGAATTTCGCCTAAATGTGATTGCGAAAATTAGCTAAATTAGGATTTAAAGCTGCACTGAACGATATTTTTATATTAGCAATAGCTCATATTACTATGTGTAATGCAAAAGGAGTCACTCGCAGTGACGAACCCACAAAGAACAATGCAGTTCCTCTTAGCTTCACACAGCGTTTTAACGTCTTTCAGCTCATTGTTTTGGTTTTACGGGCTGTAACTTTACTGTTTTGGTTCAGACTCACCATTTCCAGCTGCTGGCAGCGGTTTTGGGTGAAACCAAATAAATCCACTGTACACTACCTGCCCAGCGCCTGATTAAGTTTAGCGACAAGCTAGTGAACATAGCGCAACACTTCGAAGCTAATGAGCCAGATGATTCCTTCAGGTGTTGGTGGAGACCAAAAAAGAGCTTAAAGGAGAGAACCTTGCGCTTGCAATCACAAGCTGGACAGAAACATGAATGCTAATGTTACGCTTCATCTGCTGGATGCGCAAAGAGACGACTGTTTGCTAACACATTAGCCATATTAACTTCATACATAAATGTTGCACTGCCCTCAAGTGCTCCAAAAATGAATTAATGCAGGTTTAAATCAGGAAATATCCAATCGAAGAATACGTGACAAAGAGTCCGATCAAGCATTTTGTGCCCACTTTGAATACTTGACAGTTAGCGATACTCACATTTCACATAGTGATTAGTATTCAGAAAAGAGCTGAGGTGAGATCCCCAGCCTTGAAAACACATGCATCCACAGTGTCGACACGCTTTCAAAGGACATGATTTTACCCCCAAACTCTTGCAACACATGGATTCACGAAACTGTTTTCAAGTCCCAGTTGGACAGACTCTTGATTCTACAATCAATCCTCTGCTTTCTTAGTTCTTGAACGGTTGACAGTTGAGACACGGAAGGTTGTTCTTGATGAAAGGTTCTGGCACGGACACCATCACGCAAAGCTTTTCAGCAAGGAAAAATGCTGCGTTTCCTGCCAAGATGGCAGCGTTCACTTCTATCAGATAGTAGGCAGGACCTACAGGGGAGAGACACAGGCTGTCATGTTGGCCAGGAATGTTTTTTATTGCCTTTCTGGACCTGAGATGCTCGATCCAGTTCACTTCCAGAGTTTTAGACCTAATAGACGTATAAAATGGTTTAGGAATTTTTACAGATGTGTCCAGGTGTGAGCTGTTGGATTATGTTTTCACTGTAACTGCAATTATCACTGCCGACCTAATTTGGGATTTGAAAATGTTTATCTAACAACTTCTGCTGCTACTGTGAATCTGCTGGCAGGCTGCAGAGAGTGAGGATCTGTACGGTGAAGAGATAGAGGAGGAGGAGGGTGGACAGAGGTGAGGTAGTGCAGAGAGAAATGTACGATGCTGGAGGTCGCAGAGGTTATCTGGTGTAATACAAGTGCCTCATTGAACTCCTTCTCCTGTTTTATCTTCGTAGCTTATCTACCGTATGCCCAACTCATACTGGAGTTTTGTGAGGCTAATCCCGATATCATTACGTTATAATCCTCAAGAGGGCGCTACTCACAAACTCACTTTGTTTACATGAAGAAGCAAGCCAGTATTAAAACGGATCCGCTCTCTTCTGTCGTGATAATAATGAAATGACAGTCACAGTGGATAACCACCTGTAGGCAGGTGGAGGTGTTGGCGGACTCCGCCACCAACAATTAAACTAACTGTACAGAGAGGTAATTCATGAAGGTGAATACACTGAATGGCTATTGCTTAAAAACACATTGCTTAAATACCATCAGAAGTGGAGTTTGATGTCATGAAAATCTTTAGGATTACAACTTTAAAAGAAGTATTGGCTTATTTTTTTCCCCTAAATGCACAACCCCAAACATTTTCGATAAGGATCCTTAAAATTTATGATTTATGAACTGAGCGGAACATTTTACAGTTGAAAAATATGCTTGTCAGCGCTCTCTGGTGGACAAACTACATCATGATGACTCGAAATTACCTCATGCACATCGTTGGCATTGTTGTACTACATTTTCTAGCTGTTCTATTGGTCGTGACGACGTATCGGTCAACCTCTATTTTTTGTCCTCTTCCCTTCCAGAGAACTCTACTGTTTTTTTCTTTCCATCTCTCTTTTTTATCATCTCTTCTTCTGCATCTTTTTTTCTCTCTATGCACCCGTAATTCCTCTTGCTCTTTCACCCAGTCTTTACCTCGATTAGTTTTGCCTCTTATCAGATTTTGTCTGATACACACATACACACACACACACACACACACACACACACACACACACACACACACACACACACACACACACACACACACACACACACACTCACGAACTCTCTCTCTCTGCTTTCTCTTGCTCTCCATCCCCTTTGTTGGCCTCCACTGGCAGAATGCCATACGTTTTCCCATAAGTGGTCCCCCCTCTGGTTGTAGACACACACACACACTTACAGCCCCCCCCCCCCCCGCGTCAAACGTCTTCAACTCAATACACTCCTTATCACATCTCTGATCTGCACGGGGGTGTTATGACAGTTTATCTTTCCCTGTGGCGCGAGTGAGAGAAGCGCGCTGTTGGTCTATTCCTGGCTTTGTTTTGAAAGCAGCGCTAAACTCGCCGTTCCACTCCCCGAGCACATTCATGATAGCGCACAAATGTGGGAAGCGCAGATCCCTTTGCTGGCCAGCTGTGCAGTCGTGTAGAAAGATGGTTATTGTCATGCATGTGTGCGTCTGTGTGTCTGTGACCTCAATTGCCTGCGTGTGTTTACTCATTGCCGGCCTCACTTTCTCAACAGTTATGCATTCTGGGTTTATCATCATTGTAAACATGATACTGTATAATATTATATATAGATGTGCTGTATTATGCAAGTTTGCTCATTAAAAAGATTATGAAGGTATTATGCTGCAAGCCTGGGTGCAGTTCTGTGTCTTATTCATGGCAAAACAATTGTTTTAAAGGTGTAACTTGTCATATTTTTAATAGCTCATTACGATTCCTTGGCCGCCTTATCATAAACGAGATGATTGGCAGGTTCCCTGTCAGCGCTGGAAATGGTTTTAGTCCTGAGGCCAAAAGAAAACCAAGGCCATATTTTTCCAGCCTCATTCCAAACTTTGATCGATGTTGCAAAAGAGGATGTTGAGCCTTCTTCTCACCCGTATCTGCTCCACTTTCCAGAGTCCTCTTTGATTTCCTGAAGAGGATACAGCACTAAAAAGTATTGTCAGTTTTCTAATGGCTTTTACGAAAAACACGTAGATTTGTAAAAGCATTGCATTGGTTTAAACACATTTCAACACAAGATTCCTTCTGGTAATGGGGAGAAATGATTGAACTACTGAGTGTTTCTGCTACAAATTGTACTTCTCAGTCACATTTTTCACCATTTTTTAATATTCAAAGCGAACAGATAAATAGAAGCAGTTGAAAATGGGGGATGACTAAAAGCTCTCTGCAGTGATCTGATTTGCTGTAATGACACTGTAAACAACAACAGGATTATTTATCTATGCTAAAATGCTAAATGTACTGCAGCACCTTTCAAACTCTGAATAACATGATTGCTTGGAAACACGTGCACCTAAGAAAGGGGATATGCGTTAATCAAGAGCTGATGTTATTAAATTACATTTTTGGTACATCCACAAACGTCCAGATGTCAAACCTACTGGGCATTCCTCATTATCCAAAAAGGGGTCCGAGCCAGACATCAGCATGTTGAATCTGCCATCCAGAGATATCCAAAACAACTTCTCATAAACATGCAGAGCAGAAACTGGGCGAACTGTCGCTCCAGAGTTGTGTTTTTTTAAGCCGTGAGGAGTCATTTTCCTTCTTTCCTGCGATGAATGCCAAACTGATGTTTAATAGCAGTCTTGAAAAGATGCTTAAATTTGCATATTTGCATTTGTGTGTTCCTGTGTGTGTGTTGAGCTTCGTGGAGGATTTTCTGCTCGCAGCACTGAGCGTCTCTCTCTCCCTCTGCAGTGCTGAACGGGCCTCCCATGTCTGTAAAGAAGGAGCGGGAAGCAGAGCTGCTAGTCAACCGGCGGGAGCAGCGCACCGGAGAGGTCATCTGCATCGACGACTAGACTTCACACACACACACACTACACACACACACTCACACGCACACACTGAAACCCATCTGCTGCAAAGATATCTCCAATTTCTCCCCGAAAACTTTACTCTGCTGACTGGTACTCCCTGAAAAACTACAATCACACGCGCGTACAGTATAGTACACTCACGCACATGTGCACTTACTGTCCACGGACACACACACACACACGCACACACACACGTTTCACTGCAGTAAATACAGTCCATATTGTCTCATAACTTCTTGTGACCTTTTCTCGTCTGCCTCAAACCATGATACTCCTCATAAGCGGCCTCCTCACACAAGGCCTCCTCCTCCTCCTCTTCCTCCTCCTCCTCTTGGGATGCTTCTAACCTCATCAAAACACACACACTTACACACACCTACACACACACAACGCTCAACCCACCTCAATCCTAGAAACCTTTAGATCTCTCAGTAGACCATGTAACCTTCCTCCTCCTCCTCCTCCTCCTCGCCCGGTCTTTAAACTCTCGACAGGAAGCTGCATGTGAAAATCATCTCTCCCGCCGCACTCCATCCCCTGAAGCATGCTCTAATCACAATAATGCTGTCTCGTGGCAAGGAAAAAAAATGGTGTCAAGCTGTGCCTACAGTCGTTTTAATACTGTTTCTTAATTCTCCCAGAGAGGCTGAATCTCTCGATTTCTCAGTCCGAGCAGCTCCAAGCACAGCTCCAGCTTTTTTTTTTTTTTCGGCCCTTTGTTTTGCTTTTTTTTTTTTTCTTTTTTCAATGGTACACATTCAGATAAACACACGCAGAAAGGTATGATAATGATAATTATATTCAGGACTCCTTTGACCACATTAAGTATTTGCCGCCATCCCTTCTCCGCTTCCCTGGATCTAGTTTATGTACAGAGCTTTGAGGTATTTGGGGGGTTTGTTCCAGAAAAGGCCTCGCGTCGACGCTATTTTTCAGAAACCTCCTATGAATGTTTATAACCTTTCATAAGCAAGTCAGTGTTATTAAAGCCTACGATCACCCTGAACACTCCTCTTTCTTGACGCCCTCCCCCTCCCGCTCCTCCATTCCCCTCTCTCAACCTTTAATTTCCGCGTTTCTATTACTTTCTACAAAATCCTGTGATATACTTTGCATATTTAAACAGCTCATTCGTGTTCACTTGTGTTTCTACTCTCGCGATTTTGGGTATTGTTGTCGTCGATGTTGCTGTTGTTCTCGCTGTTGCTATTTGAGAAAGAGCTTCTACCAAAAGAGACCTTTTTTTGTAACTATGAAAAAAAACAATACGATATGTGCGACACACAATGCACCTCTTTGTCCTATAATTACAAGAGAACGCAAACGAAGAAGTTGAGCTAACTTCAGAGGTAGATATATTACAAGAAAACTAATTTTTCTCGCTTGCGTTTTAGATTTGGGGCTTGCAAATGACATATGCATATATAGAAACTAGGCCATATGTAACCCTAAATGCTTCTCTGAGCAAAAACAAAGTGTATACTATTTAACCCCAGTAAAAGTCACGGTTACTATCTGGAAAATCAGAGACTGGAAATCCATTTTATATGCCGCATCATTAAAAAACGCCTTAATAAACATAGCTGAACAAATGTAAAGTTAGCAAACTGAATTAAGAACCTGATGTCAACCTGTAAATTGTAGTTGGAGTCTGATTTAAGTGAAAAATAAGAAGAAAAAAAAAAGATAGTTAATGTAGGAGTTAATTTATCCCGGACATTTTTCGCCAATCTTCCCAGGAAATAGTCCATTTTACAAATTATGTTTCATACAGAAGATTTTGCAACCCCTGAACTAAAACGTTGTGTCAAAAACAAGTTCTTTTTCCACTTTTTCTTTGTCCTCTCTCCAGATTTTTGTGTTAATTTCTGGGTATCTTGTGTCACTGTGTATGTAGTGGTGCCGATCAAATGATGAGTGGCAGTGAAACGTCAGTGATGACGCATCTCCTTTTTTTTCTTTCTCTCTCTCTTTTTTTTTGTTTGTAATAAAACTGAATGAAATGATAAAATGCCCTGTGTGGATTTTTTTTTTTTTTTTTTTTGCTTGTATTTCAGCACATTAGCCCTTTTTTGAAATTGAAATGCGCGGCTTTACTGAAGAAACGGGCACTCTGTTTACCTTTTGCTGATAAATGAAGGCAAATAAAACCTAACCTCGAACTGAACAGACCGTAGAGGCGTCCTCAGAGAATAACACTTATCATCAATCTGCTGTGGATGCTGCGTAGAAGTGGGGAGACGTCGATGTGGGGGGCTGTGATTCAGTGTCTCCTCTACACAGGCCTTAATCATACTTTCTTCTGTCTCCCCCTCCACACACACAACAGCAGCCTTGAAGAGCAGATGGTGAGTGATTCATGATGACTAAAGGTGAGGAGTCATCCTGCTCTGTTTTTCAGAACAGACTGATGCCACACAGTTCACTATTCGCTGTTATCTGAGCTTTATGATCCCTCGCGGACTCCCATTACGTGCACACTGACAGGCTCATTATAGATAATATACTAGCTCGTCTCAGGTGAACGCTCCTCTCTACTGTACATTCATTTTCCGTTCATGTTTCTGGCATGTAGCTGATGTTTTTTATGCGGACTTTCTTACTTGAGGTCATTGCCGATTCCGAATGTATTAATGTCAGGAAATTTTAACTGATATTGCTGAAGATGTAATTAAATCAGTTCACAGAGGCCTCATAAATTCACCCAAATTGTGTAATATTCTCTCATCAGATGCTATGAGTTTGTACATTTTTGGAGTATAAAACATAATAATAATAAAATGATATCCCAGTAATGATAAATTACTAAATAAAATCATCATTAGTATGTGATATTTCTAATGTTTGTCTGGGTTAATTACAGTGGTGATTCTTCAGTCTCCAAAGGGGCCCAAGATGAATCTGTGGATAAGATTTTTTAATGACTTTAGCTTTTTTTCTCTCTCTCTGAAAAATCGTCATATGCAACAATCTGAAAAGCAAAAAATCTGGTTGAACGCTTCTCGTCCACAAAGTGACTCAGCCTGTGATGAGGTGTCACAAACCAAATATGATTTACAGTATGACTCGTTAAAGCGTGCGGTTGGATGACCACGCACTTAAACTGCGATGACTAAGTTGGTAATTGGATCAATTTATAGCCATGCTTTGCAGCGTGTGTGCTACTATTTTTAACTCATGGTGTTGTTCATAAGGCTGCTTTCTTCAGTTTTCAATATCTTACATGTAACTCTATGTTCTAAAAACTTGTCTTGAAGCAATATTAACAGATTTTTGGCCACTTGCCAAAACATACAACCTTAAAGCTGTTTTGACTAACGTGTTAGCAGACATACATGCAGGAGCAACATTAGCATTCATTTGTATTGATGTGTGTCTGCCTGATGAATGCAAGTCCAACATTCATTGTCCTTTTAGCTCTGTTTTGGTCTCCACCTACTCCTGATGGAAAAATGTGGCTCTTTCGCCACTAATTGCTCCGCTATGTTAGCCAGCTTGTTGCTAATTTTGTTGGTCTACCTTTAGTACTTGGCAGGTAGTGAACAGTGGTTTTATCTCAGCTTTTTTTCTGAAAAAAGTTATTGAAAAGCGCTGGAAATTATGTCAATGAGAGTAAGCCAAAACAGCAAAGTCATGGGCCTCAACACCAAAACAGTTAGCTTAAAGATGCTAAAATGCTCTACAGAGCAGAGTGATAATATCTGCTGGTTTGTCATCCCAGATTGAGCAACTCCTTTCACTCCACTTATTATTAGTTGACCCTTTGTTAACACTAAATATCGATTAATGCAGCTTTGAATTTATTCTGAATCCCATCCAATTAATTTCAGAGATTTCTGACATTTTCTGCTCACCTTTACTGTCATTTACCAGCAGTTTTTCTTTGCTTTTTCATGAAACAAATTTGAAAGTCTTCAAAAACAACCAAAAAAAAAAAAAACTTTATTCCACATTTATGACGCGTGAGTCGAGACGAAACTGCATGTACATCATGATTTTACAGAGAACTTCTTCAGAAGTCTTCACAAGATTTTCCGAGGCGGTAATAAACTTTGACATTTCGAAAAATAGGAATTGGGGCAGGGAAGTGTGTAAAACAGTGTGTGTGTGTGTGTGTGTGTGTGTGTGTGTGTGTGTGTGTGTGTGTGTGTGTGTGTGTGTGTGTGTGTGTGTGTGTGTGTGTGTGTGTGTGTGTGCGTGTGTGAGGAAAAACATTCCTTGTCCCTCCACACACACAAAGACCTTCAGCTATGTGGTTCAGGTTCAGATTCAGGAAGTGAAAATTTAGATGGCTGCTAGTGTGTGTGTGCAGAGGACACTCAGGGGAATCTGTGTGTGTGTGTGCGGTCTAATCGGTGCTGACGGGGAAATATGAGGTGCACGGGGGTGGTGGCAGTGGTGTTGGGGGGATGACAGAGACACAAAAGGGAAGAGGAAAACTATGAGGAAATCAAACAGGATATAATGTCTACACTTAAAAATCGGACATTTTTCCATTTGAAAACATGGATGTTTTGCTCCAATTAAAAACACTATGTTCGCTGCAGTAAAGTGCTGAGGAGAAACCAATGCGGTCCGTCCACAAAAACTACTTATAAACAAGAGTGGGAGTGCTGAACCCACTGCTAGAAATACACACTGTTTGTATTGTAGCAGGGAATATTACAGAAAGCAGCAGCAGCAGCAGCATATGAGAGCATGGAAGGAGTTTCATTTCTAAAAAGTGATAAAAATAAAGAAGTCTTACGAGGTGACTGAGAAACCTATGAGAGCAAAAATGTAAGAGCTCAACGTGACAATCTTCCTTAATCAGAAACCAGAGCTTTAGATTTATTGTCTGCGAGGTTATCAAGATTGACTGCGTACATAAGCCAGATCTGCTCTATTGACAATAAACAGCGGAGTAATTTCCCAGACTCCCGGGTTCTGGCTGGATCTGTTCCACGTTATTTCAGGGCTGTGCTTTAGTTGGGATGAACTGATTCTGGTTGAGTCACTGAAGGCCAAAAAACACCCAAAATGTATCAGCTATGCTAACAGTGTGGCTCTATGGATGGCAATGTCAGTCAGTTGGTCCACACTGAAATATCTCAACAGCTATCTGATGGATTGACAGCACATTTGGTCCAGAGACTCATGCTCCCCAGAGGACGGATCCTATTAATCTGCTGGTCCCCCTTAACTTTTTTCTAGCTGCATCACCTGGCATCAAAATTTTAAGATATCCAGCACTGCAAAACTAATATAGTCCCATCAGCCTCAGCTCAACTTTCTGTTTAGTGCTAACACGCTAAAATAAAATAGTGAATATGGTAAGCAGTGCTAAACAGCAGCATGCTAACACTGTCATTGTGAGCATGTTAGCATGCTGACGATTAGCTCACAGAGCCGCTAGCATAGCAGTAGACTGTCCTGGTGAGTGAGTGATTTGTGTTTTGCCGCAGGGTAAAGGTGAGGTTAGTCAGTCTGGAGAAAACTTAAATTCAGATAATATCTCCTGCTCACCAACAGGTGGCGGTCATGCTAAATCTGGCATGCTAACGTGTAACAGCATGCTATTTTTTTCAATTCAAAATCTTGCACTATAGCTTTGGATGCACGAGGGCCTCTGCAAATACTATTTAACGACTGATTCTTAATGACAAATGAACAGTTACGGCTTGGAGGTGACGGTCGCTGCATCATCAAACAGATAACAAAGGCAGGAAAAGAGCGGCAGAGCTGTATTTAAAGCCATACGCATTTCTTACTATAACTTGCAACTACTCTCCAAAAGTAAAGCCAATACTATACACAAAAATACCTTACAATCAAATCTGACTTTAGAAAAGAGCACAAATTCACATCCATGTTATTTAAAATGTTCCCCCAGCTCCTGTCTTGATATGCACATAGGTTAAAAAAAAAAAAAAAAAGTATATAAAGTATATGGAAAGTATTTAAAGAAATGCAGTAATGTCACACTCACACATTGCATTGTAAAGATCATAAAATCAGTATAACAAGTACAGTTTGATTCATTAGAATTCACACAGATGCTGCTTTGTATAAAGTATCACTGACAACTCGTGTAGGCTGCTTATAGTGTCGAGATCTGACGCTTGCAGATGTGCTCTCAGCTTCTTGAGGCAACGGTGATATAAAAGTGGAAGGTGCATGCACAGCTTTACTGTCAGTCTTATAAAGATAGTGTAAGCACAATTTATTACATGATACGAAGGCTAAGATGAACATCCAAGTATTTTTTCTTTTTTTAAGAAGCCCTTTATCTACAGAACAGCTTCCATCACATCTGTTCTCTCGGCAGACATTCATCCAGGCATTTCATCCACTTTGGGTTTTGGTTTTAATCCAAAAGTCTGTGTTTTGCGTTCCAAAACAGCACCGCTGTCCAGAGAAAAATTCCACAACAACTTCCACAAATGTCAGGTTTGTCTTTCAAATTAACGTCTTTGGGAAGAGGCTGTGGCACGATGTGATGCCCACGAATGCTTATGACTGTTTTACCGTGTAGGAAACAAAATCCCATCCGTACAAAAACAAGTGAATTTTGTTGGTCTCAGATGAGTTTGTGTAAAAACGAATCCCAAGCTTCAGTTGACTTTAAAGATGCTGAAGATGTGAGGCGAGGCTGAAGGGTTGCCCACGGTGTGGAGTCTGAAGGACGAGCCCGTGATGGCCTGCAGCTCCGTGCCTTTGTCCAGCCGCAGCAGGCCGGACACCTGGCAGGGCTTCAGGAAGTGGAAAGGGTGCGGCCCGGCGGAGGGGGTCGTCCCGTAACCCTCCATGCACTGCAGCTTCTGAGGCCTCTGGCCGCTGGTCACCACATCCAGCTTCACATACTGAGACTGCTGCTCGTTGAACAACACCTGACGAGACAGAGATGTTCTACATCTTAGCAACTAGAGACACCTGAAGAATTTGTTTCTTCTCAACTATCCATGTGAAAACTAACCAGACTGCCTCGTGATTTCCAAAGTCCTGCTATCATAATTCTTTTTTTTTTTTTTTTTGGCTAGATTTTCTCCAGACCTCTGTCAAAAGTCTGGCTACATGAGATTACTGGAAACCTGATATCTGCCTCTCCAAAAAACGTGATAGGTACCAGTACAGTGTGGCTGTGTTTTAGAAAGATCCACTACGTAAGAAAACAAAAGTGGGGCTCATCCCAAGACTCACACTCGTTACAAATATGAAATCGATCAAAGGTTTCTTCACTTCGCCTCAGCAAGTCAGGAAACCCAATTTAAGAGCAAAACTTTTCTTTTAATTTTGAATATTTTGAACAAAATTAAAACCATGTTACTTGGAAAGACACTTCATCAGAGACGCTCATTTGAATTTGCAAACCTTCAACACCTTTCACCTTGAGGAAAACAAAAACTTTTTCACGTAAATCCTTTTTCATTTAGAAGCTGTTTCTGGATACCTCCTTTAACCTCTACTTTTAGCCCTGTTTTGGTCTCTACCGGCTCCTTAGGGAAATATCTGGCTCTTTAGCTCCTCCAAGTTCACCAGCTACATGCTAACTTTGTCTGTTAGCTGGTTTGGTGCAGGGCAGATGAAACAATGCTGATGAGAGCTGTGAGAGTGAACCAAAACATTAAAGCTGTAGGCCTGAAAGCCAAAACAATGAGCCAAAGATGCTTAAAGGCACTACAGCACCGAGGGGAGCTGCAAAGATGATAACTCTCAGTGGGTCTGTCTTTACAAGCAACTCCTATAATATCACACATGTTCATTTGGTCCAATGTTAATATAAAAATATTGATTACGTTCACCTTTAAACTGTTAATAAACTACAGCTCCCAGCACAAACTCACCTGGCAGAACAGGAAGTAGACGCCCGCTTTCTCCACAGTGAAGGTGCCTTGTTCCTTGTTGTACCTCACCGCCTTGCTCATATTCAGCGTCCTCTCTTCCCAACCCTTTATCACGCCACCCTCTCCCACTGACACACAGAAACACACACACATAGCCAAGATGAATCATCTCATAGACTAAAGTTTCACAGATTATCCTCCATCCTTCATTTTTATGACTCTTACCTTGCTGAGAGGAGACTTTGGTTACTGGTGGAAAGTAAAAGAGACATTGAAAGAGAAAGAAAAGGGAAAGTCAATTAAGATTTTATGAGTGCAATCGTATAGGGGTATATGATTGAAACCACTTCAGCAGATGCTACGCGAGACGGCTATAAGCGATCTGCCAAGCCACTTACTCTCAAAATGAGACGCCGCTTTCTTTCCATTTCCATTCCTTCCTCGCACCGTCCCCCCTTCGGAAGGCAAGGAGAGACAGAATATGAGGTTGAATGGCAGAAAATACGTCTGTGGTTTTTTTGATAAAACAACCCTTCCCATCTGTATCTGTCTAATAACACAGTGTGTTAATTTGCAGCCATTTAGATTCAACCTGGCTCGTTTTAACGCGGTTAGCAGATGGACAAAGGATTTCCTTTCACGTGCTTCAATATATTTCCTCAAACTGTTATTTTCAGTCATAAGTGTGTGCCTCTTTTTTTTTTCTTTTCCTGTGGGGGCTAATCTTAGTGCCAGCTGCTCGCAGTCATCTCGAAAATACAGAATACAAAGAGAGAAGAGGAGAGAGATGGAGTGAAGGAGGATGGAGAGCTGTGTGGGGGGGGGTGCAGGAAAATACAAGATAGACGGAGGGAAAGTGAGTGAGAGAGCGTTAAATGTAGCCTGAGAGACAAAGCTGAGAACACTAAATAAGAGGAATGAAGTGCCGGAAAAAGAGAGTCAAAAAGGTCTTTGGCTGCTCTGTGACCCACAAGAGTCGCTTAAGAACAGAGTGAAGCAACAGCTACGGGGTCTGCTCGGATAAATACAATAAATAAAACACAACACTAAAAGGCCAGAGCTCCAGAATGCCTGCTCTTGTTACTCTCTAATGGTTTATTTTAGCTTTGCAATCTGGCCCACGGGGAGCGATTTTAAACACAGATACAACTCCAATACTGTATATATGAACTGTGAAATGCGTACTTTATGTTTCGAGATGGAGCAGCCAAACGCCGGGCCCCCGCCATCATGCAGGAATATTAAGTCCCTGCTAAAATAACTCACAGGTGGGTGACCCTGTAGATTTTGGATTTGCTATGGGCGAGCGTAAAGCCCTAAGGCAGGCCAGAGTTTCCTGACTTAAGCTGTCAGTCATCAGGAGAGAACATAAAAGCAGTGTCCTGCTGAAACGCTGCACCACCGTGGTGGTCAACTTTCCACAAACTGGAAAAAGCTGTTTGGGCCTTCTTTTTCCATTGATGGCCATGAATTTCTGAACACTGTTTAATGCATTTTGGAAGACAAAGTCAGATATCAGTTACTGAAGAAAAAAAAATATCTGCAGGATATCAATATAGATATTTTGGCGAGGCACGCCGCTCTCTAAATGAATCCTTTTGTCAAATTTGGATATTCATCCCCCCGCTGAAATCCAGCATGAAAAGCGACTGAGGGTTCACTCTCGGACAAAATGTGAACAATCAAGCAGTCTCGTGATGGTGACGCAAGCGGAGGCTATAAATACTGCAATGATAGGTCATCAAATATCGCTGCTTTCACAACAAATCATAGCTGTGTCAGTCGTGTGCTCAGAGGGGGGGGTTGAAAAAAAAATCAATTTCATTGCCCAGAAGCGTGCAACAAGGCCTCGGTCCCGCGCCAGCTGCTCTTCTGGGCTCCGAGGCCGTTCTGGTCAGACCTGTAATTTCTGAAGCAGTCATCCAGCTGCCTACTTTTTCCTGTGTCAACTTTTAGCAGCGGGTAGTGCCTGCGGCCCGCTAGACCTGACCAAAGTGGCATGTGGGCCAAGGCTGGCCAGCGTTTGTGTTAAATGTTCGTCCCAAAAAAACAACAGAGCGCAGTTGGTAAGTATTGTGTCTGTGGTGATTTGGGGGCGGCTGAAAAGCACAAAACTTCTATATGTTGGTGGTGTCGAAGTCAAAGAAAATGTAGCTGTGGAGGACTTGTGATCTGCAATACCGTCTCTCTTCACTCTCTGCCCCACCAGCAGCTCTCTCTTCTCCAGAATGAGCTGAACAATGGCCTTCCTCTGTGTATTGACCTGTTGAAAGAGAGGGGAAAAAACGCACTATTAACAAATGTCCAATAAGCCTATTATGACTTTTTTCTGGCAGCGATCCCACACAGCCACAGACGGCCTCTTCAAGCCAGCCAGCCACATAAACAGGCTCGTCTCTTCCACTATCCTGCCCCCGCTGCCATGCTAGCTTTAGAATGGGTCTACCACTTCCTCAGAGACTGGTTGCGACACCTAATGCATGTTTTTAGTGCTTTGCATTCCTCACATGTCTTTACTCCCTTTTTGAGAAAGAAATGAATTTTGTCAAGCCAGCAAAGTTTTAAATCCTTGGCCGGGGGCCCACTGAGTGACCGAAGGAGGCCTATATGAAGTAAGAGGAGAAGTGGCTCAAGGAAAGTATGTTTAAATTTACTGCTACTGTGGAAATGGAGGCAGCGAGTTGCTCTTCCCTCTCCAGACGTTCACTCACTGGCTCTCATCAGGAGTTGGCCAACGGTCAAATGGACGGAACGGGGCCCCTTGGGAAAGGCTCCAGCATCAACACTCCACGTGTCCAATTTTGGGGTGTTTGTGAGTGCGTGTGTGTGTGTGTGTGTGTGTGTGTGCAGGTCTGTCAACATGATACACAGCCAACCTGTCCCCCTGATCTCAAATCCAGTGCAACCTGGTTTTGTAAATACTGTGAACTTGAAACCAGAAGAATTTCCATCAGCTCCCTTTGGCCGCTTTTACAGACATAATTTGCCTTGTGATGCAACCTCATGCCGGAGTCTAACATTTGCTGCAAGTGCAAGAAGTTTCTTAACTGCACTTTGCATGAGACTGCATAGGATTTAGGACTGTCCTCTGCAAATGCAACTCCCATTGAAATGATCCGAGCCTGACCTGCGCACGAGGAGCGCCTACGCGCGTTGCAAATAATTTACACTTGCCACACATCCAGCCTGTTTCAAGCCTCTGTGCAGTCAGTTGGGTCTGAAGTGCTCACATGCCAAATAGTTGAGGCTTTCCAGTAAATGGAGATAAAACTGGAGCACAAACTGGCACCAGAGTAATTAAACATGGCGGGGGGGAGCAGAGGTGGGGGCTGGACACAAAAATAAGTAACTCCACACAACTTGACTGCACTTATTGGTAAGCAATAAATGTGCCAAGCAGACAAATGGTGCAACAGAGCCGAGTACGTGCGAGGGGTGGGAGAAGGGGGGTGAAGTGTGGAATTGCATTTTTCCATAATCCCCCCCGCGAAGATTCCCAGTAACCGCAGCCACAAAAGAAGTTACATAAGAAACACTTGAAGATCTGTAATAGTTGCAGGCGCGTAGATATTATCGTTTGTACAAAATGCATGCTATTCGGAGAGGCACACTTGGTTGTTAAGTATGCTACAAACCTGCTCCAGTCGGTCTTGCAGGATCTTAAAGGATTGAGACAGGTCCCGCGTTTGTCGCCAAGTCCACGCCGTAAACAGCGCGCTGCATGCGGCCAGAGACAGAGCCACCAGGGCCAGAGAAGCCCAGACGACCCGCAGCTTGCGCACTCGCCTCCTCTGCAGAATCCGATGCATGTTGGTGCAGACTGCACTGCTACTCACCGCCGCAGATCATCCGAGATCCCCGCTTCAACTCCATTCCAGCAGAGCATGAAGTCCCTCCAAATGTATTTCTGTCCAAATGTCCATTTTGGTTAAGGAAGACGCGCGAGTGGAGAGCCTACAACTAACACCCGCTGCTTTTCAGACGCGCGGGTCCCTCTGTTTAATTGTCGTTGTATCTGACAGATGAAGGGGTTTAAAGCAAGTAAACATCCGATCGTTCCTCCACGCAGATCAAAGCCACCATCCTCCGTGTGTGCGGCCCGTCTCCAAACACAAGAAAACTGTGCAACTTGCGCACATCAACTGTTGCATCCTTCTCCTTGTGATTCGTTGACTCAGCTCTCTTGTCTTCCCTTTAAACAGCGTGCTGGGGGGTCACTCTATTAGACAGACCGACCGAGCACGCACGAGCGTGAAATCACACACACACACACACACACGCAGGCACACGCGCACAGACTTGGAGGTGAACTTTCCGTGCGTCCTCGGCGAGCTCTGATGTGGTGATAGCAACGTGCATCCGACGCTAAAATCGCCGCGGCGAGCACAAGAAAAACATACGAGGCGCACCGGTGCTTTCTGCTTCTCAGAGTCACTTTCATCAACTTGCATGCCTTGAAAATATGTGCCATTCACGCGTGTAACACTTCCGTTTGTGACCACAGGGTGGCTGTAGTGTATAGGTAAAGATACAGCCGCCTGCACTGACTGTAGGACTGTCTATCCTGTGTGCCATCAACAGGTGAGGCACGCTCACCTTGATGCCAGTGCACTATTTCTCCCAAACAAGCCACATTTAATAGAAAATCAACCTCTCCATAAACTGTGAAGGATCAATGAATCAATGCAACATTGAGAATTACCCCCTCCCCCCCCCAAAAAAACCCCACAACATTTATCAGATAATACAGTTTTTTTTTCTTTGTTGCTTTAGGAGCCAAATGAAATGAATTCAAAAGTTGTATTTCCAAGTTCAAGCCGGAAAATCTCGTGTTCTTAAGGTTATGTGATATTTCCTAACTCTTTGTCCTCGTGACGCCTTGTGACAGGTTGCATTTCAATGAGCTTCAGTAGATTTTCCCACACAAATTGTTTGATTTGAATGCTTTATAGATTTCTGATGAAGTGGAACTTAACAAAATTTAACAAGAATGTAGATTCAACTTGTGACCCCTGGTGCGTATTGTGAGGTCGAACCAGAGCCTCCCACAAATCGTGCAAAAAGAGTTAAAATGATTACGCTACAGCCATAAATACAGCCTCCTCCATTTTAACGCACTGCAGGTAATTAAAGGTACCCTATGATTTTTTTTCTTCAAACAGTTGTGTTAACATTCGCTGTTGCCCAAAAATCCAATTTTCATAGACAACTGCTCATAGTTCAAAGCTTGTTGCAGCAGCTGTGCGTAACACTACCTTGTGAGCAAAATAAATAAGAGGTTAAACAGGTTTAACCAAAGAACAATGGAGGGTAGTGTTTATCATTGAGGCAAGAACGTGAAATCTGTTTATATCTGATTGTTTACAGGCGTTCTCATGTCCTGTGTGTGCATGAGACAGTGACAAAAAGGGGAGCCGCTCTGAAAGATATTGCTCTGCGATGCCACTAGTGATTAAAAACTCCACAGGGTACCGATGGAGGAAGATGCACGGTGGTCTTACGCACAGTGGACTAGGACACCAGGGTCACCACAGCACACCTCAACTCCTCAGGTGAAATCACTCAGCAGTTTACCAACACCTGAAAGATAAAGGACACTCTTTTGAGGACAACAGCTTACATATTTTGGACAGTGAGGACAGATGGTTTGAAAGAGGAGTGAAAGAGTCTATACATGTGCATAAAAGTGGAGAAACAACAGAGAAAGCTCTGCTGGCGCACTGATGACCCAGGTGGTATCAATGACTGCGATAACGACTCACAGAGGTTAAATACCTGGAACTCCCCAACAGTCAGTTAGAGCTGAAGAAACCTCTGAGATGAGAGGTAAAATGTTTTCAAGTTTCCAAAGCCAAGTCCAGCTGTCCTTATTTCAACCTTGCTTAACCATGACCTGGATGACTGAGAGTCTGCGCAGACAACCACTGGGTGCCTTTAAAATAAAGTACAAAGAGGGCATAAATCAAGTAAAATACACAGTTTTCACAGATGTGCAGCACTGATGTTTCAGGCCTGTACCAGGAAGTTAAAAGCCACAGCGAGGAGATATGTTTTTAGCTTTCTTGTCTTCAAATTTTAGCAGGTTGGCTCCACTGATACCTATAGGCTGTGTGTTCCAGAGCTTTTGGATATAATTAACAAAGCCTGCATCCACAATTTTCTCTCAGCTGTTGCAGGAAACCTCCAATAGACCAGCAGCAGGTGATCACAGTGTTCTTGAAGGCAAATAGTGAACAAAGGAGTTAGCATTGAAGCTTGGTCCTAGCACATTAAGGGTGTTATAGGTTAAAGGCAATTACACACTGCTAATAATTTCACAATTTCAAGCAATTCTTTGAAAGTTAAAACTGTATACATATATTTGAATTCAAGAGGTTATTTCTCTCAATGTGAATCGTTTTAGATTTTATATTTAAGTTTATGAGAAAAGCCCATGGCATGATTGCTAGTTGTGTGAAAAACCCTACGGGTCCATTTTTGGTGATTTTCATGTTTCAGTTGAGGAATTTCCTGCTCCTTTGTGGGTTGAGGGAATGTATTTGATCTTATGAAACCCTTTAAAAACCGGATGAACTGTAAAATGCACTGTGTTTACTTGTCGGATTCACAAGGTTTCCATGACCGTCTTCGTTTTCAACCATTTCAGAGATAAAATCGGCCACATGATCGCATCAAAATATACGCGTCTGCTGGCATAATACATCAATGTCTGCCTGCAGCATTTGAACACACACAAACACCAACACAGAACACACTGGAAATGTCTCCCCATGTGGATTGCACACCGGGTGACACACTTAAGCCCTTCCTGACAACAAAACCACACTGTGGAAACGAGCCCAATACATCAACATGGCTGTCTTGTCTACTTATACTGACTGTTACACTGTGTAGTTATTACACACACATCCTGCAACTAAAATCTAAATAAACATTTCAAACATTTATCTTTTCTTGTCGTTTGCATGCAAAGTTGCTCTTCAAACCCTCGTTCATTGCAAAGACTTGACAGGAATCAGGGCTGAACTTTGATTTTGAAACAGTTTGCAGAATCCATCCTGGGAACAAAGTAACATGTATAATTTATAGCTCTGGGTCTGGCATTCTGATGGGAAGTTGCAGACAAGGGAGGTTATAAATATCTCTTCATGTTCCCTTGGACTCTGTATTGATTTCTGGGCTCATGTGCTCTGTACAGCCCGCCCTGTCCAGAAAAACAGCCAGTCGTCTGTGCGAGAAGGTCAGGTTTCGTTTAATGTTTAATTCGTTTTATGACAGGAGCAAAGGAGGAAGTCTGGTGGCATGGTTTTGTGAAGAGCCATTGTGAAGCTCAGTGACAGCCTAACACTTAGCCAAACTCCTGGCTAATCCAAAAAAGAGCGAAGAGGTGAAGCATTGGTGGAGCTGCGGCGGGCCAAATGAAGCCTGGTTGCTGAACCTAGTGGCTAGCTGTCACTCAAAGCAGCCATTTTCACACTTACGCAGAACTTAAAGCCTTGATATAATTTAAGTGAGTGAGTGATATAAAAATTCACCCCCATGCAGTCATCATGAACAGGGAAATTAGCTGTAGAGACCAAACATTTTTGGGGGGAGTCTATGGGGATTGACTCACAACTGGCTGTTCAAGGAAGTGCAGATGTTGGCATGTTGGCTTCAGGCCCAGAGGTTGGATCTGAAATCTAGCCGAGTAGTGTCGGTGCCTCTTCCTGAGCAAACTGCCATCAGCTCACATCAGCCAGTGTAACCCTCCAAACTGAAGTCTGCAGATTTTACGCAGTGGAGCAAACATACTGGACATGGACATTTCCCAACCCAATGTCCCAAAGATTAAAAAAATAAAAATAAAAATTAAAACTGCACATTCTTTACTCAATTATCTTGTAAACAAAGTATGACACGAAATGCAAATTGCAAAAGCTACGAAGGAGGGTCAGTGGTTCTTACTTGTTTAGAGTGAGAGAAAACAAACTAAATATAACCCACGACTCAGACTGTTTTCATTAAATTGCTGGAAATGATGCAAAAAGTAGACTGGATATGAAACCAAAGTGCAGACCTTTTCGTTTCAAAGACACAAACTGAGCCCGGTCCAAGACATTTATTTTTTTGGAGCGTCTGATTCTAGGCTTCATCCATTTCTTTGAAACCAGACCCAAGAGTTTGTTGTGCGGCTGCATGGAAGTAGGTTTAGGTCGAGTCCAGCAGATTCCTTTAATTCACAATTTCATCACAACTTTATACATACATAAATTGAGCTTAAAAGGAAGAAAACAGTGCAAATAACCATATTTTGCTTCACAACAGCTTTACAAGTACTCCTCATCTGGAAGACAAGGGGAGAGGTGACTGACTCTTTGGTTGCTGTTGTCATAGTTTATTATAGATTTAAAGGGGTAGGGTACCAAAAACCCACTCTTTTCCAACAGTCAAACATTGAAACTTGGTTTTGCAATGCATACGGTTTTTCTGGATTTTTGTGCAAAACAATGAATTAATTTCTACACGATCGACTGTTAAACTATGTTACTATCTCTTTTTCTCTTCTAAAAATCCCACCACCACACACACATGCACATACCTTCACCATATATTCTAAAATTTTCACACTTTAAACAGAAAGGTTAAGTGATCCGATCCATGTAAAACCAAAGGTGCTCTGGATCATCACAAAGAATAACACAAAACCACAGATTTCAGTGCCTTGGTTATCTACGATTTAAGTGTATTGCGTGGGCCCCGTTCCAATACTTAAATGCTTGACTCTAAATACCAAGCCAACTGACCAACCTTTTCGAACCACAGCAAGGCAGAGCAGTTAGGCTATATGTTGAAGTGTTGTGCGTGAGGCTGTAGTCAGAGTGATGCCTCGTATAAAAAGAGTTTGGAAGTCTTCTGTTTTTAGTCTTACTAATAACGGCACAGCAAAATGCTAACAAATGCATTAACCCTTTATTTGTCTGTTCTAATGGACGCTGCAAATGTTAGCATGCCTAGCTAACTAGCTAATGACTGAGCATTACTTTCAAAGCCAAGGAGCTCAACTAGCAGCATTATTTTGCAGTGTTACAAGTTAAATTGGACTGAAACATAGACTGTGTGGGATGGTATGTAAAATCCTGTGATATCAGAGTTTAGGCGAATGTTAGTGGTTCATTACTGCATTTGGGAAAATCTTGACTCCACCAATTCTAGCCATGTCATAATGCAAGAAAGCTATATGACTGTTAAACACCTCAGTCTGGTCTTCATAACCATTTCAGCATTTCAATTAACATTTTATTTCCATTTTTATTTATCATGCTGTTCTATAATACCAGGGCCAAAACCATTGGCTTCACAAGAACTTCAGATGGTAAATCTGCCGCTGCTAGCATTGTGCTGTGCTAGCATGGACGACTTTAAGGTGTAGTAACAGTAACTGAAGGGGGTGGGGCTAAACAGTCATTTCAATAACCTGCTTTTTGAGAAATCAGAGTCATGTTTGTCGTAAAGTTTTGGAACGGGGCCACTGAGTGCTGCTCTATCCCTGCACTGTGGGTTGGCCTCATGCTTGCAGAGGTCATGCCATCATGAGCCCGGTGTTGGGTTAGGGCTGGGCCAGGTGCTGCAGCGCCTCTCCCTCGCAGCGCATGAGGTGGTAGCCCTTGCTAGCCGTGACATCAAAACAGCCCTGGCTGAGGTAAAAGTCCAGAGATGATTTGTTCCAGTCCAGGACGGTGAAGTTGAGCTGGTTGCAGCCGGCAGCCAGGCCCAGCTATGGGACAGCAAAATTAAGCAGGAAGACAGACATGAGTACTACTGTGCTGACATAAGGGATGGAACTTGAAATGGCATGCAAGCTCCAAGACATGCAAAATAATGCATAGAATATGCATTATTTTTGCTAAGCAACAGTGCATATAGAGAGAAAAGGTACCAGTTACAACACCAATGGATTGGTGAATTTACTCACCTGTGCTACCTTGCTCATAAGTGCTTTACCAATACCCTTCCCTGAAAGACACATACCACGTGTTATGAAAGATTTCCTGCACATAAAGGCATGCTTTTTTGATGTTGTGGCTGATTTTCTCCAGGCCATTCTGATTATTATTAGATTATCTTTACTCCACAACAACAATATGTCAAATTTTTAGACAGTGTACTGTACCTCTGAAATCAGGCATCACATATAAGTCCTCCATATAAATGGCTCTGCCCACCCATGAGCTGTAGGAGTAGAAGTAAAGTGCATAACCTATCTTCGTATGGCCTGAAAGCAAACGGACAAAAATGTGACCTTTATCACCTGCAGAAATCACCGTGGACTTTTACCTGTCCTCACTTCTGTGTGGTTTTTGGGCTGATTGTAGCTGCTGCAAAATAATCTGCATCCTGTCAGGCAAATATACGCTGATGAAGAAGCTGTCTGGCCACGTTCGATTATCAGACTAATGGGATATCCAGGCATAGTAACTCAAACACAGACACAGGCAGCCCCTCCTCAGTATGGAGTCAGATATCAGAGGCCAGTGGAGAGTGGACAGTGGTGACTGTATGGAAAAAAGGCTGTGTCATGGAAGAAAAAGGCCCAGCTGTGCAGCAGGGCGTACGTTAATGTTCTCATTACTGTATTCTGAGGAGAAGCAGTGTGTTAGCCTCGTTATGTAAGGACAGAGGCCACATCAGCAGGATGCCGTTAGATTAGGTAACAGAGCTAAAAAATAAGGACTGATGGGTCTGACGACAAGTGTAAAATGCAGCTGCTCTGAATTATGTGCCGCACCATTGCCCATTTATAAAATGGTATAATAAGAAAAAATCTGTGGCAATGAAGGGTTTGTAATTTGTGACTGAAGGATCTATTTCACAGACGTTCTCTTCTCATTTAAAATAATTCATTGAAGATTGGTAAGATTGATAAGCTTTACGGACCAGTGTGTAGGATTTAGAGGGATCGATCATCAGAAATGTATGTTTCCATTAGTGCAGAATCACCTGAAAATAAGCACTGTTGTGTTTTTGCTACCTTAGAATGAGCTCATTATATCTACGGAGAGAGTGGGTCCTCTTCCACAGAGTCCGCCATGTTGGACCACCATGTTTGGCCCAGAACAAACCAAACACTGGCTCTAGAGAACACCTTTTGTGCCACTAAATCATATGCACTGCTCCTTTCAAGCTGCGCGAATTAATATTTTCATAATAACAATTAATGGAATAACTACTGGCAGTGGCAGGCGCTGCACCAAACTGCATATAACAATAGCAATAACTCGTGGAAAGAGTGGAGCGTTCAGCTGCGGGTATTTCCCTCAGAGGCTGGTGGAGACCAAAACAGAGCTAAATGAGAGTGAATATTGGGACATGGATGGAAACATGCCTTCAAATTATAATGTCCTCTATATCTTCTTGATGTATTGAACAATCTTGAGGATTGCTTAAGGAAACTTTTGCTAACAAGTTTAAACCCAACTCAACGAGTAAGTTGTCCTTAGTTGAAGTTAGATGGATTTTAGGCCTCACAGTGAAAGCGACATGCTTCCTACAAAAGCTGTCCAGCTCAGCCATGTTCTGGTGTTTAAGGAGCGCTGAAACAAGAGTCACTCTGGGGTGAATCGTTTCTGTAAGAAGCACATTACAAGCGTCTCTCCTCTTCATTTCATAATAGCAATTGAATCAAAAAGCCCACAGTCCACGTGTATCCCTGTGTGCTAGACCTCCTATTAGGCTGTCAGCGTTTGGGTAAAGGACCAAACAAGATAATAGTATTTCCAGCTAGAAAACAGTTTGAAACAATAATTTTGGTTGGTTAGATTTATGGTTTACCTACATGAGTCACTTTAAGCATGGGAAAGGGTTCAACTGTCCATAACTACCATTTGGCTACAGGCCTTTTAATTGTAACTGCTGCTGGGCAAAGAAAATGATGCTGCAATGCAGTTTCTGCACTGGCAGCTTGAATCATGTTGTACCTCTGGCCACAGTCCAAACAGTGAGGCCACAACAGGTGTTTTCCTTTAGACAGGTGGTAAAACTACCTGCTGTTTGAGGACATCGCTGACCAGAGAGGCTGGGAGTCTAAAAATGCTTGAAAAATCTGATTTCTGTCGTTCAGTGTGGTTTTAAGATGATTCTTGGAGAGAGGATGTTTGTTTGAAAATAAAGATGTGTTCAACGCTATCACTCACACATACAATAATCTTATTTATGGAGACTTATAAAGTCTAACTTACAAAGTGCTTCACAAAGGCAGCAAAATAAAACAAGACAAGTCATAAAATCGTCAGAATTTAAAAGATAAACAGTGTTATTGATGCTTCTCTCTCACCTTCTTTGGTTTTGTGCTGTTCTGGCACCTCAGCGACGATCCCGTGGAAGAACGGGTTCTTGGAGAAGCCGTCCTGCTCCAAGTCTGCACATAATACACAGACGCTGTTAGGTGGCGGTAATGTTTTGGTCTTTTCATGGTTAATGTAAATAGTCATGTAAAACCCATCCATCCATTATCTATACCGCCTATCCCTTTCGAGGTTGTGGGGGGGCTGGAGCCTATCCCAGCTACAACGGGCGAGAGGCGGGGTACACCCTGAACCGGTCTCCAGCCGAATGCAGGGCAACATGCAAAGACAGACAACCATTCACGCTCACACTCACACCTAAGGACAATTTAGAGTCACCAGTTAACCTAATGAGCATGTTTTTGGTCGCAGGCACACTACCTGCTGCTCCACCGTGCCACTCATGTAAAATCTGAATCTGAAAAGTAACTCCAGAGGTCAGATAAACCTAGTGACAGTAATAAAACTGAATCTCAATATTGAACTTAAGTGCAGTACTTGAGTAAATGTACTTAGTTACTTTCCAGCACTGTCAAACAGATCTAAAGTAACATCAAGGCAAAGAATTGCACAGATTTATCCAATAGAGCTCCATCATAGAGTACCTCTCTGTGTGATTTTCACCTGGTCTGCTACTTTCTCATATTCGGCCAGTTCCTGTGAACACATTAAAATAACACAAATTCATATTAGCAGCTGCCTGAAATATGACAACCCATACCCTGATAATGTGAGTATCACTGTGCTCAAGCGTGGCCCTGTTTGCACCGTTCAAACGCTGGAAAAGTGTTTTAAACAGAGAAATTTCTCCACATGCCTGGACGAGACGAACGCCTGGACACAGCTGTGTTAAAACATCTGTAAGACTGCTCAGGTTCATTTTTTTAGCATCTACTTTTGCACAGTTATTCATCCGATATTACTTTATTAATTCCTAGATGAATTTGGCTACTATCCCATGACTATCCCATTTAACTGTATTTTCCTATTTTGGGCCTATAGTAGATGGACCCCCTGACACAGCCCTGCCCACCCTCTGGCCACCACTCTGACTATAAAAGTCTACTTCCGCTACTGAACAAACGGCTGTGAGCGGCGCTCCTGGCCACATGTGCGCGCTAATAAAACCACTGCTAATCCTATAACATCTCAATTATCCAACAACAGCGACATGGTGCACATGAAGCGCTGACGTCAGCCCGCGAGTCACAGGATGGCATGTCTGATGCAGGCTGATATGCAGCACGCGCACGTGTCGCCGCTCACCACGATCATCCTCGCGATGTCTTTGCAGTCCTCCACGTTGGCTGCACGGATGGCGTACTCCATGGTCATGCGGGGCTGAAGGCGCTCACAGTGCGGCGGTTCTCGGGTGGGATGCGTGCGGATGCGGCGTGGGAAGGAAATGAGGAGCGATGGAGGTGTACCGCTCCACTCAACCTCACGGAAGCAGACTTAGGACTGAGCTGAGAGCGCCGCCCTCCAGGAGGGAGGCGACCGGCGGATGCGATAGCCATCTCCACGTGAGGAGCGAGGGTGAACTGATAAAGAAAGATAGTTGAGGTTAATGACGGCTCATCAGCATTCATCACTGCAACTATGCAGCTTATTAGAAAGTGACAAACACATTAGCCTTCATTAGGAATGACTTAGTAAGATTTACAATTCCAAATTTGACCCAGAAGGACATCAACCATCTAGAGGGATTTTTTGTGCAACCTGTCAACCCCCAAATTATCCTTATTAATGAATTTTAACTTGTCTGCAAAGCATTATTTACTAAAGAATTACTAAATTAGTAATTAGCCATTGTCAAATGGCTTAGTTACAACGGATTAATCCTTTACAAAGGACAGCTTAATATAAACTGGTAGAGTAAATATTGCCAAATGACAAAAAATGTAACTGTAATTGTTTACATGATCTATGATAAAGTCATATTGTGGCTTGTATTTTCTACAAAGATGCTGCAAAGACAGATGAATTCTTGTGTGCTATACGTTAGACACATTAATCAAAACACTTGATTGAATGAAAAGAGGCACTGATCTGAAAATGACCTGAAACCTTAGAGGTACAACTCTGTTCAGGGGGATTTGAACTAACCGATGCTCTGGAGCAAGGACAGCGCTCTCAGTCAGCCTGCCTGTTCAACACTGTGCTTCACAGTGATTTATCTTTAAATACTCTTGGCCAGAAGTGCAGTGAACAAATTCCTGACTTTATCCTTCCTCAGGATAATCTTTACATATTCACAAAATCAATAATATTTCTGAGTTGTCTGGGGTGAAATACACATTGTGGCCTCTAGGGGGCGCTAGCAACGTTTTGTCTGTCTTTATGTTACTGTGCAGCTCACATTACGCATGTCTGTGGGAGCAGTAGAGGAAATAGTGCACCTCCTTCATTGCTGAAGCTAAAATCCATTTTATCATTTAATATTCAGTGCATAAATAATACAACTAATACATACTGTATATCTCTGGGGACGTTTAAGAACATAAAACAGGCTGTTTTGGACTGAAGTTTGGGTCAAATGTCTCTGACATTTTTTGTAACCCTGAGACTGAGTTACTGCAAAGACAGCCTGAACTTAGTTTTATATGGACTGACACTGTAGGCCGCCATGCGTCTGTGTGGGTGGAGGGCTGTTTCATTATACTCTAGAAGATTCATTCAGGTTTCTGCTCCTCCAGAAATCCTTAAAGAAGGTGTCAGGACTGGAGAGGTTATATTTAGTTAAACCTGCCTGAGATGACGCACAGTGCGGACATGTCATCAAACTGTGAACTTCGGCACCAGAAATAAGAATGATCTCATGATCGGATCTCGTCTACGGCGTTTCCCACAGGCACGGCGAGCAGAGCTTTAAGGAACCGAGAACGCCTCGAGAGAGAGGGGGAGAGACGGGGATGCACCGCAAGAAGAAACAGTAACCACATGATGTGAATGGATGAAGAAATTAAAACATTACTCATCTTGTGAGGGCTGGGATGACATCTTTGCTCGTGGACGCCGGTCAAATGCCTTTCAAGCATCCGGTTTGTGAGATTGAGAAATGGCTTTTTCTCATAAAAACAGAGGCGGTGCAATGAAAATCTCAGATACTAGCAGCTAAATGATGATCTTACAGTCATTATTAGTCTGTGTTTGTCTGTGGCTCTACGGCTCTGATGGGGAGTATAATCACCATATGATGACATTATGATGCTCATACAGTATAGTCTTATGATAGCCTTTGTTATTAAGCTGGTCAAAAAAAGGAAATAAATCATAAAATCAAATAAGATAGAAGTAAATTAGATTTTACACACTAGTAAAAGTGAGAGAAGATACACAAAATGAAATAAAATACAAGTTTGGACGCAGGAATTTGGTTGATTGTGTCACCAAGTAAGCACCCTTAAATATTTTGTCTTTCTTTGTGTATTTGAAAGTGGACAGCGCAGATATTTGGGGGGAAGAAAGTCCAAACGATGTTTTTGAGACCCATATTGTGAAGCTGAAACACAAGCCAAACCTTTGTGCTTACACATAAACACAAAAAACCCTCCAGAATCTGCTTTTTCCATTCACCTTTTTCAGCTTGTTGCTGTATTTTCATGGCTCTTCGCAAAGCCAGACAGCGCAGGCGTGGGTTAATCTTTGAGTGAGCCTTCGGTTAAACAACAGCATAATGATTATCAGTGAAACCAGATGACACAGAAAAGCTGGTTTAGCTTTGTGTGAAGTCTGCTTCAAACTAAGAATTGACGAAAGATTCAGCAGTCAAGCACCTCAAAGGGGTCACTGGCCACTCTCACATGAAGGTGTTTTCAATCTCAAGCCTGCTAATGTTTAGAATTACTGCTAACATGCTTATAACTCATTGTAACTTGCTGCCTTTGCTTATTCATGTGTTGATTCTGCAGCCGTGTCACAGTATAATTAGACGAACGTGTGCGCTCCAGGCTAAAAATACGTTTATGAGAGATCTGTCACAGTACACGGCATTCTTCAGACTGGAGGGTGGGGAGGAAATGAGCAGGGAGAAGGGGATTTTAGCCAGCTTTCTCCTGGAAGAAAATAACGCCGCCTGCCTGGCTATTAATAGCTCCAGCAAGACGGTGTGGCTCTTTAAGGCTGACTAACGGCTCCTTTCATACGACGCAAGCAGAAAAACCAGAGCGTTGCCACCGTTTTCATCAGCGGCCTCGCTGGCTCTGCTGATGACGTGCGTAAGACGCCCCTGACAGTTTTAACAGATGCAGCTGAGGACTCACAGGCAGCTCGAAGCAGAAACAATGTAGAGAATATTCGTCAGTGGATCGTGAGTAAGAACGAGTCGGGCCTCACTGGGCTTTCTGACAAATGCTACAAAAACCCTGAGAAAATGCTGGTCGGTGGATTTGATGTCATACCTACTTGCCCACAGCATGTTGTTGACGCCTTAAACAGTAGCTAATCAGGGTTTATTATTCTGTGCTGCTGGGCGTCTGATGTTGAAAGGCCGGAAATGCCCGATGACCTCAGCTTGCATCACTGACGATGCACCAAAGTACGTTTCTCACATCGATTCGAAAGCCTTTATCTTACAGGCGTACTTCTACATTTTGGGAAATATGCTTATTTGCTTTGTGAGGAGCGAGATGAGAAGATTGAAAGGCTTATCACTCATGTCGCGCTCTCATATCGGTCCATTAAAATAAAGCCTCTGCCAGCAAATGGTTAGCTTAGCATAGCATAAAGTCTAGAAACAGTAAGCCTGGGAACAAGAACGACACCGCTGCTTTTATACAGATTAAACAAACGAGAAATAGCAAGTCAATGAGTGAGCTTTTAAGATGTTGGGTGTTGGATTTTGTTAGCTTCGGGCTAGCTGCTTCCCCCGTTTCCAGTCTTTATGCTAAGCTAAGCTAACTGGCTGTAGCTTCATATTGACCACACAGATGTGAGAGTGGTATCAATCTTCTCATCTAACTCTTGGCAGGAAAGTGTTTATCTGTCAGTTAGAAATATTTACCAAAATATCTATTTATTCCTTTAAGAACATGATGGTTGCAGGTAGGGTTTTTTTTTTTTTTCAACATTTTTAACTTCCTCCTTCCCCCAGGAACAACTCAGCCAGCCAATAAGAAAGGCAGATAACAGTAATCAAATATGAGCGTAATCATAAATAAATAAGACAGGTCAGTCTGGAAAAGGCATATTATGACTGCAGGTTATCTGCTTTATTTTCAGGAATTAAAAAAAAAACAATGGCTGCTCGGTAGAACTGTAGAATAGATGGAACCCCAAATCTGTTGTAATTAGGTGTGATAGATTACCTATTTAACCAGATGGCTATACACTGGAGGCAGCGGCCACTTCCACCTAAACACAATTACGCTTCTGCAAAGAAAGGAACAAAATGTCATATCAGGCTCTCACGTGTGAAACACGTGCGGCAGAGTGGCTGCTGCCAGATCAGCGCTGCCCACTGAAAGCGTACACTGTGTCTCCAAATTTGGTGATTTGTAATTTTTCAGATAAGCTTAAAGTGGATGATTAAGTGTTCCTTTACAGGTTGAGAAAGTCCCTTTACTCCTTAAGAGAAATAAACAGAATAATGTGAAAAATGAATTGTCACAGAGCTGAAAGCAGGCATGATTTTGCTTCTTTTTGCTCATGAAAACACCGTCACTCCTTCTTTGACAGGACATGATATCGCTGTCGCACACAGTCTGACGTCTAAGATGCAGCACTAGAAGATTAAAGCCAAGTTTGTGTCACTTCTATTAAGCGCGAATGAAAAGACCACTTATTACATAACCCTGACATTATTCGCACCTCCGAATAAAAAAGATGGCAATTGTGTGTGCCAACTTTAGAAGGTGTATTTACAGACTGTACTTTACAGCCAAGTTCTGTTAGCGTCATTCGAACAATTCAATATGCTGTTAATAGTCCTGGTGCTACAACTGAAAGGTAAACATGGCTTTTCAAATGTCATGTAACATGTTGTGATGCACTTGTTAAAATGTTTTAATGATCTTAGGGACAAATCTAGAAAAACAAGCCTGTGAGAAATAGAAAAGCCTTTACCTACAAATAAAGCTAGTGTTATTGAATTGCTGGATTGTAGCATTAAGTTCATATACATCATTTTAATCTGGCTGCTTCTGATTTTGTCGAGCTATTGTTTGTCTGGCTGTCCGTTTGAGAGAGTTGTTCCAGTATACTGCTATATTCATTCTCATACTGGATAATGTCAGCTCCTTCTGGCCTGGACAGGAAGCCACCTCCTCTTCCTGTTTAGTCTAGATTCTGATTGGTCCCTGGGCTCGAGAGCATTTCCACAACAAAGCAGTCAACACCTCATTTATCAGTGTCTAAAAAGAGCTAAAAGTGGCAAATAAGAAAGGAGTTGAAGGGACGCAAATACAGTCAAAACTAAAGAGGAATCGCTGCTGACACCTTCCTGCCTCCCTCCTTCAGCTGCCATAAATTCCATTTTTGGGCATTATTTTGCTGTCAAAGTAAGCGCCCTCCATAATTAGCTACTTCACCACGCTGGCGTGTGTCAGCACATGAACACAAAAGCACAGCAAAGCATCGCGATAAGAGAGAGCTATTCCTCCGCTCGGCTTATCATGAATGGCTCACTCAGGGAATACGGTGGCCACAAGAGAAAACATTAAAGTCTCATTTTTGATTTATTATAAGATGTTACATAATTGGTTTTAGGCAAAGTGTCATGTTACAAATGGCTGTAATAATGATCTATTTCAAGAAAGTCTGCATCGGAGTGACATTAAAACTTGACAATAAGCCCTGTGATTGAAGGAATTCCCCCAGACGAAGCCTTCCTCCTGTCTGGCCGCCTCAGCTTATACTTAAACCCGACCAGCTATCTCAGTCTGACAAAGTAGAAAAAAAGGGAAATTAGCTCATAGCCAGGCTGACGCAACCCTCGTGTAAAGACAACTAGAGGAGAAAAAAGCAGACACGGTGTCATTCCCGCTGCTCCACACGGGCCCATTAACATGCCTTATTAGGTCATCTGCGGGCGGCTGTGTGTAGAAGCAGTCGGGCAGGCAGATGCTGCTTTTTGTTTTGTGTTTTCTATTGGCCAGCCCGCCTCTCATAACTTCCCTCAGACCATCTGAGTCATGTGATTTCTGCGAAGGTCAGCTCCGTTGGCCACTTGCTCACCTCGGGGCCCTGGCTGACATGCAGTAGAAGGTTAAACAATAACACCACAGGTACGCTTTCGGTAAGATAAATAAACAACGAGCTTTCTGGGAAGGAAAAGACAGATGTTTTTCGTTCTGGCGAAGCTCCATGTTAGTGTCCTGCCCCCAGGTTCACTTTCTGGAAGACGTCGGCAAACATCTCATCTGTGCTATTAATCAGGGATAAATTACCTGCCTTTCACTCACAACTCAAACAGAAAAGTGTTATTTATAGGCCTCATATTTCTATTCCACTGATAACATCTCCATGATCAGCTTCCCTTTTTGATTCCCGCTCACTGAGGGGAAGGTCAACTCTGAGGTCAACCCAGTTTACAGACAACAGAGATTTACGTGTAAACCTGTTGCTACTGCAAACATGCTTTACTTTTGAATTGTTTGAAAGCGTAATAATCCTCCGACAAGCCTCAGGGCTACTGTGCAAATGTTAAGCTGACTTGCGCATTTGCACACAGGTAAGCGCGCAGATTAACACTTCCTGATAAGAACCAAATGAAACTTTGAAACATAAACTGTCTAAATGTGTCCCAGGTTGTTTGCTTTTGCTGATATCAGTCGCTGAAGGGGTGTAAAACAAAAAGTAGAAGGAAAAAAGTAAAAAGAGCCGGACAAGCAAGCAGTATCTACAGGGCCAACAGAAACAGAACTGAGAGTCCACAGGCGTGCTCGCAGCCCTGTGAGGTGGTATTTTAGGCTTTGAGCTAAATGCTAACATTAGCATGATAACATGCTTACTATGACAATGTTAACATCCTGATGTTTAGCATGTGTAATGTTTACCATGTTCTCCATCTTAGTTTAGCGTACTAGCATTGCTAACATTTGCTAAATGGCTAATTCACATCATATGGCCTGGGTGGTAAAGACGGAAGAATGCCATGCTGCTAGCTTACGAACTGTGGGCGGAACAATTAGATTTGACTGATTGGAAATCGATGATATTTTACCGTACATGCACACATCCTAAAAATAGGGTATAGACATTTTAATCACCTTGTCTCTGTAGTGTGTACCTAGCCAACACCCTCTTATGTTCACAGACTGCAAACAGAAAACAAAGGGCTGTACAACGGCTCCGTGAAATCCTGTGCATCCACACAGCCTGTGAAAAGCATGCAGCATATGTAAACTCCAAACACTCAGGAGAACATAAGCAACTGTATCCTGAGGAAATCGCCTCTCCCTTAAAGCTTTACTGTAATGAGGCATCAAAGCTTGGTCTGCAGCCAAAAAATCTGATATACGTGTGAGATTAAGGAGATTTTTAAGTGCTAAAAAAGCCCCTGTAAAGACCTCAAAATACTGAAGTATTTATGAATTTCATATCTATCAAATGACATCGCCACGCAGTTCTTCTATTTTGTAACTTCTTCGGCTTTAATTCCTTTGAATTCAGGCGAATAACAGGAAAACCTGACTAGCAGATACAATGAACCCCCCACCGATGACTTCTCTTTTGAGTAACTGAGCCGTTTCCTTCGACGAAACCAGAGGCCTGTTGTACTTGTTCAGGAAGGTGTTAACCAGGGAGTGGAGGCAGACGGGGCTTTTCATGATTCAATCCGGCCACTTTCACTGGAAGAGCAGCTATTGTCTCTCAGAGTGGGTCAGACACATGACAGCATGCAAATGGACTGTGGGATTACATTTTCCTGCCACTTTTCACAAGAAAACCAACATCCTGTGTTATCTTCATAAGATAAGTTTTAAGTGTGAGTTACGAAACCCACCACCTCGCTGGAACTTAAGCATTACTTCTGACAGTAACGGAGAACAAGATGTTGTTTTCTGCTGAACTTTGCTGTGAAGAAGCGCAGTCATGCTCACAATGCAAACATACCTCGAGAGTGACAGATTTATGCAACACAACTCTTCTGCGATTATGAAACCTATACGCTGAGTGACACTTTAACATGTTTGGCATACCAAACGTGGACAACAACAAAACGAACCCCTCCCATCATGCTTTCTATTGTAGTAAATATTTGAGAACAGTGCACAGCCACCCATAAATCTACAGTTGCCATTCCTGTTTTCATATCTCCACGCCTCATCCAACTTCCCCATACAGGTGAGCACTCCGCTGGAACATACTGTATTGATGTGTGCGGTACTCGAGTCAACAACAACACAAACTGGTGTGACTAGAAATGAGGAGGCTGGCAAAGTGGCGCTGCAGGGACAACAAGGTGGTGGTTTGGTTTTGATTAATTCATTAATCATACATAAGATTTCAGCCTAGAAACAACCTGGCATCCTAAAAAGAGCTATCTAACAATAAAAATAAATAACACCAATAATTTAATGAGGCTAAGACTCGAAAAGGCTGCAAAACATTGGTAGCTGCATTGTTGTTGATAACTGAAGTATATGACACATTATACAGTTTATATTCTGACATGAGTGTACAGCCGTGCTAGCAGCTTTTTGAGGCTGTACTTAGGCACAGTAGCACTAGCTAAATGCTAACGTGTGCATGCTAACATGTTCACAGTGGCAATGCTAATGTGCTAATGTTTAGCAAGTGTGATGTTAATAGTATGCATAAGGCTCAACATGTTAGCGTGCCAACACTTGCAACTTATCACTTAACATAAATCGAAGCTGATGGGAATATTTTTGTGAGATATTTGGACATGCACCAAGTTTTTGAACAGATAATGGCACTAAATAAAAAGGGCTAATAAAAGTTAATACAAATCATCTTATGGCGCCAGACAAAAAACTAAGGGATTGTCAAAATCAGGAGTAGGGCTGTCAATTAATATTCTAAATTCTAATTTATATTCAAATTGTTGAATAATCCATACATTTGAATGTGAAAATAAATATTGGATTGTGGGAAAAAAAGCAGCATTGTTTTGGTGCCTGCTGAAAGAACTTCATGATGGACAGGAGCCACAAAATCAGAGTTTCCCTTGTGCTATATGTAACTATTTATTTTTTTATTTTATTTTTTTCCCACCAAGAACCTCTGTTCAAGTCCGACATGTTCATGTCTACGTAGTCTAAGTGAAAAAATATTAAACATTCGGACTCAACGTGCTGTTTCCTCCACCGCTTCTCTGACGTCAGCCAGCTCTCGCTCCTCTCCCCATTCGGTGAATTGAAAGTTTATTTCAAGCAATCCAGAGTTAGTAATTGTAGCCGAAACATTAAAAATGTGATCCAAGAAGGTTTTTGTCGAGTTTTATGTTGTTTTTGATGCATTTGAAGAGGTTTTTTAAAAAATGCTAAAATTACTGTTTTTTTGAATGGAGTCTGGTGGCTTTGGCGACAGCGCTACAACAGCTGTTTCTGCTTAAGCAAAACAGATCTTACTCATCAACAAAGAAGAATCTCTGTATGGATTCTTTACATGATAATGTCAGACACTTATTTGTAGGGTAGCACGGTGGCACAAGTGGTAATACTTGTCGCCTCACAGCTAGAAGACCCCCGGAATCCCGCTGTGGGCGCTGGTGGCGTGTCCTCCACCATGCCTTCCGTGCCAGGGGGCCTTTTTGTGTGGACTTTGCATGTCCTCCCCGTGTTCACCCGGGGTTTCCTCCTTAAATAACCCCCACTAAAAACATGCAAGAAGATCACCACCTGACCAATGGTGACGTCGGCGTCGGGGGCAGCCCACCGCTCCTGGTCTGCCGCGGAGGATCGACAGACCGAGGATGGGATAAATGCGGAGAAAATAATTTCACGGGAAGCGTGGCGTGTAATGTGCAACTAACTCTGTGTGATGTGATAATAAAAGTACGTTCATTCTTCTTCTTTCTTCTTCTTATTATAACAATGTGAGTTTGTCAGTGGAAAAAAGAAACACTTTTACTTTGGCGGTGTGCAAACACGCAGTGTGATTACATTCATGGCTGCCAGCTGCAGTGCTCTCATTCAAAACTGAAAAAAAAACCTTCCAAAATTATTGTCTCCATTTATTAGTTAGACACAAAAAGATGGGAAAATAGGGTCCATAATCAGATGACGTGAAATTTTCCAGCACGCGTGGACACTGGAGCCAACTGGAAACTAACATCACTTTCATTGACTGAGAATGGAAGCGTCCGCAAAGCTGAAACGAGCACATAATTCAACAACACAGTACAGGATATTGTTTGATTGGTTTATTTTGTACTGTGTAGGTACAACATGCACAAATGTTTCTTCCAATCCATCCAATACTTGTTGAGATTTTTCAGTCAGGACCAATGGGTGACGTAGCCATACTCACCTGCAATGTAGCTAAAAAGTGATTGACAGTTACGGTTGTTATCAAATCACGGTGTTAATTCATGACATTTGTTTGGTAACGCTTGTTGTAATGGTGCCAGGGACAGATTGTAATGTGCTTTTTGCTTCAGCAGGAGATAGCAAGTGTGCCGCTGCCTTCATTGTTGACAAGCCAAGCTGCTGTAGATATACATCAGTGCATGCCAATGGCATCTGCACTCCAAAGGAGCACATTTAGTGTGAATATACTTCCTAAATTTTCTCTGTTTGCCTCACTTCCAACAACAGCAGTCTTACATCCCTGTTCAGCTTCTCAAGACACTTCATGACAGCCAGAGCAGAGGTCACACCCCTGTGAAAATGATGGCAACTGATCCGAGAGGAAAAGCAACCCAGATAACTGTAAACCTGCTTCTTGGAACAGAGACCCTGGTCTGGACTCTCTGATTCACAAGATTTGTCATAACCTCTCAGTCTGGGTGAGTTATTTTAAACCTTTAGTGCGAATTAAAAACTAAATCTCATCAACAAACGTTTCATTTTCCCATTCTCAGCGACTTGCTCCTGTCGTCTTGAAAGTACACAATGTGATTTTGTTCCTCGAAATCCCCAAATTTCCACCCAGCTGGAACTGTGTTGACTTTGACCATTCAAGGAGCTGTTTTGTCATGCAGTGTTATAATGTGCCTTCCTGAACAGACCATTTTCCTTCGTCCTTTCCTTCACACTTGTAATAACCTCCTGAGAGGGTTGTAAGCTTGTTGGTTTCACTCACAAGTAGCAATCAAGACATTTGAATTAATGGCTGCCAATTAGTTTCTGAACAACTGGGTGTGTCTGTAACAGCGGCACACCCACTGATAATAATGTCTTGTGGATAATTGTGGAGTCTAAAAATAGACTGTGCTCTGTCTGAGAGTTGACATTTACATAGCTACAAATTCTCCTGCTGCAGGAATATTAACCAGGCCAAAAGTCTACAGCTATGCTAGCAGCTCTGTGAGGCTGCACATGGGCACAGCGACACTTATTGTAATACGAATGCCTGCATGCTAACATGTTCAATGACAAAGCTAATGCAGTAATGTTAAGCAAGTGCGATATAAATGGTATAATGTTCACTCTTTTGGTTTAGCGTGTTAGCATGCTAACATTTGCTACTTAGCACTTAACACAAAGTAAAGCTGATGGGACTGTTGTTTTTTTTTCAGGTATGTGGTCATGAAGTATTGAATAAATAAAATTTTTGTCCTGATGATGCACTAAATAAGAAGTATTACAAAAATAATAATGATTTTATGAGGAACATGACTATCAATACCAAGTTTCATGGCAACCTATCCAACAATTGTTGAGATATTTAAATAAAGACCACAAATGTCGACCTTATGGTGGCACTAGGGGATCACCAAAGTCAGGAGGCTCCATCCACTGGAGGCCCTGAGTGACAGCTCAAATGTTTGTCCGGATCCATCCAATAGCTGTTGAGATCTTTCAGTCTGGGCCAATTCTTGGGCTGACCAGCCAATAGAATGACGCAACCATCCACATTTGCAAAGTAGCTAAAAGATAATTGACAGTTACGATAATTATCATACCAAAGTAAAAGTTCATTGTTTAAGACATTCGTTTCATAACACTTGTAATGTCGCCAGGGGCAGATAACAAGTAGCCCACTGCCTTCATTGTTCACAAGCCGAGCCGCTGTGGATACACATCAGTAAACGGCAATGCCATTTGATTTACAGCAGTTTAGAAAAAGGGAACTGAGCATAAAACATTTCTATCATGAATGGATGGCGGTTATTGTCAGTTCACTTCCTAAAATTTCTGTGTTTGCCTCACTTCCAACAACAGCAGTCTTACATCGCTGTTCAACTTCTCAAGACACTTCATGACAGCCAGAACAGAGGTCACACCCCTGTGAAAATGATGGCAACTGATCAGAGAGGAAAAGCAACCCAGATAACTGTAAACCTGCTTCATGGAGCAGTGACCCTGGTCTGTAGGACTCACTGGTTTTCTGTTGGAATAACCTCTCAGTCTGGGTCAGTTATTCCATATCTTTAGTGTGAATTAAAAACTAATCTCATTAACAAACGTTTCATTTTCCCTTTCTCAGTGACTTGCTCCTGATGTGTTATGAGTACGTACTGTGATTTTGTCTCTCAAAATCCCCAAATTTCCTCCCATGGAACCGTGTTGACTTTGACCGTTCAAGGAGCCGTTTTATTATGAAGTGTTATGTGTTTTCCTAAACTGGCTACTCTCCTTCATCCTGCCTTGTAGTCAGAAACTGTCTTTGTTTCCCGACAATGACTTTTAATGGCCTCCTGCGAGAGTTGTAAACTTGTTGGTTTCAGTTACAATCAAGCAATCAAGACATTTGAATTAGTTTCTGAACAATCGGTGTTTGCTCTGGTGGCACACCCACTGATAATAATGCATTTTGGCTAATTATTCTCTAGGAATATTAACCAGATTACAGCTGGGCAGACTCATTTCTGACCCAATTTTTCAGCCCCATGATTCATATTAGAGCGAGGATGAATTTCATGTTTGCTGGGTCTTGTTAAACATGCCAAACAAAATACAATGCTAACTGGTTTTAATAAACACTGAATGCTTTAAGGGGGATTAGATATGAAGTGTACGGCACTTCTCTACCGTTCTTCCGTCTGAATAGTGCTTTGACAGCTTTACCAATCAAATGGGGAAACTAAGACCTCATTATATGTTTGCGCTCTCTGAATGGTTCCGTCAATGGGAGCACCAAACAGACTGTACCTCCAATGCAGCATCAACAAGAGCTGCAGCTGCACTCCTGCCTATGCGACGGTTTGGATGCTGACTCTGTTCTTGCTGCTCGCTGTGAGATACGTAGGGAGGGTGGGTGCCCGTCTGAGATGCTCCATTATGTCACCGGTGCTCCAAGAATAGTTCCACTGTGTCCCGCTAGGCGCTGAGGCGAGTGTGACGTTCAGAACTTAACTGTTATTGGGCCAAACCCAGAAGAAACAGGGGCCCTACTGTTTCCCCACGTCAGGCACACCCAGCCGCACACACATACAGATGCTCAAACACACACACACACACATGGAACCGCTTAAGTTTTTCCCTCTGCCACTGTTCAAAATGCCCCCTGAATAAACACTTGAAGCAGATCTGAACCCGTGAGGCCAGCGATCCCCATTAGAGACAGGCTGTGACGCAATGTGATGGCAATGAAAGGTAGTGGCTTTCAGATGTTTTCCTCAGCCTCGTATTGTACTTACAGAGTAAACTTTGAGCTGGTCGAGCACAGTGTCTGAAATGATGATGACTAATACGCTGTGATAAAAGCCCACATTTTTGCCATTTTCATTAATCACGTTAATGCAAAAATATAATGTTTTCGTCAAAATTCATGTAAACAAAGCCTTTCAACTGGTGCTGAAGTTATCTGTTTGGTTGAGTGATAGAAAATTCAAATAAATGCTACATGCATGATAGCCTCTAACAAATCAGAATCAGGCTGTTTTGCCACTCTTAGACAATGAGGCAAAGACTATTTTGCACAACTTTATGCTGTTTTTTCAACACTGTCCAGCTTTTGGACCGATCATTACAACATGCAGTCAAACATTGTCAAACCCACATTTTAATTATTTATTTTAAATTCTGATGGAGATCCAAAGTACAGTATGACACTGTCACACGTGATTTTAACATCTTAAAGCTACTGAAGGAGGCATAAACTGAAGGCGTCAACAAGAAGGGGATAAATATGTATGCAAATATGTAAATAAACGAGGTACGTCATAAATCATCCTTAAAACAGCAATGACGGTAAAAGACTAAATGTTATTCGACTGTTATCAATCCCGCCATGCACTATAAATCCGTGCTCCCTTGTAAATCATGACGACCAGCCCCCCCTCGGCTCCACACCAACCAGCCCGCTCATTGCTCAGACGCAACTGCTCGTCCGCGTGTGTGACGAGCTCGCGCCTACGCTGTTTAAACGATCTTCCCACGCGCTCCGTGATTCAATCAGCTCATACAGAGAGCAGAGATAGGAGAGCATGATTCAGTCAATAGCTAAACAGCCTGTCTTCGTCTCACAGTCGATTTTTTTGCGCACGAGGAGCTTTGAGCGCTCGCACAAACCTGAAATTTAACTTGAAAGCGTTCCTCGATTCCGGTCGCTGAGTCTCCTTTTTCATACATGTACACAGACAGTCAGTCTGGCTGTACGTGAACGTGCAGGATAGCAGACCTCCACCTGCCCAGCGAGAGCACGGGACTCTGCCGTTCACCTCAGGAGCACGAGGACATCGTTTGCATGAAACTGTGGCCAGGTAAGACTCATTATGGAAAAGTACACATTTGAATAACATGCCTAAAATTCAGTGATAGTTTATGATCCATTTGTAGAAGAAAATTGTAGAGAAATATAACTGTTTTTGACAGTGTGGCAGTCGCTTTCGTCCCGCAGTGAGGACTCTGACGGGACGCTGCGGGGCTCGCCGAACCCCAGTCAAAAATCCACAAATTTAAAGTCATCTCGCTTTTTCTCCAAAATCTGCGTCGGTCCGCGTGTTTTTGATCTGGGAAAGTAATCAGTAGGCTCTGTTGAGTAATTCGGCTTAAAGAAATTGACCATGAGAAGGTTTTTAAAGTGTTTTTCAGTGCTTCATCAATTGCTTATTAGATCAGGTGAATTGAACTCCGTTCGTCTGTGGCTCATCGAAGCTATGGCTTGTTGGGTGCTTCCTGACATTAACGGATCATTAATGTCGCGTCTTAGCTGACATATTTCTGTTCTATATTTGTTTTATTTTGTATGGGGCAGCAATCTGTCCACATAATTGGCTGTTCAAGCTCAATTATAGGTAGAAATGTTATGTCCACTTTCAAAGGCTCCTTCCAGCAAGATGAACTGTTAAGATCCAGCAGTTCTTTGCATGTGAAGGATATTTGTTTATCCAGACCTGCACGTGAGCTTGTACCTGAATGCAAATTTGGATTGCCTTCGTTCCATTACTGGGCTCAGCTTTGTGTCAGCGACAGGGAAATCCAGAGATATTGGGTAGCATCTGCTTAATGCAAAGTAGGCAGCCACTGTATCTGTGTGTGTGCGTGTTTCCCAGTGAAAGTTGTGCTTGTAACCCACATGTGTAACTGTACAGCATGTGTGAGTCCTGGGTCAGCCCAAGCTCTAGGTCAACTTGTATCCCTTCTGTGATGTGACACACTCACATAAGCATGCCATTGTTTGTAGGAGAAATATTTAGGGGGGAATGCAAAGCTGCTTCCTGCACGGGGGGTTGACTAACAATGGCCACTACCTTGGAACAGTCGGTGGTTCTCTCTGCAGCTCGCTTCTGAGGACGGAGCTAGGATGTTGAAAGAATGGCCAAGAAAAGAGAAAGGGGAAAAAATAAAGTGTAACACAATGGAGAACGGGAGGTTCTGTGGGTTTGTAGGATGGGAGACAATGGGAGGCCAGATGTGGAAGTTGCATAAGATGTGGGTTAGCAAGGTCACCGAAGTCCTCAAGTCCTCCAAGTAATCGTCTAATGATATGTGTGTAGTTTGAAATACTTGGCATGGGTTGAGTTTGAAGAAGGCTGCTGTATCTGGGCCGACCTGCGATTCCTTTTTGTGCGTTACAGCACATTCATTTATTTTGGCATGTTTCCAGTTCGCTGCTGAGAGGACAAAGCCCAAGACAAACCTGACTGTAAATAATTAATGGCTGATGTCTTTGGTGAATGAGTGTTCCTCACTGAATGCGTCACCTTCGTAATTGATCCTGTTTGGTGGCCTTTGTTTTCCACGCTGCGGTACGAGACGTGCTGACCGCCTGTTCTCCTCAACCAGTGGTTGAAATCGCGAGATTGCCCAAAAACTTCAGAGTTGCTTCACGCATAAGAAAATCAACTCCAATAATCAATTTCCAGGACTTCTTTCATCTTATTTATCTCTGACCAAAGAGCAAGCATCTGTCTCGCTCAATGATTCAAGCTTCTTTAAAAATGCATCCGCTAACGTCAACGTCTTCATCTGCCTCCTTTCAGATAAAAGCAGTGGATGCAACTACGCTCCATTTATAGAAGAAAGGTGGAAGAGTGGGAGAGGCTCTGAAGAGGACCAGCTGACCACCGGCAGATACACCTCAGCCAACACTGCCTCCAAACCCAGCCTGAAACGCACAATGTCCCTCAGCACTTTTCACATCATGCAGACTCTTAAGAACTCTCCTGCGGCGCTGCGCAGGCGCTTTCGCCGCGACCGCACCGAGTCTTTATCCCATGGTGACCCTCTCTTCAAGGTCCACTACCTGGGCACGGAGAAAATCTTCTCTCTGGAGCGAGAGCAGGCCCAGGACGCTATTAGCCACTTGCTGGAAGGCATCGCTAACGGGAAGAAGCTGAGCAAAGATCACGCCCTGGTGGTGCGCCCAAGATACGTGGAGGTCAAGGAACTGAGTACAGGTCGGCAGCTCACTAAGACGTACCTGCAGGACATTGCGTACTGCGCCGCCGACGCCAACCGGCCAAACGTCTTCCTGTACATCTGCAGACACCACGGGCAGCAGCTGCAGTGTCGGGTGTTCTGGTGCAGCCGGGCCGAGCGGGCTCGAGACATGACGGCCTGCCTGGCGCATTCTTTCCAGCGGGCGCTGAGCGACTGGCAGGACGGCTCGGCCACGCTGCAGCCAGGAGGCAAACGAGCCGAGGAGTCGTCCAGCTCTCCCGCCAGCACGAAGAGCTCCACGCTGCCTGCCAGCCTGGGAAAAGGTGAGACCACAAGAGACGAGAGAGAAACGGCTGCGCAAACAGTGACGTTTGAGGCTACCAGCCGAACTGTGTTTATAAGTGGTGAAATTGTAATTTAATGCATTTTTATGGTACGAGCTAGTTAAAAAAAATCCTTTTTTCATGAAATACATTTAAATATGTGAATTAAAGGTAGCTTGATCACATGTTAATGTTAATTCCACTAAATTCAGAGGCTGCAGAGGTGATGTTTACTCTGCTAAGCTAATTACCTTTTTAGCTTTTTGTGTTACTTTTTCCTCCATCATCATTAGTTTTCCTGACTTATTTCTGCATGTGGTATAATATGAGGCATTTTTCAGCCCTGCCAGCCTTAATTTTAGGGATTACAGTCACCGTACCTTTTTGGTTTTAATAATTTTCTAGTTCTTGAAAGTCTGACAAGCGGTTTTGTTCCCAAAAATCAGACTGTAATGTCAGAATATTCTGATCAAATGTGAAGTTACTGCATTTTGGCCCCATGGACTGGACTGGCTGCTCTAAACCAAAAGGCTCTTTAATGTGTGTGACTAATGAACCATTCTGCTGATTCACTGTCCTCATCACACTCACCTCTCTTGCTGTTCAAGTTGTTTAGAAAGATAAGGCCCTGCTGAAACAAGCACATTTAAAGAAAGTAATGAAAACCCAGTGCTGATGCTGGGAGTAGTAAATGAATAGCCTCACTGGGACACTTTGGAGCCAAGGTTGACAAACTGGTTGGATGTTCATTATTAACATTTAAACAGCAGTGTCGCTGACTCTCCGTCCTTTTCTTTTCAGTTCGCTGGAAGAAGAGGGGCTCGGTGTCCCGCAGCCCCCTCAGGGCCATCAGCAGAAGAGGATCTGCCTCTGACAGCTGGAACTGAACCCTTCAAACACGTTAACCCGACGACAACCTCAAGGATGACAGCATTGACGGGAGGGGAGGGAGCGATTACAAGACAGCAGGAAGGACAGAGGGGATGAAACCGGGAAGTTGGAGAGTCCGTATTTGGACACATGAGGACTCTGCTTGTGAGAGGATGTTGGCGTAATCAGTGAGCGTATGGACTTGAAGGCTTTGAAGTGGTGAATTTGGGGCGTCCAGTGTTGCGCAAAACGCTGCTGACGGCTGCTTTTGTTCACCTGTCGGCCGCTGAGCGAGGACTCTTTTCCAGGACTGTTCATTTGGTCGGCTTGTTTGTCTTTAAGTCGTCTACTCGACACTTAAGCCACCGAAGAGTTGGGTCTGTCGGAAAGAGGCAGTTAAACCAACGATAGCAGCTGCTGGCCAAATGACCCACAGATGACAACTGGAAAAAGACAACGAGAGCTCGTTTTTGTCGGCTGATTTTTATTTAACTGACATCTGTGACAGGTCGTGATGATTTGATTTGATTTTTTTTTTAACCCTGTGGCACGAGCGAGCGCGCTTCTTTATCTTTGACGTGGACAAAACCACATTTTTAATCCGCGCTCTGAGAGTTTTTGCCAAGATGACATAAATGCAGGTCGTACAAACATTAAGTAAAACTGATCATAGTCTGAATGCACATGAATGCAGTTAGTAACCCTGAGCTACATTTCTAACTGTAAAACTGGCCTCTGAACACATCAGTTTTGTAATTTCTTACTACATTTAAAGAGGTCAGCAGCTTCTATGCATTGTATGACAGGCCCAGCACCTGCATTATAAATGGGGAGGAGAAAACTAGTCCCTACTAGAACCTGCAGGGTCAACAAAGTCCTCCCCTTATGTCCCTCAGCAGCATCCTGCAAAAAACAAAAAACAAAACAACCCAGATCCTATCTGTCCACCGTGATAAATTATTTGCATCCATGTGGAAAAACGCCCTCGGCCGCGACTCGCAGGCTCGGTCTGTGTCCGAACACTGGGAACGCTGTGTTCCCATGTGGAGCCTCTGTGTGGAATGTGTGGCCATGCACCTGCATTCCAAGAGAGGGGATCTGAGACGAAGGGTCTTCTTAAAAGCCCCAAATTCTTCCCCACGTCCAACCGTGACTTTGCATATTGAGCAGCCTCGTCAGTAGATGCTACAATGTGCTTGTAACACTGAGCCCTTGACTTGTTCGCATTAGCAGAGCCATAAAAGGTGCCCTGACTCCCTCGAGTGATGCTTTATAGGCATGGGTATGCGCAGTATTGCGTAACATGCCCCCATGATGCCGATTTCTGTCTTTAGGTTTACAAATGAGACGTTCGGATTAGTAGCACACCCCGAGGCTACCATTAAGTTGTCTTTTTGTGATTTCTGACCAAAACTAAGCTAGAACGGTTTCTTTTTTTAAAGCAGGAAGGGTGTTTTGACTGATGTGCCACTAGGTTGTTTTTATCAGTTAATTTTAACATTTTGTACTCGTGGTCTATCTTTTCAGTTACAAATGGCGCAGCCCCATTCTCACAAAAGGGGTTACATGTGCCTGCTTCAAGGCGTATTTTATCAATGTACTGATTTACGTCGTTGTACATATTTAATTAAATATGTATTTTATGAAATATTAAAACGTTTTATACAACATTTTGTCTGTGTGTGTTGCTGTAACTTTCAAGAAGGCAGATATTTAAGCGGCTTTCACGTCAGCAGCCTTTGACCCCGCTGAAGATTTTGTTTCCAGGCTTGAACAGTCAGCTTTTTTAAAATGTTATATTTGGCCTGAAGAAAACAGAATTCCTGTCGTTAAGTTTGTGTGTGCGTGTGTGTGCGAGCGAGCGGGATTGAGCGGTTCGGGGGTGGCAGGGCAAGACATTCAGAGAGGTCCTGGGATGTTTAATCTCAGTCATGTGACTCATTTCCCAGGGTTATTTCTTCAGTGTTTTCACATTTTCATAAACTCCCATAACATGTGACCACCTTCCAGCTGTAGCAAAGATGCAGATACAGCCCCAGCTGGACGGCCTTGAAGCAAACAGCTGAGCTCTCTTCCGGTTACATAAACGCACATTAGATCTCTTTGCAAAATAAAACCGTTGAACACCCCACAGCACAAACACAAAAATATTAAAACAAATCTACATGTATTTACAGTCCTGATGAGATTTCACACATTTGAACCCATTTGTGGCCTCTTTTCTTCTAAAGAAGCCAGCAAAAGTGCACATCTCATCTTCACGTGGATCGCATACGAACAGCCAGTCACTCCTCTCCGGCGGAGTCCTGCGCCGTGGGACTGTTGGCCAGCCCGGAGCTCTCTCTGTGTCGCTGTAGCTCCAGCAGGGACTGGACATGCAGACGCCTCAGAGGCTTCACCTCCTCTACCACTGAAAGGAGGGGAGACTGTCAAAAACACTCACTGATGCCTAAAAATGCAGCTGAGTGTGGAGGAGGAATGCTGCAGTCTGACTCTGTTGTGATATAGCTAAACAGCACCCCCTGCTGGCCACAATAGCAAAAATAGTGGATTAAAATCAGATAATGTGCTGCTTTTGCTGCTTGCTTTCTTTGGGAAAATTCTTGACACCCAGCAGAGACAACATGAAAGTAAAAACCTGACACCACCCCCCCACCCACCCCCCGCTGCGCTCCAACATTTCCCACCTTTGTCATAGTGCAACTCGTCCCGGTTCCCATAGACCACATACATCTCCAGGAAGTTGAGGAGGGCGCCCGTGACGAGGAATCGGTCAGGGAGGGGAAGGCTTTTGATGTAACGCATGTCCAGGGCGAAGGGGTTAGAGGGAGAGGGAACGGTGCACAGGCACACCAGCTCACTGACGATGTCCCACACGCGAATACCTGAAAAAACACAACCATAACCCAGTGGAAAAAACCCCACAAAACTGTGCTAAACATTTGTCTAAGTCTCGCAGTGCATTGCGATGTTTATAAAGCACCTAGAGCTTTTTCCACAAACCCAATCCACAGCACACAGTAGTGTTTTTTTAAGAAGGTTCAACTCGAGCAAAGACATCTGCATCTGATTTAGCTCATGGAAAATGGTGTAATTATTGAATCCTTGCAGTGAAACAATAACTGTCACCTGTTTGGATTCCTCACATTGTTTCCATACCTCGCGTCTGCCAGTCTGCGATGGACTTGAGCTTCATGGGCGTGTCCCTGACCATCGAATCGGTGCCTCCGATGTTGACCAGGCGCTCGTGATTGGAGCGTATCCAGGCGTAGGGCCGTCCGTACTTGACGTAGCCGGCCAGTAAAAACAGAGTGCAGTTCACCTCCTGTTGGAGGGACAAAGTCGAGGCTGTGGGACGGAGTGAGAGTTAACGCTGGAAGTCAAAGAGTCTGGCCGAGGCACTTTACTTACAGGCACCGCTATCTCTCTTTCACTGGGGGAGGCCGGGAGGAGATGCTCCTCGCTGCTGGGGTCCCTGAGGACACAGAAAGACGTCAATCAATGTGTTTGTGTCCGAGGTCTGCAATGCAAGACATTGTGTCCTGTTTGAGTTTATGAGTTTGAGTCCAGGAGAGCTGCCACGAGTCTGTTTTAAACACAGTAAAATGCCTCGTCCATAGCCTAATTATAGGTATTAAGTTAACAAGGAGAGAGTATCAGTGGCAATAAATGAAGAGAATGGACAAGGGCTGCAACTATTAATCAGTTAGTTGCCAACTATTAAATTAACTGCCATCTTGGCTTTAGTAATTTTGTTAAGAAAGAAAAAACTCTAAATTCTGTGATTCCAGCTTCTTGAATGTGAATATTTTCTCATTTCTTTACTCCTCTGTGAAGGCAAACTGAATATCTTTTGGGTTGTGAACTGAAAAAGGCGTTTGGGGACATCTGCTTCAGCTATGGGAGACACTGATCAATGTTTTTCACCATTTTCTGACATTTTTATAGACCAAACAACTAATCAATTTATTGAGAAAATGGAAAGATTAATGGACAATGAAAATAACTGTTGCTTGCAGCCCCGGAATGGACATTAAAAAACATCAGCAAGCCCGCACATCCTCGTTTAAACAGCTAATCGATAATTAAAGTCAATTCTCTGACAATCAACTGATTGTCAGCACAATAATGACATACAGCGGGGAAAATAAGTGTTGAACACGTCAACATTTTTGTCAGTAAGCATATTTCTAATGGGGCTATTGAAATGAATTTTTCACCAGATGTCACTGACAACCCAAGTAATCCACAAATACAAAGAAATCAAAACAAATAAGTCCATGAATCAAGTTATGTGAAATAAAGTGGAATGACACAGGCAAGTATTGAACACATGAAGAAGAGGAGTTGCAAAAAGGCGTGAAAAGCCAAGAAACCAGCTGAAATCTGTCAGTGTTTAGAACGCAATCCTGCCCCCTATCAGTGCAACTTAATATCAGCTGGTTCAGTCCTCGCTGATGGCCTAGAACAAGGTTTCCCATTACCAAGGTGTCACACAAGAAACATGATGGGTAAAAGCAAAGAGCTCCCGCAAGACTGTCGCAGCCTCATTTTTGCAAAACATAGTGATGGCGTTGGTTACAGACCATTTCAGTGAGCACCACTGGGGTCATTATCCGGAAGCGGAAATCATTTCACCTTAAACGGGCCACGACCAGGTGCTCCTTGCAAGATTTCTGACAGAGGAGTCAAAAGAATAACCTGAAGTTGCATAAGAGCCAAGGACCGCTCGTGGAGAGCTTCATTAAGACCTGGAATCAGCAGGTAAATGCACATGTTTCACAGATCACAGTAAGTAATGCACTGAGCCGCCATGGCCTCTGCGCATGCAAGACTCTGCGACTGAACATTTGGACAAGGCGATGAACTATTGGGAGAACATAGTTTGATCAGATAAGAAAGTAAAGCTGCTAGAGCGGCCCGGTCAATCACCTGACTTAAATCTGATTGAAAAATCTATGGAAAGAACTGAAGATCAGAGTTCATAGAAGAGGCCCCCGGAGGACATTTGAAGAGAGTTTGTGTGGAAGAATGGGCCAAAGTCACACCTGAGCAATGCATGCAGCTGGTTTCTTCACACAGGAGGCCTCTTGAAGTCATGAAGGGTTTTTCTCCCATCGATCATTTTCAGTTTGCGTTTTGTTCAATGCTTTTTGCCTGTCATTCCACTTTATTTCACATAATTTATGGTCTAATTTGTTTTGATTTCTTTCAATACTTACTATGAAAACATCAATGAAAATCTCCACATGCTTCCTTGTTTTAACAGGAAGTGATGCACCAAAGGATGTTTAATCACAAATATGAGCGAGCTCCCCCCTGAGCGCTCCCCCTGAGGCTAAACACATGCACATTTCACTGTTTGCAGACACACAAAGGGGCATCGGTCACCTGGCGGTCTGCGGCTGTGTCTTGGTGTGTGCGTGTGGCTGGGGGTCCCGCTGGACCGGACGCTCCCCGGGCATGGGCGAGCTGCCCCCACTGTCCAGGCTGGGGGAGCTGCTGCTGGGGGAGACATCGCTGCTGTTACAGCTGCTGGTGGAGGAGTAGGAGGAGGCTCTGGAGACCACAAAACCGGGGGAACGCCACCCCTACAGAACAGGCCAACAGGTGGAGTCACTAATGATGATGATGATGATGATTAGTGCATAAGGAAATGTGTAGTGTAGACAGGTTAGACAGTCAAACCAAGCAGCATTTTCTGCACAGTAGGTCCAGATATATGCAGAAAATGTTTAAGTTTCATTCAGTTTCTTTGTCTTCTTAAGTGCACAAGCTGTGCGTTTCTATCCGTTCAGAAACTAACCAGATCCTCATTAACGACCGTCAGCAGCAACTCCTCTTTCCCTCTCAGCCAAGGCTGGAAGTATTTAAACCCCTGCAAAACAAAAACAAGATTATTTCCAAGAAACAGTTGGACCCCATGAACTCTGTTCCTTTGCACGTGCACGCGCTGACCTGCAATGATCCGAGCAGAGCCAGGTCACTTAGAAAGTGCTGCAGTTTCCTCCTCTGCTCCCTCTCTCTTTTCTAGTCAGACAGGGGGAAAAAAAAACATTCATACAAAAAGCCAAGATGTATAAATTAACACTGAAGCTTAATCTTCCTCCATCCTGACTCCGCATCAGCCCCCCTCCCAGTCTAGTATCCTAGCAACACATGCAACGCCTCCTCGCAGCATCCTGCATCTCTATCGACAATTAATTCGTTTGCATTAAAGGATGCAAATAAGAGATCAAGAGTAAAACGTGTCCTAATATCCAACAAAATGCATCAGGCCGACTCAGACATAATCTCTCGACTGAGTCAAAATCCTGCGGCTGAGAAAAGAGCGCATTAAAACTCACACTGCTCATCTTGAACCAAATTGCAGACGCCGTCGTCTCCTTCACGGGCGATCATGGCATGCCGAGGCCGTAGACTCACGTTGTGCTGCTGCTGCTGCTGCTACGACTTGTTTTCCTGGCGGTGACACACGCACAGACCGAGGTTTTGTTCTCCTCGGGTGTTGCCTCGTCTGTTGCAGCATGAAGGCGGTTTGGCCACGGGAGTATGGAAGCCCCTAGCGGCCATGTTGGCGGACTACATTTCAGTGCTGTAATTTCACAGCAATTCAATACAGTCTGACTTTGTTGAGGCGGTGCAGCAAAAATATCATTTCCAACATAGTTTAAACATTAAAATATCTCCGTGAGAGTGATAAATGTTTTATATCTTACAAGTTTCTGGATTTAAGTCTTTATTTTTGCCCCGTTTGTTAAGAATTAGCTAGCTAGCACCAAGGGACAACCTTAACTTGTAGCCTAATGCGCTGGTTAGTTGTCATCCTATAGCCAGAACTAGTTTTACAGTTTAATTTTAGAGCATTTTAAAGTTTCAAAGCAGTTAAAAAACAGGTAAAGTCACTGGTGAAAAGATGGTCAAAATAGGATCAGAAGTGAGCATGTTCCCCTCGGAAAGATGTTTTGCTCAACGGTGAAAATATGTTCACATCTGCTTCAAAATTTAAGGTTTTTTTCACAGATTATCTGAAGACAGTTAAATGTTCACATTTAGACTATATTTCAGCAGGACTTGCTGTCTTATCACTGGCTTTAAACTGGGAAATTTGGACATGGCTTCTTAGTTAGGCTCTAAAACGATAATAGGCTATTATCTGCGGATTTTAAAGGATGAAAAATGTCACTATTTAAAACCCCCGGTGAAATACGGTCTAAATGTGAACGTTCAATCAAATAGTCGGTAAGAAAACTTGAACTTTTGAATGTTTTTTGAACATCTTTTCAAAGACGAAAAATGCTTGTTGGGGATTATCTTAGACTAGCATAAAGATATAAAGTGCTACCATAAGTGTTTGGGACTTATTTCTCTATAGAATCTTCTTGCTTTTACATTTGCATTAATTGATTAAAGCACAGGTAGAAAGGTGATTTTAAACCCTTGGACAAAGTGTTTATGGTAAGCTAAGGCAGGGTTGCCAACTTTCAACAACAAGCTGGAGCAATTTGGTGTTTTTTGGTCTCCGCTCATGAAATCAGACATTTGACAAATATAATCACTTTATTCAGTGAGTGTGAACAGGGATTCAAAGTGGGAATTCTCATACCTCAACACATCAGTGCTTCTCAACAAATTAACACAATGTGCAAAAAGAGCAGCGTGGCAAAGTGTCAGATCTTTAAAAGCCTTCTTATTGTATGTCTAAGGATTGGCTGTCTTCACAGAAGACAAAAGACAGTTTATCCTAAAAGTTCCTGGAGGCAAAGTGAACAAAGAAGGTCCTGATCTCTTTGGGTGAGATGGTGACAGTGAAAGCTTCATCTCCACAACTCCAACACCTTTCATTGTCTGAGATACAGAAAACACAAACAACAAAATTAAATTCCATAAAATGTGTCTATTTAAATGCATTTAAAAGCCAGTGCCAAAAGCAGGTCTCACTTGTTTCGAACTGATCTGCAGTCTTCCACTTCCATCTCTGCAGACTGGTGATATCCCAGGTTCCTGTGAGAGATCGCTCCTCCAGCACTTTTACTTCCCCTATGCCCTGCAGAACTTCCTGTTCACACAGGAAATGACCATAGAAAAAGAAAAAAGTTAAACTTTCCTCTTCCAACAGCATGGTGTTCAAATGTTTGAAAATTAAGTTTTCATTAACACCTTCAAATTGATGGTGACTGGCTTTGAAAGCTCGGGGTCTTCTCCCTCCTCGAAGAGATGCATGATTCTCAACAGGACCCGATCGTAGTCTGGCTCTGAGTGCAAATCCTTACCTACAAAATTTAATCCCCAGGACAAACAAAGGTATATCTATTTCCTGAGGAAAAATCAGCAATAGCCATAAAAACTTCACAATATAACCACTAAAAATGAGTGGACCTGCTGACCTGAGTGAACGTGGCTGAGGTGAACGTCGTGATTAGAGCTGTAGTTCCATCCGGGGATGCTGAAGCTGAGCAGGTGGAGGTTGGGCGGCAGGACCACGGGATACACAGGAGATCTTTGTCTGAGCTCCTTCTCCTGCCAGGGCCTCTCTAAAGGCACAAGACATTGGGGATTTTTTTAATTGCTCGAAAACATAGAGCTTTTGAGGTGATGCAGCACCAAACTGAAAGCACTCACGAGGTTGGTCTATGGGCATGACGACAGGTCTGTGCTGCAGCTCTATTGCCTCCCTCTGGTAAAGCTTAGAGGTGGTGCTGATGGAGCCCAGCATCATCCACAGGGTGGGCCTTACGACCGAGCTGTCGTTGAGGGTCAGGTTGTAGCCCAGGTTCCAGGCAAAGTCGTTCCAAAGGCGTCGATGGAGCATGACCTCGGGGGAAAAATTAAACTTTTGTTAATAGACACCAACTGAGAAGTGTGTGTGTGTGTGTGTGTGTGTGTGTGTGTGTGTGTGTGTGTGTGTGTGTGTGTGTTGCACGCCTTTTTATACCTCTAGTTGTCCGTTGGCTTGGCTGGACACACCGTGAGCTCTGTCGGTGACCAGCACCAGTCTGCTCAGGTCATCCTCAATGTACGCTGTCCGAACCATTGGGAAGTAGTTCTGCAAAATGCACATTATATATAGATTATTCTACATATTCCAGTATTTTGTCCTAAAACTTGAAAGTCCACTTTACCGAAGAACTTACTCTCGCTAAAGTGTTCTTAGTGAACTTCCTGTGTTTTCTCTCCATCATCTGATAGCCATTGTCATCTGTGTACAGGGTCCTGTTGTTCTTCAAGGAGGAGCCGGTTCTGAGGACGACCTCTGTGTTGAGACAGAGGGGGCCCAACGAGTAGGTCTGCTCCAGCCTGTGACACCGTGGCCCGCTCCCAAAGCATTCTGGGACCCGGGTGGTGATGGAGTAGGCGTAGTCTTGGTCACTTTCCTCTCTAAATGGGTAAGAGTGAGTGTCACAATTGTCACAATTAGGGGTGCGGATACCCAAAGAAAACCACGACAGATGCAAGAAGTAAAACGGGTGGATTTTGCCCACCTGTAGAAGCGCTGCCTGATCTCCGTCACAATCTTCCCGGGGATAATATCCATTTCCACCGCCTTATAGGCCCGCGCAGCAGAACCGTTAGCGCTAAAGATGTAGTTATCAGAGATGGGCCCTGCTTTTACATCTCCATTTGCGTGGTACTCCCAGAAATCCTGGGTCATCCTTATTCTCCTTTTTTCTTGACTGAAGGATAACAGAGAGGCCAAAGGTCAGAGGGTTACATTTGTATAAGAGAAAGGCGTTTTTATGATCTGCAACAAAAAATATTTTCATTAGTGATTCATCTGCTGATTATGGTCTTGGTTTATTGGTTAATCTTTTGGTCATTAAAGTATAGTGAACAATTTCCAACAGCCCAGTTTGACTTTTTCAAATTGCTTCTTTTGCCCCAAAGTCCAAATATGTTCAGTTTACTTTCATAAAAGACCAAGAAAATCAGGAGATTTTTACACTTGAGAAGCTCCATCCAGTGAGCATTGGGGATTTTTACTTAAAATATGACTTACATTCCTAACCATTACCAATTTCTTTTCTGCTAATTGATCAAATTATTAATTAGAAATAGCTCTAAATGCATAAAATAATAAATTAATGTATAGATAATGTAATAAATTTGAAATGCAAGTAAAGTATCCCGGTCTTCAAATTATCTTGCAACAACCCTAAAGCATTACAGCCTGTTATCTCAGCAGGAGGAATGAGCGTGATAATGTGTTTATCTTCTGTGTTGTGCAAATATTACTTAAGATTATCTGCATGGGCTGCGACAGAAAGCTTACAGATAAGTGATGCTGTGCAGTAGGTTTGTATCCTGGTCAAACATCAGCTTGTAACATTCATTCAGAACAGGCAGGAGCCTCCTCCCCGTTTTCGACGAGTCCCGGACGTTGCGTCTCTCAAACAGAACCCCTTTAGCTTCGTAAGTCCAGCCACACTTGGACCTCCCAGAGCACCGCTTCTCAGAGAACTTAATCAGGTATTTCCTGTGCTGAAGGCCTCCGATTTCCACCATGATGAAAAGATCATAGGTCACATTGGACTCTGCAGACCTCTGGATCTGTAACAGAGGAAGGTTATTATTATTATTATTATTATTATTATTATTATTATTATTATTATTATTATTATTATTATTATCATTACAGTAAATATTACAGGTACAATATGTTTCTGAAATACAAAACAAATCAATTTACTGGAGAAGGAATATTTATAAATGCTCATTTGCCACTTAAAACAGATATAAAAGTGTTAATTTGTTATGACTTTTTGAATCAGTAACAGTTACATGGTTCCTCTTTAATGACAAACCATTTAAACATTTGCTACCATCAGTTTCCATTAAAAAAAACAACAGCAACACACTACCTGTGCAGGCACAGGCTGTCCATCATCGTCAAAGACGGCTGCGGTGCGGAAGGTTACAGTGACGTTGATGATAGTGGTGGTGTTCCATGCTAATGGGTTGTAAACAATGACATGCTGCTCCAAACCCCGAACACCTGGCATGAGGAGATTAAGGAGACTTTTATATAAATAGTAGCCTAAATTTTTATCTTCAAGTGAGCAAAAACTGATGAAAATGGTATAATGTAGGCCCAGGCTGGGGAATAGGTGTACGTCTATGGCAAACACTTTATCACAGGCTAGTTAATGATGTTCCTGAATAAATGATAAATGTGCTGATGGTGCCTGTTGATGGAACCGAATCAGAAGGGAGTCTCAGTGATGATGCAACTAAAGCTTTTATTTTCAAAAATTTGGCTTTTCCATAAAACACCTGTTTTTTGAATGGAGTTTGGTGTAATGGTCTGTCCACTCAAAAGACTGCAGGGAGCAGAGACTATTTTAACAATAAAAGTGTTGTTTGTAAAGACCATATTTTGTTATTATAGGGGAAATGCTTCACTAATATTAGCATGCTAAAGTACACAGCAAGCCCACCCTTTCTGTGGTAGCGGCTGCCGAGGATGCTGGGCGCGTCGAGGTTGTGGGGCAGCAGGAACAGTGCAGCCAGGAGCTCCTCTACTCCCATCATGGCTTGCATGAGGTGCTGCAAATACATGTCTGCCACTTTGGGAGACTCTGTGCCAGTGATGCCATCATGGTGCTGCACCTAAAAACACCAGTGAATAACATAATGTAAATCACTGTGTGACACTTTAAAAATACTGAATCACAAACATATTTTTCAAAACTTTATCGTGTATTTGACCATGAACAACCATCATTTGATTTACTCTCCGTTAAAGGGTACGTATTTGACAAATTACCTCAGAGACGGCCCAGCGAAGCATCCTCAGCTTGTCCAGGGCCCAGTCTTTAGCTACAGGTCCCTCAGGGAAGCTGATTCGGTACCGGGTGAAAAGAGTCTCTGCTGCGTGAAGCTGGGAACTGGCCCGTCGTGCCACTCCTTTCAGAACATTTCTGGAGGCGTAAAACCCAGTCCATGCCTGGTGCGGTTCTACGAGATGACACCAACATGAAAAGTGACTGTGTCTCAGTGAAGGAGGTGATGCTTTATATGACTGTTGCAGATTCTCACCGGTGGAATACGGTAGAAAGTCTTCACTCCCACGTTGGTCCCAGACAAGATCTGATTGGTAGATGGCGTGAAAGTATTCACCAAGAGTGGCATACTGGACTGTCACCCCGAACTCTTTGCTGTTCTGATTGATGTACTTCATTAGTGGATCCATGTTGTTAAACTGGACAGATGAGTTGTAGAACTGTTTGTCACAGCCCTGAAATACAAAAGGGTTTTAGTTACATGTTCATCTATAGTATGTTGCAAAAAATGTTGCAAAAAAAATCTAATGTAATGACATACTACCGTATGTTGACAAAAACTGACTTACTAAAGTATGTGTTTAAAAAAATACAATTTAATGACATACTATAGTATGTTGAAAAAAAATGACTTACTACCATATGTGTTAAAAAAATAAAATTTAACAAAATACTACCGTATGAGATAAGAGATTATATTTAATGGCATACTACCATATGTCTTAAAAAATAAAGATTTTATGACATACTATAGTATGCTGGAAAAAATCCACTCACTACTGTATGTGTTAAAAAAATACAATCTAATGACTTCCGTATGTGTTAAAAAAATAAAATTTAACAACATACAATAGTATGCTGCAAAAATGGACTTTCTAACGTATGTGTTAAAATAGTAAAATTCAACGACATACTGCCGTATGTGTTTAAAAAAATACAATTTACTGACATAACGTATTTTGAAAAAATGGACTTACTACCGTACGTTTTTAAAATATATAATTTAACGACACAAATTTTTGAACACAGAGACGATTTTTTTCAACATACTGTAGTAAGTCGTTAAATGTTATTTTTTTAACACATAAGGTAGTACCATCTATGCGTACAAATATGTATTTTTGACTTTAAATGCTGCGATCTGCCGTACACTGTAAGTTTCGATTTACTCACCCATGGCCAGAGCACGTGGTTCGTCCTAAACCATTCAGCCCTCTGCTTGATGTTCTCCACCATAGTCTTGGCGTAGGCGTGCACTGTCTCCTTGGTGACGGGCAGGCTCATGTTGGGGTAAACTCCGTCTTTCGGGGGATCAGGGAACAAGGCAACTCCATTCCAATAGAAACCAGAGCTGAGATGTAAGAATATGTTTTCTGTTAATGAAAACTCTGGCGTTTGTCTGTTCAACAGTACAAATTTTATCAATATGGATATGAAATTACAGCATCAGAGCTTGGGTAGACTGATATTAGCTCGCTTTTCTGTCCCAGCAAACACTTAAAATACAGTAGACGCTGAATGATTTCAGAAATAGGGAACATTATATGAACCACTGAGAGTCTAAACATGGACTACCTGTTGGAGAACGGCAGGTACGATGGGGTGCAATAACTAAACTGGTCCATAATGTGAGTGAAGATCTGCTGCTTTTCTTTCAGCGAAGCAGAACCTCTCCATACAAACTGAAGTTCCTGCACAAGAAATAATAGATAAAAAACATGCAGCAACTTTTTTGTACCATTTTAAGTAGATATACAGATTAAATGATAAGCAGCTTCAAAAGAAATGTGTTCTTTGGGTTGTCAGAGTGATCTGTGCTGATGTTTGTGCAATTTGTGAATTTTCCTCCCCAGAAAACAAGCGAATACCTTGTTTTTCTGCATGGTGTCTTTGAGGTCGTAGTCAATGCGGGAGATGAGGTGGGCGTTGAACCCAGCCAGGGCAAAGAGGACCGGCGTGGTTGCAGAGGCTCCAAACGGATCCACGTGCCAGGAAAACTGAGGACGCACCCCAAACGTCTCGTAGAGGAAACCGTGTCCCTCTGAAACAGCACAGAGACACACAGGAACAAAGGATGCTGTGAATTCTCTCAAACTGGCATTTGCATGGGCAGGAAACGTGTTGCATTACCTGTCATTTGTAATATCTCATCATCTAGATCCGTTACAGCCTCGTCGTGCATCACTTGGCCCCCGATGATGAACTCGAGGCGACCCTCTTTCACAAGCTGTCGTACCTAGAAAGCAAAGCCATGTCAGTTATTTACACTGTGTTTAAAGGGTCAATCCAACAATTTTACACATGAAGACGTTTATGAGGAGACCTACTCAGCCTGTAAAAAAAGGGACGAAAATCAATATCTCGACCGCTGCTCCAGTTTAGCTTGTAGGTGATTTATCAAGACTCTCTCGCTTTATCTTTCAGCAGTGCAGATTAATGACTCATCGTGTGTCCTCACTTGTTTCTTATGGGAGTCTGTGGCCACAGCATCCCACCACAGTCGAAAGAACTCCTGCTCCACAGCGATGAACCTGCGGTCTTTGGCCTTTGACAGCTCCTCAGTCACACTGGTGTACACATTGGCTGCATAGGCGTGCACGCTCTCCTGTGGGAGATACGTTATTTAAAATGAAAAATACACACATTCATCCTCATCATATGGGTAACACTGCTTTGGTGATAGGAAACCGTGAAAAAGCAGGCTGCACACAATATGCTGATCATGTTTAACACCTTTCTAAGAATATGGTGACAGAAATCTACCTGAATAGTGTACACCCAGCCAACATCCATGTGACTGTGAGGAATAACAAATGTTTGAATTGGCTTGTTTTCGCCCGTCACTCCATACCGGTAACAGCAGTGAAGCAAAACCGTAAAAACGATTAAAATTCTCATCTTTTTATGCCGCAAAAGAGAGAAGCGTTAAATAAGTTGTCATATCATAACCCTCACTTCCGTATTATGGTTGTGCTGCAGCATGTGACTCTGACAACACAGTCAGTCAGTACGGAAGCCCAGAAAAACCAAACTAGCGGAACACCGCTTTCGTGAGCGCGTCATTTGGGTGACCTTTAAACCGGAAACAGTTACCATAAACACTGTGTACATTTGGAGGTGAGAGTGTTACAGCCGATGCAATATTAAAATGTCAAAAAACAGGAGAATAGCATTTATATTCGGAGGCTTTGTCACGGCTATTGCTGCTGCGTTTTACCCCATATTTTTCTACCCGCTCACACATAAAAACGAGTACAGTAAGTATCTAAAATTTGTTACACAATCAGACAGTTTACAGTGTCTAGGTTAATGTCAGTTACATGTTGCTGCTTGTGAACATTTTAGCACTGATGCTAATGCTTCCAGTTAAAATAAATGTAGCTTTACTTGAGAAATAAAGTGGCGTTAAGCTAGTAGTTCTAGCTAGCTAGCTTGATACATATATGCTAGCTGGCTAACGTTTGAGTTAGCTAACCTCTGTTGGATGGCGCTTCATCTGTCTTTTGTCATTAAGTCAATTTCATGAACTGGAGGTTTTATGTTCCCGAAACATTTAACGAAAGCTCGTCTGGATAGCTTATGGCTAAATGTGGCCATAGTCATGAGTCGTCCACCTCACGTTACACTTGTAAGTAAGAGTTTCTAAGTGGACTCTGAGGTTTCCTTTTTCCTAAACTCTAAACATATCGTCAGACCAACCGTGCATTTAGCTAAATAGTTGTGGTTTCACTGTATATCTTACTCAGCTCCATCTATTGGAAAGCCTTTTTATTCTGAGCCAGTTCTGGCCAGCACAGATGGAAAACGATAGGCAGCTTCCTGTGTTAAGGACGATAAAGCTGTAATGTGAAAATCTTGGTCTTGACATTTTTTCGTCCACTAAACTCTTCTTCTGTCTCTGCTAGGAGAAGTCCAGAAGGTGAACCGGACAGGAATCAACCAGGCAGATGTTCAGCCTGTGGGTAAGAGCGTGTAGTAGATTTATTTATGATGCTTCAGGCAACACAACAGGTACGTTACACACCTGACAAGGGTTGTTTTATTTTTTTGTCTAAAGGTGTGAAGATATGGTCCGATCCATTCAAGCCTGCGGGAAAATGATGACCATAGACCACTCACCCTTCACTGATTCCAGACACTGATGCTGATGAAGACTTTGAATGCCTTTATGATGAGTGCATGGTGTGCGCGTGAGTGAATGCTTTCCAGAATGTGTTGGTTTTTTTTTTTAAGTGATATGAATAAAGATTAAAACTATTATGACTAAAATATGATTCTTTAAATTATTGTTAATATAGTTTTTGCTTTAATGGGTAGTATATTATGATGAGGAGCAGAAAAAAAACCTGGACTTCCTCCTTCAGTTCGTTCATAATGACGTGCTGCTAGTTCTCTTTTGTCCACAAGGGGGCCCTCCTTGCCTGTCTGTTGATACATGAGGCAGTGGACTGTGTAATGTTTTGTTTGTGCATCTTAGATATTTTGGAAAAACTTTTGTATTTCCAAAAGCCTTGCTCTGGTATGCGGCCTGTAGGAAATTATAATAAAATACAGTGGTTTGTTTACCCATTCTATTCACAAGAATCTCTCTTGACATTTTATTTTGATTTAGTTGGTATGAGAGTCATAAAAGCGGTTCAGCAGATGAGGGACAATGTCCAGTAATGTGCGGTATCATCTTCCAAACTGGAAATAGTAGAGACAGAGTTATTCCAGGACACATCACTCTGTATTATCATTTCCCTGTCACAGACACAGGGTTTAATTGTTGCTCGGCTCTTTAAATGGCATGTGACTCGCGCTGTGTTTTGCCCATCGGCTGAAAGGAAAGCTCCATGGTCGTCTTGTTCAAAATCCTGCCCGATGCAATCCAGGCTCCCTTTACGAGTCCGTGGATGCTGTAAAAGCAGGGAATTCCAAAACTACATTTTTTTCCCCTGTACTTTTGTGGTTTCCTGACATTGACCAGCATCCCCTTTCAGAGTTTAGTCCATCAAAGTCCTTGTGGAGGAAAGATAGATTAAGAAAGAACTAAAGCATGTGTTTATGGTCCTTCAGAGATGGTGCATTTTAAAAGTTGCCCTTAAATCTTTCACAGTCCTCGATGTAGCCTGTACTTTTGGACTTTTAGGACCGTTTGCGAGGCCCGCTGCCAGCAAAATCGTCTGTACGGGCCAGCAGCGGCCACTCTCCTTCTCAACCCCCCAATCAACAAGCCCCATTGTTTATGAGAGGTTGTTATTGTTGGGCTGCATTCAGAAACAAGAGAAAACTCAAGAGCCCGGCTGTGCAGAGGGATCCAAAGTAAAGAGAGCAAGGGGTGAGGGGGTGGTTGAGGAAAAGCGAAAAGCAGAAATTCCTCTCATTCCCCGCTGGTGTTTTCCAGATTCCTCAAGCGACAGCTTCTCGGCTGTGTGAGTGAAGTAAGCAACCAGAGGGGAAATTGAAGAGAGCGGCGAGAGGAAGAGAACCACATTCTTGAGGGGACGCGTCACCTACACACAGAATAGAAAGACACTCAATCTCTGTTACTTTCCCTGGCAAAGTATGCAACAGGTTGTGCAGCACGGCCTTCAGCTTTTCAGTCTTGCCTTGCCACGAATGACTGTCAGAATCACTGTGACACGATGACATTTCATTTCAAACACGAGCGTGCTCCCTACATCTGTCTTTTCTGAAGCAGGCCTCAAGGCTGCACCAGGCTTTTATGGTCCCTTGTTGTCTAGTCCTCTTTATGTGGCCCTTGTCCCATTCAGCTGAATATGTAGATAGACACCCATCACTATAAAACATTCAATAGGGTCACAGCGCACTATAAACTAACATGAACTCAACAATGTCGCCTTCGCAGCACTTTTACTATCCCGCTATTAACCCATCACACAAATCTCTCCCGGCTATTGAGGCGGCTCTCGGAGAGCAGTGGCACATCGTCCATCTGAGCCGTTTGTCAGGCGTGCGTTCAAGAGCGGCAGATAATTGGCCAAGGTTTCTAACTAATTGCCATGGGAACAAGGGTTGACAGACAGGTCACAGGGTTGGACAAAAAGGCAGAGAGTATTCGGGAAGGGGCGGGGTGTGAAATGCGAGCAGCGCGAACGCCTCATCGCTTGTGCTACGTCAAGTGCAGTAAACAGAAACAGAAAATAACAAGTGAGGAAAAACAAGAACTTTGGAGAGCCCTAATGAAGTGCATGGATATTCCCACGTTCAGGAGTCTGATGCAGTTGGTTTTTGTTGTGTTTTATGGATCAGTGTTTGATTGCACATTGCCTTCTTCAAGATAAACCCCGTAATCTTCTGATTGATGTGTGCAGCGTTGGTGATTCAAAGCAATGAAATGTCAAAGATGAAATACGGGCCATTCGTAGCTACAAAAAAGACTCCAACATCAATATGCCCACATTACATGAACCAGCACATAAAATAGAAAAAAATCCAGATGTTTACAATCAAATTATGCAATCCGTCTAGAAGAGAATACAGATGTGTTCGCCAAATGGCTAAGGTGGAATCTAAATCTGTGAGCACACGACGTGCTGCAGCTCAAAACTTAAAGGAGGAGTGTAGAAAAGATGGATGAAGACGGATGAAGAGCTGAAAGAGTCGGTCCATAGACAGGAAGGCGGACAGACTGTGGAATATCGTTAGGTATGAATGCAAACTCGCCTCTAGGAGTTTGCATCTTGCTGGTCTGCATTGCTGGTTGATGTCATGAAGCAGTATATTCAGTTCATGAAGGCCAAAATCTTCAAAACAACCAGAGGTGCCATCTTTGTTTTATTCCTGGCATTCCTTCTCCTTGTCAAAACTTGGTTCCTACATTACCCACAATGCAAGTCTGCTCATTTCACTCCACTGCATAGAGTCAGGTGTGTTGTGCTAGTAGTGGCTAATGTAGCCTTGAGCCACAAGTCTCCATAAGTTCTGTTGAATACATATGAAGGGGTACAGGATACACAGCATATCACGCCGAGGTGTGTATTCTGTGTCTTATGCAGTACATCAGTAGCATCCATATCACTGAAACAATGACTACATTTCACCAAAGATGTCGCCAAAACTTCTAAAACAAAGAAAACCACAGATTATCACAAAAAAAACAAACACACTTGGTTTTCTCCCACAAAACAAGCGAGAGTGCACATTTCACATCTCAAACGCACTGCTTAGCGTTGTAAAACAATGTACCGGAGAGCTGTCCACATTCTTGGGTCAGCAGGCGCACGGCTGTGGAAACAGATACTATAAGTCTGAAGCAATGTCTAGGAAAAAAGGCACCGGCCAGGCTCGCAGCAGGCAGGCCAGGCAAACTGCCCCAGTGACAGCGTGGTCGAAGGCGAGCTAGAGTTACGCTTAGTGTGTGCGTGAGCGCGTGTGTGTGCGTGTGTCATTCAGGAAAGAGAGCGAAGGAGTTCAGCTAAGAAGAACTCAGTATCCCCCGGAGACTGAACTGCGGTCGTGGAACTTACTGGAACTCTAAACATCGTGTGTGTGCTTTTGTATTATGTTCATATTTGCCTGAAGCAGGACCACAAATAGATAATTATGGTTTGTTTTAGGTTGCATCTCTGCTGCCCAGTCGTGAAGGCATTGCAGTTCACTGTTGCGGTGTGTCGGTCCTTCGCCGAAGCCGTGTGCAACCAGAGCCAATGGGAAAGGGCAAATGATGCAACGGTGGTTTGCCGGCTCTCTCCTTCTTCTCTGCTGGTGTAATTTAGACTCTTACCGGAACTTTCTGTTACAAATGGTCTGTGCAGCTATTTGGCCACCCAGCAACGCACGTGTGAAAACATGTTACGCGGTTTGTGCCTTTTAAAGTCTGTTTTTAGCCGAGCTCATTATAAACATTCATCTAGTAATTAAGAGTTAACATCCCGAACATGGTAATTTTCGCAATATTTAGAATACTAATTAGCACAATTCTTGTTTTTTGATTTAAATGACATGTTAGTGGTGCTGAGCAATGCTAGCTGGTTTGCGTTAGCATGGTAACGTGCTTTTAGAAATGGCTGAAAGGGTGGCAGTGTTGGTCTGTCAGTCAGACAGACGGCCCGCCTCTTTGGTCCACACTCAAATATCTCAAAAATTGTTGGAGCACTGCAAAATTTCTTATTGCGAGGGCTGCCATCTAGAAGTTGGTGATTCAAGTAACGTTCAAGGCCCCCAGAGTTTGAATCTTACCGACTTTGATTAGACTTTTCCAGTAAACGCTACTAGCAGTTCAAAGTTTTCACATATCATTGAAAATGCCTCAATATCTACCAGGTAGTTTGGCTCAAAATTACATTTAGACATTCATGGTTCCCAGATGAAGAATCCCAATGACTTTGATGATCCCCTGACTTTTCTTCTACCGCCACCTTGAGGTTGACATTTGTGGTTTTTGGTGAAATATCTCAACAATCATTGTATGGATTGCATTGAAATTTGGTGCAGACATTCTTGCCTCCCTCAGGATGAACTGCAGTAACTGTGATGATCCCTTAGCTTTTCATCTATTGCCATCATCAGATCAAAATTTCACTTTCTTCAATGTTTATAACCACGTTCCTCCAAAGGCTCTTACATTAGCATCAGCCTCAGTGCTTCAGTTCTGTGCTCATGAGCAAACGTTACCGTGCTAGCATGCTAAATAAAGATGGCACATTTCATAACACTGCGCTGCTAAACATCATCGTGTTCGAGTTGTCCTTGCATGTTGGCATGCCACTGTGCCCAACTGCTGCCCCACAGAGCCCGTAGCATGGCTGGAGACTATTAGTCTTGTTTTACCGCATTTTGCTGAGATCACTTGTCAGTTAGACCGTAAATCACAGAGGACAAATGGAAAACATGAAAGCTGGGAGGACTCTGCATCACTACAGTATTTTTACTCTTTACTCATTCTAGGTTATTGTTTACACTCAACACGTTTTTAGCTTTTAAGTCCAGAAAATCATGAATACACTTGGTGGTGATGATACCAAAGGAGGGATTTCCAGCCTGTTTTTCATCACATTTACAAGCCTTCTTATCTTCCTATAGGATCTACGTGGCCACAGTTATAGACAGTAAATACTTACAAAAAAAAAAAGATCCTACAGAAACATATAAAACGCATTAAAGGAACACCAAGTGGTCTCTGCTGTGTTTACGGCTAAACTCGATGGGACCCTCATTCTCCTCAGGCAGCCAGTGAATGTGATTAAACAACACCTCTGAATGAGGTGAGTAGGAAACTCTCAAACGTGCCTTGAAGAGTGCCAAAAGTCTCTCGCTTGGCTCACGTCCACGTATGGATCCGTAGAGGAAATGTTTAAGCAATTAGTTGGAGTTTAAGGTTGGAAAAAATTATTATTATTTCCTCCATCTTTTTTTTTTTTTTTTTTTTTTTTACAATGAGGAGGAAAATCTTTGTTATGGGCAAACCTCATCATGCAGACCATCTTTTCCTCTTTGAACGTGCTGTCTCATGTTCCACTGATTCTATGGAACCAAAATGTTAAAACCACAATTACATTCAACCCAGAACTGTTTGATTAACCTACAAAACCACACACACACACACACACACACACACACACACACACACGCATGCACACGCACTGGCTGAAGTATTATTGTCACCCCTTCTAAGCGCACGCCATCGCAGCACCGCCGCCTGAGCTCGTGCGAGCGCCGGGCCGTCAATCACGTTATATAGCAGGTTTCCGTTTTACAGTCCCATTATAATCTTAAAAATTTCTTATGCACTTAAATAGCAGGGCGACTGTTGATTTAGGCAGGGTTACTGACAAAGAGGGCCAGAGCTGTAAGCAATCATGCTGCTCTTCCAAACCTCTCAGAAAAGAGGGGAGCAGAAAGTAAGGGAGAGTGATTTACAAGGCACCTTAACACTTGACACGTTCATTCGTGAAAATAAGTCTGCGGCCTATCAAAGCCCACGCTTGCATTAAAAAACCATGGAAAGCTCTTTTAAGCACCTTTTTTTTTATACTCGGTGGGCTAGTTTTCATTCATATTTCCTGGCACGGCGCTTTACTCCCCCTTCAGTCAGGCAGAGACTATCAAAACAAACAGTCCAACCCCATGACGGCATTTAAAAATTATATTGTAGTGAACAATACAGAGGGTATACAGTTTCACAGAGCTGTTTAACAGCAGGTAATGCAATAAAGATTGATAAAAATGTGTAATATTTTGATCTAATATGACATACTGAGTCCTGTTTGAGTTGGACTCCGTGGGCTGGATGATTCACAGTGTTGAAAATACTCACAATGCCCTGCTATTTCCATGCAGCTAGATGAACTGTATCCTGTCATTAGTGGTTTACGCGCAGGGCAAATTAATTCAATAAGTCAGACCTATATCCTATGGCATAGCAGCAGCTGTACAGAGTGAAGCAGCTTTAATGGATATTTAGCATTCACGGTGGTGTGATGAGTCACATTCGGTGTGTATTTTCGTTTCAGTGTAAATGACGTGTGGGTGAGCAGACATGGTGTGCCTCTGTGTTCCTCGTGGGTTTTCATTAGGGCCTTGTAGATGACAACAGAATATATGACTTGGCTCGGGACGGGAATTCTGGGAAAGTCATGGAATTTTGGACGCCTTGACGGAACACAGGCTGTCCGCTCTTGGCCCGTTCCCCACCGAGGAGGAGGAGGAGGTGGAGGAATCCTGCTGCATTGTGTGTGTGTGTGTGTGTGTGTGTGTGTGGTGGGCCTTCAGGACATCCTTAGGGAGCTGACCCAGAACAATGACAGGTTTACAGCACAGCACCAGGCAGGCAGACGGGCTCACATGTGGCTAAAATCAAACAGAGACCAGGATCGCTCTGAGCACCAGAGCAGATTTGACACAACTGGATGGTCCAGATGATTAGCAAGGCTGGTAATCTGTATTTCTGCCTGAGCAGGGAATCTGCTGCATCTGTTGAATGCATTTACCTTCCTCACACAGTCCAAAAAATCTGAAGGCCCTTAAGAAGAAAATCTGTGAGGAGGAAGCACTTCTGAAGAGGTTACTTTTTTCGATTTTTTGCTGATGAGCTTTCTCCTGACAAAGCTCACTGATATGATTCCCATCGCTGTTTCAGAGCGGACACTCGAGACAACTCTCGGTCAGTAGGACTTGACATGGACCTGGCTGATGTGAGACTTACTTGAGACTTGATTCCTGTAACATTTGTTAGTCAGACTTGATTTGAAATACTCTCAAATGACTTATGATTTGACATGAACTCGAGAGACTTGCCTCGAGACTCTATTCCAAGACTTGAGACCTGAATTGGATTGATCTCAAATAAACTGTGACATGACTTGGACTTCAAAATCAAAAGACTTGAGGCCTATCTTGAATGTCTTGACCTTTCTCAAATGACTTGTGATTTGACGTGAACTTGAGATGAGCTGCTGCATTGCTCGAGACTTTACTTGAGACTTGGTATTCCAACACTTGAGCTCCGAGTTGGACTAATCTCAGATGACTTGTGGCATGACTAGGACTTTTCTTGAATGGATTGAGACTTAGACTCGTCTCAAATTAATTGTGATGCATTGAACTTGTCTTAAAGGACTTGAGACTTCTCAAATGTCTTGGGATTGGACTTGAAATAGTCTCGAATGACTCGTGATTTGACATTAACATGTCCTGAAAGACTTGAGACTCGACACTTGGAATTCCAACACTTGCAGCCTGAATTTGCCTCCACGGAGCTGCTGAGGACAGAGTCATAAATTTGAAGTTAAGATTGTGGAAATTGTATTATTTTGAAAAGCGTTCAAGCCTTGGAAAGGATTCTCTTTCCACAACTGCTCAAGAACTTCATTATTTCCTCCATTTGTTCGCCTCGGCTGTACGTGCAATTGAGGGTCAAAAATAAACCTTGGTCATGTCATGTGTAAAACCCTAAACCTAACCACAGGATTAAATAGCGCCCATGTGCACTGATGTCGGTAGGAAATTTGCAAAAACGATTGAATTGCATGCATAAACCTCATCCTCATATTCTGTCCAAAGGGTATACTTCTGCTATTTAATGCCATCCACACAAGAAAGCCACCCCGAGATGAAAGCGGGATCATAACCCACCTGAGCTACAAATGAGCTCTCCCTTTAGGCTAGGAGCTTACTCTGTGGTCTCCCTTTTCCCTGCTCCCTGCTCTCCTCATCCATCCATCCCTCGGCCGCCGCTCCATTCAGAGAGAGAGAACAAACCACATGTTTCAGGGAGGAATCCTGAACGGGCAGCATCCCAGACCAAAGTACCTCCAGCTCTCCTGCCCCCTGGCATCACTCAGCCCTACCCTGTCATTAAGAACAGGGTTGGATGATTTGTGTTGGAACGCAGCCCTTTGTTCGAGTAGGATGGGTGCAGAAAGAGAAAGACGGGGAGCCGGGGGGGGGTTGAGGAATGATGTCATCTCAGGTCGGCGCTGGAAGTGGGCCGGGACCTGCGGTGGCAGAAATGGTGTTGCCTTTGGGCTTCGGCGCAGGAAAAGGCGGACGTGGATGGAATAATGTGGAATATGGTGAACAACAGTGTATGTAATTTGGTATGTGTGCATGTGGATGAGTAAATGTGTGTCTTTTTCTTTGTTTTGTACTGCGGGTACGCACGCGGGCGCTCGAAACTTTCAGAGTGTGTGTGGGTTTGCTAGGCATGTGGTCGGAAAAGTATAGGCTGTTTTATGTTGCGCTCGCTCTTTGTTTCAGTGTTTCTTTAGTGGGTGGATGGTTGAATGAATCATTTGGACAGAGGCTGAGGTATCAGAAAGAGTGGTTTGGCTTGGGGGTGAGGGAGGGAAGACAAGAGAGAAGGAAAACCAACTTGTACTTGTGGCTTCTGGATTCCTAATGCACACTACGGCACAGTGATGTCTGTCTCCCTCCCGCTGCCTCCAGTATGTAGTGTGGAACATGTCAGATACACCACAGACAGCAAGGACTGAAAGTAATTATCCAAAGCATTTCTCTTCAAGCATATTGCTGAGCTTTGTGCATTTGACATTGTCTTAGAGGAACGTTCACAACACACTGGGCCTTATTTTTATAGTTTTGACCGTTATTCCCATCCATCACACAGACATTGTTCTCTGCAAGCTAATTGCTAGTATCTTTGAATTTGGCAACAATGCTAAAAGGGCAGATAGGACACAAATAGCCAGACAATTATAAAGGTTTCAAACAAACAAATAACAAAGAGGAAATGAAGATGAAAAGTTTAGTCATTACCCAAAAATGTCTGCTTTAAGTTTCCATCACAGTTGTCAGACTCACTTCCTGGTTTAGTTGTGATTTAACATATTTATTGTGCGTTCACACAGTATTCCTACACACTGAGGGAGTATTTTCCCCTTTTTCCTCTAAATAAAGTTTGTTTACAACCTGTGTGTTTGTAGAAATAACGGCCTAAACGACAAAAACGAGACCCAAATTGCAATTATTCTGTCAAACCTCTTCACATGTTATGGGCCGTACAGTTGTCATGTGGACTCGAGTCACGTGACCTGGACTTGAGTTGAACTCGAATCACAATCTGGCGACTTAAGACTTGACAAAATCAAAAAAACCTGCAGCCTTACTTTGACTTTCTTGCTGTTTCCTCGTAAAATACGTGGTTGTTTTGCCTCTATGGGCTTCAAAATAGCATTTAAATTCGATATATTATAGTATACTGTGCTAGACGCACATATTATAATGAACTCTTTGGTACTATAGTAGTAGTATATCGCGCTCAGGGGAGTTAAAGTTCATAACTACCACTTTCTATTATTTGCATTGTGTGACTTTTAGAAAGTCAAACACACTTCATCTTGTTTCCCCCTGCAGTACATCTGTTTGTCGGTGTTTATTATGCTTGCTGTTACAGGTTTTTGCAGTGACTTCTGCAGAATGATGATGCATCTTTTGACTCCCAGCCACGTTTCAGCACAAGCAATCAGATCAACCGTAAATGGACCACAGACGATTTAACGTGACGGGCAGCGCCGTGCATCTTTAATGGCCTCAAGATGAAACACGTCTTTCCTCTGAAGCACCGGGACTTTTTATTGGCCGTATGCTTTTAAATGTCAGTCGCGTCCAACGACGACTTACGCTGAATTCTGATGGAAGGACTTCACTTCTATGCGTGCGTCTGCTGAGCTTAGAGTTACATATGCACACTTCACATATTAACACATTCACTGAAATGCAGAGCGTCGAGGAAACAGACTTGCTGTGCACTCCCAGTGTTATTTCACATATTTATTGCATCTTTTATTGTCTCTGCCTCCAATAATATTTAGATGGAAGGGGACTGATAGGAGCAGACTTCCAATAACAGAGATTAAGTGCTCTGGGGGTGATTGTGCAGCGTTTTTGAGGAGAGAGGCGTCTGCCTAAGTAAACTCAGCCCAACACTGAGGAATTGCGCTCTGGAACGTGGTGGTGTAACCGGAGCGCGGGTTTGGGAATAGCCCAAGGGAACTGGGCTCAGTTTTCCAAAAGCCTCTATCTCCTGCGATATGTAGTGTGATTTGAGGAGAAGGCGAGGATTGCGTGTGTGTGTGTGCGTGCGTGTGTGTGTGTGTGTGTGTGTGTGTGTGTGTGTGTGTGTGTAACAAGGGAAGTGGATGGAGGGCTTACAGAACGGCTAAGTCAGGAAAACAAGTCTCAGGAAACCCTATACCTCACTCTGGCACCGACACAGACGTTCTTTCTTTCTCTTCCTCTGTCTCACTCTTTTCTGTCTCTCTCTCTCTCTCTCTCTCTCTCTCTCTCTCTCTCTCTCTCCTCTCTCTCGCCTGCCTGTAGTGGAGAAAAGAGGAGTGAAAGCGACAGCGGTCAGAGCAACAACCGAACAAAAGCTACCCTTGACACTCGGTGCTGTTAAGGAAACAGCGATGACCTTGTCGGGAGTTCAAACCCCTTTATACCAAGAATCCCCGCTTTCTTTTTTTCACTCTTTCCCCTCCTTTCTTTGCTGATTTTTGTGCATTTTTTTAAGAGAGATCGAAAAACAATGCACGAGCTCAGACGGCGGTGGAAATGTGACATGACAATATGACAGTTAAATTACTCCTTAGCCCTCGAGATACACAGAGGAAAGAAAATAAACAGACGATTCAAGAGAAGGAAAAACCTCTCTGAACTCTCTGTTATTTCAATTAAAACATGCTTTGTATGTCCTCACACCACTAATGCATATCACACTAGCTCTGTCTTTGTCCTCTCGAGCTCTCACCCTCTTCCCCTGCCTGCACTCCTTTATCTTATCCCTTTTCCAGGATCCCTAAAGCCCTTGTCTGTCCCTGTCACCCCCCTTTCCCTTTGTCAGAAACACTTTCCACTGCTTTTCCACTCTTTTCTCCAGATCCTTGCCCTCAAGTCTCCGTCTCCCCCCTCTCACCTGCCTCTTTCTCATCCCCTCGCTGCACCTCCCACAACAAACACACCTACTTATAACACACCCCAAGTCATCTTTCTTCCCTTCTTTCCATTTGTTTGCTGCCATCTTTTTGCTCGGCTCTCTCTCGACACCTCATTCTCCCCGTCTTTCTCTCTCCGTTACCCTCCATCTATCACTATCAGCCTGTGTTTCCATGTCTCTCTCTCAGTCTCCACCTTATCAGCTTGTCGTCTCTCTGCTCTCCCCCACAGTTCTTCTCTCGGTCTCCCTCTCTCCTCATCTTGTTCTATCCTCTCCTTTCCAGCTCTCTCTCCCTCTCTGTGTCCTCGGTGTGTGTGTGGGGGCAGCGAGTGGTCAGGCCTGCCTGCAGGCATCAACAGCACAGGGCCACTGCCTCGGGCCCTGTGTGTGTGTGTGTGTGTGTGTGTGTGTGTGTGTGTGTGTGTGTGTGTGTGTGTGTGTGTGATTGGCACAGTGCCCAGACCCACCTCCTGTGGTGAAACTCACTCCTTTTCTTCTTAGCAGTCTGGACTGCTGCCCAGACTGACCCTCTCACACACACACACACACACACACACACACACACACACACACACACACACACACACACACACACACACAGATAGCCTGACTGGCACACAGATCCGAGGCAGTCATACACACACATAGTCAGGTTTCCATCACTTTTGGGGACATATGGGGACTTTAATTTTGTCCCCATAAGACCATAAGGACAGCGAGTCCCCACAATGTGCATGTGTCAACTTATGCATGTCCCCACAACATCAGTAATACATGACAACACACACACACTCATACACACACAAACATGAATATCCAGACAGCAGAAAATTACTATATCTCTTTCAACTGGCTTGTATTAGCAGTATATACATGCATTAAAATGCCTTTGTACATGACTGTTTCTACTGTGTGAGTGTGTGTGTGTGTGTGTTTAAGACTTTCCTTGGCAGCCAGTGTGTGTATGCATGTCACACACAATGGGCCAACTTCCACCAACTCTCATTCTACAAATTGATGTGTATATCATTCAATTTGGGATGTTTGCATTCGATTAAACTGTATATACAAAAATCTACTCTCCCTCTCTACAATAAAGGAAAATGTGCCTGTGGCGCTCTGATTAAGTGTTCTTTACCTGCTCTTTGTTTCTGACCCGAGAAACGACAGTTGAGAAAACAGTCCCACCACAAGGTTCATTTAGTAGCTGTCCTGGATCCTTCGATCGTATCTCGTGACCTTCATCAGCAGATGTTTGTTCAGCTGTTGTGGATTTTCAGATTTCCATTTTTTTTTTTGGCTTAAAAGCTGAGGTGCAAAGTTTACTCTTGCCTTTGGAAATGGATAACTTAAACATGCCTGTGAATATTCTCATTCATCCAGGTCATTGTAAGCTTCAGGGCATTCAATCGATCGCAACTGGACTTTGTCAGTTTGTCTTAGAAGACGTTTCGCCTCTCATCCGAGCAGGCTTCATCAGTTCATGCGCACCAAATAACTTAAACATGTGTTTCTCCTACTTTTCCCAGAATGCCTTTGACAACTCCCAGAGAATGGGCATAGGTGCAGATGTAGGTACAAAGGTGAAAACACGTTTTCTTTTCTGACTTAAAACTGTAATTTAAAGATTTCACAAAGTTTCTTCAGTGTTGCAGCTACATGGCATTATGTTATATTGGGAGTGAAAAAATAGATTTCCGCTCTTCTACAAAGGATTTCCACCTACGTGATTGCTGCATTTTGGGGCAATGTGGTGAGTTAAATTCAATTTTAAAACTTTTAAAAACGGAGCTGCAAACCACCACATCGGACACGGAGTCGCGAAGCCTCACTGTGGTCTGCTGGTGAAGTAGTTGATGGTCCAAGCAGCCAGGTGGCAGTATGAGTATTTGAATGTTATCAGTACATCTTTTTCTTTTTAACCAGCCCATTCCTTTAATTCTGTATCATAACACATTTGGCATTTAGAATTAAAGTACTATATAATGCAAATTCAGCCTGACACTTGTTGAGATTAGGAGGAAGGTATCGCTGTGTTGTGCTTACCCCCTTCCCACTCCAATAATGTGCACACAGTCCCTTAGCATTTAGCATTTAGCTGAGAAAAGTTTTTCTGCAGAATTTCATGTAACTGAACTGAGATGAACTGTGACAATGGTGACACCATCTTTGGAAAGAATTTTTCTGTACCAAACGAGAAAAATTGGCCCTTGATATAAATGTTTTTGCCAACTTTAAAATGTGCTTTCCCCCCCCCCCTTTAACATCTATGTCAACAGGAACTGGTGCAGCGATGACTTTAAGCTGGAATCGTAGGGGGAGCAGTTGGTGTTTTATCAGTCCTCTGGCACATCTTGCACAGCCGTGTCACTCTTTCCATGTCATGGTCAACTAGCGTGTGGCTGCTGGCCTCCACACTCTCATATCTGCTGCTTGAGGCCTTTAAAGCAGACTTTAAAATGTGAAATGCTGTGTTATTTATTCTAGCAGTCTGTTGCGGTCTTTCTTTTTCCTTGTGTCCCTGTCTTTTAATAACTTTTTCTCTTAATGACTCCCTACTCATTTAGATCTCCTCAAAGTAATAAATTGAGGAGTAATAGATAGAAAGATAGATAGGAATACTGAGAGTCACCACAATTTGTCCCAGATCTTTTCCCCAGATGTAATGCAAACGAAGGCGACCTTGTTCCTTGACACTTGGATGCCAGCGCCTCTGTGGTTTCAGCCAATGAGCTCACCCCTGTTGAAAATAACAGCAGTGACATCACTGTTTTGGCCCATCGCAGCTCCCACCCAGTCAGGAGTCAGAGGTAACCCGCAGGAAGAAGCTAAATATGAACGGAAAGAAAAGGAGAAAGGGGGAAAAGATGTTTTTTATTTAAAGGTAATAAGGTTGGTTTATAGGCAGACGGCGGGGAAGCAGAGGGTGAGGCCGGATCGAGTACAGACAACGGAGAAACATATACATGTATATAAATAGATAGACATGTTTCTGTTGGCCTCAGCATGTTTTGGCTTCGTCTCCGTCGACCAGCATTTAACTTGTGTTGTAGCGGTTTTGTTTCAGCCAGTTTTTGTCTTCAACTCTACACACAAATGTCTTTCTCCCCTGTTCTTTTTTCCCTAGAGGTCATCAGCTGATGTACCAGCTGCTGTTCACGACACTGCCTCCCGTTGATCTCTTGACCTTTCAACTTTGACCTTTGACCTCTGCAAGAACCTCCCTGCCACGTCCACGCACTCTCAGTTTCGATTGAATGACCAGTAAGCCTCATTTGGACCACCTGACACATTTCTGAGGGCATTTGAACACAAGTAAAGAAGTCTAACGAGCTTCTGCTTCTGTTGCGTGGGGGCCCTGCGCACACACGGTACTAAAAACAACATTTAGACAAATCTAAAACTCACAAAATTGCAAATAAATATGAGGATAGAGTGGTGAAAGGGTATAAAAGGGATGTGGGATAAAGGCCTAAAGATCTACACTGAGCTCATATCAGTCAATGGTGGACTCAGATCAGCTCAGTTCCTGCTCAAGTTTGAGTTTGATCTGAGTGCAGAAAAACATTTAAACACCTTTTCCCCAAGTTCTGTTTTGACTCCGGGACCTCCAGAGTGGGACTCTCCTGGTGCTTATTTATAATTGCCCAGTTCGTGAGCCATCCATTCATATAACAGCATTCATCTGTTTTTGTTGTTTTGTTTGTTTGAAAACCAGCATGTTTACAGGATTCTGCCAATGGCTGTATACAAAATTGTATCATCTGCATAAAAATTATATTTAGAAAGTTTTAAAGAGGAACTGATATATTTAATGTACATAGAGACCAGCGGAGGCTTACAGCAGACCCCTCAGGACCACCTTTATTGATCCTTAAGGAATCAAACAATATACTGTCAATAAATATGAGACAATCCTCAGAGAAGCAGCAAATACAGGATCCAGGCCGTCTTCACCAGAAAGAATGGTGTATAGGTCGTCTGTTTAAGTATTATGACCCATATTTCCGTTTATTGTTAGGCTGTGACAACAAAGTCAATGTAGAGAGGAGGTCAGGGTGGACAGAGCAGTCAGCAGATCAGAACAGGCTTTTTCAGGTCCTTCCTGAGGGCAGGGACCTGCTGTATTTGTAGTGTAATTTGGAGGATGTCTTATCAAATCCAGCTTGAGGTCTATAAGTAAAGGTAACTCTGCAAACCTCTGCCATCAGGACGAAATGAGCAAAGAATGTGAAGGAAACGAGAACGCTTCGCTCAGACCACCAAAAAGAGATCAACTGAGATCCAATCATTTAGTACCAGTGTGGTAGGAGAAGTAGTGCTACGCTCTTTAACTTTTACAACAGCGGTGGCTGGCTAACAACAAGAACTGCATTAAATCACAGTGTCTCGCCTCATTGGGACGACGGGGACAATATTCGCTCTTGATACGGCTTGTGAGGATTTTTCCAAGACATCCGCCAGCGTGATTTGAATCTCCAGCCCTGCGGTCACAACCTCATGTCGTTAACCTTGAGAGGGTTAATGTCACCCTCTGCTCTCAGTGATGTCATGCTCGGTGCTGGGGCTCGAGGGGTTAGGGATCTGTGTGTGTGTGTGGACTCGGTGGTAGAAGGGAGGAGGAAGATGAGGGGGATCCTATTTGTTTGTTTTGCCCTCCAGACGTGTCCGAGAGCAGATTAAGGGATTTAGCTTGGGTGAGGTGGAGGGTGGGGGGTGGCACAGGAGGGACTTAAACCCCCTCACCCATTTACATCCCTGGTTGATGAACAGAAACACACTGCAGAGGTCAGAGAAATCAAGACGTTTTCTTTTGTTTAAGATAAAAGCCAAGACCGTAAGAGATAGATGGATGGATAGTTCAGACAAAATGATGGAGGGATGGTGGAAGGGAAAAAAGGGCAGGAAGTCATGTGTTGACACAGCGATACCTCTTCCAGCCGTCTGATCTCCTCTTGTTTTAGTGCTAATCCCAACTTTAAGCACCAACAGAATTAAGGACCCCAAATCTTGTAGCTTTGCCAGGTCTTGCACGCAATGGCTTTCTTGGAGAACAGGAGCGTCTCTGTTAGCAAGCACAAACTCTCTTCTTACCGCTGCTCTGTCCTGCAGCGCTAATACAGTTAACCATCGCATTTATCATGACAATTCAAGTTTTTGTCCATTTAAATTTCTTTTTCAACTGCTACATAATGAACTGCTGTAAAGAGTATACACAAGCACATTTTGTTAAAGCATAAGTACAAGTTAAGTACAGTTCTTAGATAATTGTACAAAGTATTTTTACTAGGCTATAATCGCTCCACTTCAACCAGTTTATAATAGAGCATATAAAAAAGTAACACTGTGCCTTTCTGCATGAAGACTACTTTTTATTCATTTTTCTCATACTTAAACTTTAAACACAATTTTGAATGCAGGACTTCTTCTGTAACTTGTGTTTTTGCATTGTGATATTGCTATTTGCACAAGATCTGAATGCCTTTTTCCACCACTGGAAAGAAAATTCTCACATTTCAGAGGCTGCAACCAGCAGCATTTTTGCATGATAAATTAAATGATGCACCAATAATCTAAAGTGCTGTTGATTCAGCTTCTGTCTTTGGACTAAACCGTCTGCTTAAAACATGAATCATTTCGGCACTTTGCTTTTTAGCTTTTTTTTTACTGCAGTTTTTACACCGCCACCTTTGCCGCCTAACACCAGCCTGCCACGCGCGCATGTGTCTGTGTATGTAATTTTGTTGGGGTTAAGAGGAAGGAGGTGGGGTTGGGGGGAGGGTGGGGTGCAAACTGCAAACAAACGCATGAACGCCAAGCTCAAATCCAACCGCAGGTCGCTGAGGCTGGCCCCGGGGCCTACCGTGGTGTGGCTCTTTTGTAATGTATATCAAGTTCACCAAGGGCCTTTTCATCTGACAGGCCATTGTTAAAGCAGGCTAGTCGGCGTTCTACTCCCCTCTTAACCCCACCCACCCGACACGGGAGCAGGTTGGCTCGCAATTGTTTTATGGAAATGCACGCGGGCCTGGCCGGGTGTCTGCCAGGCGAGGACGGAGGGGAGGGGGGATCCTGTGTCTCTGTATGTGTGTGTGGAGGTGGGTGGGTTGGGGGGGTGGAGAGTGGATGTGACGCCGACCCCTTCGAACGCCCCTGACCCTGAGCAGATGGCGAGGCAGGGTCTCTCCGCTGAGCCAGAATTAATAGCGTGTGCCATGTCACATTGTCTGAGACGGGCTTGCTGAAAGACTCCCCACACCTCACCCCCTCGCCCCCCACTTCTATCCTGATTTTTGCACCCCACCTCCCTCTTCCCTCTCTCTGTCTTACCCACCTTTCTTTTATTACTCCACCATTTTTCTCTGCTTCTTTCCTTTTTTTCGCCCCCTCCTCTTCTTCTGTGTCTTTTTTACCTCCCATACATCACATCACTTGTCTCGTCCTCACCCCCCTCCTCCTCTGATCCCCCTCTACATCCACAATCTCCTCCAGCTTCCCCACAGAGTGCTTACTCTTCCAGGCACTCGTTGGCTCATTCATTCACTCATTCACTCATTCATTTATTCACGTGCGCCTCATTCAACCCTCTTTATAGCAGACACTCATTCACAGGTTTGCCCACTCGCCGAGGCTTTATTGGAGGACAATTAAGGCACCTGCGTTTCTAAAGCTCCCCCGCTGAATGCCTGCCACCCCATTTCCTCACCCGTCTGTTCACACTACTACTGTTCACTCGCTCACTTGTTCTCGTATCCGGCCTCGCTCACTTGCTCATGTACAGAGTTGCTGGCTCAGCCTAATCACTGGATGTCACTCAGTCACGCTGCATGAATGCAGATAAATCTGAAAACATGTCTTCTTTCATCAGTTCTGGTCTTCCAAGTCCACATAAAGCTTTTCACAAACGCTCCCCAGAGTGGATGAATTTCAAATTTTTAGTCTCACACAGCAGTGTGGATGGGGAGTGCTGACTTTTGATTGTCATGTGATGCATGTTTGAGAGTCTTGAATTTCTGGTGCGCATGCTCGCAAAACGCTCTTTCGAAATGGATGAAAAGCCATTTGGCGGAAAGGCCGCAGAAGTGCAGGTGCAGGCTCATGGGGTCTGCACACGGCCAAAAACTGGGTTTGCAAATTCACTGTAGACTGCAAATTTAATAAAGTGAGCACAAATCACCACTTTTGACCTGTCAGCCCAAACAGCAAGTTTAAAAACTCTATCTGCATTTATTCAGATATGGATTTTTTTCATTGCTTGACAGAAAAATTCACAACATGAGGTCCACCTGTGATAAGAATTCCCTGAAGCTTTCAGAAATATTACATTATAGTACAGTTTAATATTGAACACAGAAAACACAACTGCATGGGCTTGAAACAATACAAAACATAATGCACATTTTTTTGATACACAGCATTTGTAAGATGGACTGAAAATTTTTATGCAAGTACCACTTACTCGCTTTTCCAGTAACTGACCTTCATCAGTGGAAGGAGTCTGCTGGGTTGTTGTGGTAACAGTAGCGCAGACTGATGCTTTCAAGGTCAACATTCATAGTTTAATTTAACTTAGTTCAGTAAGCGTAGGAGGCAGGAAAGATTTGAAGCCATACGGTCATATAGATGAGGAAATAAATAAGTAAGTAGTTTGATATTAAAAAGAGGAAAGAGAAAATGGCTAAAAAGAGGATGCTGAAGAAAAATGTGTGACTGGTACCAAAAAATCCGAATAGGTGGATAACAAGAGCAAATGTCTATTGAAATGCTACTGAGGTCTGTGAGGCTACACTTGAGCTAAATGCTAATATGAGAATGCTAACATGCTAACGTTAAGCAGGTGTAATGTTTACCATGTTTATCATCTCAGTTTAGCATATTAGCACGATCACTTTTGCTAATTAGCACAAACTATAGCCGCGGCTGATGGGAGCATCATTAGTGTTGCAGGTTTTGATAAAGTAGCATTCAAACATCAGGGGATCGTCAAAGTAATTACAATCCATCCTGAGGGGAACATGAATGTTTGTCCCACATTTCATGGCAACCCATCCAGTAGTTGTCGAGGCATTAATGTCTGACTGACATTGCCATCCACAGAGCCGTGAGTGCGGAGGTCCACTATCTAATCTGTGGGTGTGGATTCATCACAAATATTTGCAGGGCCTCCCTCGCTCTCCCTCTTTCTCTCCTGGAGCGGCAGAGTGGCTGCCAAGAATGGGACAGAGGGTCAGGGGTATCTACCCCCGCCAACTCATCCTAATCACCAGTCCTCTTCCTGCTCACAACGCCCCCCGCCGACCCCCGCCTCCCTCGCCTCGATCGGCCTCCAGACAGACAGCCTGGGAGATGGAGGAAGAGGGGAGGAGAGCGCAGAGGGTCACGGCCTCAGCGGTGCAGTCACTTGGCCAGAGAGTGTGTGTTATGTGTGTGTGTGTGTGCGTGCTCAGTGTGTGGGCGTGTGTTTTTTGCACTGTATCACCTCTTCCTCCTCGTGTGTGTCAGAGAGAATTTTTCTTATTTTTGCGGACGAGGCAGGGGCTGCAAAATGTTTGCAAGTGTGTGTGTGTGCGTGAGGAGAGAGCGCGAGTGCGTGGGCGTTAAAGAGGCAAAGGTCAAGGTTTTAGAGGTTCACTTGGCTGAGGCTTGTTCCCTCCAAACCCCCCGCCAACCAAATATGCTGCGGTTAACAAAGTGAAGCCGTCTATCTAAACACTATCTTCTAAACAATTGCAATAGCAGCCCAGATTTTTTTTTTTAACATCATATAAATATACTATATATCATGTTTTACGAGTTCATGAGTGCATGAGGTGCAGGAAAAATGAGAGCGAACTTACACGAATATTAGTTTAATAATCGCAGGAGCAGTTATTCTTTTTCATTTCAGTGAAATAATTCATCAGAGATGTCCTCGAGAAGCAAAAATGTATTTCTTTGGGTTTAGGTTGAGCTGACCAAAGTGCTTTGTGCCCACTAATAACTGTCCATCAATCTTTTTGTCATGATATAATACAGCCTGTCACTCGCTCTTGTTAAAAAAACATTAACGTTCTGTATTGTAATATTATCAGGCTGCTTCTGCCATGAGCCCTCACCAAGCTTTGGCTTTAGAAGTCTTAACTGACAAGGGCGGCAGGCCAAGCTAAACGAGTTATGCTCTTAGTTTACTGGATGTGAATATCCCAGGAGGGTTTTCACAAAGTGGAGAGCTTTACTTTTGTTGGAAGGTTTCATTGTTATGACATTTTGACCCTGTTCCTGATTAGTCTCTTAAGGGTTTGAATTTTGGAGGATTTCTTGCTCTTTTTTCTGGGACAAAACCTCTCTGAAAACACTGGCCCCCGGCCTAGCCGACCGCGATACCGAATCTTTAGGCCCAGGAGATGATGTTTCAACCACATCCTGACAACAAACAAAATAACTTGTGTTGAGGTTAGAGGATTCTTGCAGCCTACTCTTCTTATAGCTTCCATAAACCAGGCTTTGGATCCTTGCACATGCAAAAAGGGGTCGAGAGGAGACTTTGTTTGGGGCTGCATGCATCGACTCAGATTTTCCGAGGTGGAACGTGGATGTCACTCACAGTAACACGAGTCCAAAGAAGCACTCCAGAAGTGAAAGTGACTGGATGCATCAGGGCTGAGTCATAAAAGAAAGACTGATGGAGTGAAAAGCACAAAGTCAAATCAACTCACATTTCCTCTCTGCATGTTTTATGATTAACCTGCCTCGTCTGACGTTATCAGAGTTCTTGAAATGGTTGTACAATCTGCCTGCAACAGCTCACTGATGATGAATTTTGATCATTTGAGCTTTACGACTACTTGTCGAAATGCTGATTCATCTGGGGAGGGTTCAGTGAGTGTTACTGCATTACAACATCTTGTCAGAAAAAAGAACATGCATGTTTTTGAGTTCCTGTGCCTGTCTTCTCTTTACTTAGCCACACTTGAGAAACAGGGATTTATAGTCAATACGCTGCTTAAGGGAGTCTCAGTGGTAGTTGTTGAAGGATTGGAGAGCATTACCTCACTAACCTTCTCCCATGTGGACTGAGAATTGGAACCAGCAACCTTTCAAGAAGCCAGTGTGGTTGTTAGGTTCCTAATGCTCCTAATTCCTAATGGAGCGACTGAACTATCAACATTCACCATGTTATTTTAGGACACCGTTTTAAAGGAACAGTTTGCTTATTTGCTTTCTTTCACAAGAGTAAGATGAGAAAATCAGTATCACGCCTTTTGTGTTAATCACAGAGCCGGAGACAGGACGTGGTTAGCATAGCCTAGCATAAAGATGAGAAGCAGGGGGAAACAGCTATCTTAAAAACAGTGTTGCATGCTCTAATTATTTTATGACAAACAACAGCTTATCGACTTCCGAGCAGCTTCTCTAGGTATAGCACAGGTTGCCAGATACCATTGGGGAGCACCAAACCTGGCAACCTGACTGTGATGACAAGACTCTGGGAAGCTTCCAGCTCTATCCAGCTAGTGTTTGCCAATAAATAGTTACACCACATAACTCCCACTAAGACTGCAAATTGTTGTTTATACACTACTGTTTGTGTATGGATTAAACAAATACAACACAATGTGATATTTTGACAGCTTTAGAGTGGTTTGTAGGCGGTTTTTTAATGACTTTGGACAGAGCCAGACTAAGCTAAGCTAACCAGCTGCTGGGGGTTAGCCAAGCCGAGAACAGTATAAACACTGGGAAGAAGCTAACTACCTAGTTATAGAGACGCCGGTAGGTGGATTTGTCTCCCTTTGGAGAGTACTAAACTTGCTGTTTTCCCCTGTTTCAAGTCTTTGTGTAAAGCTAAGCTAACCAGCTTTTGGATGGGTTGCCAAAGTTCAGCATAGCATAAATACAGGAAATAGGGAAGCAGCTAACTAGCTTTAGCAGCACTGATAGTCAGATTTGTCTACCTCTGGACAGTGCTAAACTAGCTGTTTCCCCCTGTTTCAAGTCTTTGCACCAAGCTAAGCTAACCAGCTGTAGGGTGGTGAGTGTGCTATCGATCTTTTCATCTAATCTTTGCAGTGTCTTTACCAAGGAAGACTTGAGATATTTTTATTCTTGAAGAATACATACATACATACAAAGTGCTTGTACTGTAGTATACATCCATACAGGTGAGAAAAGTTAAAAGTTAAAGTAACGTCTTAATAAATGTGCTAGCTGTGCAGTTACTGAATGCAAACCAAAGCCAAGTGAATGTTGGTGAAAGGAGTGCTATAATTTAACTGACATGAAAATCCTCATTATGTACTTTCAGGGCTTCCGTAGAGCTCTCCCAGTAAAATGTTGTACAATGTGTTTCATATAAAGAGTGTCTCAATATATGATTGGATGTCCACAAATGTGGCATTTCACTTCATTTAAGCCCAGTGGTATACTTCAATTCCCCCAAATTCCCCTCTTATAATGTCACATGCTTTTCAAGGGACAGTTTGCAACCATAAATAAAGGCAACAAGCTGCTTTTATACTTTCCATATCACAATGCATTCAACATATTTTCAGAGCTCATGATCAACTCTGCTTTTTTAATCAAAGAAGAATGCCCTGAGGCAAACTGATTTAAAAAGATGGTGACAAGCGGCAGAGCCAAGTCGGCCCAGACCGCCGCTCATATAACTTTTCATGAAAAGACTTCCCTCTGGTGAAAACGAGAATGAAATCTGCTGTGCACAGTCCTCAGCAGGACGATCTGAAAAGTGCTGCGGCTGCAGAGCTGACATCTCTCCCCGGGTAACAGAGGAAACGTGGTGGTTTTTTGGTTTTTGTATCTATCTGTGCTTGTTGATTCTGCTGATAACCATCGCACTAATGGATTTATGGGTCCTTGTGATTGTGTCATGTGTGTGAAAGCCCATAATCCAGCTCTGCAGTACTGCCACGGTATGAAAGGCTGTAAACTATACATGCTGTGGATTGATTGCTCTTGATTATAAACTAGGCATGTTATCAGTTATCAGACTGACTGAATAGATCATAAAGCTTTTCATTAAAGCCATAAACTGAGTCTGTTCCCAAAGGTAAACTCTACAAAGCCACTGAGGTAGAAGTCAATCATATCATATTGCTTATTTTCCAATGTCATATTGGGGCTATGTCAGAGCTGCCACATAGCGTGCCTGTGCAGTTCTCACCCCATATACGTTTGGCAGCTTGAACTCACCGTGAACCGCACAGGTCCAGGAAAGGGGAAACGTCTCTTTCCTCATGTCTCTGATTCGTCTCTCTTTCAAAAGAGTAGGCTTGCAAAACAGGCTTTGGTTCCCTTGACAGTCTGCAAACTTATCACCCTGCCATTTTTTTCCTGTCAGGCCCTGTGATGTCTTTGGGACCTAATTGTAATGACAGTCATGTGATAGAAGTGGGAGGCTTGGGACAGAGGGCGAGCGGGGAGCAAAGGCGCGCCCCTCTCGGACCGATCATCCTCTCCATTTGTCAAACCGTCTGCCCTCCTCCACCCCTGGGTTTTCCCGTGTGGCTGCAGAGCAAGACAGATGGACATAGCAGGCGGATGGACAGACAGGGACGCCCTTCCCTCTGCTGTGAACTCAGACTCACACGAGCCAGACTTGATTAATTTGTGACTTTTAATCCTGTGATGTTCACTGAGGGAATACGATATGATGAAGCTGCTCTGGTTGCTGCATGAGAAGTTGTTTGTTGCAGTAAATGTATGTAGGAGTTCAGTGAGGTGACAAGTTCTGATTTCCCGTCCCTGTCTGGTACCCAGCTGATCCCTCACGTCCACAATATCGACTCGTCTGCCTGCTCACCAGTCCGACATTTGACCCAGTGTCTCTCGACCCACCTTTCTGTCTGTCACTGGTTCTCGCTTTCGACTGTGCTTCAGTGGCGTCTGCTCATTTCAGGAAGTTTCACCACCCTCCAGCTTTATCAAATGACTTCGAGTCAAAGGGCTGCTAATCAGGAAACTCAGACTGCACTTCCTTAATTGGCTCGCTTGCTCCGTTGCTCCGTTTTCACCCCTCAAATCTGCAGATAGAAATCATTTCCCCCCTTTACTTTTACATGACGTGCCAGTAGTGCTTCAGCTTAGCAGGATAAGCTGGATGTGAAAATTGCCTGGACCGCAGAACAAAACGTGTTAATTTCAAAATTTCATCTCAACCCTCGAAAAGAAAGGAATTGTGAGATTTAACTGTAAATCTGTGCAAGACCAAACACAAAGTAGCTTCATTTGGTGGCCCTTTAGACTTTTTATGAGCAAATAAACATGTGTAGGTAACAGCAAGTGGGCAAATTTTTATAGCGATAACACAGATGAAATGATTGACTGAGTGGCTTTTCCACACGGGGACAAGAATCTTTCTATCTCAATCCCTTTTCCTTCTGAGCCACGAGCTTAAGCAGTCAAGTGAGTGGATTTATAGACCTGAGGCTTATGGCTTAGTCACGATTGCTTGAATTGGCTCCGTCTCAATTAAAATAAATGTTATTTACTCCTGATGAGAGAATGAAACACGGGGGGAGATTGAGACATCTGCAGAAGCTCACGACACGCTCATTGATTCGAATAAAAGCTTTGAAAATTCACTACTTGTTCGGTCAGTGAACAAATTAAAGGAAAAGAGGGAGAAGGAGGCTCAAGGAAACCTTCAATCATACGTATGAGTGCTCTTTAAAACATGTTATATGTTTTACAACAGCCAACAAAAGTCAAAGTTCAAACCCTGAGCACCTCTAAATATAAAGTTAACATATCATCAAGAAAAGGGCCTCTTCTCCTTTCCTATCTCACTCCCATTTTCTCTGAAAAGCTCTTGCACTTGGGTAGTCTCTCCTTTTTTTTTTTTTTTTTTTTTTTTACTGTGTTCAGCTGTAAAACATTTGAGGAAACTTTATGCTTCCCCGTTCAACTGTGAGTGTAACTGGAGGTTCTCCGCCGACTATAAAAAAGAGAAGGAAAGGAAAAATGGTTGAGGGCAGGATGAGGTCCTCGTCTCTATGTCTTCATAGTGCGGGCTGTGGGCCAGGCACACTCTCATGCAAAACCTCATCCCTGCAAACTCTTTTCTCTGCCCTTTTTTTTTTCTCTCCCTCTTTCTTCCTGGCAGACCAGTGAAGCTCCATAAAAATGAATTATGCATCTGAAAAATCTGAAATGTGTAGATTTCTGCAGCGTGCACTGAGGGAGATCGCATCTGCTACTTTATGCAGAGAAAATATCCTTATACAGTAGAAAGTGTCTGGTGTGTGGATAGGTGGGCAAAAGCTTTAAGGAGCAGTTTGATATTTGGTGACATGTTAGATGAGAAGATTGACACACATGGTATATGAAGCTGGCGTCGGCTAGCTTAGCTTAGCACAAAGACTGAAAACAGGGGGAAACAGCTAGCATCGCTCAAGCTCACTAAACAGATTTTCTTTCATGTTTGTTGAATCTGCACAAAAATGTGTTTCTGGTCTCTGCAAGAAAGCAAATAAGCATATTCCCCAAAATGTCAAACTCTTAAACCAGTCATGCCCACATATTTCAAGAAAGAAACAACTGTGCTCGTAGTCTAAAATATTCAATGCATTTAAACCTTGTGCCAACTCTGCCGAAGTGTTCCTCTTGTATTCATCTTTTTTTGGTCTTTTTTCAATCAGCCAACAGCCACTTTTTCCATACAAAACAGCCGCAGGCAGATCACACACACACATCGAACAAATGAGAGCATTGACTTGCCATCAGTGTGGTCTCAGAAGCCTTCACTTTTATCTTTGAAGTTGGAAAAACTCCCACTAGAAGTCACTTGTAAAGTGAACAAAGATGCCAAACATATTTAAATGAAGGCTGCAGAGACAACAACACAGAGACCTACATGAAGGTTTACGGCTTTCTGACCCCTCCCAGATAAACAAGAATGACCTGACTCGACTGTGGTGGCGATGATAAAACAGGCACACGCTTCTGGAAATGCAGTCTGGCTGGAGGAGAAACCGAGGCAGTTACAAACAAGAGAGGCTAATAAAGCCCATGCCACATTTCCAAGCATGATCATTCTAAATAATAGCCTCCCTTGTACTTAGACTGAGGTTTGGGCTGTGAGGAGGAGGGTGGTCATGGGGCTCCCCAATGTGATGGCAATGCACTAATCTGCCCTGTATGGCCCATTCACATGTGTTCACACCATTGTTTCCACATTCTAAACAGGAACTGCTATGTTACCCAAGGGAATTGTAAATGTGGTGTGCAGAAACCCTCCATTAATTCCTGCTCTTATTTAAAGTCAGCCCGTCCTTGCAGTCTCATCACCTCTCCTGCTTGTTGTGTATACTACTGGGAAGTATTATTAAATAAAAATTATATTTAGGCTGTAATTACATGCAGCTGTTGCTGCTGAATGCTGCAGAGACACCATCAGGAGACAGGATGCATACTGCAAAATCTGTGTGAGCCTGGGAAAATCGAGGATTTCCTCGCCAGCGTTTATTTCCCCAAACCAATCGGTGCTGTAATTTATTACCCGGTAAACACGTGGGAATAGTATTTCAGCGCCACAAGATAAACAACTACTCCGCTTCACGCATATCTCGCGATAGGGGACGCTCCCTCTATGCTCGCCTATTGTGAGAGTTTTCCAAACCTCGCGTGATCATCGAAGTTTCCCACGCCTGTTGTTGTGGCGTCTGCCCTGTTCGCTCACTCTCTCTCTCTGCCCGCCGCCTCCCCTTTTCTCTGTCTTCCTCACCCACCCCCTTTCTCTCCGTCTCCCTCGTCCCTACACCTCCAGTCTGCTTCTGTTGTCTCGGCGGATTGTTGGACTGTGGGAGAGAAAGGATATCGCGAGTATTGGAGTTTTGGTGAGAGTTTGTGGAAGATGGCGCCTGTTGTGACAGGGTGAGTCTGAGATTCGGGGCTGGTGGTGGGAAGCGGAGTTGAAGAGAATACAAGTTATTGCTATGTAATAGCTCAATGTTGATCCATGTGTTGTAGCCTGGGCACACTGCAGTGTTTTGGCTACTGTTTTATTCGCCAGAAGTCATTTCTTTGTCTCAGTGTGTTTGCGTGCGAGTGTTTTTTTTTCCTTTGACCAGTTAACGTTACTTGCCTGAGCTGACTGTTGCTGCGGTGTTTTGTGAGCTAGCCCCAGCTAAGCGATACTTCACCCTCGGTGGTCTTTTTTTCCCAGACAACGGCGAGCTGTTAGCTAGTCGGCTAGCCAGCGAGCTAAACACAAGCAGCGAGGCATGGTTTTGAAAAGAATTTAACGCTGGTATGGCGTCTCATTTCCCCCGAATAAAAGCAATTGTACAAATCCCGGTCCTGCTTGTGTTTTCGAAATGTGCTCAGCGTTTAGCCGGGCAGCACGTTTGCGAATTGGATTCACGACTTCACACAGCTAGCTGTCCGATAATGGACGTTAGCTAGCGATATCTGACTGAAACACGTTGCGGCTTTGTGAGCAAGGCATCCTTTTTGGCAGTGTTTTTAAAGAGTTGACTGCATTTGTTGACGCCGTGAGATAGTTTTCGCTATGCTGTGGATATTTAAGCTTAGAGCTGGCACACACAGTGGAATAGCGTGTACTTTTATGACTTCAGCACCCTTAAAGCACACGGCAGTGCTGTGAAATAGTATTTACTTGTTACTCAGACCGCGATCTGCATGTATACTCTGTCAGCAGATTTCTAATGAAACCCCCATCCAAACACTGGTTATCCATAGACGTGGAGTGCATCTTAGGACAAAATTCAGCGATAAACACCCACAGCCATGTGTATTTAACCCTATCACCACTGAAAAAATGAGCCAAGTGTTGCAGTTTGCCCGAGCATTTGAGTTAGTTTCTCATTTGCAGTCTACTGATGATAAAAGTGACGTTTTCTGAAATCACCCCCCCTCCAATGAGCTCTAAATATTGGATAACCAGCTCCTTAAACACCGAGTCTTGAAATGCCTCTTTTCTGTGTCGAATTTAAAGTTTTTATCTCTGAGATGGATACATTTTCCAAAATTAAAAGAGTTCATTAGGCTTAGTGCGCGTTCAGTAATTGCTACTGGATAATACATCTGTGATAAGTGTGTCAGCCAAGGCTTTTAATGGGAAAATCGGCTTTGTTAACATTTTCAAACTGCCCATTGAATTGATAGTTAGAGGATGTCGAGGATATATTTCTTAGTAAAGCAGAGCAGTGCTGCCTTGTTTAGTCTGTCAGTAATGTGACCATATTATTCAACATAAATAGGCTGTAGTCTGGACCTGCTTGTGCTCCAGTGGGCCGATTGCATTCAATGCTTTTGTCAGTCTGTTGTATAAACCCTGATTAAAATTATTTGCCTGCACATTAGCTAGACACAAACCTTTTTTTTTTTGCACTCTTGAGGCTATAATCCCCATAGACAGCTCAGTGGGTGACAGACATTTGCAGGGCTTGCTGGAGGTGTGTGTATGTTGGTAGGAGAAGGGGAGGTGGGCCGGGGGTGGTGGTTTTGCTGTGCATGTTCATTTGGGGCTTTCCAGCAGACCTGAACTGATTTCAGTTGAGGAGGGGGTTGTAGGGGGAGTCAGCAGAGGGGGGGGAGGGAGGGAGCGAGCTAGAGGGCAGGCGGGTCAGGTCTGGGTGGCTGGCCACCTGTCCAGATGATATCTCCAGATCCGTGTGTGTTTGGCTGTGTGTTTTTCTGCAAGTGGGGGAGAAGGAGCGGGGAGGTCATTGTGTGAGAGGAAGATGGGGAGGGTGTGTGCATGGGCGAGAGGTTTAACAGAAAATTGAAGTGCCATAAGGGGTCTCTTTAGCCGATGGCAGACCACGTTCACAGTAACGGTTGGAGGCATCCAGAGCCTAACCGTGTACTGTTTGAATTCTTCTGGTTTTACACAGGGAGGGGCTCCGCAGCCATGGGCTTGTTAATGGCATTATAACCATATTGTAATAGTGTTACAGAGAAGCTGTGGTTGTATGTTTCTGTCTGAATTAAAACTTGTAGCTTGTACTGGATTTACTGTCGCTAAAGTTTAGTAGAGTTTCATTGTAGCCCTGGTTTCGGTCAGTGTTGCACTCCTAAATATATTTACATTGCGTTTCTGTTTAATGTAGTTTGCCTCCTGGAAATCTTATGGATGAACAAACAACAGAAGATCATGACGTGTGTGTTTTGTGTCTGAACCAACCACCGTTCTCACTGTGGTGCTTTATACTGGATGTGCATGGTTGTATGTGACAGTTACTAATTAATCTGACAGTTCATAATAAAATTTTATGAAGCACTGTGTTTTAGTGCAAAGAAAGTTCCTTTCAATGTAGAACTCCTGTAGTTGTTGAAGGGCTCAAGGTTTGCAGCACGGACAAAATCTACTGTGTGTTTCAAGAAACAAAAACTGGGTCCATGTGTACTTTAAAGGTGACTCCGGGGGGATTTCAGCTAGCTTCTTTGCCTATAATTTAATTCATTTTCAGTTACAGTTGATTTCAAAGGCAGATATTAAAGTGGTCTGTACTCAGGTGTCCTTGCAATGTGTTGCATACCTTAGATCACACGAGGACTATAATTTTAAGCCAAACATACACTACAGAGTTAAAATGCACGGTGAGTAGATGCTTCTTTTTATATTAATGCATATTTTGGAGCCACACCTTATGCTTAGTGAAAATGTTCAGAACTGTTGCAGAGTGAAATAGATGAGGTTGAGGCTGCATTTATTACTTTCATAAGTGATCCACCTGACCTGATTTTTGAGTTAATTGACTACTGATTATCAAAAGAAAATCACAATTTCCCCAAGCCCTAGGTGATATATTGAAACCAAAAGTACAAAATCTCCTGATCTTCCTTTTAAAATGATATGACAGAGAAAAGCAGAAAATATTACAATTTCAGATATTGTACTAGAAAATGTTTGGCATTTTTGCTTGAATATAGTTTTCTGTCAACTGGCTAATCCTTTCAGCTCTAGATAACAACTGTTGTAATACTCTTGTGTGTTGTGCAAATGTGCAAGTGAAACCCCAAATGTTCCTGTCCTGGTATGGCCTGGCCTTACTGAGAACACTATAGGTTACCACAATAACACAAAGTTTTTTTTGGCACGAAACCTCCTGATCGCCTCCCTTCATGTATGTTAGAGCAAAACAAAACAAAACAAGTGAAATAAAGACGGCGTTGCTTTCGTAATCTTTCGTCCTCTCTGCCAGAGAAACCGATGAGCTGATAGCTGAAAGAGCAGCAGTGTTCACCTGGGATGATAAAAGCATGAATCACTTATTTCAACACTGCTCTGCCTTTGCTGTGCCCCTGGGGGACGGGATTCCATTTAGCTACACCCCCCCCCCATCCCTCTGCCAAAAATAAAAAAAAGAGCGACAGAGTCTTTAAGGCCAAAAGCCAAGCGTCTGTGCTGCTGTAATGATACCACCGAGCTTTTCTTTGAGGCGCAAACCTTGTGTTCTTGTTTTTGTTAGCATGGGCAAATGAGTGTGTTTGGAGCTCTGCGGCTGCGTTGAAGTGATCAAGTGAGTGTGTGTATGGAAGTGTATCTCGACATAAAAGTTAATCTGTGTGTGTGCGCGCGCGTGCACGTGCATCCATTCCCCAGGGTCCTCTCCTCTTCCCTGCTTCCCTCTATGAAAGGATAGGTTCAGAGAGAGCAGCAGATGTCGAAGCGCTGACCTTTATGGTGGCAAAGGCTTGGGCTAGAGTTAAAAGGCCCCCCGCCCCCCCACCCCTCAAAGCAGCAGCCCCATGTCCACCCACATACACACACACTCCGCTACCTAAGCTGCAGCATTGATGGATAGGTTAACGATGGAGATGATACAAGCTACCTGATCTGTGCGTCACCTCAGTATCCTGCAGCCTCCAAAGCTTTCCTATATCCACCCAGAGCTGTGAAAATCTTCAAAGTGTGTGGTGTGCGTGAGGGGGGTATACGCCAGGGGGGAGCTGTACAGAAGTCGCAAGCAAAGCACCAAAGCAAATGCGCTACCGCCAGACATCTTTAGGGGGATTTATTCTCATGCTTACAGTAGCCTATTGTTTTGGAAGTTCATGCATATCCATTACCTCACATGATTGAGATATCCCCTGAAGCCTATAGTTTCATTCAGGGTTCAGATTCAACTTGTTTGCTTGAGTGATGATGGGCCTCTTAAAGCACCACACGCCCTAGTTGACTCAGTGTCTTCACTCTCTTGTTTCCCTTTTCAGCCTGTTTGTGTCTGTCTGTCCCAGGGGAACAACCACATGAGACACCCAAGGGGATAGAAATGCACATTTTTGCGTAATTTGCCTTGGATCGCCGCCAGCTTGGCACTCCCCGTTTTCGGTCCTCAGCCACGTGTTATAGTGTGCCCAAACCAGATATAGCATCGGAGTATGTCCCTGTACTTCTGCTTCCCTCTTGCTTATTCATAGCAAGTGGTTCCCTTTGTAGAGGATGAATTTGAGTGACCTTTTTGAGGGGCTTGCATTACCTAATTTCTCCAAGCCCAGGGCCTGCTTAAGGGGTGGGATTTCTCATACAAAAGCCACGACAAGGGGGCATTTATTTACTTGTGCAAGACTTGAAATCCATTGGTCTGAGCTCATGCTCTTTTCTCCGGGTCTTCCAAAAATCTTGCTGCTGTTTGCTTCGGCAAGGATGGGACGGAACATTCTGATGTAAATCTAAAGCCAGTGTGGTTTTGAAAACAGCCCTGGCGTCATGTTTGATAGAGGCCCAAGTCCTCTTGGTGTTGTTGTTGGCACCGGCTTCGCTGCTTAGCTAAGACAGGAGAGACAGAAAGCTAACATGAGGCAAATGCGACAGGCGGTGGAAGTACGTAACTATCCGCTGACTCTTGTTTTGGAGCGTCTTGTCGTCTTCTGTTGCATTCACTTTCCCCTTCCAAGAGAGCTTCCTTAGCCCCAGCGTTCGCCTTTCCCTGCCCCTGTTCCTTTTATGTTTGTAGCGATTACAGCTTCGCCAAGGGAATGGTGGTTTCTACTGTGTCAGCAGTTTTTGTCCCCGCTGTCCCTCCACATTCAGGATGTTTCATTCAGAAACACGAACTGATTCCCCCAGTCTGACTGCTGTTTGCTTTCATTCAGCTTCAGTGAGCAAACTCTTACCTACTTCCTATGTTGGGGCAGCTGAAATTGAGAGGAAAAAATATGAACGCCATTGACACTTGTGCGTTTGCTCGTCTGTCTCTTTTGTTTTTCTTCATGGTCATTTCTTTTCTCCTTCGGGATGACAGAGGGAGGTCTGTATTTTGAAGTTGTCTTTTAATAGAGGACTTATGCCAGGCCTCAGATATATTGTATAAGACTTGAATATGCTGCTCAAAGCCTCCAGGACAATTCACCAGAGAGCTGAGCTTAGAGAGAAGCGCTTTATTTTCTTATTCTATTGGCTCAAATAGTTGCTTTGTTATTCTCAGCTGTGGTGGTGAGGGCTCAGAAGCATTGTTCAAGGGTCTAGCTGCTGTCAGAACGATCTGTCTGTTCTCCGACAACCACAGTGGGCTGGTTTTTCATCCCTTCAGAGGAAGGTTACAAATATACACAGGATCTCCCGTGTTGGGAAAGCCCCTAATGAAGCCACCTCCCACAGCTGTAAGCAACTGCCACTATTACTGTATTAGATAAGAAAGGGAGTGGCAAGCAGCAAGCCAGTGTGTAGTAAACCCTCCTGAAAGAAATGTTGTAGCCTTGGGACTATTAGTGGCATCATATAAAGTCTGCTGATAGCCACTGAGCTATACCTCGCTCCCACCCTCTTTAGGTAAATGGCTCGTAACTGATGAAAACATTGCTTTGCTGCTGATTGATCCTCGCAAGCCTTTGAATTGACACTTTTACAGAGCCATCATAATAACTTTGCTGGGACTAAGCGCATCAGTGCAGGTATAGGAGTAGTATAGGAGTTATTAGTTGGACCTTGTCAAATGGATTTTACATCAGGCAGATTTTGCGTAAGATTTATCTTTGCTTGCAAGCATTTGGCTTGTTTTGGAGCAAAGTTTCTGCTCCAAGCCCTGCATGCACGGATGCATTCAGCGTGCGTCCGTGCATGTCTTTAAACGCAAACGGGGTATTCCAGCCCATATTTTCTGCAAGCCAGCCTCCAGGGACACCACTGCTGGTGTTTGCCCAGGCAAGTGATGGCAACCCCGGGGAGACAAGCAGCCTGCATCACCCCTCTGCAGGAGGGAAACGTTGAGAAAGAGCGAGAAGGGCACAAAACGGAGTTATCAAGTGTCAGGAAAATATTCAAGGAAAAGAACAAAGAGAGAGAGAGGGGTTGGGATTCCAGGAAAGGCACACTGTTATCTCCAAATGTTTCTTTGCATTGTCTGGTTGTTTAACTAAGGCTGCCGGAGAGTTTTACTGAAGAATCCGCCTGGTGGCATTCCTGTGGCTGTTGACGTCAGGAGGTTTTGGCCTTTGCTTAGAATCACAATGAAGTAATAGACATGTGTGTCATTTTGTGGAACAGTCTATTGATTGTGGTCGAGGAAACAATGCTTTTTTTTCTGGAAGAGAGGGGCTGTTCATGTTGCGGCTGATCATCTTGCACTTGTGGCTGCAGTTTGATGTTCTCTACCGTTGCCATCGTTTTGGAAGCACCGCCGAAGAATGTACGTGAGGTTTCACATGAGCTCATGGAAGGAAACTAACTTGTTGGTTTATCCTAAAAAGCCACCAGCAAAGTTTCTCTATTTATCACCCTACTGGATTTATTAGAATTGGACCTCAAATATTCTAACCTCAACTCCAACTCGCCAAGGTGTCTGCTGGACAAACGCATCCGACTTTGCCGTAATTAACCAGCATTCAACTGGTGTTTATTATTCACCTCGCTGCATGAGAACTGAACATAATCCGCTTTCGCTTTACTTTAAAGCAGTCTAATTTCAAGACAAATTTGTGTGTGTGTGCGCGTGCGGTTAAGGCTCAGGAAACCATCTCCTCTCACATCTCGCTAATGACAGTGTAGACAGTTTTGGAAAGATGACATGTTTTGAAGAGGAACAAGCAGCAGGAACAACAGACCTCTTCCCTATCACGACATCAACACTGAAACCAGACGGCGGCCCTGAGCTAACAGAGTCGCTGCTGAACTGCACATGCACACACAAGCGCGCTGCAGCCTCTGCATTTGGTTTAGTTTGCTGAGGATCATCTCACAGCATGTGGGCTAAAGGTCATCCCTCTCTCTCTCTCTCTCTCTCTCTCTCTCTCTCTCTCTCTCTGTGCCAGGAATTCTATTTTTTTCTCTTGTTGTAGCGCAGTCGGTCCTTCGGGTGGTTTTGAGGCAAGGGCAGGGCAAGACAGTGGTTAGTTTGCCTGAGCTGATAGATGTCCAGAGAGACTGTGTCTCATTTTCAACAGTCCCATTTTACAATTAAGGCCTGTACACTGGAAAGACACAGTCACGTTGTAGTAGAGCTGAACTGACAGGTAATTTAATTGATCAGTCGATTGGTGGGAAATTAATCGGCAGCTATGTTGATAATCGATTGTTTATTTCAGCTGTTGCATCTCATTATCTTCTGGTTTATTGGTTGGATAAAAAAATGTTGTGTATATATATTACACCAATCAACTAAAATAAGTCACAGGCTGGTTTTCTTGGATGTGTTTCGGTTTTGAGCTGTTTGAAGTCACGACAGACATTTCTCACCTTTATGTGACATTTTAGAGAACAAGCAATCAATTAATTGAGAGAATAATTGCCAGATTTATCAGTAATGAACAGAATTGTTTTTTGCTGCATTGTTGGCTTCAGTATTGATATTCAGTCTATTTTTGTACAACCAAGCATGTGCAGATATGGAGCTTTTATGTTACCGTCTCCTTTTCTCTGCCTGTGGTTACTGTAAATCCTGTGGTGTTACTGGATACATGAGTGGTGCAGATTGAGTCTGAGATGCTTCATCAAAGTGACATAGCCACAGGACAAGCCCACTGGTTATATTATGAAAATTCCCACTTTGTAAACTCAAAAAAATTCTTCAGTGTTGATGTGGCTGCATGATACGAAGCACCTGGTGTTCAGGTTGTCACTGGCTTCAGTGAGGAGTGTTTGCGCTTGTTTTGGTTAATCAAGACAAAAATAGAAGAACTGTTGTGTGCAGTGTGATCAACCCCAGGGGAAAATAAACGAGGCCAAGATTCAGTAAAGGGGCAACAGGGTGCCATAGTTAGTAAGAAGACCACCTTTCAACAAGGAGAGCTGTGACAACAAGCCTCCGAAGTCCCACCAGCCCAAGTGCTGCTGGCTGTGCTCTGAGCTTTGTGGAATAAAGGGAAAGATCACTTCTTCATGATGTTTACAACTATCAGAAACCTATTAACCACATCAGTTTAGAGTCCAAGCAAAAAATCAGTTATCCTAACACAAAAACAGGAACATCCTCACATTGAAGAAGCTGGAACCAGTCAGTGATTATCACAAACCCCATGTTCAGAGCGCCCCGTTTAAGTCCATGTGGGCCAGGAGGAAGGTTTAAGTTCAGGCTAGGCTACAGCAGGTCAGCTAAGTTCCTTTTAATTTCTTGGAAATAGTTTCTTCATATTTTAATTTAATTGTCTAATTCTGTAAAGTTGCATCGTCCATATTTGCATGTTTGGGCATAATGGTCTCAGTGTTTTAGTGCCTTCCACTGCCATTGAGGAAAAACCCATCCGTGTGGTCAGTGTCTTTGTTCCTCTTCTCTCCATGTCCTTATAAATGCATTATCTGTAAGTTTGTTCCGTATATTGAATGTTGCTGTGATCAAGTTGTTTTTAAATGCTCTTAAACAGGCGTTGCCTCACTATCACTCTGATAGACTGTGTTGGAAGTTTTACGACCCCGTCCTTCAAAATGACGGAGCATGTGGAAGTCATAACACAACCTATGATCTGCACAGAAGCTAAAAGCCTTGAGTTTGACCCTTGTAGCAGCCAGTGTGGTCATCAGGCCCTACCTGCTTCGTCATTGATGGCTGTGCTGCACAAGAGCACGAGCTACAGCGCTGCCGCTGCGGTCGAACTCGACGACTCACAGTCCTTACCCCTGGGATCCCTCTCGTTCCAGCAGTGAGTCATCAGCTCAGCAACGAGTGAGAAGGGGGGAAAGGGGAGCGGGAAGGGCGGTTCATTCAGGGTTCAAGGCTCCCTCGCCTCGTCCCCTCTCTTCTCTTTCCTGACAGTTTCCCCCGAGCACATGACCCGTCTCAACCCGAAACCCCAGCCGTTCGATGTGGCTCTTTGGCTACAGTCACACTTGTCACCTCAGAGCAGGTTTTTTTTTTTAATCATGAATGTCTAATTTTGTAAGATCACAGTGCTGCGTGTCTTCGCACTCCGCCTGAAAATTTCTGCTCTGCGTCTCCCGTGGCTGTGTTTACTTAAAACAGCCCACATGACTTTGTCTTCCCATCTTTTTACATCGCTAATGTGAGCGTGCAGACTTGCAGTCGGCGGCTGTTCAAGAGGTTTGTCTTTTCCACCAGGTACTTTTGCTTGATTTGTCCCAAAACTAAGTACTTATTTGGTTGAATTGTGACCAGATTATGCACATTTTCAGTCCAATTCAGATATTTTTTTCTGTGTACAGACATGTTTTAGCTGCACCCTGACAAGATTGGACAGTAAAACTCATGCTGAATTTATTGTAATCTCAAAAGGGAGATTACGCAAGTGCAGCAGCCTTTTTCAAAACCAAAGATCTGTGCAGGAATATTGCTTTCTACACAGTGGCATCAGTAGTTTCACTTTTATTAAATACTACATCAGAACAGGACATGCAAAGATGTTGATTACCTGCGGGTAAAGAGACAAATTTAACCGGAAAATTTCACTCACATAAACCGCACTTGTGTATTTGGTATCTGAAGAGGTTCCTTTGCTGTCTGTCTCCGTAACCTGTCTGAGGTGTGACAGTGCAGTGTTTTCTCTATCGTCTGTGTGCCTGAGCAGAGAACAACAAACACTCTCTGGATCTCAAGCCTGAAAATACACCTCCACCAAACCTTTCTAGCTTTACCAGTTCAATTTCTCCGTTCACGGCCCAGAGCTCGAGCTCTATCAGACCCAGGTGATGTGATTTAACCTTGCGTTCAGTAATACAATGTTCTCCAGCGACTTTTTGAAATTGAGGCAAATCAGTTCGGTGACGACCTCTTTGTTGATCCGCCGCAACTGGTCAGGCGTGGGGGACTATTTCGATTTAGGACACATGTTATCTGAGGACCCGACTGGAACCAGGTGGCAGGCAGTGTAGAGAAAACAGAGGCAGAGCTGCGGGATTCACAAAGGAGACTTCATTAAAGATAGAACAAGCATCAGGGGAGTGTGTGTGTGTGTGTGTGTCTGCAGGTTGGCTCCACAGCACATGCTGGAAATTTCATTATTTTGTGTTCGGGACATATTGAATGTGCACGAGTAATGGAGTATGTACTTGCTCAGTGTGTTCCAGCCTCTGCGCCAGATTACACTCCTTAATGTGTACAGTTGGTGTGCAAGCGAGTGTACGTCTAGATGTCTTATTGATTGTGTGCCAGGCCAAGACGAGTTTTAAAAAGTCTGTCCAGAGAGCTCCATATGGAGCATTGATGTTGGAGAGTGCGGTCAAGAGGGGGAGAGATGGAGGGAAGGAAAATGGAGGGAGGGAGGGAGGGAGAGAGAACGAGGAGGCCTTTTCTTTGGCTTTTCTGCCTCTGTCATTAAGCTCTCCCATGTCAAAGACAGATGGAGCTGGTGCCCTGCGTGTATGTGTGCGTATTTGTGCATGGAGGCACTCGCAAGTGCAGACTGATGTGACCCACCCAACTACACACACACACACACACACACACACACACACACACACACACACACACACACACACACACACACACACACACACACACACACACACACACACCATTGAGCCCTGCCCTTGATTCTGCCTCCAGCGGGGCGTCTCAGGGCAGCTACCAGACCTCTGCCATCTGCAGTCAGTCAGCCTTGAGGGTCAGACAGCTCATCAGTAGTCCGTTAACTCAGTCAGCTAAGTTCTCTCTGTATCTGCTTCCGTCTGCTCATGCAACATTAAACGTTTATTTTTTAGAAAAGATCATTTTAAAGGCCTTTTGTGATTCGGATCACATCACCCTTCATTTCTTTTGTTTCATCCTGCCCTTCTCTTGTTGCAGTTTTTGGGTTGGCAACCAGAGCGGATTAATGTGAGGAAAATGTTGAAAGTAGAAAGTCTTAATACACGCTGTCTCATTTTGACTCATTTTCGCTCAGTGGTCTGCCACGCCCACCTCAGAACAAAGAAATTTGATGAAGGGCCAAGCAAGGTCACGTGTCACGACAGTACAGATGGATTTAACTTCCAGATTTGCCATAGATTAGATTAAAATACGTAGTCATCAGGGCTGGGCCTGTGGCTCGCAGTAATCGACCACTGAGCTCTCTGCCATCATAACACCATGATTTAAAAGCCCCCCCTCTCCCCTTGCCACCAAGCACACCCTGCCACACACACACACACGACCACACACAGACACACAGGGTCCAAAATTAACATCTGCCATTGGCCGAATGCAGGTAGATTTTTCTGTTGGACAAATAAAATGTCATTACTGAAAGTGCTATATAAACTAGTGCAAGAAAAAAGCCATTCAAAGTAATTTTTAAAAACATTTAGCGCCTTAGAACTGATGAATATGTATTTTAAGGAGTATCAGCCAGAGTGCAAAAATGAAGGATGGGGTTATTCTAATTACTATCGTTGCTGTTAATGCCTGCTTTACTAAAGGAAAAATGACTTATTTAAATCGCCTACTGAAACCCCAACCAGTGATATCCTTGGCCATTGCCATGCTGCATTCGATAGGCATCATAACCTCATGACTACTCATACCCAGCACAGTCACACAGGTGCTATCTTTGACTGAGCAGGAAAAACTCAGAGAGCATGCAAATGGTAGTGTCCAAAAGAAAGGGACACGTAGCCACAATCAGGCAGTGTGGCTTTATTTCTCTGTGCATTATTGCCTGCCTTATTCATGTAGTTTTTGTAAACTCACTCAGAAATTCAGCCTGCACACCGGTCTTTAACTGATCTTCTGTTCTCTGTTTCTTTGCATCCTTATCCTCTCCCTTTCCTTATGCATCTGTGGACGCTCCACAGTATATTTGCAGTGACTCTGCCCTCCCCGCTCTCAGCTGGCTGCTGCGATTGTTGGCATGCACCGTGGCACATGCCAGGCAGCGGTGCCAAGCACAGAGCGAGCCTCCAGCTCGAGCCACGTCTCTCTGTTGTCTTGGTCCCTGTTCAGGAGACTTTCTGTCCACTCCTCTTCCCCCTCTTTAGGTCCCTCTCAGTGTCCCTCTTGCCTCCACCCCCTCTTTGAATCACTTGCCCAGGGTTGACTTAGGGTACGAGTTTAGTGCCCAAACTTGGCTGCCTTCACAGCGACAGTTTTTTCCCCTCAATGATTAAATATGTGCATGAAGGATGTGTGCGTAATACCCTTGCTGCAGGCCACACACAGCATGGCACGGTGCTGCCGAGGAAGTGAGGGTATGCGTTAAAGGAAAAGGCTGATGTTTACGCTTGGTGCGTGTTATAAGTCCATAACAGTGTGCGTTGCAGCTGTGACATCAGTGTACAGGTATTATTTTTTTCAACTGGCTGCCAGGGCGAATGTAGCCAGCGGGCTCAGATTTCCAAATTTCTCTCACTTAGTCTCCTCCACACAAACACATTCACTTGCTTGGTGAGACATGTTATTTCCACCCATTTCTCTCTGTCCGGTCTTGAAGGTTTTGAACACACGTCATACACAGGTAACTGTAACAAGGAGCGCAGTGTCTCAATCTCAGCCTGTTCTTGTCTTTCAAGTAGTGCTGAGTTTTGGCAGGGCTTCACTGAGCAAAGCTTGCAGGCACGAGTTGGGACTCCTCAGACGTCTGCTATAAGCCCGATAACAGGTTAGCCTGGCAACTCCAGCCCATAATTTTGCTTTATTGTGTCTGGCGAATATCAATAAACTTGTTGACAGGCGTCAATTTGTGTAGACTGTACAATAGGTGGCTGTCACCTTCCTCCTTCTCCCATACATCAACATTAATACCTCCTGCACCTGACGTGATAAATGCGCCGCTTGCTACCCTTGTTTATGAAAAATAATCCATGCAGCTGCAGATTCATGCTGTGTTTCTGGAAGATATTTTTACCACCTACTTTGAATAATTGTTCTTGACTTCCAAGAGGCAATGTCACCTGAACGCTAGTGTGACAGCACGCCGATCGGGCCTCACTTGCGTGGTATTAACATGTGATCTTGGTATATCAGAACACGTTATTTGAATAATCTCATCCACTGATTTGTTGCTGACTCCTGTTGGTCTCTTTCCTGTATCTCGCAGAAGTTAAAAGTTATGTCTTCAGATTAGCTCGATTTGTCCTGGCTTCACCTGTCACGGTACTACTTGGGTCATGTGATTGCCTCCCAATGGGTGTTGCTACCGAACAGGTGAGGCCACACCCGCATTGTTTGCTTTTCAAGCCCTGTTGTAGACTGACAGTGTTCAAAACAGGTTTTATTAACAAGCCTCTAAAAACAGGGGTTTTAACATTTCTTTCCTTGGTTGTTACCTTTTCTTACGCCTGGATTGCCTTCTTGTTGTCGGATTTGTCGTTTGTCATTATGTACTTTCAAGGCTGTTGTCAGTCAGCGGGGAACATCCTAATTACAAAAAACCTTCATTTTCGACTATGCTTCCACACAGCCCAACACCTGCTTGCTGCGCTCGACTTCCTGCCTATGTTTATATTGTATTTTATCTTTCTCACCTTTGGCATAGCTCAGCTGTTTTATTTCACAGTTGCAACCGCTGATAATACACTTGCAGTCAAATTGCTCAAGAAATGTTGGAAGACACAGAATGAATTCGCCAGTGAAAATAAGTTTTCACCAGTAAACTCCATATAAGCACCTTGTTTTCAGCTATGAGTTAGAGCAGGGTTCGTGTATTTGGTGTCACTGAAGATGGCCTGTGGCTATGGAGGCCACTGGAAGCTGTGAGGGAGCATGGTGTTGATAATGAGGTGTACAGCCACTCCGAGGAGTTGTGATATCTGCTATCAGCCCTCAGGCAGGGAAACCAGACACCTTTTTATAGGCCTAATCCCTCTTCCCATCCCTCCTCTTTCCCTCTCACTGTTGTTTGTGTGCACTGTCCTGGAGCTCTGTGTATATATATGTGTGGGTGTGTAGAGTATGTATGTGTAAATGCAAATCCATATACGCAGCCAGATATGTGGTCTCATATTCACACAGGGCCTGCGTCAGAGTGCAGTTGACCCACCCTGATGTGCAAGTTTGACAGATGTGTGAAAAAAGGTGTAATTGTGTGCAGATTGAAGCTTACACCCAGCAAACCTAACACTTACAGTTATGGAAACACATTTTAAGCAAAAAAATACACAATTTGAGCAGCGTTTATAGTGAAGACATCTGAAAAATCTTCTGTATAACCCCTTTTACACTGCACTGAAAATGTGTTTTAACACCGTAATGACTTGTATTTTTCTGCTTATTATAACACCTAAATCATAACAAGTGCTTCCCATCGACAGAGCAAGCAGATGGAGCTGCGTGCATCTGCTCAGCACCTCGTACACGTTTGAAGTACGTTAACATCAAAACTAAATAAATCAAGGTTCGGTAGGTAATTGTTGCAGCACCACAGTTGCCTTAGTTTGGCCTCAAAATGTTTGCAGCTATGCAGCGCCATCTTTGTAGTCGTAGTATAATCTGTTTCAGGCCACATCTACATGCATGAACACACTGTCTGCCAGTTGACCTCAGAGGTCACAGCCTGACCCTTGACCTCGAGCGTATGAATGATGGCGTCTGGCGTCTGTGGGTTGTGTTTTGGTCCCCTGGGAAGCACTGGGTCCACAAAAGATAGATATGTGTGTTTCTCTGTGTGTTTTCTATCAGAAATGTAGACAAAACATGAAAGTGCTCAGCCAAATGTGTCATGTACTATCATTTTCACAGCGATTAAATGAGACGTTTTCTTTCTTTTGCTGTTACTTTACAGGGAAAATAGCAACTTTTTGCTTCTTGGTAACTCAGTGTGATGCATTGATCATTATGGAGAGCATGTACTGTCACTGCTGGGCACAGAAGCCTTTCGCAAACAGGTTTTCAGCATTACCACCACCCGCGGTGTTCAGGAGAAGTCACACATTCTTGGGCAACACAGAAAAGCCCAGTCACTGCACCTTGGTTTACTAAAGAGCCTCCAGCAGCTAATTTAAATGTCACCTGTTACTGATTAATAAGGTCCTAGTGTGACCCATCTCTCGCACCTTTAAGAACAATCATTTTATTCCACTTCACACACTCCTTACATTCATATAGAATGAACCTCAGGTAAGAGCAACATTTCCAGATATGTGTCAACTCATGTTGCAGTCAGAGGAGTGATTGTGCCTTCATGTCAACTTTGCTCACGTAGTTTCTGTGCTTAAGTTGTCAGTGGCTGCGTTTGCATGCACGCTAGTATTTCACTATCATTCCAAATATGACAATAATCTGAATTTCATGTGTAAACTTATTCCGATAAAGACATGTTGGATATGCCAGTATTATTTAGGTTTCAGGACCATCCTTTGAATATGTACACAGTGCATTCAGAACATGTGTCTTAATTGGGGTTTTTACTGCAGCTTGCAGCAGTTTGCTTCTTTCCTGTTTATGGTCAGCTTCTGTGCGATGCCGAGCCAACAATTTGCAAGGCTGGGCTAGAGACGCACGCACAAAAGGAGAGCCCGAATTTCTTGGTCGGAACGAGAAACACACCAATGTTTAACATTATGTTCTCGGCTCATCTGTCGCTGATGAGCTGATTAGGTTTTGGTGGTCAAAGGTCAGAGTCACTGTGACTTGACTGGTTGGCAGAGGCATACATTCGTGACGTGGTTATTCTAGTTGGATGTCCACAAATATCTCAGAACCAACCTTTTCAAGAAGGTGGTTGAACGAGTGAATGAGGGAGGTGTTTTTTAATCTTGATATGCAGTGCTGCATGCAATTGGAATATTGTTGGAATATTCATTGTCATTAGCCATGACTTATTCCTACTCAGCTGTGTATTGTCTTTTTCAGAATAAGGGCAAAAACCAAAATATTTTGTGCATGTCGTATAGTCAGTGGGGATACAGTGTCGCAGTTTCCTTGTTTCATGAGAAATGTCCCATGAAGAGGAGGGTTTTGTATTGCGCTTAGTGTAATTTGGAGAGATGAGTTCAGGGATTTATGCTGTTGCAGCACCAACATTCAACAGCTCTATAGCTTTGCAGATTTCCAGTTATAGGTGAAACCCATGTCCCCCTAAATATAAAAAGATATTGAAGAGCTATGGGGCATGTGACTGCAAGAAACTTGATCGCTTATTTCTTTTGTTTCTGGTGCTTGTCGAGTTTGTTGTGGGGGCTTGGAGCTCAACATACTTCACAACACAGAAATGCTGCAAGTGACACAGACGGCAGCTGAAGCCGTTTCCAGGGGACGCTAAGAGGTGACGAACATGTTGTCCAACCAAAAAAGCTTGCATTTTAGTTCATATTCCAACTCCACTGATGGATAGCTGACTACAGTAACTCCATGAGTCACGTACCATGGCTACAAGCGTGCCTCAGCCTCGTGCATCACTTTTTAGTGTCCCCTGGAAACAGTTTCCATTGTCGTCTGTGCCGCTTGCAGCATTTCTTTACTCGGTTGTGTTTTTTGTGTTTACAGCACATTTCTGGTAATAAAACAAAGACTAACAGAAATAATAATAAAATAGGGGTAATAAAACTTACCTGTCCTGCAGAATATTTCCTCTCAAAGGTGATACTGTCCGCTAACATTAAACTGATCATATTGTAGCATCCCTACGATGCACATGAGCACAAAAAACTTTGTGAGACAGAAAACATAACTTCTCTTTTTGATCTATCAGAGATGTATCGGCTACATGCCTGAGCAACAGAGCACAAACTGTATGTGTGGTTGTGCACTTTTGCATAAGTGCGTGTCTTTTCAGAAGTCTGGCACACAGTGCTGAAGACATGTCAGGGTGTGTATTCCAGTCTCTTCTCAGCCTTCGGGGTGTTGATGTGTGTTTTTTCCTCAGCACTGTTTGGACTGTCAGTCACAGCTGTCAAACACATCCCCGTATGAACGGCAGGCTGGGTTCACACTCTCTCAATCAGCCCCCTGTTGCGTGTGCATGTGTTGACGTGTGTTAACGCATGTTTGTGTGTTAGCATGTGGAGGTGGGTGGTCGATGCTCTATTCATAGCAACTGCCACCCCTCTCTGTCACTAATACCTCATATGTCACACGACCTGTCAAGGAATGACGAGAGAAGTCCTGACTTTTCCCTACATGCTCCGTCCAGAGGTTAATTTTACTCTATTGCTATTCATTCAGTGTGTTTGTGCTGTGCAGATGTGCTTGCATTGTGTATTTAACTGTAAGAGCCTTCTCAAAAGCGATTTACCAAAAAAAAAAAAAAAAAAAGATTCGGCTTAGAGCTGCATTTAGTGTTAATTTGTTTTTCTCCCGTGGCATGACGGGCTAAACGAAAATCGTATTTTAATCTCAAGAGTCACATTCTCAGTTAAACTTTCACTCATAAAATATCAAGAATGTGAGCTGATCAACTTAATAGTTTTGAACTTGGACCTTCAATGTTTGGATAAAGTAGCTTGTGGAAAATGCGGTGTACCAAATCGACAAGGCTGCTGCTGCTATTTCAATGCGTCAGATACATGTTTAATCATAACTGCGAGCCTTCTGCAGCATCATTTGCAAGAAAATGAATTCAGTTCTGCCTTCTCATTTTCAGGTGGTAGTTTAAGTGTGTGCAGCAGTAAACCTGAGGAAGGATGACACTGATATCTGACCCAAATACCTTGATCAGGTGTCAGTGAAAATAGGACTGATCTATTCAGTTGAATTCTATGTGCATATTTTACATCATATGTCAGTCATGCGCTAGTATTTTGATGCAGCTTGGGTCAAGTGATGTAACCTCGCTAGTGGTAAAAACTATAAACAAGCACAAAAAGACAGTTACCCTCTTGCGGGCTGTTGATGATGCAATGTGTCTGGTCTGACTGCATTGTGTTATATAGACAAGCAAAACAACATAACACTGCTACACCAACACCAAGGCAGCAGGGAGCTGGTAGCCAAGAATGCTAACGCTATATTGGCAAAGTCTTCTGGAGCGTCGGTGTTTATTTTGGGGGACTATAACGGTTTCAGACTTGACTGAACATTGTGGACGTTCCCACCAGAAAGAACATCTTGGATTTGTGCTATGGTGACATTACTAATGCATTTTGGACCTGTTGCTACCCACCGCTTTATTGGTCAAGTATGTGTGCACATACAAGCAATCTGACTCCAGTTTAAACAATGATCCCAGTCTCTTCCACACAGTGAGGCATGCAGCTTAATAATTTAACACTGGTATCGGTTCGGTACTCGGTTTTGGCAGATATCCAAATTCAGGTGACAGAGTTGGGTTGGACTTTATTGGTGTATCCCTAAATTTGAGGGAATATATCAAATTGGACGAATAAACAAGATCAGGACATCCCTGATGTTTGATTTTAGCCATTTCCCAGTAGGTGCCTGTCATATAAAACATTTAAGCAGCTGTCTGCTTGTCTGCATATTTATTTTTGTCTTTGTTTATGTTTTTGACAGCACTGACAGGTTGTGACTTTTAGCCCATTTTTGATCTATATGAATTTAGCTGCGAGATAAAACCTTTATCTGTCTGCGCAGTAGTTGCGGTTGACATTTCACTGGCCACTGCTAACATGTACAACCACTGGCCAAAACCTTCAGATCGAATCAAGATACGTGACTGTGAAAAGGAGAATGTTTCTTAATCCTGATAAACTGCAGATAGAAATCTTCCCCCGTTTCACTGCAGAAACTTCCCCTCTGATTTCTAGATGACTGGATATCTGCGTCTGTCGGCCGGCCTCAGATCGGACAGTTTTTTCTTCTTCCAAGAGATGCTAGCTGTGACTTGAGTGTTTGCAGTTGCTTGTGTGTTCTGTGAAAGAGGCCTGGGGGGAGGTTTGGCACGGAATTTCACTCTATCTTCGAGTCGTATCTGCTGTTGGTTAGAGGTGTTGGGTTTTAATAAGCTACCACAAAAATATGGTCTGTCACCCTCTGGCTGACTGCTCTTGTGTTGAGCTTCTGAGAAATTAAAGTGTCACTCTGATGTCAGTGTCTGCATATTTGCGGACATCTGTGTGTGTGTGTGTGTGTGTGTGTGTGTGTGTGTGTGTGTGTGTGTGTGTGTGTGTGTGTGTGTGTGTGTGTGTGTGTGTGTGTGTGTGTGTGTGTGTGTGTGTGTGTGTGTGTGTGTGTGTGTGTGTGTGTACTCTGAAGCAGCCAAAATCATAGAAAATGTATTTTTGGAATCAAGGTGGAATCACAATTAATAGTATAGAGTTTCCCAGTATTGCCAGTGTCATTTGTGTAACATGCTAATGTTATTTTGGGAATTGCTAATATTCCAGTCTTATTTTTGGACAAGTAAAAATGTCCTAAACGGCAATATTCAGTTTCAGTCTGAACATTCGAACACCGATGTGCCTCAATAACATTACAAACATTTTATTTTTCCCTCAGAACATTGTTGTTGGCAGGATGGGTGAGCTTTTATCAATTTTCCCATGGCTCTCAGGCTGCGGCTCTGTTCCAAACAGCACGGAGAACAATGTGGTTGATGAACGAAATCCGTCACTGCGAAAGAGGAGCTGACAGTCTTGGTTTGCAAAGTTGCGTCAGAATGGAAATCTCAGGCTGCAAACTTTTTACGCCATGAAGGATGTTCCCTTCACTGTCTCCGATTAATGTGTGCGTTCAGGCAAACAAACAGGTGACATGACAGGAGCGAGTGTGTGTTACTTCCACGTTCTACTTCTCTGGCTTTTCTGTGTCTAAAAACTTTCAACCAATGGCGAGCGCTCTCTGTAGTTCGGTTCGGCTCCTCATTCTGTCACTCACGAGCCAGTCAAGCCAGCAGATGAAGCAAAGCAAGGTGCTTCTGCCAGCTCGGGTCCATAAGATCAAATGGGAGAGAAATGCTCTTCTCAGACAGTTGCTGTTTAAAATCGTTTCTTTTTTCAGAGTTTGAGAGAACAGCAGGAAATAGAACAGATATAAAACATGTTAATGTTGTTCCTGTTGCAAGCATTAAGCTGCAGTGTATGACCTGGGGTTCATACCTGGCTTTTTTTTTTTTTTTTACTTGTGTGCTCATGTATGGGCTCTTTGAGTTAAGATATCCATGATGATTGAATAAAACTGAGTAATCATTATTTAAAAAAAATGTCAAAATGGTTGCTGATAGTCTTTATAGCATTTTTTTGTCTGTTGAATACTTCGCATTTTTCCTTGAACAAATAAGGTGGTGCCAGATTTCATCCCACAGATTTGAAACTAGGGCTGCAACTCACAAGAGCTTTCATTATCGATTCATACGCCGACTGTTTTCTCATATAGTCAGTCGTTCTGTCCATAAAAGAAAAGAATGAAAGCCAAAATGAGATTTAAAATGTTTGTTTTGTTGAATCGACAGTCCAAAACCAAAAGATGTTTGGTTAAATATCACCTCGAGAGACACACGAAAGCATCAGATTTTCACATTTGAGACGCTGGAACCAGCAAATGTGGAGAAAACGACTACAACAATTAGCAGAGTAGTTGCAGATTATGGGCTAATTGTTGCAGCTCTGTTTGAAACCAGAATTGTCCGCAAAAGTCTTTAATTTTTCTGACTGTGGTGTTTTTGTGTGCCTCAGCTTTCCTTGTCCTGGCTCAGTTGGTAGTTTGCATTATGGGGACGCTGTCCTGCTTTTGATATTCACCAAACTTCAGAACAACTGGAGGCCCAAGTGCAAGTGTTTTGCATTGATGGACACAAGCGCCACACAACAGGCATTATGAGCACACCTCAGTGAGCCAACAATGACATCACTCTCACTTCCCAGCGAGAGCCCCCAGTCAGGACATCCTCTTCCACTGCTCACATCTACTGTAAATGGAACAACAGTTTCTCATCACACACCACTTCACTGGCCTTGGCACACTTACCCATGAGTAGCCATGCCAGGGTAAGCTACCAGCAGCAGTTTAATGGGCCTATCGGGTTCCTAATAGGATATTGCCAAAGTAAAAAGGCCCCATTTCAGGGTCCATAAACAGAACTGGAAGGGATAAGAACAGTATGGGAAATGAGTTTAGTAGTTTACAAGACTTGAAAAGCAGAGAGACTCAGCAGAGGGTTTGGATTAGTGCAGGAGGTGCTGGTTGTGTGTGTGCATTTGAGGTATATTTCTACAACTAAAATACTTTATGGTGTTGATATTAATGCCACTTCTGTGTTAGTTGGAAGCGGTGGTGCTGACTTACTAAATATTTACTAGCAATGCAGTCCTTTTGCTCAGGACCGTGAGTTTAAACTCTTTCCAAGCTGCGTTTTAACAAGACTACCAATATCCTTCGTTTGTGTTGTTGAAGTTTAACCTGCAGAATAGACACCCTTGACTTTTGCTTAAGGATTGCTTCCTCATGTCCTTTTTTTGGAGGATTTTAGTGGCAGAAGTGCAGCCAGTTCGACAGTTTCACATCATATACTTCTGAAATACATTTGGAATAGCGTCAAATGAAGAAGCTTCTAGTTGTTTTGCGTTATGCTTGTTTATTTTTAGCATTTACTCGACACGTGTAAGGTGACTTTAGAGAGCGAGTAAGCGCATGAGCTGCTGAGGGGACTGCTGAAAAGTTAACACTTTGCCTTTTGGCTTTCTTTTCCTTGTTAGTATAAAACCACATTGAAATAAAAATACATCAGTTTGCTCTGCATTCCTATCTTTCGGCCTATCTTTCTTTCCTCCTCTTGAAATCAATCCGTCGCGAGCTCAATGCATGCGTCTGTGTTAACACCCTCCTGCTGGAAGAGCCCCTCTTGCCGTCCGTGTCCCATTGCGGCGAATCCTATCCTGTCGCTTGATTTGTCACCACTGCAGTTTGGCCGCAGTGTTCGTCAGCTTCATTGTATCCTGTGGGATCAGTGATAGTAAGCAGGAGGTGAGGAGGGGAAGGAGGAGGAGGGAAGGGAGAGCGGTGATAACGGATGGAGAGCAAATCAGATGAAACCTCTCTTTTAACAGAGCTTCCTTTTCCTCCGTTGACCTCTGGAGTGTCTGTTTGCAGTCACACTTTGGTGCTGCAGCGCACGTCACGGGGCATCGCTTGGAACGGGAAAAGATGAGACAGATTTTCGGCGCGTGAGCGCTGATTTAATAACTACTAATTGCACTTTTGCAGTAGATGGAGCCCTCACTGCTCACAAAATAGGATTAAAATGAGGAAATAAAGTTAAGCAAAATTCTAGAACAAATAAAGGATAAATAAAGTGCTGGAAAACATGAAAAACAATTAGAAAGTGTTTCAAAATGATATAGAAATCCAGAAGTGAGTGTCTTGCTTTCCTGCACTCGTTTCATCTTTGTGTTAACCTCCAGGCTTCGAGTCGTTTTGATATTGAATGACCGTCTGAGCCTTTGTGCAACTTAAGACAACTGAAATAAGCCAAAGTAGATGAAGTCAGAATTTTGTAGTTGAACTTCTTGACCTTTGACCAGCATGCACGCCATTTCAGAGTCAAGCCTACCCTGAAGAAACTGCAGATGCAACAGCCGGCGCACCTCTCTTTTCTATTTGCAACTCTACCTTTTGCGGTTTCCTGCGCTCGGTCTGCTTTGTCTTGTTGGTGTTTGTCTCCAGCGAGTGTGTTGAAGTGAGCTCGTGGAGGTGATACGAAGCCGTGGTTTTTCACAGAATTTGCTAACCCAACAACTTAACACATCTGACCGCCTTTGTGTCTCTTTTTAGACATCCCTTCTTCACAGTAAAACCAGCGTTACTGTCCAGAGTAGTTTCATATAATCCCACTGAAGTGCTTGAAGATGGGAGAGAGTAAGGGCGTGAATTTTTATGCATGCACACTGTGAATATACAAAACAGCCATTATTTATCTCAAATGTTTTTAATCAGAATCAGAATCAGAAAAGCTTTATTGCCAAGTACGATTTTACACATACGAGGAATTTGCTTTGGTGAGGTTGGCGCATGACACATCCATTAAAAAGAAGCTATTAAAAAAGTAAAAAATATAACAAGAAGTAAAAAATATAACAAGAAGTACAAATTATAACAATATAAATATATATACACACTGTCTGTTTTTTTTTTGTTTTTTTTTTTACAGAAGCACAGTCTGTTTTTTTAAAAGGAAGTCCAAGCAGCGAAACATATTGCACGCCGATTCATGTTTTTTTGCACCCTTTGCACCCCCAGTTTCACCTTCCTTTTCTCTCAGCACATCCACCTCCAAACCCCTGCACTTCACCTCTGCGTTGATCCTTTCCTCCCTCTTTCCACGACGCTCCTTCTTCTGGCCTTGCCTTTAATCTCACCCCTCACTTTTTTCCCCGCAGTATCCTTTCCTCCATCGCTCCTTGTTTGCAGTAGGGGTGAGGTTTGAAGGGTGGGGGGGGGGGGGGGGGGGGGGGAAGAGGAGAGAGCCGTCTGGAATCCATTAGCCAGTTGAGGCATCAGTGTTTCGCTGTGGGAACCTTATTGATTGCCCTCCTTTGTAATTATTCCACCTCCACTCCCTCCTCCTGGCTCTTGCACCAATCATGCCTTCAGTTTCTCTCGCTTTCTCCGGCCCTTTATCCCTTCTTTGCCTCTTTTCCCTTGCTTTTTTTTTTTTTTGGTTGCTATTTTCATCCCCGCATTTGCGTGCGACTTTTCGCAATTTCACACTGTGCCTCCGTCCCAAAAACCCCTAAGCGACCGAGTGACACAAACTGTGTTTATTGATGGCCTGTAAGATGTATTGACACACTTATCAGCAGCATGCAACTCTACCACATCCTACACAAGGAGAAAATCTGACTCACTCGCACTCTGTGTCCCTCTTGTAGACACACACACACACACACACACACACACACACACACACACACACACACACACACACACACACACACACACACACACACCCTCCATACAGTCACCTCCATGTGCTGCGTTCATGTACATCCTCTTTATTCCAGCCGAGGTTATTGCAGTGCCTCAGTTGGTAGATGTTAAGGGGTGTGTTGTGTGTGTTTTTGTTAGGACGGATTGAGTCACCTTACCTCTGAAACGTGGTTTGCAATAAAAAAATCAGGCGAAATCAGGTAAACAAAAGGACATTTGCTTACTACGTATGTTTTTGACATGAACGAATGTGAAGGAGACTAAACATTTTGTTCATTTATTTTAAATGAAGTAACAAGCTTGTAACAAGCTCTGGTAATACGTATGTAGATTATGCAAATGAGCATGTTTGACAGGTTTGGGAATCTTTGGGAATCTCATGACTTGATTCAGAGCTGCAGTGCTTGCTCGATTCATCGCTCTCCATATTTTGTTAAAGAAAAACAAACATCTGTTGTGTCCTGCGCCTCAAATGTGAGGATTTGATGCTTTCGTTTGTCATATGTGATGGTTAACTGACGTTTGAAGATATCACCTCGGACTGTGGAAGAAGTGCAGTAAGCATTTTTCACTATGATCTGCCATTTTATAGACAAAACTATTAATAGACCAATTGAAAATGAAAGTTTAGTTGCAATTCCTCTAATTCTTCTTCTTCTTCTTCTTCTTCTTCTGATTGTTGGCGCCATGATTCATTTCAGAACTGATTCTCGACTCAGTAAATGGAAAACGGGGCTCGTTCACTCACATTTGTAGCTCACAAATGAAACGTAGCTGACGGTGAAGCTACCTGGTCTTGAAGAAGATAACGTGACCAAAGCAAAGTGTGCAGGAGTACACAGCTTTTTTAAGTCTAATTCACTGACTGGTGAATTTTCCAGACGCAAACAACACGGGCCGATCTTCAAGCTCTGGTTTCTCGTTTGCGCCCGCTGTATCGATGATGCTGGCTGCAGGCTGTAACCTGGCTGGCGTGCCAATAACTGACACGCTGCTAAAGTTTTCCAGGTTGAACTCGCACTTTTGAATCCAGGCCCGGCGCTGTACGACACAGGCTGTAATTTGACTGTATGAAACTAATAAGACTGTAATTATTTGGCTCATAGGACACACTGAACCCAGGGCCTTGTACTGAATGACAGTTAGTGACAAACGCGTGCAGCGTGAACACCCCGAGGTGAACGAAACCCTGTGGAAAGGAAGTCGATTTTGCTTTCCGCTCTTCTTCTCTCCTCTCTTTTGTTCCTGACAGTAGCTCGGCCTCATACTTTGGGGGCCATTGTCCCTAATTGGTTTTTAATACCATTTTTTTTTGCGTGTGTTAAAAGTTATGCTTCAGCTAATTTGCATGTTAATGAAACAAAGAAATCAAGAGGTTTAAAATTCAACTATGTTCAGATTTGTTAAAATAAATTCTGATCTGCGGTCACGTTAAAAAAATGTTTCTGTCTGTCTTCCATGCAGTGATATCGGTGCTTCGGTCCTGCTTCTCTGTCTCCTTTTTCTGCGTCTGTGCAGGCGACAGCCATGGCTGGAGGCGCCGTGTTTTCGGGTTGTCCATAGGGACATATATCCAAATGTCGTGAACGTGATTTTCTCAGGAGCGCCTTGAGGAAATTTCTTCCTATTTGCCACAAACAGTCGCTTGAACTCGAGGATAAGGTCAAAGGTCACCGTGACCTCACAAAACACCCTTAACTCGAAAATTCTTACTCTAATTGTGACAAAATTTCACACAAATGTCTCATGATAAAATGAAGTGATGGCATTTCACACCGAAAAGGTCTAAGGTCAACTTCACTGTGACATCTTATTCTGCAGAAACACTTTTATGGCCATTGGTCAACACCATAACTCAGGAACAGAAGGGCAGACTGTGACCATATTTGGTCAGATACTGAATTGTCTTTCTTACATATGTGAGACTGAATAGGCACTGGTGTAAACTGCAACTTGGCTGGCTGGCGCACGCATGCAACCGCAAGGCGGTAATTCTAGGTATTGCCTTGTGATGCTGTTTTCATGTCATCTTGATCTGTTATTACTCAGGAAAAGGCTCAAAGAGCTTGGGCCAGACCATATTGCTTGTAACAGGTCGCAGACGTCACTGCTTTACCAATAAAGAAAAGAAGCTGACCAGAAAATAGTCATCCTCAGCTGTGATATGCTGCAGGTTTCTGGCCCTTTTCTCTACATGTGTTCGCAGTGGTTTCCTTTTACATGCAATGACTAATTTTTCAGTTATGACTCAGTCACACGTTGCTGATGTCGAGGTGAATTTTAGGACAGTCTTCGCAGTGAGTGAAAGTACATGATGCTGACATGAGCGGACTGATGGTAATCAAGATGTGAAGCTTAGAAAGGGGCACAGCACCCAGAATTGCAGAGAGAAGCCATCACGTAAATGTAAAATAAAAAAAAGAGCTGATACATGTGTCATCTTCCCGGTTTCGGCGTCAGATGACATGAATCACCCCTTGCTTTAGATTTTCAAGAGCGTCGGGGGGCTCAGTGCAGCTCTGCAAATGCTGACTGTCAAACAGGTTGATTTGAAATACTTAGCGGAAAGTTGAACTGCGTTTCCTGTGTGTCACGTGTGGCAGTGGTACCAATTTCCCATCTACTAAGAATTTACCTGAACATTTGATGATTTTTGAGAAGTACTGGGTGCTGACGGTGATGTCGATAGAGGCGTCGATGTCTGGTTTTTAGACTAAATGGAATCAGGGGAAAAAGTCAGGATTTGGTCATGTTCAGGTGGACGTCTTAGCGCCTTAAGTAATCACTTTCAAACACTGTCATTTTGTATGTTTTGCTGCACTGCACAGTGAATTTGCATACAAATTTAAATGAATGTTCTTCCTGTTGAAGTTTATTTTATAACCCACCGTTCATTTTTAAAGCACTATGAAGTGATAGACCGAGTGCCGCATCTCATATCATTCAGAATCCAGAAGCATTTACCCCGTCAGGTCACAGCGGCGTCTAGTTTCCAAAATGCTGCACGTTGCCTCGGACCAAGTGAAATCTGCCCTTAGCTATTGTGCACCATTGAACTGGAAGCAGCGTCAGGAAATGATGCCCTTGTTCCACTTTTACAATTCAGATCAGCACACATGAAGCCTGAAAAGCTGCTGCTGCTCCTGTCGGTTTACTTTTGCATCAGTATTTCACACTTAATGCGTTTAATGCCAGATTGTCAGACAGTGAGGTCTGAGTCCATCACATCTATTTACTGTTTAAAGCTGAAGGTTGTAAAAACCTGGATAACCAAGATAAGGATGTCTGGTCATTCTTTGAGCACTCCCTCGCTTCGTCCATGCCTCATTATGAAGTTTCATGTCGCCATCTCAGAGTAAGTCTAGCTTTATGTTTTTCTGAAATATGATTGTACCTATAACGATTCATGAAATCTGACACAAGATGGTTTTTTCCCTGATGATGCACAGCCTGTTTTGATGCCGTAGACAGGAATTAGTCTGAATAAAGTTCAGCGTCTCTGTACACCTGCTTTTACTTCACTGCCGCCGTGAAAACACAAAAACACGCCGATACGTCCTGCCACCGAGCGCGGTGCCGCTACACACTGTCAAGGCCACACTGACAAGCCTGCGTGTGTGTATAGGTGCACCATTGTGTAACGCAGTGTTTACTCTGCGTGTGTTTGTGCTTGATAGCCAGCCCACTCATGTTTTCTTCTCACTTTGTGTCTTTGCAGGAAGTTCGGGGAGCGCCCTCAGCCACAGCGCCTAACAAGGTGAGCACACGTACACACACACACACACGCAGCTTATTTTTCCTTTGAGCCTTTTTTGATGTCATGGTGGTATTTGTATGTCTACCTGTGCACAGAATATACATGTTCTTGTGAGTATACTCATTCAAAAACAGAGTAAATGCCACCTATGTGAGCATGTCATGTATTTTACAAGCATTTTTTTGTGGCATTACATTATTACATATACATCCCAACAGCATCTGTGGCTGTTGTAGGCCTGGAATAAGCACATCCAGTCTTTTGCTTTTGTCTGAATGCATTGATCGGATGGCCCACCGTCCTGTCGACCTACGTACCCGCCTAACTGAGCACTCTGCCCGGGGTCGCTTTGGAGCAAGGCATGAAGAGAGGGGATGGGATTATTCGGAAACAGTCATGTTGATGTAGAGATACCTGTAATTGCTAATCGCCTTCATCAACAGAATTGTACAGACGTCATGGTTTTTCCAACAAGGGGCACCTGGCCCATCAAAAACTTTATGATTCCTGATTGGATTCCTGCAACACATCAAAATATATGTGCGAACCGGCAAACAAACAAATTCATAAAACTCACAGTTGGCCATCTCGTCATCGTTGGGGCTCTGAGGAGCTAGCGGTGATTTCCAGAAGTGATGAGTAAGTTCAGAAATGCGACTGTACTGGCCACAGAATAAATATAGTGTAGACTGGCTGCATGTTGTTGCCACAACAACAACAACAACTGCACGTCAACATGCCAAAGCAACAACATTGCATGTGTAGTTTGACCGTGTGCTGCTGGCTCCATCGTTCACGTTTCCACCATTGGACAGCTGTTATCTGTTGACCCCTGCTGCATTGCATCATTTTGTTCTGCCATTGATTGCTCATTAGTTAGATCTCTTTAGTTTTTCACCTTTAAAGTCCTCCAGGACCTGCTTTAGTATGTTTTTGTGTTGAAATAAACTCTGTCAGAGAAACAAGCCAGAAAAGCGATAATTCATCTTTTCGGTGGACGTGCAGTCTAAACTCGTACTCTGTGTGCACTGTACTGTGCTGCACTCAGCACAGCTTTGACGCGCAGCGCTGCAAGTTTTTGATTATTCTGTTCCTCTCATGTTTGTTCCAAGTCATTTGGAGCAACATTTGGGTGAACACATAATGTTGATGGATGTTGTGGTTTGCTTCTGGAGATTTGTGTGTGCTGCAGGGTAAATGTGTGTGTATGCACTTGTTTGCTTGCTGGTGTTTTTCTTTGTTACTGGGAACGGGCAGGGGTTCGCCTGCGCGCTTGTGCGTGCACGCGCTCGTCTTTTGCGCGTGGCGCTCAGCGGGGGAAATGAGGGGTTGCGTATTGCCTGGAACAGCCGAGCATGGTTTCGGAAAAAGGGGCCCATGCACCTTTTGATGTGTCCCCCTCTTTATTCATGTGCTGCCAGTCCGCTGGCTTGCACTGGCCCCTCCATTTGTCTGATGGTTTTGATGGCCAGAAATATGACTGACACAAAACACTCTTTACGCAGGCTCAAAACACAACTCCCTTCGTGTGTGTGTGTGTGTGTGTGTGTGTGTGTGTGTGTGTGTGTGTCTTTGTACCCCTGTGTATCACAGCGTTGTCTTCTTTGTGTTTGCCTCTTTGTATCTGGTTCAGTGTCCTCATGTCTGTATATTCACTCACACCCACTTGTCCCCGCTCTTGCAGCAACAACAGCCCCATGACTTTCCGTCAGGCAGCAGCACAGACAGCTAAAACAGTGCACCGTCCTGCAGGGGCTTTTTAGGGCAGCTAAAGCTCTCCGGGTCCTGCAGGGCCGCCCTGTCAGGAAGGCTACTCGACTGGAAATACAATACATGACACACATACACAGAGATGCACGCACATGCATTTTAGATTCAGACACACACAAACAGACACAACACATGAACATACAGGCTGGATAAGCTGCCTCCTCTGTTAGGGGAGCCGCCCCTTCAAGGGCTTATTCTCCCAAACAACAGAGGAAGGGCCAGCTCTGCAGAATCCATCGCCGCAGATGGAAACGCTCAAGAGAAACAGCCTTTAAGTTATCAACTTCTTTGTCAAAAACACCCGAATTCAAACTAAAATAAATCCCTGATGACCACTAATTTGGCCCAGGCTGCTGTTTGGTCTGGAGCTGCACGCTTGAATTTAAGATCTTATTTTCCTGAATCGTTTTCCTTTGCATTTTTTTTTTTTCCATCTTATTGAGTTACAAGATGTGTTCAGTTGATTCATGTGAATTTCCCCAAAATCTTCTTAATCTGCCGCTCAGCTTCCACCGACTCTAAATTCTAAACATTTGTTTTTTTCCCCCCTCGTCGGCGGTTGATGCTGCAGGCGCCGTTTTCTCAATGCGACAAAACGCACCGCGCTTTGTTTTCATATTGTTTCGGGTCGTAAAAAAAATAAGAGGCGAGATCTCGTGCAAGTTTGTGCAAGAATCTGCCGTATGAGGAAGCTACGCATCAGCGTTTAAGAGGTTCACAAGGGCCTTCTGGAGATCAGACATCACACACTGAGCAGGCACTTGTGTGTAGATCACCTCTCCTGGACTCACACGCGGAGATTTAGAAGGAGGGTGCGCACCCTGAACCGGCTGATTGTTAATGTCTTAACAACACCACGGATGTGTGTAATCTACCTTTTGTGATTCACGAGGGCGCACACTAATTGCAGTCTGATCATCTTAATTGAGCTATTTCACAGTGCTCGTGTGTATACCCCTCCGCTGTGTGTGTGTGTGCGCGCGTTTGTGTGTGTACAGGGGGTCTTGTGACAGCCCCACTGCTGTGGACGCTATGGCAGATGTACAGGACAGATGCCTGTCTGCTCTGCTGCATCTGTAGCCTGGCTTAACCTAGCCCCCCACCCCCTCTCGCACACACTCGCCCGACCCCCTGCCGTGCCTGCTGTTGAGTGTGTGTCTCTTTTTGTGAATCTGTCTGGCACATTTTTGGCTTACTTGTCACGCATTTCCTTTTTTTTTTTTTGTTTTCTCTCTTATGTTTATCTCTCGCTCCGTTTCTTCCCTTCCTCGCTCCACACATCTCGTCGCCTCCTCTTCCTCTCTTCCACTCGGATTTGATGAAAGAATGCCCTTCAGCACATTTTCTCGACCTAAATAAAGCCCAAAGAAAATTAAACCTGCCACTTAGATGAACTCTCTCTGTCATTTGCTTCTTGTCCACCACTTTGTCCGACCACACATGCTCCGTGTGGTTGTTTGCTCCTGTGTTGTGTTGTTTCAGCTCCTCTTTACTTTCATTTCCTGCATGTTGCATGTATGGCCTGGATGAATGCATGTGTCCTCTTAGTTCAGCTAAACACTCACCATCTGCATCACAAATCTGGCCTGATTGCAGCAGCTGCTAAACTACCAGCCTCGCCGATAAAACTATGTCATTTTAGTTTGTTTGGGTTTTGTTTGGTTTTTTGCTGAGATGCATGGCTGCATTGTCGTTGCTTGTCTCTTGTTGTGTGCTACTTTTTATATTACATGTGGATGTGGCTTTTTGTGTGTGTTTCAGTTAAGATTGAAATGCCCATGACCCCCACTTCCTGTCTCTGATGAAATCTGATGAAATAGGGCATTGATTTCTCATTTTGGACATTTCTTTTTTTTTATTTGCTCCCAGATAAATTTGTATTTGAGTGTTTTTAATTGATCCGGTCCCGTATGTTTATTATGTATGCACGTAAGTCTCATTTACATGTATATGCGTGATTTATTTCTTTTAATTTTTATGTGTCTGCACGCTACTCCTGAATAGGAAGTTACACTGTGCAGTGCACTGGTCACTGTCTCTCTCACTTCTGCTTCCTTTCAGCTCTCAGGAAGAGACCTGATCTCTATCTTGTGTGTGTGTGTGTGTGTCTGCCTGTGCGTGCGTGTGTGTTTCAGTATGTGTAAGAGATGAGCGATTACTCAGACCCCCCTTCTCCCTTTTATCCCATGCAGCATCACCCATCATGACTTTTAGTCAACATGTTTCCCCCTCCTGTCCCGGAGGTTACCACACTGCGTTACATCACAATCTCATCTTTATGGTACAGATGTGTCATAATCAATTAGTTCATGATACTACCGGTATAATCTGTAAGGATATACTCATATCAGGACAATGGCAGTGTCACAGCAACAACCTGCGTGGCTGAAAGCAAAGCTAACATTGTTAGTTGGAGCCACGACAGTAGTTTGGAATTGGTTTGAACGGAAGAGATCAGATGTAAAACAAACTGGAATGACTGGAACAACAAAAGAAAGCAATACTACAAACTCATTTCACCACCTCAGGCAGAAGCACCAAGTTGAGCTATTCTGAGTCCTAAACCAAACAAACTAAGAAGGATCAGCATCGCCGAACCTTAGGCAAGTTGTGCTCCATATTTTCTGACATCGTCAAGAATTATCGCAGAAATATGCTGGAATATCAGGTCAGGCCTCTTAACGGTGCCTTCATCACTCTCTGGTCTCAAAATCTTGTCGCCTTAATGATTTAAAAAGATCTGTGACTTTGTTGCTCTTTCCTGTTTCCAGTCTGTGCTGTGTCGCTGTCCTTAATCACTTTTTACAGCCAATTTCTACCCAAACAGAGCTATTAGTGGTGCATTAAAGGCTGTTTTGACAGTGTGGCTGCATCTACATATTTTTCCATAAACTCTTCTGCTGCGGTTAATAATCTTAGTCAGTCTGACTTCACTTTATTTGCACTCATTTGCTTTGTATACATTGGGTGTGCCATTGTCATTAATTCCTGTTAAAGCGGTGTTTTCCCCCTCTTTTGCATATGATTTTAGCTTTTCATCTCTCGCTCTCACCCTGAATTCCCCCGTCTCTCGCATTTTTCCCCCCACACGTTAACCCTCACCCTGCTCCATGTGCAATACTCTGTGTGTACTTCTTCCAGTGTTTTACTGCGGTTGCGCTTTTCTCACAGCAACTGAAATACTCAAACCCAGAATGCTGTGATTTTCATGGCTGCAGCGTTGCATCAGACGGGAATATTTTAGATGTCCTATGCGTCATTTTATACACATTCCCCCGAAATTCAGCCTGACATATTTAGTGTCTTTGTAAACCCTGGGTTCCCCACCAGAATTTAATATAAAATTCTGTGGGTTTGAACAATGCTTGGCTACGTGACACAAGTTTGTAAAGATGGACCCACCACTGGGTTTGTGCTTCTCATTTGATGCCAGGATATTCAGTTTCATTTGATTGCTGCCACATGTTGGGGCATCTTTGTTATCTATTCAGAGGTTATGGAGAGGTGGCTGTGAAGTGGATAGCCGTGCCGGAGAGGGCACTGCAGATGACAGTACATTAAGAACGACTGCAGTCTTCTGATGAGGCATTTCTGTCTTGACGGGAGGGGGGTGGTCTCTTCCCCAGCTTAGCCACAGTGGTCTGGAATGGTTTGGTGAGCAGCGAAACAGTGTTAACCACAAGCCAAGGCTGTCGCACGAAGCCTACCCAACACTACTGTGAGATTCTGGTGTCATCAAATAACTATACTGCAGTGTTTCTGAGTATTTACTCACAGTGTTGGCCCGGATGAAAGTTCACGTTAATTATAGAACCACAGGTTTGTGGCTGAAGGGGTTGATTAAAGAAGTGCTAAATGGAGTTTGCAAGGTTGGTGTTTGAATGGGAATATTATTAATTACCAGCATGCTTGGGAGTAAATGAGATCTGTCACTTATTGCCTTGAGTAATCAACGTGTTTGTCAGAAAACCCTGAAAATGCTCAGTTCCATATAACAATGTGACGTCTTGATGTTGCCTGTTTTGTTTGACCAAAATAAAGCCCAAAACATTCAGTCTACTGGCACATGAGAAAAGCATCAAATCCTCATATGTGGGAATCTGGAACTAGGTAAAAGTTGGCATTTTGGCTTGACAAATAACTGCGTCCAGTTTGATTGTGGTCCAGGACATTTGTTTCACGTCTCTATCCTCATGTTTCCTGTATGTATCTGAACTGCTTCTATCAGATAAAGGTTCGTTTCCTGCCAATCAGCTTATCATTTCAATGCTAATATGAATATGCATGTAGGCAAACAGACCGTGTGTGAGTGTACGTGTGTGCGTGTTGTTTTATCTGTGTCATGTGACGTGCTCTGCAGGCCTGACATCAGCAGGTTTGGACTGTGTGTTCTCCATATAATCAATCAGAGCTGCAAGCTCCAGAGTCTCCCTGAGGTTACCGTGTCTGTATCTGACACTGGCGAGTGTATCATTCACTGAAGCCCAGAGGAAGGTTATGTCATTTAATGTAAACACGAGGAAGAAGAAGTGACTTTGGCGCGTCCCCGCGAATAGGACATAGCTGTTTGAGTCGAATGAGTTTGGCTCGAGTCCTCTGCACCTTTTTCTTTCCTGGCTTGATTTAGGAAAAGGAAATAATTTCCTCCATGTGGTGTGTAAATGGTATCAGATTGCGTCGGATCAGTTAAACGGCGTCAAGTGTTTGGAATTCAAGGATCGCACCTCCGTCACTTTGAGCCGCGCTCGCTGAACAAACATTAGAGCGTCATTTTTTGTCGTGAGGCTCAAATTGCAGCTTTCATCCGGAAAAATAATTGTCTCATCACACGATGGAGTGAGAAGGAACGCGTTTCCCAGTCCATTATGAAATGGACTAAAATCCCTCTCAGCCCTCCTCCTCCTCCTCCTCCTCCACACACACGCACGCACACACGCACTGTCATGAGGCCCTTTGCTTTTCATAACAAAGGCCCTGTCTAACCCGAGCGTGTGGTCCAGTGTTGCGTGGCAGAGTGTGTGTGTGTGTGTGTGTGTGTGTGCGTGTGCGTGTGTGCATGTGTGTGTGTGTGTGTGTGTGTGGGAAGCCCTGTGAGCAGCCCGCCGTGTCAGGTGTCACTGACATCTGTGCATGCGCTCTGATTGGGTCAGGGTGCGTTAATGTCCAGGCACAGGATGCATCTTAATTGTGCATCGAAGCCCCCGATCTTTGACCGGCCCAGCGTAAGCTCCACCGGTCTCCCAAATATTAAAATAATTCTGGCCTTGTTTGTGTAAAGGAGGTGGGTGGGGGGAGGTGTGGGAGGGGGAGGTTTGGCCGAGTTGACAGAAGTAATTGGAGCGCGGACCTTGCAACATTTTGACACGGGATGAGGAATCTTTGCTGGTGAGCTCAGCTCTGTTGTTTTTGTTTTTTCAGCTCTGGTGTTTTCTTTTTTCTCTCTCTCTCTCACCCCCTTCCTCGCCTCCCCCCCTTTCCCCTCTCCCCCTGTGTTCCCTTCCCTTGCTCCTCACTGTCCCTCTGAGCCGGTCGTTGACGGTTCAGCATGTGTGTTTCTGTACATTCTCATCACTTACTTCACACTTTTGTTCAGTTTTTTTAATCCGGCTTGCACCGAAGAGCTGCAGCGACGCCCCCGCAGCGACCCCCTGCTTCAGCTTTGAGTTTCAACACATGCAGTATCACCTCACCGACTGGATCACAACACGGCCTGTTAATAAATATCTGTTCTCTGTCTCCTCCTTCTCATCTTGCAGAGAAGCGATGAGGAATTACCTGAAGGAGCGAGGTGACCAAACTGTCATGATCCTGCACGCAAAGGTTGCACAGAAATCCTATGGCAATGAGAAAAGGTGAGTGAGAGCACGTTCATCCAGGTTTCCTCCGACTTCCATGATTATTGAACGCTGCAGGATTTGAGAAAATAAAACAAGATGGTTTTTGAAGGTTTAAGAGATTTATAGATGGAAAGTGCATCAATTTAATCAGCACGTCCAATCTCCCTGGATCCCTCTCTCCTGTGGCGGATTAACGCAAGACTGATTTGGAGGAATAATTCATCACTTTGGGAAAATATGCGTATTTGTTTTCTTGCTGAAAGTTAGATGAGAGGAATGATACTTCTCTCATGTCTGTGTGATAAATGTGAAGCTACAGCCAGAAGGTTAGCTTAGCATAAAGACTGGAAACAGGGGGAAACAGCTAGCCTAGCGCTCTCTGAAGTTAAGAAAATCCACCTTCTTTGCAAAAGCAGGAATGTAAAAATGACTGTTTTAGTTTAAGGAGGGTGAAAGTAGGACTTTATACTAAGCTAAGCTAACTAGCTGTAGCCTTACACAGGTATGAGAGCAGCAGTAATCTTATAAAGCTCCAAATAAGTCAAACTATTCCTTTAAAGTAAAAAAAAACAGGCTTTTTATATATTTGGATTTGTCTCGCTGCAATACTTATTCTTGTTTTTTGTCCTTTTTTCCAAAGAGGAAGTAAAGAGTCACTTGTGTGAATGTGCCAACCTTTTTATGATGGATGATGTTTATGAAGCCTTTATACACACTGACCTATTGTTTAGCGCACTGATTGCAAACAGCTCAGCCTTAAAGGGAGTCATTAGCATCGTGCAGAACCACAAATCTGGCCTCGTCTGCTAATCCTTGTCCACTTCAGAGAAGTGGACCCTTTCAGTTGAAGGGTTTGCAGACTTGTAACGCGTGTTGCTCAGGGGGCTGTCGGGCAGAGGGAGCGCTCGCCTCCCGTGCTGTGCTGCCACCTTGACCCTTCTGACCTCCTGTATCAGAGGAGGTCAGAGGAGGAAATGAGCGGCGACCTCCCGTGTGAGGCCACGTTCAGGTGAGGGCTGCAGAGAGGCTCCTGGGGGAACGTGCCGGTGGGACCGTGGGCCACTTAGGTGTGAGGGGTCAAGGACGAGTGCACGCAGGTCTCAGAGGTCCACAGTTAAGCTGTCTTGCTTTGTTGTAGTTTCCACGTGAGTGCAGCGTGATCCCTGGCTGTTGCAACCCCTACTCTCTTTTCTGCTCTCTTGAACTCTGCAACTCATATTTTCTTCCTCAAACCCTTCCTGTAACTCTGCCTCTCACCTTTCTACCTCTCACTCTCAAACTTTTTATAGCTTTTTCCTCCCCCTGCCCCTCCCCCCAACACCCCCTTCTCGCTCATTATGCAACTCTCTTCTGCGCTCCATCCTCCGCCTGTTTTCTTGGCCCGAGCTGCCAGCGCTGCTTGCGATCTCATCAGGCATATCTCTTGGTAAATCAGCCCGTCGCGGGCCAACTCCGAGACACCTCGGAGAGTAGGAGAAAGGTGGAGGAGAGGGGTTGAGCCTGAGATGAATTCCTCAGATAAAGTGTAGCTGTCTGGTCCAGTTTAAGTAACACCTTGTGAGGCAGATGGCAGCGAGAGGAAGCGTTAAAACGCTGTTGTCACATGCATTCTTGTGCAGGTTCAGGATCAGTGTTGGTGGCTTGTGGGTTGCTCAGTGACATGCCAGTGCAGGGCTTACATTTGGGTGCTCGGTGAAAACCGCAGTATCTGTAACCAATAAACAGTCTAGCAGGATCACAGACAAGTGTTTGAATGAGTCTGTTTAGTCAGTCCCAGAGGGGGATTTCTGCTGTATTACAGTCACATATACAAAGTCAGGTTTCTTCCCCTGCCTGCAAAACCCCACGGTGATGGTGCTCTACTCGTCTGTCTGGCACCTCTGATTACTTCTGTCTGTACTGAAACAAGGGGAGCCCCAAAAAAAAAAAAGAAAAAAAGTGGGTGCATGGAGAATTCAAATGTGCCGTCTCCCTCTTTCTAGCTGCCTCTTTCTGTCTGTGCTTTTTATAGGAGGTGAAAGTAGACAAACACCCACAGAGACAGACGCTGGTGTTGCGAAATAGGTCGCTTTCCCGTTCCACGCTGACGCACATGAATTTATTTGAAGTGCGCTGCTTCGGTGACGAGTCGGTTTCACATTTGCTGAAAGTCATCATTTTTCTTAATGGAGCTCTGAACTTGATGAGAGAAAGTCTTTCGAGGGAGGAGAGAGGGGAAAGTTTGAAATCCTGAAATGGAAAGAAGCGACCTTTTTGTCGAAATTCTGGTTTGTATTTATTTCAGCGGATCAGTTTCATGCTGGACTGCTCGTGTTAACATCTGCTAAATTAGGCTCAACAGCCTGAGGACAGAGTCTTTAGTTCAAGTGTACAAAACAGTATGTTGATAAAGGTTTCTGGCTGTCTTGCTGAAGCTTTAGTGCAGGCCTGCCCTCTTCTGGTGTAAATCAAGAGATGCACATTGTTCAGTCTGTGCAACTTTAACAGGTGTTGCGCTTGTTTTTGCTCAGCTGCTGACATCCAGACTAAATATCTGTTCATGTCCTTGAGACGTTCCTTTCAAAAATATAATTTCTTGCAATCCAGTTCACAGTAACAAGCTGAAATGTTAGTTACAGAAGCATAAAGGGTCACAAACTTTTGGCATGTGATGTGGGATATCTTAAGTGAAACATCAATGCTTGTTCCAGGTTCTTCTGCCCTCCTCCCTGCGTTTACCTGATGGGCAGCGGCTGGAAGAAAAAGAAGGAGCAGATGGAGCGAGACGGCTGCTCCGAGCAGGAGTCGCAGCCTTGTGCCTTCATCGGCATCGGCAACAGCGACCAAGAAATGCAACAGCTTAACTTAGAGGGAAAGGTATGAGACACATGCACATTGTTGAAAACATGCAGCCCTTTGCGAAAGTTGCACAGAATCAGTGTACGTGACTAAAATCTGATCTCATTTGTTCTGTTTTCTTTCCCGTGCCCGTTTCTTCCTCCACCCCAACGCCCTCCAGAATTATTGCACAGCCAAAACCTTGTACATATCCGACTCCGACAAGAGAAAGCACTTCATGTTGTCTGTCAAGATGTTCTACGGCAACAGCGCTGACATCGGTGTCTTCCTCAGCAAGAGGATCAAAGTCATCTCCAAGCCCTCCAAAAAGAAGCAGTCCCTCAAAAACGCAGACTGTAAGTCGGTGCTCGTCCGGCGTTTGCGCCTCGGGCGCTTTTGCACTCTTGTTTGTCAGTAACTGTGGTTTGCAATTAAAATGTGGCCTGTATCAGTACCCTAATGATTTCCAGCCACCAGAGGGCAGTGTAGCGTCACCTGCTCGTCCTCTAACCCAGTTCTGTCACATGTGGCACACCTGTAGTGTACACATCACCTCCTCTGCTAACACAGCTGACCTGAGAGCAGCGTTCAGGATGTTGTGTAACCTGCCCGCCTGCGTCTGTCCACAGTGTGCATCGCGTCAGGGACCAAGGTGGCGCTGTTCAACCGGCTGCGGTCCCAAACGGTCAGCACGCGCTACCTACACGTGGAGGGCGGCAACTTCCACGCCAGCTCCCAGCAGTGGGGCGCCTTTTACATCCACCTGTGTAAGCCTCACTCTGCAGCACAAACAGCACAAACGGATTCTGAAAAGCTTCAAATCATGGCGAGATTCAGCACGAGCAAAGCGATGAAGTCGCTCTGACAGCCTGTCACTTTGCCTTCATGTTTGTTGTAAATGTAACCCCCGCTGTATTGTAGTAATTACACAGCTGATTTCTCCCAGACAATGAAAGTGATTGATGGCCTGAATGTGGGTTTGCATGCGTAGAAAATGTTGAGGCTGGTGGGCGGCTGACTTTTTCCTTCTTCCTCTGCGCTTTCAGTGGATGACGAGGAGTCAGAAGGAGAAGAGTTCACTGTGAGAGACGGTTACATCCACTACGGCCAGACGGTGAAGCTGGTGTGCTCTGTCACCGGCATGGCCCTGCCCAGACTGGTAAAAAGCCACGCCTCGTTTTACATGAGAGCAGAAATGAAAATGAAAATGAAAACATTCGGTCAGGAAAATCTTCATTGGACAAACAAAAGTCTTCAATTTGTCCTCATCTTAAAGGAATAAATCAACATTTTGGCAGCTTTGTTGTGTATGTAGATGTAGTTATATTTGAAGGCAAGCTAGCTCTTTGCTCCTGTTTCCAGTCTTTATGCTAAGCTAAGCTAACATCTACCAGCTCTTTCATAGACACATATGATTGTGGTATGTATTTAAGCTTGTTTCTTAAAATGTTGAACTGTTCCTTTAACACAAGGTCACATAAAGTTTGACTGAAGAACGTTTTCCCGACAAATCGTACAGTTTTTTGTGATTTCTTTTTCTCTTCCGCCTTTATCTCCTGCCTTGTTTTCTTTCCTTCTCAATCACGTGACTTCCTTGTTTCTCCTTGAATTTCGTCCTTGTTTTCTTTCTCCTGCCCCTCGCATCCGCCCGTCCGCCTCCCAGCTGACTCATCCCTCTCTCCGTCTCTCCCTTTCAGATCATCCGTAAAGTGGACAAGCAGACGGCGCTGCTGGACGCCGACGACCCCGTCTCCCAGCTCCACAAGTGTGCCTTCTACCTGAAGGACACAGAACGCATGTACCTGTGCCTTTCCCAAGAAAGGATCATCCAGTTTCAAGTAAGCGACTCACTCACCCAAAAATCCTTTTGCGTCCTCCGTCCCTTCACCCGTTCCACGTCAGTCCCTCAGGCCTGAGGTCACTTCACCCTCACATCTCATCTTATACCGGTCACAAATGATTGAGGATGATTGCTCTAGCGCTCAGAAACAAGCAGTGGTGATTGGGTGTAGTTATTGGTGGTTATTTTAAAGTCGTGTCTTCCCCCTTCTGCCAGGCCACTCCATGCCCAAAGGAACCAAACAAGGAGATGATCAACGACGGCGCCTCCTGGACAATCATCAGCACAGACAAGGCTGAATACACTTTCTACGAGGGCATGGGCCCCGTCCACTCGCCTGTCACCCCCGTGCCTGTGGTAGAGAGCTTACAGGTACGCTCCGAAGAGACGTCACTGCTTTCACAGTCCACATCGCCGATCAGAAATCTGCTCCCAGTGCAGGTTTTAAACCCTTTGAATCTCCTTTGTCCGCAGCTAAACGGCGGAGGCGACGTCGCCATGTTGGAGCTGACGGGACAGAACTTCACTCCAAATCTGCGGGTCTGGTTCGGAGACGTTGAGGCTGAGACCATGTACAGGTGTGTCTTTGCTTTGGCTGTCTGAATTTGGCTTTTGTGGGGGTTTTTGCCCGTTTTATATAAACTTAAATTTACTCAAACAGCTCTTTCCATTTCGTCTTTAAGATTAGATCCACAGCAATATTTTATTTTCGGGCCTATTAGCATACAAATTGTCTATTACAGCTAATCTGAGGACTGATGAGGGATCATACAAATGTAGAAAATGATGAGCTCTAAGTTTAATGAATATGATGGTGGTGCAGAAAAGTTTTGTAATATGAATCAAGGAAAGCTTTCAAATCTCTCTCTGTCAGCCTCGGTGCTGCAGATGCTCTGAATGCCTCATAGCACGGCTACCTAATGCAAAAAACAAACAGTCATCTCAGTTTTTAGTGATTTCAGCTGGTGTTAAATCACGCGAGTCGAGTCACAGAACGTCCAGCCAAAGACGTTTTAAGAGCCAAGGCGCTGCAGCGTTACACCCTTGTAAAAGTCCACAGCTTTAGCTTTTCCTCTGGCGTGTTTTACAGACCGATTGGATTTTATGTGTTTATCAGAGCCACCCACCAAGCATTAAGTCCCAGACAGGGGAGGGACGCGATTACCGCTGTCTGTGAAGCAGTGGGACCTCCCTGACTGCAGGCCTGCAGACCCCTCACGTTTCATTTAGTTATTGATTATTACTTTTGTGAGCAAAAAATAGATAGATAAATAGATAATAATGTCCATTTTATCACCAATTCGCCTGCAAAATAGCGGCTTCGCTGTTTCAAGAAATCCTTCGTGCAGTTAGCAGTCCAAAAGCCAAAGAGCGCTGATGTATTACTGACCGAATCTGCTTCGTGTTGCTTCTTTCCCACCAAACGCTGCAGGTGTGCGGAGAGCATGCTGTGCGTGGTGCCCGACATCTCCGCCTTCCGCGAGGGCTGGCGCTGGGTGCGGCAGCCCGTCCAGGTGCCCGTCACGCTGGTTAGGAACGACGGCATCATCTACTCCACCACACTGACCTTCACCTACACGCCGGAGCCCGGGCCGCGGCCACACTGCAGCGCCGCCGGGGCCATCCTGCGGGCCGGAAACTCCAGCCTGCTCAGCAACAGCAGCCAGGAGGCCGGCCCCGGCGTCTACGGCCCCAACAGCACCTCCAACGCCGGCGTCACATCCTCATCCTCCACCGCCGCAGCTGTGGTCTCCTAACGCACACAGGGGGCCACCCAATACGATATGCCTTGAGAGCAAATGTACCACAAGGTATATAAAGACTATGGGAAATAATAAACAAAAACTGACTCACTCTGAAGTGCTGCGTATTAAGTTTGGATACAAAGAAGCTGAAATGGAAGAAATTTGGCGGGAGAACGGAGCGAACGCGGGGGGGGGGGGATCTGAAGAAGGAGTGACATCACCACGTTGTCAGCCAACAGGAATAAGCGAAAGTGCTCCTTGACACGCCCCCCCTCTCCTGTGGTTACTTTAGGGACCCGCCTGTCCAGTTCTGGTGTTTGGAATGAGTGAAGTTCCTGCAGGCTCAGAGCACCAGCACCTTTCCACGGCTGCGAGGATGAAAGCCACGACAACAATACATCCACAGAAAAAAGAAATCCTCTTAAAAGTCGATTTTTTTTTTTTTTGCGCCTCCCCCCCAGCCCCTCCCCTCCCCTCCCACCACTTGTTTTATAATTATTCCTTTTTGTTTCGTGTTACTTCCTTTGTGGTTCCCTGAAGGGGGCTGGATGTGTTGTTGTTGGAGGGAGCGCGAGGATGCCGAGGGACTCACACAAAACGTGACGATAACATAGTTTTTATGGACCAAGGATCTTGTATAAGCTTTAGTAAAGGTACATTTTTCTCCATACCTTTTTTGTATTAAACATATAGTACACTTTTGTTACCAAATAGTTTCTATTCTTCCTCTGAGCTTGGGCTTTGTTTTCCCCCCTTTTGAGGTCCAAAATCCCAACCTGTATGTGATTACGACCTGACTACAAACGCCTGCTTTTTCAGTCTTTGGATTGAATCTTTTTTTTCGTTTTGTTTTGATACTCTTTGCTTCTTCTGTTGGGGAAAAAAATATCTGAAGTCTGGGTTGTTTATTTACATAAGCGAAGGTTTGTTTTTTTTTAAATTGGGGAAAAACCTCAGAGGGCCTATGTTTTATCATTGGTTTTTATGAAGTCTTTAAAAAGAAAAGCTTTAAGCAACGCCTCTGCCTTGCCTGCAATACTCTATGTGCGCTATGTCTCCTTTGGAAAGTATACACATCAGTACATCACACATGGAGCCATAGCTACGTTTGCAGAATCCATCAAAAACCAGACTTCCATATGTTACGAGATCAAGTCAGTTTGTCATTTTCAGACTAATGTAAGAAGCGTAGTCATCGACTTAAAAAGGATAGCCTTAGTACTGTATATTCTTACTGTATACACAAGCAAACCGGTCACATATCTAATATCCTGTATCTGTTGCTCTATCGGTCACTGTCAGCGTATCGGATGATGTCGTGAAACTTGTCTCCGCACCCAGCGAGGTGTCTTCCAGTGTGTGCTGTAGTTCTGGTGGCATTTAACTCCAGCGGGGTTTTTTGGTTTTTTTTGTTTTTTTCTCTTCCAAAAAAGACACTTTTCAATTGAATGTGGCCTTACTGATACCTTCAATTACTTAAAGAAAAAAGATAGAAAGATAGAAAGAAAGAAAGAAAAAAAAACTTCACCTTTTTCTTATCTGCTGTTTACTCACCTTGGAAGAAACTTTGCAGAGCACAAAAACAAGCTAATGCCTCGCCTCTTATCACGGGAGCTCTGCCGTTTCCAGCTCACTGCTGCGGCTCCGGAACCGCGTCGGCGTGCAAAAGCAGCCTTCTGACGGATCTCTCCGCCTTCATTTTCGGTGTACAAGTACAACAAGCCCGTTTTTTTGTTTTACTCTCACTCTCGCGGTGCCCGGCACCTTCTCACTTTTGGTACAATGTCTCACGAGCGCTGTAAGCTCCTGTCAGCCTTCTTCTTCTTCTTCTTCTTTTTTTTTAAAAAAAAAAACAAAAAAACAAATCTCCTGTGGTTTAATATCTCTGCAGAAACAAGCGTGTGTACTTTGAGTAGTTGCACTCATCTGTGTTCATGCCGACTGCGTCTCCTGCGGGAGTATAAAGGCCTTCTAAATGTGTATTATTGAAGATGTGCATTTCCAAACAGAACAGCAATATTGTACAGGTCATTTCATCGTCTTCGTCCGCCTGAGCACTAGATCACCAGCCAGCAAATAGGTGCGTGCGAGTGTGTGCGAGTGTGTGTGAGTGTCGTATGTAGTTGCTGTAATGGAATATTGAGTCAGACTCGCTCCATTTCAAAGTGTGCTCCAACCGCTGTCGGAAAAAAAGAAAAAAGAAAAAAAAAAAAAGGGTTTTTCTGTCTTCCACCAGGATCCAAATGTCTGATAATTGTGGAGAAACATTCAAAGGCAATACTTGTGATTTTAGTATTACAGTACAACTGTAAACACTTCTGGGGAAAAAGAACAACGATACTGTAACTTGAATGTCTGCTTAATGAAGTATTTCTGAACTTTTCTTACCAACAAACCCTTGAAATAGGAACAAAAAAGGATTCGCTTGCACCCCCTTTCCAATGTAAAAAAGATAAAAGTTAAGTTATGCCCCCCCCCCACTTCGCCACCCTTGCCCACCTGTCAGTCATTAATGTTAAATGTTTTATATTGTAATATTGATATTTTTTAAATTATTGGTACAAATCTCCCCTTGTCTTACGTCAACACACACAAAAAAAGTGCATTATTGCCCGTGCTGCCTAGGTTGGCCTGGGAGTGTGTTTTTTTTGAAAGAGGCCACTTCCTGTCTATCCCGGATCCGTCGAGGAGTCGGTGCTGCAGCGGTGGTGTAGCATCCAAACCCGGAGATTTTTTGCGCTTCTTCACGCTGAACTCCTGCGACGAGCCGCAGGTCGACCCGAACCCTTTACTCTGCAGGATGGAGGTCACGAAATCTTAACTGTAGATTTTTAACTTGAGTGTTTTTTCTATGTTTACTAGCTCTAAATTCAGCGAGTGTTTAACATAGCCTCCGCATTAGCATCTCACCCCCACCCCACACCCCCTCCTCCCCCTCGAGCTCGGATATTTTAGGGTTTTTGTTTACAAGCCGAGCGGCCTCTTCAGGCTAACCACCCCCGGCTCCTCTTCATCGCCCCACGCGAGTCTGAACGGAGCAGCTTTGTCACATTCGCTCAAACTAACAAAAGGGGGTGATGCATGCTTTTTTTTTTTTTTTAAAGAAAAAAAAACAACAACAGTGTGTCGCCTTGACAATCCCAGCTGGTTTACAGTTGATTTTTCTCTTCGGACGCCTGGAGTCCGAAGAGATAGGGAGGAAAAACAGAATAACTTGATAACACGCCTCACACAGAAAGGGGATGAACTGTAAAAAACAGTCAAAAGTAATGTTACATGCCTTCTTCACGCTGTATTAACCTGGCGACAAAGCTTTCGGAGAGGAGAGGAAAAAAAAAATCTCATTCGCGATGCTTTTACGAAACATCTTAACCGGTTTCTTTCTCTTCGTGTGTCTGGTCATACTTGTTTTGCTCTTCCAAAAGCAGCTGTTCTTGTGTTTGTTTGTTTGTTTGTTTTTTTATAATGAGCTCTGAACAATGTATGTATCCTCTAATATGCCAAATGTCTTTTTATAATGTAGTTTTCATGCACTGCTAAACAAAACAGGGCAGAGTGAGAGGCAGCTTTAAACAAATGAAAAAAAAAAAAGGAGTGTGGAGCCCTTCTCTGTCGCACTCAGCCTTACTTCTCCTTAAGACTATTTGGCTGTTTGCACTACAGAGCGCTAACCTTTCTTTTTCACACACATTTCATCCTCACTCTTCATCGCTCATGTTTATGTATGTACATTTGGAGCCCCCACCCTCCCACCAACCCTTTTCTTTTTAACATGCAGTCTTGCTTAGCTTTGCTACAGTTGGATCACTTTTTTGTCATCATTTCCTCCTCCTCCTCCTCCTCCTCTTCCTCTTCATGTCCTTTCACTATCTTTCACTCTCACTGTATCTGTGTATTATTCTAGTAAATGGTAAGCAGAGGTGTCATTGTGGTAGTATACTCAGTGCTCAAAGGGTTGCTGATGGTAGAAACCTGTGCCGTTTGTAACATTTAGCAATAACGTCAAAACAAAGGGGACGGTTTTTTGATAACATAAGTTAGTTTGTTTTTGTACATATTGCAGCTCCAGGTCATTGCTCAAAATCTGTATGTCATTAAAAGAAGAAAAAAGAAAAAAGAAAAAAAACGAGACAAAAAAAACTTGCAATATTGGCATAAAAATGAGAAATAAAAAAGTGATATAAAATCTCACTTTGTGTTGTTTTTCATCGTCGGACACGTTTTTACACTTTACTCCAATTAATTCAGGTTTTAGCCGAAAGAGAACAAGCGAATAACCCAGACTGGTGTGTCTTTTATGCAGGGAACGTTTTGTGGAGCAGTTTTCATCCCCAGCGGCTGCAGGGTGAAGGAGGGTAGGCCTTTGGGCATCGAGCAAGCCCAAATGGAAACTCTTATCCCTGGGATGAAGTCCCAGCAGATTCCCCCTTTTCTTTCCACCACTTGTCTGGGCCCTAATGCCCTCTGTCCTTTAGATCCACTTTTATTAAAGCCTTTAAAAGCTAAAGTTACTCTGCCCCAAGTCTTTGCCAACGTCGCAGCACACCAGGCACTCAAGGTCTTTATATGGTCGACCAGACGTTGGGTACGTGGAGATGGGTTGTGTGTGTGTGTACATAAGAAAAAGAACACAATTCAACTCTGAAAGCAGCTCTCAGACGCACATAACAAGCCTGCAAAATCACTGGGATTACATTCAATTATGTGCCCTCGGGTTCAACAGGACTTCCACCAAATAGGCACATTGTCATGCAATTACAACCCCGATTCAGAAAGAAGGTGGGACAACGATTCGCTAATCCTCGACTGAAAACAGCACAAAGACAATATATTTAATGCTTTACCTTCATTGATTTTTGTAAATATCTGCCGATTTTGAATTTGATTCAGCAAACAAGTTGGGACAGGCGCAACTAAAGAGCAACTAAACGAGAGATGTTCCTGTTTGGAACATTTCACAGGTAAACAGGTTCATTGGTGACAGGTGAGAGAGTCATGATTAGGGATGAAGGGGCAACCTGGTTCACTTTGTGAACACATGATTGGATAAAGGATGTTACGACATAGGCTCAGCAACTCTTAAAACTGTTTCTACAGCGTCCCAACTTTTTTGGGATTGGGCTGTAAACCAAAGAAGCAAAAAAGACTTCACACAACAACGGCGAGGTCACACAACAATTCTGAGGCAAGAAAACAAAACAGGAATAAGTTGCTACATTGACGCTGCTATATTTAACAGTATGAATCAGTGGAAATCAGTTGGGTAATGCTGTGAAGTGGAGGGGATACAGGTGTTCAAAGTCCCACAAAATGATAAGGCTTCTCTCCAGTTCCTGTCGTACACACAGTACAAACCCTTCAGGCACACACACACAAACACACAGAGTGGGTCAAGGACGAAAGCAGGACTGTTTGTGCACTGGAGGATTGTTTTTGAGTACAGTTACGCTGCAGCGTGACAGCCGTGTTTTCAACCCTCTAGTTTCTGAAAGAAATGAAAGGAGCAAAATTCATGTGTTAGCTGCTTTCCTTCAAGTCGTGAATAGCTTACGTTACTTCCAGGCAGCCATTCGTTTTGAAACCATTCAGCCGCAGAAAGTCAAAAGTGCAGAGCGACAGCCAGGCGGCGATTAGCTTATCTTAGCACACAGAGCGTTAGCACACAAACAGGAACAATGTGCCGTTTTTAATTTCCTCTGTTTGAGTAAGGATAAAGAAAACCAGACACAAAGTGTGAAACATGGTCTCGAAAGGTGTTGGACGTTGGACGAGACACGCTAACTGTTTCCCCTCTGCTGCAGTCTTGCTAATCGCTAAGCTAACGACCTCCCAGCTTGTTGTGCTGTTGAGAAAGAGGTGATTTCCCAAAAATGTCAGTCGTGTTACCGTTGAAAGATTTGGAATCACCTGTTACACTGATGTTTGTCTTATTTCCTTCAATTAATGGACATAAAAATAGCAGAATTCAGTCGCTGTGGATTTTTTTTTCCATTTGAAATAGTTTTGGACCCAAAGAAGAAGAATTAAATGATTTAGACATCTCTTCCTCAAGTGTTTTTTCCATGAAATACTTCGCTCTCTAGAGCCACAGTGGTGTAGCTGGCCTCTCTGTATTACAGGAAGCTGTTTTTCCCTGGGCCCACTCAGTGGTTAGATGCTTAAACTTTGATTTTTCAACAGCGCTAACTCGACTTGACTAACCTTTATTTCCATTTTGAAGCTTTAAGAGTAGCATTGCTAAAGCGACACACCTGTTCATTCCAGCTTTGTCGAGGCATTACTGTGCACTTGACGAGGAAGCTGTTTCTATTTAAACAGACAGAGTTTGATGCTAAGCTTCCAGGTTCTTTTTCCACTGACTCTTGTTTTCCTGTTTAACTGTCGCTCAGAGGTGTCTTTGTCTCTTTTTCGCTTTTGTTGTCCTTGTGCAAAACTTTACTTTTCTTGTCCACTCTCCATACAAGATAACATCAATTTCTACAACCTAAAAGCATCAAAAACCATTGAAACGTATACTGTAGAGTAGTCCTCTCGGCCATTTGACCGTCCCAAATCAAGCTTTTGTGGCAGGCGATTCCAACCTTTTGAACAGCCGTGCACGTTATGCAGTTACCGCTGCACTGAGCACACGTATGGAGAACTGTGGTGAACTGCATTCATTGGTATTCTACTTCCTAAAAACAGTCCTTCCTATAACAGGCCCTTCAAAGCTCCATATGACCAGGCATCCGCCTCGGACACTGCGGGCTTAAGAGAAACATCTGGATGTGAGAGCACTGAATTTACAGCTGTACCCGCATCACGTCACACTCCAAGCTAAAGAGACGTAGCTGCTCATAAGCTAGTCGCATAAGTGAGGGCTTTACTTCGAGACAACACGCCACAGATTCCTTTCAAGTGTTTGCAGTCAGGCCGGAGCCTTACACACACACACACACACACACACACACACACACACACACACACACACACACACACACACACACACACACACACACACACACACAAGAATCAGTCCAGCTTAAGTCAGCTCACTCCAGGCTGAGGCACGGATGCCGGTGTAGGTGAAGCGTGTGCTGGCTCCGGTCGGCGGGGTATGACCATTCTGCTCAGCGGCCTTTGGCTCCGCTCTTGATCTGACCACTTCCCCTTTAGCCGTTCCCATTCCGGGTGACCTCGCTAAGCCGCCGTTCCCTGCGCCGCTCTTCCCAAGGCAGCTACAGCAGGTGAACGTGGCCAGCATGCCCTGGCGGAAGCGCTTGTTCATGAAGCAGTAAATGATGGGGTTGACACAGGCCGAGGTGTAGGACAGCAGGTGGATGAAGGAGATGGGGGCGCCCGTGAGGCGGTAGGCTGAGCGCCGGTCGAAAGCCTGCCATGCGTTGACCACAAAGATGGGAGTCCAGCACAGGAAGAAGAGGAAGACGATGACAAGGAGCATGCGGATCACACGCTTCTTGGCCATCAGGTTGGCTGTAGAGCTGCTGCTGCACACGCGGCCAAGCATGTGCTTACCGCTGGAGTTGGCGAAATTGCCGGTGATGCTCTTCCTCTTAGACGGCTGCATGTAACAGCCGTCGCTGTCACCGGGCTTGATGCTGCCAGTGCTCGATTGTCTGTCTGTCGGGAGAGAAAAGAGAAAGGCCAGAGCGTAAGAGCATAAAAAATGGCAGCAAAGCCTCCATGATTTGGAAAGTTGGGGTCAAATGGACGACTTTGCTAAAAGCCAGGCTTCATTTTCAGGAGACTACGGGTGAAAATCATCATGTGACATATCAAGTTAAAGGACAAGTCTTGTGATTTCATTTTTCTTAATATCAAACAAGAAATGACCAAATTTAACAATGAGTTAACTCTGCTAGCGAGCACTTTTTATGGAGTCCACTTCCTCTGTGCCACAAACCTCCATTTTTGTCCAAAAAGTATTAAAAACACGTCAAGAGGACACAAATTGACACGCTCCATTCTTTTTTGGTCCCATGGACATGAGTACTGTCTCATGAAGACCATCCATCCTGCTGCTGTGTAAGTACACTTGAAAATTAAATTCTGTATCAATCCGCAGCTGAAAGTAGTCCCAAAGAAATGCACCTTTTCCTCCTGAAACCTACACTGCCTAGCTGTTTTAGGAAATTATTTAGCTTTTTTTCAAAATAAAACGTAATACTTGAGATGCATTTTTAAAGATTTACGTCTTCAGTAGAAACCAGTGAACTTAATACCACAGAGACAGGTAAGGGAAGTTGTAAATTTATTCACCACGACATTTAGAATTGATTAAAAATGGAGAATAATGCCTGCTTTTGCTCACTTGCTGTGTTTTATTTTCATACCTCTACCAGATTTCCTGTTGGAGAGCTCAAACTTGATGCCCCGGTAGAGCTCCAGGGAGATGAGTCCATAAGCTGTCATCATGACGATCCCAGGGATGAGGAAGAGCAGCAACAACAGGGACACGTACCTGCAAGGGACAAATTTAGGGGAGTAAGTAGCCTGGATGCAGACGAGCATTTGTTGTGTCTAATCTAAATCAACACCAGAGCCAATGGTGCCAATTTTGCTGTGCTAAATTTAGAAACCTCTGCCTTTCAGTCTAAACTAGCATCATCATGACAACATGATTGTGATAACATAGACTTTTAATCTGGTCGGGAAAGGACTTTCTGTTTTTCAAATATGCTCCATAAATAAATGGTCCTGCCAGGCTGACTTTATTATCCGAAATTATTTTGAACTGTATGCTTTTATTTCAAAGGGTCAGATCTGTGTCAAGCCTGAAGATTTTCCCAAGAGGTCGTCTCTCACCTGCAGCAGCAGCCTGAGAAAATCGATGAAAGAGCCATCTGAAATTAGCAGTGGGCTACTTTAGCTGCCACACAATCTGAGTGTGAAGACACCCTGGTGGGACAGTAAAGGTGCGACCCTCCCTGATGCGCTTATTTTCAGCTCACCAGGACTGCTGGATGACGTCGTTGGGCCACACCAGGCGACACATGTGCCCCGTGCTGTTGTTGCGGCGGGTGAAGGGCTTGAGGGTGCTAGAAATGGGGTAGGGCAGCATCAGGATGAAGGACGCCACCCAGGTGGCAGTGATGACCTTGGCGGCATGGGATTTGGTCTGCCACGTCCTGGAGGACAGAGGGTTGCAAATGGCGCTGTAGCGCTCCAGGGAAATGGCCACCAGGTTGAATGTAGAAACACTTACTGAGACACCTACACGGGTCAGAAAATCCAAGAAATAGCTTTACATTAGAGAACGGTATCTTCTCATCTAGCAATCAAAATGTTGAACTATTCCTATACACCTACCAATACTTCTAATGCTCACTATAGCACACGATGTCTTGTTTGATAAGCACAAGCAACATAATGTGGTGGTTTTACATGCAGTGGTTAAGCTAAGCTAACCAGCTGCTAGCTTTAGCGTCACATTTGTCAACTGCGCCAACATCTTGGCCATCTTTCGGCAAGAAAGTGAATGTTTTGCAGTGACTTGCACGACTCTGCATCCAGCCAAGAAATACTCTGACACATATCCCCGTCTGGCGGGAGTTTGACAACTGTCAGTCTGCCATTCCCTAAATAGCTAGTAGCCGGTTAGCTTAGCTTAATCACCAAAAACCACAATATGTTTTGATACTTTTTTCTATCGACAAGCAACATGTAATGTGTTAAATATTGAGCTTTGGAACTGCTAGTGGGTTTATTTTTAACTTTTGGACAAAGCCCAGCTAACTGTTTCCCCTGTTTCCAGTCTCTATGCTAAGCTAAGCTAACCGGCTACCCGCTCTAGCTTCATACTTCAGGGAAAGACATGAGAGTTCAATCAATTTTCTCATGTGAAAAAGAGAATTAGGTGTATTTCCTCAAAGTGGCATTTTTATTCTAATTAGGTTGAATTATCCCTCTGCCATTAGCTCTGTAACACCCACAGCGTGTCACTGTGTCGACGGTCGTCCATGTGACGCTATGGCACATTAGCATGTCGTCACATTAAACTGAAGTGCCGCACAGTGACAGAGCACATCCTGCGCTGTCCGTTACAGATCAGCGTTAACACACTCGCTAACAATAACAAGAGGAACTATAAATACGTGCAAATTATCGCTGTGAGTACAATCTGCAAGGAGCGAGACATAAACAGATAAACATGTGGACAAATGAGGCAAGAACCCTGGATGACAGCGTTCTGATATCACCACGGCTAAATGGAGCAACAGGAAGTTAAGGAGAAAAATGAAAATAGGATTTCCTAGCGGAGCTGTAATTGGATGAAAATGAAATATTAGTAGGGGTGCACTATCTGTAATACTGCACCTTATTACAAGGCTTTCTGAGATGCAGCAGAAGACAATCACAGGCAAATTAAAGCCAAGGTCAAGCTGATTCACATCCCTTAACGCTGTCAAGCCGCTATTGATTATCCCAGAAGTCATTTGGAAGTAATTGAAATCTTTTTTGTTTCTAAATCTCCTGCTTGTGAAAAGAGGAAGTCTGTCCGCTGCCACGAACACAGACTCAGCGGTGTGACGACGGAGAACGTGAGCGGAAAGATTTTGAGCTGGTTTTCTAAACTTACTGACTGAAAGTCATTTAAAGTTCAAGCTAAACTAAAAGCAGGCATCTTGGTTTGTTGGATCCTGTTTTTGATCATCACCATTACTCTGCGAGAAGAGGAAATGAAGAAACACTGTTTCTTGTAAAGGTGTAGGCTTCTATATTAATTATTCGATTGACCATTAAAAGTAGCCCAGCTCATAATGGCGTCATAATGGTTTGGTGAATTGGTTCACTCTCACGGCTCTCATAGTGCAGTTTTCAGCCATTAGAGCAACAGCATTGTGATTTGGTTTTAGATTTGCATGATGAAATGTATCTGGGAGCTCGAGCTCTAATTTTCTGAGGTTTGTATTAACTCAATAATGCTTAAACATACTGTACTGAGAAGAGCTCATGCATATGCACAGAAGTGAAGCAAAAACTAATTTTGTGATCAATCAATCAGGACCGTTTGTCACATATAATCATTTAAGGGACAGTCATGAAGCTTGATGGTGTCACTTTGCAGACTGGAGTCTCTGCACGGACTGACTGCTTGAATGGCATCGGTGGGTCCACATATACGCTCATCTCACTGCGCGGCATTTTTAGAAACAGTGAAAACCTGATCATCCGGGTGCTGCCTCACTTCCTTTTCCTCGCCAAGCAGTTTCAATGAATCAGCTCAGTGTTCCTGCCTGTGCCGCTGCCGTGGCTGCTTGACTTACAGTAGGTTGGTGCTCACTCTCTAAAATTGTTGTCAATTGTTATTAATTAATAACTATACATGATCCCGAGACCAAAAACAGAGAAAACGTGTGAATATTATATTTGCCAGGTGGCCAGAAACATAACTCCTAGAGGACGACACTGTTGCTCTCCCATATCTTTGAGTGGAAAGTCCACTCTCAGCCTGTGTTCTTGGAGGTTCACTTCATAAAACCCTGCATGAACACACACGTCTTAAACACAGAATCAGAGTGAGGAATTTTCACCCTGCAGCATGAATGTGAGAAAAGCCTTTAGCATCAAACTCTAACCATTCTGCACACGTGAGGCTCAAACATCCAAGTGAAGAAACAAGAAGAAGAAGCGGAAGCCAGATTTTAGTAGACGGGGATTTTAAAGTTCTGTTGCCTTCAGTTATTATGGCCTCACACTGACTGGATATAGATTTGCTCATTTCCAGTTATTACTCACATCACTCTTCACGCCATTCATCATTTCCCCGAGACTCTGATTATTCATTATTCCTCTAATTATTATTATTGAATCCACTGTGGAATAGAGCAGGAAACAGCAGGTGATAAATATAGTCGCAGGGAAAACAGAGGAGTTGCTGCAAATATGGCTTCAGGTAAATCGGCACTTTATGACAACATGTTTCCTTCGACCAGAGCTGTTTTTAGCTCATTACACCACCAGGAGCATTTCAGCGTGCAGGGAAATGAACCTTGTGCAGAACATGGCCTGAGGTGACTTCAATTAGCCTCTGTCTGACATAATGCAAGTCACCGGTGCAATGGTAATAATAATAACAATAATATTAATAAAAATGCACCATGGACATTTAAATTATTTTGCATCAGGCATGACAGGAGGAGATTGCAGAAATGGCACAATCAGCACACAACTTTTACGCATTAAAATCAAACTCTTCTCCGCAATGACGCAATCAGTTGCCATAATAATAACAACATATATATATATATTTAGTTTTCATACAATATTAAATTATAAATATAACAACAAAGAAAATCTGGCATCACCACTTCACTCACCCATGAAGTACATGACCAGCTTGCACATCCCGTTGCCGAAGATGAAGTCCCTCATGAGGTTGGGGATGAGGGTGAAGGGGATGCAGACCAGGGACACCATTAGGTCGCTGACGGACAGGGACAGCAGGAACAGGTTGGTGACGGTCCTCATGCGCCGGTTCCTCACCAGGACGGTGATGATGAGGCCGTTGCCCAGCACGCTGAGGAGGAAGATGAGGCAGTAGAGGACGATCCGCACCGTCTGGTTGATATCTGAGACACAGTGGAAGGAGACGCGGGCGCACACGCATTCTTAAATGTGAGCGCGGTGCTATTTTGACTCATCCTGTCCCTCACTCTTTCACACTGACTCTTTATATTATTAAATTCACTCTCATATTCCTAAAATAGTCATATTCAGCCAGTCATATATTAGTCAGTTGGTCAGCATGTGCAGAATATTATTATTTTTTCTCTTGGAGAAGCTTCATAATCAGCCTGAATGGAGTTTTTCTCATGTTGTATCTCTCCTCTTGGATCTTAACCATAGAAATGTGCCATTCAGTTCTCCATCCTGTTGCTGTTAAGTCTACAGTGGCATTTCTCTTCACTTGACATTAGCAGAACTAGTGTACAGTGACAACATATGTCACTCCTAACATACACACAGGACCTGAGCCATATGCGTAATGCGCACTGACGCAAAAAAAAAAAAAAAAATGCCTAAAGCGCTCGCTCTTTTGGCAAAAACTGGAGGGAACTGGGTGCATTTGGAGTAAAATCAACATCAAATTTCTGACTGAAATGATTCGACAGGATATTCCATAGCATTTGATAGAAATATAAAATAGATAAATTCACCGTACCTTGAGGTTCGGATGAGGGCTCCTGCTCGCTCTCGCACGAAATATTCTTGATACCAAAATTGCATAAAATCTTGTTCAGGTCTGTTGAATTAATGAGCATGTCGTGTATTGTAAACGTCTCCATTTGGCTTTCTCTCCTGTAGCCTCAAGTGAAATCAGTCATAGGAACAGCATTCGTCATGCTCTTGCGAGAAAAGGAAAAAAAAAAAAAATGCTCCAAAAGGATGAGATGGATAAAAAAGTGTATTTTCTCTCAGTCGAATTAAAGAGAAACGAAATTATAACAGTGATAAGATTAGTGTCTACAAGTTTCCTTGCGCTCCCCGGCTCGTGCGCTGCGCTCTGCTCGTGCTCAGCATTTCTGACAACATGTGGACGAGTCACATTCTTGAGTGCTCAGCCCGCCTTTATTCGACTCTGTGCGAGTCAGCATACCCCCCCCCCTCTCGTTTTTTACTTTTCATAAAGCAGCCAGTCATAAATCATGGCTGTAATAGACAAGCTGCACGGCTTTAAGTAGGATATATTGTCTGCACCGGGAGTGACTCTTCATTAACATCTCAAATATTTCTAATTCCCCGGATCACTTACAGCAGAGGAAGTATCAAGAGCAAAAAGTCAGGACGCATAAGAGGAATTAAATGTATTTAAACTGTCAGCAGGGTTCCGCACTGCATCCACTGTGGGCTATCTCTGTCCACGGCTCCCTGACCCGTTTCAGAGCATGAGATTGCCTGCTGTGGCATTTCATGTGAACATGTCAGCAGCAATATGGAAGCTCATTGACTCATGCTGTAATTGTTCTGATGGGTGGAGAGACGGGCTGTCATTAGTGCCCAGACGGCTTGGAATCAGTCACGTGTTGAGCTGCTGTGAAAATTGTCTTAGTACAAACAGAAAGTATCATGACTGCTCCCTGAACTCCTCAAGAAAGGTCTTTTAGGGTCATTGTAACCTGTTATTGATTATAAAAAAGAGATGACTATTATGAAAAAAAAAAAATCATAATGCAACGTCACAAAATGAACCCCAGGCCCAATTTAACTACATTAAGTTATTTACATTCAGTTAAATTAAAGCATTCTGAGTCTCAACTTAAGTAAAAGTGGGAATATCTTTCCAGAATGTAAAAATAATGCAGTGCAAGTAAAAGTCCTGCATTCAAAATCTCAAATACAAAAAGAAAAAAAAAAATACTCAAAGTATTCATTCTGCATCATAAATTTTAAGGAAGACCTTTGTGATTGTGTGTTATTGGATTGGCACAGCTGATGTACGCAATGTATAGGCAACATTTTAATACTGCAGTTTGTTTAGGTGGCACTACATTAGCGAGTTTATATAGAATAGAAAAAACTTAATTGTCTGTCAGTAAACAAAAATATTCCTTTGACAGGGCTCGGCAATAAATGAATGCACGTTTAAGACATTGGGAAACACACATAGAATAGGACTAAAAGCAATAACAGTGAGAGTACACTGAGTACTTCAATCCATCCAGGCCGGTGGTTGCATTATTGGGTCCAGTGTACCATATTTTATAACCTGATCATACAAAAATCACATTACTTAAGCTGTTAGATAAAAGCAATAAGGTAAAATAAGCAATAAGGTAAAAAGTACATCTGAAATGTAGTGAATATATGAAGTGACATAAAGTGGTAATATGTCTATCTTAAGTAAATGATCTCATAAATGCTTATTTCCGTCCTTTTTAACGTGTGGAAAAAAAAAAAAAAAAGATAACAAGAAGACAAAAATAAATGTAAAAGTGTGAACCTTTGATTTCACTCTGTTGTACCATCGGAACAAAGATTTTCAGCTCGGAACCAAAGTGTCTGCTCCTTGTTTGCCCGGCGCACGCGCTTCAGTTGCTAAGTAACCTCTGCGGGGGGCGGCTGCCGCATCGCCGGATGCCACCAGCGTACTGAGCATCAAACTGTGCCATTACGGACGCGAAACTCGTCGAGCTTTGATAAGGAGGATGGACGAAGGCACCGAGCTCTCGCTGACCATCGCTCACATCGTCCAGCGGCTGAAAGGAAGCCATTTGCACTCCCAGATAGAGAGACAAGCCAAAGTGAGTTAGCCGGTTAGCACGCGGCTAACGATGCGGAGCAGGTTGCTGTCAATCTCAGAGTGTCGCCAACAGTTGAATTCAGGTTGACCTCAACAGCGCACGAGCTGCATAACTTATACAAACTTTTTTTATTCTCTCCCAAATATTATTTAGGAGTGTTTACATCAACCTGAGATAAAACTGGAGTCGCTTAAAGAGGACGTACGCAGTTTTCTCAAAACATCAGGTGGGCGCATTTTTTTCTAGCTTCTGTAACACACACACACACACACACTTCCACAGCTCAGTTGGTAATATACGTATTATATTGTCTTTCTTTGTGTGTGGTGATGACATATTTCAATGTTTTACAGGCTGGGAAAGAAAGCTGCAGAATGCAGTGTACAGAGAGCTGCATGTGTAAGTTGCATCAAGCTAATGTGTTAATGTGATATGATAAACAAACATGGCGACCAGATCTGTACACACTCTGAAACAGCTGTTTGATCCCTGAGGTTTGTACTTCAGTCACAGAAAATGAGTAAATGTTACAGATGATGCATGATATTCTCATTTTCCAAGGACACCGCATGCATATAGCTGTTATAAAGCATGGAAAAGGTGTAAATTGTCCCTGAGTGGAGAGGATAGCTCATGAGATGTGGAGCAAATGGACCAAACTTTGATCAAGTCACTGAAAAGCCACATCTAAAGCCACATATATAACATATATATTGAAGAGCAAGCATACACACACATTTATATACACTCCTATTGAGCTATCAGGCTGTCTGGGTGATAGACAGATGAAATTGTGCATTCAAGAAACACTATGAAACTATTCAGATACATGTTATACATTACATTAATTGTAATATATCTGTGTCTGAGGCCTGTTGTAACTTAGTCCTCTGTCATCAGGTGGGGGTGTGTAGCTGCTTTTCAGCTTCATTTAACATCTCACTGGGGAGGTGAAGCGTTGTCACGTGGAGGAACGTTTTGAAGTCTTCAGACGCGCCATTTTTTTTTGTTTGTTCTCCACATTGTTGTCTGGCACGCAAAGAGAAATGTACAGTGTGTGTTTTATAAACAGGGACTGTAGATCAGGTCCTGCTTGGTGCTCTGGCCCTGCAGCACCTCAGCACATCTAGTTTTTGTCGCCTAACCCTGCTAGCGTCACTGGCTTCATATGTTCACTTTGGACAAAAAACAGTGAAATTGGAGATGGTTAACTTTAAGCACTGATAATTGCTCCAGTGTAATCCATATTTATGTTTGCTCCTCTGTGAACTTCAATAAACAGCTTTTAACTGTCCTCTCTTACCTTTGAGGGTAATGTGCCCTATGTTTCAGACGGAAACATAATACGCTTAATGCTTTGCTTTTAATGGATGACATATGACATCGACTAATGCCTCCTCGGCTGTTAGTCAGCCCTATGTGCTCTTATAGGTGTTTAGATTAGGCTGAACTTTGTTTAGCGCAGACCTTGAGTCACTCAGTGTGCTCTCAGCCAGCTTCGTGGGGAAAAGATCTGAGACGCGGGATTGCTGCACCTGGCGGTGGAGATGTGTTCTGACTCATCTGAGCTCTCCGCCGGCCTGTTTTTAAGAAAAATCTTAACATTTTATTGGGCTTTTGTTTGATGTATGACTTTTATCTCTCAAGCTCTTTAAAACGGCTCTTTCTGGAACGTGTTTGTTTTTGTGGTGGCTTCAGTCCCTCAAAGCTTTCAGTCTTTTTGGCTTCTTTAGAATTTATTTACTGCACTTGATCAACCCTTCTGCTATTGTACTGTAACGCTCCTTGCCCCCGATCTTGTGTTTGCTTATTCTAGCCAGCTGCCCCCCAGCCATCCCGCGGCTCCTCCAGAGCATCTCAAAGAGCCGCTGGCCTACATGCGCAAGGCACAGGTCAGTCTGTCCACTCGTATCTCCGTCACTCCTCACTCGTTCTTCTTCTACCTCTCTGACTCTTGTTTTTGCCTGCCGAATTCAGAGCCCCTGTCTTTTTATCTGAAGTGTGTGTGTGTGTGTGTGTGTGTGTGTGTGTGTGTGTGTGTGTGTGTGTGTGTGTGTGTGTGTGTGTGTGTGCTCTCATACACAGGCCAGCTGGGAGAAGCGCATCCTCAAAAGCCTGAATAGCATGAGTACGGAGCTTGAAGTGCCTCTGGCTCGCATGGTAGCTAAAATATTGTCACATCTAACATAACTTAATTAAAGCAGCTCGTAATTCAGGTTCTCTGGCAACATCTTCTCCAGTGTAAAGGTCCTTTTAACGTTGCAGCTTTTGCAATGTCATGGTACTGTTGTGGCTTTTTTTCTGCATATTGTTATTTGTGTGGCTAAGTTTGACAGTAGCCAGGAACTAGCAGTTTAAGAGGAAGCAGTGACTCTGAAGCTATAGATTGATGTGAGGAAGGCAATGCTGCTTGGATTGCATTTGTATTCTGTGCAAATGCCAAATAATAAACAGAGAATGCAAATTCATGACCACACAACCTCATTTCCGATGTGGCATTTTCAAGATTTGTTTCTGTTGTAGCTGTGCGCTTTGTTGAAATCCTCCCTCTCTGCCCTCACTCCGCAGAGGCCTGCAGTGGAGCAGAAGGAGCTCACCAACAAATGGAACGAGATGGGCACGGATGAACCAGGTCTCAAGACATTGCCCAGGGGTTTGGCCCTGAGCATTCTGCCTTTTATGAAAGATTGGTGTTGATGTGTCTGCGCGCTGGTGCATCGCTCACACACTGCCTGATTTTACATCAGCGTAACACATCTCTTAAGCAGGCCGACCGCTTCCATGTTTGCTTTTTAACCCGTATTTATCCAGGGAAGCATTTCTTAGGGACTGGGCTCGACTGGGCAGCATCTGAAAATGTGTCGTGTAGCATTCAGATGCTGATTTGCGGCGTTGGGGCGCCATAGCGGCTAACAATGGAGGCATTTACACCTTGAGCTACCTGGACAGTGCTGATAAAAGCCACTGAGTATCTTCAGGGCAGACTTTTAGTTGTTATCATCCTTGCTCAAGTGTATGTTAAAAGTATTTTTTGGAGGAATGCAAGCAGTAGATTCCTATTTTATTTTTCAGATACTAGCATTCAGATTGAGACCTCACTGTGTAAAGCTCAGCTCTCAATGAACCGTTTGCACTTCAAGCCAGTACATTTACAAAGAACACGACAACCTAGTGTCCTAACAATGCTATCACGGCTCACTGGCGTATAATAACATTTAGGATGTGCCGTCCCCTGGCTATAAACACTTTGGACTGTGAATATAGAAGCTGTCCAGACTCCTTGGACGGAGCTGCGATAACGAGCAGCACCCCTCCTTCCGTCCAAACCTTAATGTGCCCTTGTTCTGGGAATGACACGCCACTTGAAATTACTGCAGCGTTATGAAGTCAGTGGATGGAAGTCCCACTTAAAGTGGCCTTGTGCTGTTCTTTTGACTTTCCCAAAAGTGGCCAGATTCAGCTGCACAAGTGTCACAGACCAAGTATATTCAAGTTGATTAAATGGACTGGATGGTTGGATTCATTTGTGTAGTCTCAGTGTTACAGCTGTTGAAATGGTTCTGAAACTGCATATATAAACACTGTGCACGTAGCAGCTGGAAGTACCACTTAAAAGTGTGCTCTGTAAGTGGGACCATCAACTAATGTATAATAGAGATACATTAATGTCTCTGTGTCTCCACAGACTTAAGTCGCTTTAGGCCTGTCTACGCCCCGAAAGACTTTCTGGAGGTAAGCAGACTTCTTGCACATCAGACTATTTGCTTCAGTTTGACTTAAAGAAGCAATTGTAAGTAAGAAAAATAAATGTCATTGGCTTACCTTATTGGCGGCACGGTGGTGCAGCAGGTAGTGCGCGTGCCTCACAGCAAGAAGGTTGCCGGTTCGATCCCTGGGTTGGGCGGGGCCATTCTGTGTGAAGTCTTCCCGTGCATGCGTGGGTTCTCTCCGGGCACTCCGGCTTCCTCCCACAGGCCAAAAACATGCTCATTAGGTTGATTGGTGACTCTAAATTGCCCCTAGGTGTGAGTGTGAATGGTTGTTTGTATATGTTGCCCTGCGATTGACTGGCGACCGGTTCAGGGTGTACCCCGCCTCTCACCCGTTGATGGCTGAGATAGGCTCCAGCCCCCCCTGCAACCCCGAAAGGTATAGGCGGGTACAGAAAATGGATGGATGGATGGATGGCTTACCTTATTGCTTTCTGTACAGGTGTTAATCAGCTTGCGGAATCCGAATCACGACAGCAGCGAGGACGTCAGCATCAGGAGCCACTGGGGACTCATCCAGGTTCCCCTCAACGTCAGGGACATCCCACAGCTGGTAGGCGGCCATGTGGATGTGTGGTTTATTGAGATTACTCATGTGTACCTGCAGGTGTTTTGTCCATCGGTCACCTCAATGCATTGAACAGTGTGTCCTGCTAAGCAGCTCCAGAAAACGCACAATTGATTTGAAATCTGTATGTGTGTGTTGTATGTGTGTTAAACTGTCAGAGACAGGCCTACTCAGAGCTGAACCTGACCACTGGGCAGCTGGGGATTGACGACCACGCACACATCCATCCAGGTATTCACAAAAAGTGCAAATACGCCTCCTCATGCACTACGGTAGTTCAAGAAATGTACGTATTTGTTTCCTTTCTAAGAGGTAGATCAGAAAGTCGACACCACTCTCATGTCTGTGCAGTAAATACACAGCCAACGCCGGAGACTCTTTCCTAAAATGTTCAACTGTTCCTTTAACAAGCCAGCTGCTCGGCGGCTTCTGCATCCTGTCACGATGACATGCAGCATGCAGGACGTTGTGTCATGGCTGAATAATTTCCCCTCGTGATTCTGGTTTGGACAAAGGGCTTATGGACTTTTTATCCTCTCAAAACATGATCTATGATTGGATATAAAGCAGCTTTTTAATATCAGACCTACATGCATCCTTCACCCCAGCAGTAATGAATCTCAAACACACTGTAATAAATGTGTTTACCCCCTGAACGCTGAGGTTAAACGGTTTGTACAACGCGCTGGCCTCATATCGGTCGGCGTTCCTCTCCTGTGCCACACCTGGGGTTTCTCAAACAGTATCTCTGTTAAGTCCAGATATTGACATTGTTACGGTCTGGTGTTTAGGCTTTAAATAGAAGCATCTATCTACCATCTCTGTGTTTGTAAATCAAAGAGATAACTGTGCCACGACCAGGCCATCATTGATGCATCTGTTTTGTTCTTTCTTTCTCTTCCCTGCGCAGACTTGTTTGAAAACGAACATGTTCAGATCGGGAAGAAAGGTCAGTGTTTGGCTCTTGGTCTGAAATAGTTTTTAAGTTCTATTCATGCTTTTCTGTTATTCTAGTTATTTCACTGAGATATTTAAATGCATAAATGTGGGACATTTTATCCAAAAGCTCCAACCAACCATCATTATTCATCGTTACTATTTCTGATTTAGTCTGGATTTACTCCATTTAACTTGACGTTAAGAAGAAAGAGGAAGCTTGTGCTTGTCTGTGTCATTCTAGTTTTGTGTTTTATACCTGCACTTAATTTAGACCGTGAGAGATCTGGTTTTATTTTTACTTGAAAGAGTTTCTTTTGGAGATGCGTATCAAAAAAAAAAAAAAAAATCTAATAATATCCACTGCAATGAAAAAAGGAATAAACTCTGAAAGAGAAGGTGGACTACTTGTGATAGATGCTGCTATAAAAGGTAAAAACATACTGTAAAATACATAGATTTGTATAAAGAGGATATATGCTGGTGCACCGCAGACCAGCATCAGCTCCTGCCGTTACGTGAATCCTGCTCATTACCCTCTCAGGTGATTTAATCGGCTGGAGGGACTTTAACTCTTATCCCATCGCCCGACTATGAACACACTGTAAACACCAGCCTTATTATGGACACCAATCAGACATAAATCAAGTCGAAGCTTAAAAACACAGGCGGTATTTTATATACACAGCCACGAGGCCCCGGTCCACTATTTTACCCCCGTCTGGGGCAGAGCTGCGAGTTAAATGCCAGGCCAAGTGTTAAGTGCGCTCAAATTGGAAATTTAAGAGCGGGGGAGTGTGTTGGTTTATGTTATGACTGGCCAGCACCTTAAGTCAAGGGCTGTGTGTTTTTGGCTACTGTCACAACAGAGATTTAGTGCAGAATGGACATGTGGGAGGGAGTGTTGTCAGCACGCGCTGAGTGTTTTTAGAAAACCATTGTGGAAATGTCTGTGTTAGGAGGTTTTTTGTTGTTTATGCGTTTTCTGAGGGGTTGAATGAAATTGTGAAGCCGTGTGTACGTTCAGCGAGGCCATGAAACCAAAACACCAGGATGTTACGCCACGGTTTGCCCACTCTTCTGGATTTTTTTTTTGGAGTGGCCATTGAAAGATGTTTTATTTGCGTCCCGACGGAGGTCATGCTTTCCAAGCTTTCTCGGAAAAAACAAACCTCTTCACGGTTTCAGAGCCGAGCTGCCTGCTTGTTGTCGTCGTGCGGTCTCTCCAGATGTGCAGGTGTTCGTTTTCCCAGCTAATTCAGCGGCTTTGTACCGTTTGGATGTTTGTCAATATTATGTCATTCTCCCAGCAAATCACAAGGCTTTCTGTTTATTCTGACAAAATTTACCAGATTTTTTGCCAACATTGGCAACCTTTATCCACGGGACTGTACTGACCAAACCTCTGAATGTACGGAGTGATCAATGATGTGTTTTATTAGATATGAATTTAACTTTTCATATGTGAGAGGAACAGTTAGCCTAGCTTAGCATAGAGACAGGAAGCAGGAGGAAACAGCTAGCCTAGCTCTATCTGAAAGTGGCCAAATCCACCTGCTAGCACCTGCAGAGCTTGCTAAAGTCACATCCTGTTTTTTTGCACATGTGAATGTTTCACAAGGGGAGGTCCATGCCTTGGGTGTTTGTGTGAGTCTTGGCATGTCTTCCTGGACTCTTTCTGTCACGGTGAAGCTGCTCGTTACGCTTAACGTCTCCTGACATGACCTGGATGAGCTGTGTGTGTGAACGCAAATGTCCGAATCAGCTGAACCAGCACAGAGTCAGTGCGATGTCTGATTGAGCTCACGTTGTCCAGAGAGGTCACAGCGACTGGCCGTGTTGATGATGTTGCACCGGAGTTCTGAGGCATTATTACAGTCGAAATTAGTTGGGACGCTTCCTCTTTGGCCAGAGATGTTTTGCAGTGGGTGTGTTGTCCAGCTTTCTGTTCAGGACTCCAAATGGGAAAAGAAAACTAGATGCGAACTTTGTGTAAAGTCATTCGATATATCTCCAACGTGGTTGGGTTAGGGGTCCAATCTTCTGGCAATTATTTGCCAACTTAGTAACGTACACAGTTGGATTTTAAAGCCATTATGCTAAGCTAAGCTAATCCTAGCTCCATATACATCATATGTGTTTCTATCTCTTTTTGCTGCAGTGGTCGTGGAGCAGGACAGTGCAGCAGCGCAGCAGTACAGCAGGCAGGGCTGTCCCACCGGGCTCCGGGCAGACCTGTGGGCCCTCATCCTGAACTCTACAAACCAGCCTCAGGTACTATACACGCATATGTACACAGATGTTGTATGCTGGTGGTGGCTGTAAAGCAGCTGTGCTTCCTAAAGTTTTCAGCTGCTGTCATCTTCACAGTTCATGGCACCAACTGTGCAGTTTATTTTGTGTCTTTGGATCTATAAGGCACAGTAATAAATCAACATATGGGACCCCAGCTGACCTACAACTCCGACATAATCAGCATATAAGCCCCCCCTCCTGTTTATCTTAACTCACCGCGGCTTGTCCAGTGTGTACAAATGCTAAGATAATCAAATGCTGGTGATTTAGCTCGGTTTGCCCAAACAGAGCAGCTGCCCGCCTGTGTGGCAACGCACTGTGTAAACGCTGCAGTCCAGAGTCTCCTGCCGAGGCCGATAAAACAATGCATGTGATGGGAAGATTGATTTCTGAGGGAGAGATACAGGGACCTGACAGAGGTCTGCAGAGTGTTAGCATGGCTGTGGACGGCGCGAGGCCAACACACGAAACAGTCAGAGTTGAATGCTTAACCTGCATTTTGTTAATTGCTTAGATTTTCATCGCCTTTCTTCTTCTTTGTCTGGATATCCAACACAAGTATCCTCTGAAGAAATAATATTTTAGTCAGAGAACAGCTCAGTTTTGTGTTATATTTATCTGACGTGTCGTCTCGTTTTCAGTAGATTTTATCGTTTCCACATGCAGCACCAGTCAGCTGCCGTGACCCAAATCTCCAAGATATATAATCAGTTTTAGCAGAACTTATTTTAAGTCTCTTCCACTGATGCTGTCCAAGTCACCACGGCGGTTTCAGTGTTCTACCTCAGCTGTCAAAATGACCATCTCTGTTTCTGTTCTCCTCACATCCGCAGCGCCGATCATTGCCAAGGCGCTTCACGACTGTCAGAGCGGACATTTTCATCTCCCCGTCCACCCCGTCGCCTGTTCTTTTGTTCATTTATGATAAGCCGCCTCAAACCGGAGACACGTTTGAGTTTAACCATGTGGTCGGAAACACGATACCCATCCATTAAGCTTGGTTTAATCCTCCTGTCATCACCGTCACAATGCATGAAGCCGATTTAGCAGCATCCACGTACCACATTAATCACTGGAGCTTGCATTATAGGATAACCACCAGCCTCACAAACAAACATTTTGCCCACAGATAATTTACTACACTGGCGTCTGGGTATGATTTTTAGACATGTTGGGTCTCTGCCATTTCAGGATGTGATGCATTATGAGCAGCTAATGGCTGGAGTCATTCAACATGACCTGATGGTGGACAACCTCATCTATAAGGTATGCCTCCCTACACTGTCGCTGTCCACATTTATGAAGCCGCCCAGCCAAGACTGTCCAGTAAATGAAAAACAAATAGTGGAAGATTTGGTGTACTGGTGAATTTCCGAGTCCTGCCACCGAAACATTTGTCCTGCACAACATCAAGTTTAAGTTATTTCTGGAGATATTTTCTGATAAGGGTCACACAATCCCTCTATACATCTTCTTTTCTAATACGAGAAGTGATTTATAAGCTCCAAGCTTTCCCGTACATTTTCCTTTTGACGTTCATTTGAGATGACGTTTAATTCCAGGATGTGAAGCTCACCGCCAGCAATGACGACTACTACTTTGTCTTTGAAGATTTCCTCTATCAGGTAGGATCTGCCCTCCCACAGTTCAGCCTAAAACCTTGGTTCCGAATATTAAGCTTTTCTCTTACACATCAAACACCCACAAATTAATAAGCAACAATCATGTGTGAAGTTCTGTCATCTGTTCACCGGGACTGTCTGGTCAGAGTTTATTGAGCTCAGAGAGAACAAAGGTTTTTATGAGGGTAATAGCGTTTTATCACCTCTGTTTAAGAAGTCAGCATTTCCACATCACCCTGTACCGTTATAATATATGATCACTGATTGATTAAATTGAGAAAATGAATTGAATGACAGCATTTCTCTTTACCTACAGTTACACAGGTGAGGATACAACCTGTTAGTATCGCCTTCACTGCTCTGTGTGTTTGCCTTTGGTGCATATACACACGGCAACCGGTTTATTCAGCGGCTCTTAACATGTCGTGCTCCTGTTGTCACTGTCAATATTGGCTGATGGTAAACTCACTAGGCAGTGAAAGAATCCACTTGTTCTGGAGCAAGCGTGGATTCACACAGGCGTCGTTATGATCTGCAGAAGTAGCACAAGAGGAAAGAATTGGACGTTCTTATGGACACAGTTAATACGACTCCACCTGATCGGTTACGCCTAAAGTGTCATGCCTTTGTGGTCTTTCAGACAGCTTTGAGTGAGCCAATTTCCACTTACTTTCGCATGATTTTTAAAGATCGGCAGCATTTATTAAACTCCATCTTGAGAACGCTTCCCAGTATTTGCAAATATCTATCACAAACAGACAAAAGTGCTTCATGTACAACAGTAGACCGCAGTTTTTTGTACAATTACAAGTACACTTAGTCATTTGGCAGACGCTTTGATCCAAAGCGACGTACATATGAGTTCACACACTGATGGCACAGCATTGTTTTTTGGGGTTCAGTATCTTGCCCCAGGATACTTCGGCATGTGGACTGCTGAGGCCAGGGATCGAACACCAACCTCCTGATTGGTGGACGACCGCTCTGCCTCCTGAGCCTCAGCAGGTATACTTTAAGGTCATGCAGGAGGCAGTGTAGACACACGCAATTGCCATCGTTTTGGTCATCTCTTACGAAGGTCTGCCGGCCTCATTTTTGCCCCAAAAGATTACCCTCCCCTCGTGTAATTCATCTGAAGTGGCCAGGAAATGAAATCGGCCCTCAAAAAGACACAGAACCAGGACTGTGATGGAAAGAGGGCCCACTCATAAGGTCATTTTGCGATACAAGCAGCCACTCGAGGCTCTCTGCTTCAGTTCCTCCTAAATCGCTGGCTCCAGGTGAGCTGCTTTAATGGAATTCTTACTCAAGAGGAAGCAATGCAGCTCAAGGTCATCACAAGAAAATGATTAGCTGCTGTCGTCTTTATCCCGTCATCAGGCAGGGATACTATTCCAATTTTCCGACATTTAAGCACTTTATAATGTGAACTGAATCCAGCATCAGTCATCTTTATCTTTACCCACCAACCCTGTGTGTTCCCAGGTGCTGCTCTGTTTCTCTCGGGACACGGCCGTCCTGGATCACTTCAAATACAACAGCGCCACTCCTCCGAAATCCTACATCCAGGGTGAGATGATGGGTCCCCTTCACCAAGGACACACACACCCCATCATCACACGAAATCACAGGAGCGCCACTTCACTCGCACGACCTTAACACAACGAGTGACAGTGATAATTAGGACACACGCGTACACGCACACACACAGCTGTAGGTCCCGGTCACTGATGTCTGTGTGTCTGTCAAGCAGGGAAGGTTGGAGATGAGGAGTGTGCTGTTGTTTATCCTCCCAACGGTAAGCCTGCTTCTTCTCATATTATTTCATGCAGTTTTTAGACATTTTCACATGCAGTATTTTGTTCATCTGTGATTTTTTTGAACACATATGTTGTAAATCTGCAGTGTTGATATAATAAATGTTTATCTGCCATAACTGCACTGACTGATTTAAACAGGTGTGATCCCTTTTCACGGGTTTTCAATGTATGGTGAGTGTATTTTGCACCTGTCAACCTTCAATTCACACTAAACTCACAGGAGGATACAACAGATATGACAGGGAGCGTGTGTTTGTGTGTGCGTTTGTCCCACAGTGGCACCTTTGTGCTTCTTGTACAACGAGCCCTCCAAGCTGTACAGTGTTTTCAGGGAAATGTACGTCCGCTACTTCTTCAGATTGCACTCCATCTCCTCCTCTCTCTCGGTGAGGTCCCTGGTTTTCTTAAACGTCCAGATGAAAGTATTCTGCCGGTGTGCTCATGTCTGTCCTTCTGCTTTCATGCTCGCTCCTGCAGGGTATCGTGTCTTTGTGCTTGCAGTTTGAGCGGCTGCTCCAGACCCACCTGCCTCAGCTCTTCTACCACCTGCGACAGATCGGGGCGCAGCCGTGAGTACACACTGCTTCATCCTGATGTGTTTGCGGCCCCGTGTGGCTGCGGTGCCAACGCTGTTAAAAGGCTAATTCATCGGCACACATGAAATATTTAGTGACTGAAAACAGAGATACAAGTGTGCTGCTATTCTGTATTCTTTCATTGTAGTTTAGGGCCCCGCTTCCCCACAGCTCTTTGACTGAAATGAACCTGCGGTTTCATGCAAATAAAAAGCTGTTGAGGATTTTTTTTTTTTTTGATACAGAAAAGCAGTAAGATTGATTTCAGTCCACAGACTGTCAGCGAAACTAAACAGAGTCCTCATGCAATTTTCAAATCGCCATGGAAACATGCTCGCTCTGGTCTTGCAGTGATAGCTCTAAGTGAGTTCACCCGCATGAGGGAAGTCCAGCATGCTCGTCTTAACAGCATTTCTGCCTCGTCAGGTCCATAGAAATCATTCATCTTGGTCCTTTACACAGTACCACAAATTGTCCAAAGGGCCATAAAAGAAGCCTTTGATACAATATCTCCATCTATTTCTATTAAAGTTCTTCCATCTAAATGATATCTTTATGCAAAGCTGTTGATATATTAATGCAGTGTAAGAATCATATAGACCCTGCACACACAGAAAACATCTCATTTTTATAATGATGTACTGCCATCTTGTGGTGAATTACAGGAATCACAGTTTCTGAATCAAGAAGACAGTCGTGGAGACTTTAAAGGCCTTCTGATCGTGAATTAAAGACGTCTGTGTTCCACCTGTTCCCCTGGCTCGCTCACAGAGTATTATCTTTGCTCACTGTGGATCTTGTAGCTCTGGAAGCCCTCCTCCCTGTGTCAGTGACACAAACACATGTTTTTGACCACAGGTTGCGTATTGCCTTTAAGTGGATGGTGCGGGCCTTTTCTGGCTATCTGTCCACTGACCAGCTGCTTCTTCTCTGGGACCGAATCCTGGGATACGACTCACTGGAGATCGTTGCGGGTAAGAGTTGCTGCACCCTGCCATGATATTAGCATGGACACAATTACAGTGTGACAGACACCTTTTCTTTTTTTTTTCTCATTCTGATCCATTATTTTTCTCTGTCTTTACCTCCTCCCTTTGTTTTTCCTTCTGCTGTTCCCACATGCCATCCTCCTCTCCTGCTCTGTTCTCTTAACTCCTGCTACTCTCTCTGCCTCCAGTCTTAGCAGCAGCTGTGTTTGCCTTCCGTGCCGAGAACCTGATGGAAGTGACGTCGCTGGCCTCAGCTGAGGTGCGTCCGTCTCACATTAGACTTGTGTGTGTGTGTGTGTCTGTGTGTGTGTGTGTCAGTGTCAGAATCTCTGATTCCAGTCCTCTCCCTGTCCCCCCACATACCCCTGGAAGGCTGTAAATAGCAGTTGATGAGCAGCCAGTACCAGTAACCCAGTCTTCTGCATGCATACGTCTGAAAAAAATGGCTGGCTGGACACTTAAGAATCCTCACCCTCTTACCCCGCCCTGTGTTCCAGCTCGCCAACACTCCCCAGCTCCTCTGCCGCCATATCCCAACACCTGGAACAAAAAGCCTATGCACTGTTGGACAAGCCACAACAGAGGCTCTCATTTCTGCCACACACAGCTATAAGCTAAATGAGTGCATCCTCTGTCGCCCTCTGCACTGTCACTCATGTTGCATTATTACAGTCACCGCTAATGTCATTCTTGTGCATGCCTGCACTGTGTACCGCTCCCATACTGTGATCCCACTATCATATGACTGAGACCAAGAGTAAACCATACGATGACTCGCCTCACCCGCTCCTCTTTCCCCCCCGTTCTCCCCTTCCCCTGAGGGTGAGGGGGTTAAACTACAATATGACGCATGGGGCGACAGGCTGATCTGCTCGTCTGAGATGCTAGCCGGCACTATTTGCTTGCTCATTTACCACCTGCCCCGGCAGAGAGAGGAGATATCATAACATACTGCTCCTTATCTTATATTTAGAACCCCAGGCCCAGCGTTGAAATATTAAACCCTGTCTCTAAACATGATAGGGTCCCTAAATTTAATCTCCCACCGATCCCAAAAGGACAGAGTGGGGAGCGGTGTGCTCTTAAGTAAGGATTGTCGCTTCCCAAGGATCCTGCATCATCATTATCCACGGCGTTCTGCGTGGTTCTTTTTTTAAATCTTGAAATATGTCTCCTGAGAAGGGGGGAGGGTGCCATTTAGAGCCCCTCTCATGGGCTCTGAGACTCCCATGGTCAGGAGGGGTGTGGGCTTGGACGACAGCTCTTACTTGTGTTTTGTCTGACATGCACACCGCAGGCTGTCCTCGCTGACCTTTCAACCCTGAAGGTCATGCCGCTCATCCAGATCTTTCTGTTTGCCACCGCCATCTGAGGAGCGCGGGGGACTGTGCACGGATCGCGGTACATGCGCCGCTTGGAGGATCACTACAAAAATGCCACTGTGCAACGCCATAATCACACCGACCATCAAGAATCAAGGAATGATGAAGAAAACCCACAGAGACATTACACACCTTGCACTGGTTTAAAAGCCTGGCCACTCTTTAGCATGGATGCACCATAAATAGTAAATACCCTGTATCATGTTATTAGATATTATACAGTAAGTAAGTATAGCCTACAGACCAGTAAGGTTAAACTAACCTCCTTAAGCCATATGCTCTGCAGGAAAGGCGATACTGGCATTGCTTGGATCAGCTGAGAAGCTCATTAGGCCACGAGTTGCATGAAGCAGTAATTGTATTGCGACAGCGGCGTGCCGGGGAGAACAACAGCTACGTCTCCAAGCTTGGCTAATGAAGTGTTAATTAGCCGCCGCAATTTATCCCGCTCCGTAGCTCCCGCTTGTTATAACACTATTAGATAATGCTGTCGCTGATGAAGGAGGAGTTCAGAGGCATTAGCCCAGTGTGTCGAAAGGAAGGGCGCAAAGACACAAACTGGATTAATACATAACTTAGATGATTAGAAGCTGCTGTGTCTGCACATAATTTAGTATTTATGAAGATGCTGCATATTACTGCTCTCTAAAGGGACATTTAGCACCTCCTGTGCCAGTATTTATTGAACTTCAATATGGATATTTTATGCTTGTTTTTCATTGTTTAATTTAATTCCTGAATGTATTCAGTGTTTTTTTTTAAGTATAATGTATGTCACCTTTGATTTAAATGCAATCAAATCATTGTCTTTATTATATTATGCAACAGTATTCTATGCCAGTCAATGCCAGTGCTTTTCATCCAACACATTTTAATGCTCGTTGCAACCGTAAATATCACATTTTTTTCTAAATAAAATGACGCTTTGTTGAATCTCTCCCCCTGGGTTATTGTATAAAACCTTAAAAGGCCTTCAGATGTCGCCTCAGTTCATCGCTGCCTGGTCTCGTCTGCTCCCTAATTGAATATTTCTCTGGCTTTGTGTGACAGGGTAAATATTTGGACAGGGCATTCAGCATTTTGGAAGGCAGAAAGAGTAAATGACAGGTAGCAGCACTGAGGGAGTTGACCGTCTGCCCCCCTCCCCCCACCTCCGCCGCCCTCCTCCTACATGTAGCATCTGCTCTATTCCTCCCGCGTTGTTGGCCGCCTTCCTCCCTGCCGCCCCCCTCAGCGGGCTCGTATCGAATTATGCTGTTCTTCTCTTTCGTCTCTCCCTCGCTCCTGGTTCCTGCTACATCTGCCACCTGTTTACGAGGACTCCCACGGCTTTTATCATGCACCTCCTTCGCCCCCCTCCCCTCCCCAGACGTCTGTTCCTCCTGAGACAACTATTACCTGCTGAGTGGTTCGCTCACACAGAGGTCCCTCCTGGTGGCTGATGTGTTGCATTACAGGGTGATGATGCCTTCTGTCCATCAACACTCTGAGCTTGAAAGCAGTATCAAGTACAGTGAACTTAATAAGCGTTTGGCCAGCAGCATGTGGCTTGGTGTTCTTACATACTAATAATATAAAATAACAGCAACTATGAGGTTAGATTTTCAGCCATATCAAACTGAGACTGTGCGGCGTAATGTCTCAATTACATCTTACTTGTATTGCGTTTAAATGTATGTGAAATGCATATAATGGTGTTATAACAAAAACATTTTCTAAAGATATTCCTAATCAATAGAAGGTTGTTTGAAGGTATCAGGAAAAGATGAAGATAAAATCCCAAGAATTCATGACAGTCAGAGCGTGCAACAGCATAAAACAAGCCAAACTGCAGAAAGAACAGCTGGTTTCAAAGACACGTACGAGACATCCTCACGGCGCTGACCGCTGACTCTCAGCAGATGGAAAGGAAAAGTATACTCATTCGAAAGACAGAAAGAAAGTTGGTTAGGTTATTTCTTTGAGGGATCTTTGCAGCAAGCTGTATGTTAATGTCACTTGGAGCTGGAGACTAGTAAGATCTACTCCTTATTGTAAGCAATGAAGCCTAATTTTTCCTGGTCCATCTCAGAGCAGATGGAACAAGTGTGTTGTTTTCATCAATGCTGCTGTCTACACAGTGTCTATAAAGGCATGTAAAAGATATTGATTTTGACTGATCTGACTAAATTTAATCTCCGTTGACAAACTCTTCCTGTGGTCTTCTGTATTTGTTGGGGCCTTGACATTGAATCATCAATTGTTGTTTTAACACAAGGAAGCGAATGGCCTCATATTGAAATTAGCCTCTACCTGATTTGCATGGGATGGCTCTGACAGTCCCTGGGCACCCAGCATGGGAAAACCCTGGCTTTAAAGAAAAACATGGAAGCTCAAGGTCCAGTAACTATCTTATTTTTTTTTTTTTTAACTATAAAACAATGTTAATCAGACCCTGAGTAATATTTTTCGTTCAAACTGCTATTTCCAAGCCCTTTCTTTTTGTCAAAAAAATTGGGGCCATTTATGAAATGATTATTATTAATATTATTATTCTTATTCTTAGTAGTAGTAATAGTAGTATGGGGTGGAGTAGACACTTTCAGTTTTCACCTTGACCGAATATAAAATGGCAGCAGATGGCTTCAAAGTAAAGAGCATGGCTTAATAAAGAGAAAACACCGGTACTACCATTTAAAATCCCTTTATTTCCCGCGGTGAGCGTCTTCAAACGCCAGAAAAAGTGCCCTCTGAACCAGCCAATCAGGCCCTGCCATGTTGGGACACTCCAGCCAATGAGAGCGCTGAGCCGGGAGGAAAACTTGCACGGTTGTGGAGCGCGAGGAACAATGAAGCGGGTCTCCTCCGCGTCACCATGACAGGGGGGAAAAAAAAAACAACGCCAAGTTTTTCAGGAGGATTCCTCTTACGTGGACGCAGTAATGGCCACTTTAAACCTCTTAATTTGGGCGGAAACACGCGGCTCAAGTGAGTTGTGTGCCCGGTTCCCAGTGCATAAAAGCCGCAGTAGCACGGAAGTGAAGCACCGCTGATTTTCTGTATAAACCAAAACAAATCCCGGCGGAGGTGCCCTGCACGCGGCAGTCCTCGGGGCTAAATTAAAACCCCGCACCCCCCCTCTCCTCCACCTCCACCTCCTCCTCCTGATGTCAAACCATTTTGCACGCTGACTTCCGCCCCGCTTGGCTCTCCCTCCCTCGTCCGCATCAGCCGGCGAGCAGCTAATATGACGGGGGGGGGATACAGTATCGCACCGAGCCGCGAGAAGCTGACTTAAAAACTTCATTTAGAAAGTAGGCGGATGTCGTGTGCGGTCGATATAGGTCGGAGAAGGATTAGGCTCGACGGAGGAAGAAGCCGATGCATTTTTTTGATGCAATGGGATTTGCCACTTTCGTATGAAGAGGCGGACCTATGAGACGCTGCGAGTTCAATATGCTGAAGCTGTCCCCGGTGTTTGTATACTGTACGTGGAAGTACAGAGACTATTTTCTTCCAACTCACAGGCCTACGTGAGGATTTAACACAGCAGTTGGTATTATTTGTAGCTCTCGGATATCCACGGTAGAGAAGCTACTGTCTTTATTTTTGTTTTTGTTTTGGACAGGGGATTCCTTCAGACAGGCTGCGTGCGCTTTGCTCCTTAGCTGCTTGCGTTCACCACACGGTGTTTTCCGTTACTGTTAGCTTAATTTCTTAAATTGATCAAATTCGTTATGGGGTTCTGGCTTGTAGCTCGCAGCGGTCACCCCTCTGAAACAGACAGTAAAGCCATTAGAGGCTGTTAGTTTTTTTTTTTTTTTTTTTCTTGAAGGGGGTCTTCTTTCAAAGTAGTTTGCCTTGACTCACCATGAACTATTATTTTGTTGTTTTTCACGCTCCTGTGAGGTTTTGTGACAGTCATGACTTCTGTTTTAGCCGTTAGCCGGTAGGTTTGCACACTAGTCTACTGCGGGATTATTTTTTGTTGTTGTTAAATTGGTGCATTTTCCAGGTGACACCACACATTTCTTCTTCTGCTTAAAAAGACTGATAATTTATTTATTTTTTGACCGGCTGCAGCCGTGGGACATATTTCTATTTCCCTTTTTGTGTCGGGGCTGCCCCACTCCTTTTATCCCTCATCCCCTCTGCCGAGCTCGGACACGAAAGGCGAGATTTTCACCTCATTTTTCCACCATGAGTTACATCCACAAGGTATTGAATGTATTGCTACGTGGACTCGTCATCTATGCGGTACTGGGCTTGGAGTGCACTTACTCGAATGATCTACCCAGTCAGCCGTCTGATGCTGCAAATGTAGCCACCACAGGTAAGCGGTGATCCATGTCGTTTACAAGTGCCTCCAATTTATTTACGCATGTACGGTGTTACCCCCCTGCCCCCCCCCCACTCCACCCCCGCTCATCCTCCTCTCGTTCCCAGTGGCTTTCTGGGGGAAAGCCGAGGAATGCCCCGCGCAGGGTGATGCATTTAATGTCGTCGTTTACCTTTTGTCCCCCCTCCCCCCTCCACATCTGTGCATGACATGACAAGAATGCGGGATGCATCCTCACAGAGGACATTTACTGTAACGGTGCCCTTCATGTGCCACTGAGGATGTGACAGAGGGTAAAGCTGCCCGTCGCGCGCCTGACACAGATCTTCACGAGACGAATCCATACACCCATGAATAATAATAGCCCACATAAATGCTCTCTGTTTACATTGGCTGATAATTGCCAGAGGGCCACAGGTGATCCCCCACTCAAACTGTGCTATTGACATAACCAGCCGAGAGGAGGATTTCCATCTATTTGCATCTGTTTTAACCAGCCAGTATTGATTAGTTGTTCATTGACAGGGCCTTTGTGCATGCCGGGTGCTTTAAATTGACTAAGTTAAATAAAAATCAACGCATGGAAGGATTAATGTGCAGAAAGCACCATTTCTTTTATATGTTTATAGTTAATGTGTATTAAGGCGTCCAGCTGAAGATATTTTGCAGCCCTTGTCCCCGGTTTTAAAATTTAGGCTGATTTAGGTGTTAAGACTGTGTGTGAATTTACAAATGATTGTGCATACGTAGGTGGCATATAAGCTTAAATGTATATTAGTGGTGTTTAATGTTGTTTTATATAAAACGTGGATCACTTCCTTTCATTTGCTTTGAGGTTCTGCTTTTACGAGAAAAACCGCTGGCTTTCATCCACTCAGAGACCACCTCAGTCCTCGTCAGTAATGCAGGCAGCGCACTTGACTCGGGTCAAACAATGCTCGAGGTATTTGCAATAACAGGAGGATATGTAACTGGAGTGGACATTCATATAAATATTATCAAAAGGACATTCTTGCCAGAGTATTTTGACAATCCTGCAGAGATTTGTTTACGGTTGTGCTTTAAGCCTCTTACTTCTTTTCATGCACAGGACAGCGTGTTTTAACTCTGCTGTCTCTGTTAACTGAGCCCCAAACAAAACAGAGCCCCACTCACAAGCTCGGATTTAAAGGAAGAGTTCGACCTTTTGGGAAATGCGGGGATTCGCTTTCTTGCCAGGAGATTTCTTGGCTGAGACCGGTTGCCATTCAACCAGAGGAGAGTCCAGGAAGTAACTGGTCCCGGCCAAGAATTAGCCCAGCACAGAACCCCCCTGTCAAACAGGGAATTGGTGTTTTTACACTTTGGTTTTTGGACAGATAAAACAAGAAGATATAAGATGCTAGTGAGTGAGCTTTAGAGGTCCTGGTAGATCGGCTGTTTCCCCATTTCCAGTCTTTTATGCTAAGCTATAAGCTAACTGGCTGCAGCTTCATAGACCGTATTGATCTTCTCATCTACCTCCCGGCAAGAAAGCTTGTGCATTTCCAAAAATGTAGATTCCAGGATGAGATCTGCTCAGTTGTCATGGAAATGCTGTTAACCATCCGTGATTGATGCTCAGATTTATTTTTTTTTTTTGCCAAACTGCGACGTCTGAGAACAATAATGAACCTTCAAGCTCAAACCTGTTTTTCACCAGCACGTCAGTGAAACATTTACCTGCAGAAGATGTTCTTTCTCTTCCTCGGCTCACGCACCCTAACAGGCAGATTATCAGGGATGAGTCAAACAAGGTGTCACTGATGCAAATATTAGCCTTCTTTTTGTGCCTCTGACATCTAGAACAAATGTCTGCTGGTGAGCAGATTAGATGTTGGTGGTCACGAAACACGTTTTAGGTCATAACACAAGAATTCACACACTAATTATGACAAAATTTTACACAAATGGCTCATTGGATGAACCATGAAGTGATGACATTTGGTATCCAAAAGGTCAAGGGTCAGCGTCACTCTGACATCATAATGCTCTGCAGAAGCACGCCTCTGGCCATTGTTTAACACCATAACTCAGGAACAGACAGGCAGATTGTGGCCATATTTCACATTTGAGTCTGTTTTTTGTTTCTCTCAATGAACTTACACGCTAATAGACATACAGCAGAACAAGACCAACAAAGCTTAACAAGGTCAAGTCACACCAATTTCATTTGTACATCCCTGTACCACAAATCAAAAAAATTGCTTCAAGGGGCTTCACAATTGGTGCAGCAACGTCATCCTTTATCCTTAGACCCTCGACAATTATCGGGCAAAATGGAAGAAACCTCTGGAAGAGCAGCAGAGGATGGACAGATGTGTGACAGCTTCATACTTCACTCCAGTCCAGCGCAGGCTCACTGCTTTTGCTGATATTGAGCTTCAGGCGATTGTCGCTGCATCATGTGATCAGTCCTCTGTAAAAATACACTTAATAGCTTTTATTAAAATCCCTCAAAAGTCTTCACTCCACATTGTATGAGCCTGGACAGACATGGACGTGAATACAGCTTGACTGCTTGGCAGAGGCATTAGATTATGAGGTGGTTTTTTTTTTTACGTGCTATGCTAAGTGAAATCCCATGAAGGTAAATCTTACAACACAGTCTGACTCTTCTGCACTTTGGGCTGTTTGCTAACGCTAAATGAGGTCTGTGCTGCGCCGCCAGCGTTGACAGAACACAGCTAAGTGCTGCCGCTGCGCTCACAAAACCTTGTAAATACAGGCCTATAGACTCGTTTTTATATTCACGTTCATCGAATGCATCCACCCCTGCCTCTCTGTTCAGGCTGCTGGAGAAAATAAGAAACCCTGTCCCAGACAGCTGTTGAGCATTCATGACTGTCCGTTTCCGAGTGTTAATGAGCACCTGAAAATAAACCAGGGATGTGTGCAATACATCGATTAATAAGGCAAAAGCACACCTGCCCATCTCCACAACAACAGCTCCACAGTGTAAAAATGGGCCGAGGGACGACGTCAGTCCTCTCTCCCAGCGAACAATGAAGTGCAGTGGAGACAGTGGTGACTTAATACAGTGTCAGTAAACATGACCGCAGCGTTACCCATTTCCCAGCCGGCTCCCCGGAAAGGTCAGCTGCTTTTTCAGTGGTCTTGGCGTCAGGAGAGGAAAACACAAGCCTGCGTGTGCTCGTAGCTCCTGTGCATGCAGAGTTTCCTTTCTAGATTAACGGCAGCTCAAGTAAATCTTGAATTTTCAGGTGTGATATGTTTTTCACAGATCTCTTTGAAAACAGGTCAGTTTTAAAGAAACGACTGGCATTAACTTGTGTTATTGATGGAGCGACGAGACACACAAACGGTCAACAGGTCCGCCGTTGCCATTAGGGCGTTTGACGTGATGTCCGCTCTGCAGAACCTGATTGGTCGATACCTTTACTCACAGTTTGAGAGCTCCGAAAAATTGTCCTATTGTGTAGTATTCGCCTTGAGCTGTTGAAGCACTAATGACAAAAACAACAGTTTTAAATGTTTTACATGCAAATTAAAAAAATGCCCCCGGTGCGTAAAGGCCTTCAGTTTGTCTGATATAACTAGTGGTACGCACTAATGTAAGCTAACTTTATAAATGTAGCATGTAGCTGACATTACTGTCAGTTTGCTGACTTCATGACTCATCTCTTGTGCTGCTGCTAGCATTTTAGCCAAATATTAATCTGTGGTTGAGTCTGTAGCATTATTACTCATCAAAAACAGGTGTGGCTTTTAACGATGTGATTCATTACATCTATGTAACACATAATCTGGGATGTTTGCATATTTAGAGGTTATGTCGCATTTGTTAGCAATGCTTTTGCCTGCAGGAGTTTTAGCACAAAGAGGCACAGACGGATGTACTTCACTTCATGCCTGTAACTGCCACGCACGTCCTGAAGGGATTTCTTGTCCTGGTAAAAGAGGTTAGAGATGAGACTGGTGTTATTGAAGCGCTTTATGGTTCAAAGCTGCCATTTAGCATGCTGTGAGTGGTCAGGGGCTGAGACCTGGGAGGCGGGGGTTAGCATTTGGCGGGTCAGGCAGCTCCCTTGTGATTTAGGATCTTCAAAAGACCAGGCCAGAGTTTAAGGGAAGCTGGAAGTTAGCTTCAGAAGTAGAGCAGGGGACGGTGATGGAGGATGATTACATAAGTGTGCAGTTGTAACCTTTGATAAGAAATTCATCGTGTCAGAGTTGTCGAGGTTTTAAAAGTGTAGAGATTTGGATGTGAAATGCAAAATTTCTTCCGGATTGTGAATTATTTCTCCAGTTGTCTTTATTGTCATGTAATTTAAAAATAGAAAATGATATTTTTTCTGTCTGTCAGGAGCTTCCTTTATCTTGGAAGACAGACAAAGATGAATCAGGCGCTGAGGTTGTAATTGATGTCGGCGTCGCAGATAACTAGTTGCACGTGGTTTGAATTGAGTGTCAGGGTGTAGAGTTGTCTTTGTGCTGCTGTTAAGCTCATTTTGCAGTCTGGATGTCATCTCACAGGTCTTTGTTCCTCATTTCAGTTGTGCAGGGTTCCTGATTTATTGTAAATCCACTTGCATGCACTGCAGCATGCACCAAATTGAGTGTTTTTTTTTTAAAAACAAAAACAAAACACGGGCCAAATTCAGAGCAGGCGCAAACAATAGGAATCATAAATCATCTCTTTTCACCCCGAGGAAGAAAAGGGGCTTAGAAATTTTTAGACAGTCAGCAAAACAAGTGAAAAGAAGAAGAGGCATTTGTCGGGAGGTTCAGCGGCCATGTGAACGTGGTCTTCCCCAGTTTTAATGGTGGTGTGTGTTTAGCTTGTTTGGCGTTTCAACAAACAAAGCGCTTCCCTCTGGCTGCAAGGAACATGCAGTTCTCAAGTAATGTGCCTGCTGGATGATAGTTGTCTCAGATACAGGGCCCCCATTTAGCATAAGCTTTACATAACTTACAGAGGCAGAACCTGGCTGCTGCCGGTTAAGTTACACAGACTCGAATGCAGTAAAGAAAACACGTGTAGATCTCTTCTCGCACCGACTTGTCATGCTCTGTAGTCCTGCATGATCTATAACTGTGTGACCATGATTTCATGCAAAGCTTGTCCAAGTTTGGAGAGAATTCGCTGCATATTTCTTTGTTTCTGTAGCTAAATCAGAGGTGACACTGGCTATCTCAGAGCACAGTGGCTGCATTAATACAGGGATTTGTTTGGAAAGGAGGTCCAACATTTACCTATCTTGCCAGTGCTTGCTTAAGGACTGCACAGAGCAGAGGAATTTGCATTCTGTGATACTTCCGTCTCTGCTGGCCGGCCGCTGTTCTATCAAACGAACACACACACGCTTGAGGGAAGCCAGGCTTTCTTACTTGCTGTGGAGTCGGAGCCTCGGAGCCAGTTTTGGGTTCGCCCCGGGGGCTAAAAGTGACAGTGTCAGAGTGAACGTGGAGCGAGTCATAATGTCCTCGCTCTGTGGTGTACAGCTCAACAGGCAAAGCCATTTCCTCTCCCTGACTAGGACAGACTGTTCTGAAGGGTTCCTCATGAGCCAAAGAAAAAAAAAAGAAAAAAGGCACTCTTCACCAAACCCCTGAGAGCAGCTCCATCTCTCTCATCAACATCTTTCCCAACCACAGCTGTTTTAGCCAAAAACCCACTGTACACCACCTGCCCAGCACCACACAGCAGACAGGTGAACATAGTCAAACATTTATCAGCTGAAAAGCCAGATATTTCCCTCAGGAGTTGGTGGAGACCAAAACAGAGGCAGAAGAAAAGCCACAGTTGGATCTAGTATCATTATGTGTCCAGACGCAAATGAATGATCTGGCTTTGTATCTGCTGCATGGAAAAAAAGGCAAATGTTCGCTTTGGCGTCTGCCACATCAACGTTAATTTGGTAATACGTCAGTGTTGTGTTTATAGCTGGTGTCTGCCGCACCTGAGTGGTCAATTAGCACTGCTTTAATGCAAAATCCATCTAGAAAAGAGAGCGTGGGTCCAGTTATAGCCCATTGATGACCTCAAACGAAAGGCCGGCGTCGCATCGCTGCGCTGACGCCGCCCAGATGCCCGGTCGGCTTCTCCCGAAAGTGGACAGCTGCTGCCAATCTCAATAAGGGGCTTTAGGGTTGTGATCCAACTTAATGAGGCCGGTCACCAATCAGAACAGACTTCCCCCTGGTGTATTTATAAAGCCACCGGCAAAGTTTTTCCATTTGCATTTTCCATCATGCTCCCCGATGTGACTGCCGCTGACCCATTACTGACATTGATGCGTCGGGGTCAGAGTGCTTCTTATTATTACCGAGACCAGTCAGACTTTCAACTGGGCTCACCAGGGAGATAATGGGGCTTTATTTGATGGTTTATCCCACCGTGCCCACAGGCGGAGAGCAGAGATTGGATTTGAAGTCACTAACAAGCATTGAAACAATCAATGGCCTGATTCACAGACATGCAGGCATTGTTAAGTTGCTTTGAGGAGCTATTGTTCTTCCTCTTCGCAAATGATGTAACTATTTCTTTTTTCATATCTTCGAGGACATATTAACTACCACGGACAGCCGCATCATTTGTCCTCAAACAAACTGTCAAATAACTTAAAGGCTGCGCTGAAACGAACCCTTGTTTTGCGTTCTTGAATCCCCGATGCACGCATCGTAGTTCATTCATAAGCAGACAACAGCAGCAGCCGGTAAGCTGATTCACTCATGCAGAAAGCGCCTCAGTAAGAGATGTAGGTCACTGTACTCAGCTGTACAATGTTTCCTGCTGCGGGTGGCCTACAGTAGCATAACTGTCTGCCCTCGCCCAGTCCGGAGGGGGCTATTGTTGTCCAGCTCCACCACACTTGAAGGTGTTGATCCCCCAAGCTGGCAATGCATGGGCGCTTAGCTGGCTGAGCCCTTAGTGATGGATACACACAAGATGGCAACGCTACATGCCGACAGACAGAGAAAAAACACAAAAACATGCAGTGATGGATACGTGCAAACACATATGTAGAAAAAAATGGTCCAGGTTCCTTTTTTCTTTCTCACTTCCACTGTGTTTGGCTGTCAGGTAAGGACGCAGTAGTGCTGAAATTGCTAGTTGATTAAGCGGCCAGTCGGCAGTTTTAATAATCATTCAAGCCATTTTTGAAGGAAAAATGCTGAAGATTTGCTGTTTTTTAGCTTCTGAAATACAAGGAGCTGCTACTTTTGCCTGGTTTACACAATGAAAATCGATTTTGTACCATCTGGTTGGAAGATTTGGTAGATCCTGGTAGATTTGAAGGCCGTTTTTCATTGCTAAGACGACACAATTAATGGATTTACTGGAACAATCGCCGTCAGTCACAACACTGCTTCAGCCCTGCAGTTTGCAGAATAAAAGGCTGATAGGGGTCACGGTCCCGTCCTGTTATGCGAGTGGCATCCTGCTGTGATAATACTCGTCACCTTAACACAGGAAGAAGCCAATGCCATGCCCTTCACAGAAGCCTAAAATTGTCAGCGTGGCTTTCTCGCTTTGCATGCCATTTCCTGGCTAATCACGTGTATTTACTGAAGCATTTGTTTTCTCAGCGCTGCATGCAAAATCTTACAGTTTATTTGTTGTGAGCCTAAACGGAGACCTACAATGGGTTGATTCAGTTTCTTAAGTTACTGTCTTGTGAAAGCAGATGATTGACTGCTCCATTCAAATTCGGGCAGATGGATCTATATATATATATATATGATATATCCATCCATCCATCCATTATCTATACCGCCTATCCCTTTCGGGGTTGCGGGGGGCTGGAGCCTATCCCAGCTACAATGGGCGAGAGGCGGGGTACACCCTGAACCGGTCGCCAGCCGATTGCAGGGCTATATGATATATTTGAGTGGGATTTAAAGTTAGATAGTAGACGTGAGGAGCTGTCCCCTCTGATTTCAGGGACTTTCCCTTGGCATAGGGCTCGTGATGTGGTGGCCTGGGCAAGAGGGGCATAGACTGGTGTGGATTTCTTTGGTATGCTGGCCCCTCTCAAGTCTGTCTCTTCCAATGTTTGAGCTCTGACCTGTGCTCATGGCAAACAAATATGCGAGTTGAGAGCAAACATAACACATAACAAATGTGATAAACCAACCATCTTGACTTAAAGCTGCTATGATCAATATTTTTAGATTAACACTATGTCAAATAACTGAACAATGTGAACGCTCATTATGACGAATCTACAAGTAATTATCGTCCAACGCAGCACCTCCATCAGCTCTTTGGAGCGTTTCAGCTTCTTTTCGCTCCTCCTTTTGTTTTGTTTTTTTTTTAGCTCACAACTTCGCATTTTTTCTCACTCTCCCTGCTTTCATCAGCATTGTTTGCAGATTTTTCGGGTAAAACGCTCTAAAACCCGACTGTACGCTACCAGTCTAGCACCGAATGGCAGGCAGACCACGTTAGCAGCTAGCTTGTGAACGTAATGGAGCATTTAGCAACTAAAAAGGGACATATCTCCAGTTGGTGGAGACCAAAAAAAAAGCTGAAAAAAGAGTGAGTCCTGTTTACTCATTTAAGCTATTTACCAACAAGTTGGCTATATCAACTTAAAAAACGGAAAAATCAGTTAATGCTGGTTTACAGTGTTATCGAATATTCCGGGCTGCTTTCCGTTGATTTTTAATTGATCACACGAGAAGAAATCAGCCTCAACTGTCTCCTGGTGGATGTTGAGATCCAAGCATGAAGCGAGCAGTTGAAGTGTTTCTGCTTTTCTTTTTAACCCATGTCTTGTTTGGGCGCCGTAAGGCCGCGGTGAGTCCGCTGCTAATCCGCCGAAGCGCCGCTAACAGTAGCATATCCGCACCAACAGGTGGGTCCTCAGGAGCCACTTGGCCTTGCCTTGAGCTGTTCCAAAACGGGCAAGGTTTGTATTACACATCAAAGCACCTGATAACAACAGAATGACTTTCATTTGCTTTCTTCTCCCGCCTCTCCAGCAGCAAGTGGGGCAAAGGTGGTTTAAGATGCAGGCAGTTGGAATCCATATTGCCAGTATGAAATACAGCATGCTGATATTGGGTTTTGCTGCTGTCAGTCCTCTGTATTGCAGCCATCCTCTGTGAGCTGCTTCTTTTGTTCAGATTTGATGGGCCTCTTTATTTGGATTCAACTCTGCTGATTCACTTAGCTATTGTCTGAAGCTCGTCGCATACTCTTAGCTTTCACACTGGCGTCCATATATAGGAGCTCCAAGTTAAAAAAAACACCAGAATCCTGTCAAGCAGGAAGGTAAAAGACATACACAGGAAGCTGGCAGACGGCCAAACCTGCTGTGTGCTGACAGCTACAAATCGTCCGAGGGAGACATTCCCATGCAAACGCGGTGATGAAAGTGTCCATATCCATTAAATGTGTCTTTTAGAGGCACTTTTCATGTTGAAAACACAAACGTGTGTCCTTGTCCTCCGAGCGCGCAGATGTGTGCTTGTTTTGACAAACCTCGTCGGTTGAAAGGTAGCACCAAAAGTCTGAACGGGCTGTTCTCAGTGTTTCTTTCCATCACACAAATGCCATTTTAAATCTATTTCAAGGCCACGCAGAGGTCTGAGCTCTGGATTTTGACAGTCCCACAATAGATCCAGCGAGATGTAAACATTGCTAACAACAAATCTCGCAGGAAGCAGGAAGCAGCGTGCAGTATTTTGTGTCTTTAGCTGCTCTTCACCTGCTCATTTTGAAGCTGCAGATATTTTCCTTTCACGGTTGTCATGCCACAAATGAGATCAGGCTTCTTTAACGACAGCGAACTTGTAATGCCTTCATATTTGAAACATTGAAATAATAGGAGCCATGTGGTTGAAGCTATAGCACTCGGATGCAGGACACCTATTGGTCCATAATAATGTGAATCTTACAAGCGGCTGAACACACACCTCTGACCTTAAACCTCCAATGAATGCTGATGTTGAAATTGACTGTAAAATCCATCAGTGTGAATTTGTTTTTGTTGTGAGTTCAAACGACTCACATTAAAACTAAGCTGCTTTTCAGAGTCATATATTTCAGAGTTATGAATCAGGTGGTTTTCAGGAGTGAGATTCATATGATTGCAGCTGTTCTTCGCCTCCAGACACATCTGGTTTCTGTTTTTTGTTGCTATTTTTCCTTCTTCTATTTGTTTAACCAAATTGTGACGAGGTCAGGGAACATGGGGTACCATTACCCTAAAAGAGATGCTTCTCAGAAGTCCGGTGGGAGAGTCCTAACCCTCAGCTTTCCTTTCCTGAGGCCATGACACACATGGGGAACACTTAATCCCGGTCCGGGTTATCCAGTCTGCATCTCCCGTACGCTCGTGTGCATGAGTTAGCCTTAAGGAATTGATTTTCCCTGGTTATCCCGGCTGACTACATGGCCAGTGCATGTTGAGCTCTCGTGATGCTTTTCATTGTTCATTGTTAACTCGAGCAAGTCCGGTGTGAGATCTCTTCCTCTGCTCTCTGCCTCTCTTTCTATAGGCACACAGTCCATTAACCTTACATCCAGAGGAGCATGTCGGAGGCAGAGCGAGATAATTAAACGAGCGCTCGGCCTCCTCTTGCCTTTCCATCCTCTCCTCCTGCTTCTCTTCCTCCGGCCGGCCGCGTATATCACACATCTCGTGTTCGGCCCTGTTATTGAAACATTCCTGGGACGCCCGGGTGCAAGGAGCGTCTCCTTTTCTGGAAGTTTTTTGATCAGACTCGGTGGGCCTCCACACGTTTTGCTCGAGTTGCCCCCCCTCCCACTCCCCTTGAAGCTGTGGCCTAAGCAGAGGATTACTGGTGCCCATTAAGGTGGTTCAGATGTGCAAAGGATACCCTGTTTCAGTGGAAATAACTGGGTTCAACAGGTCGAGGACGGCGAGCTCCCGATCCCTTACTGAACCGAAGATAGGGAAGTAGAAAGCTTTTATCTGCTCAGCATTTGAACTGTCTACGTTTGTGCAAACCTGTGGAGTTTTATTATAAACCAACAAACATTCTGTTGACAGTCAAACAGCTCTTGCTCCACAGGCTACCTTAACTTTTATTCACGCCCTGAAAATCCACGCTAGCTTCCCTCCTTGGTTGCGGTTGCCCACAGTCCAGTGTTCCCCAGTTTCAAGTTTTTCTGGGAACAAGGCATCAGAACGCTTATATAAACACAACGAAACCAATGTCTATCATTTTGATTTTGGGTTAAGGTTACCCAACCCAAACATCTTTTCCCATTATGTGCTACACAGAGCTGTGGACCACAGTGTAGGACCCTGGCAGAGCTCATACAGAACGGACAACCTCAATATCCTTTGTACAGTCACGTGTTCAAAGTTGTGAACCTCGCTCCATCAGGACGCCCCTTTCATACCCAATCATGATGCTCTCACCTGTTTCCAATCAACCTGCTTACCTGTGGAATGATCCAAACAGGTGTTTTTGGAGCGTTCCACATCTTTCCCAGTCTTCAGTTGCTCCTGTCCAACTTGTTTGAAACATGTTGCTGCATCAAATTCGGAATAAGCAGATATTTACAAAAATCAACAAAGCTAATGAGGTCAAACATTAAATATATTGTCTTTGTACCATCGGATGTTGCACTCTTGGTTTGACCCTGGGAACGCCTGAGCCGATCCAGCTCCGCCTGTACTGTTTGCATAACCTATGCCTTATTACGTTCAGCAAATTGCAACAAAGATCCTCCAGTTCAGGGTGGATCAGGCTCAGTTGAGACACGTCGAACATCTGGAGCCTGGACACACGTAGCTTAGCGTGTGTGCGGTTTAGCAAGGCTTTGCTTTGGCTGGAAACGGGACTCTGCCTCTGTGTTTGTGGCTCTTAAGACATCATGAGATCCACTCATCGATGCTTGTGGTTTTAAAAGATTTTGACTCCCACATGGGTAATCGTGTTCTTCTTGTGTGTGTGGCACTCTTTTGTGTTGGCTCAGGGATGATTTAGCAGCCACACATTGTTCTGCCTTGCCCTGGGGCACCCTGGGGAGTTAGAAAGCTCACCTGTCAGCGCAGCAGTAGCTCAAACGTAATAAAAACCCTGCCGAGCCTGCCAAATAAATAACACTTTCTTTTTGAAATCACTTGTCTGATATTTGGAAAGAGATGTTTTCCTCTGAGCCAGCCAACTTCATTAAGCCTTTTTTAAAAAAATTTTTAAAAAGCCTCCAGTGTCACAGCGTCGAATAAGTGAAAGAGGTCAGTTTTTAAAGGCAGACTCATTTTAACAGCTCATGCACGAGTAACATTCAAACTCTTTCTGTATCCTGTTTCTTCATCTTCAACTCTCTCTCCCACTCTCTGCACTAGCTGGGTGGCATTTGTAGGAGGCTAATGATATTTGTGTCTTATTCATGGCTGCTGATGAGCTGAAATGGTAGACTCCCCAGAAGCTTTATTTACTTGCCTTTAATACTGACCCGTCAGCTTGACTTATGACACTGCCATATGGGCACCGGTTGCAGGGGACAAGTCTGGTACACACCGACATCACATTCCTCCCACCTCCCTCCACTTTTTACACAATTTGGAGCATCTAATTTGTTGTATTGAATGCAGTGCAATTAGGATTTTCTTCCGCCAGACATGTCTTATGAGTGGAGTGAACTGTCTAACATCCCGAGGACATCAAGAAAATACGTCTGCAGCATCATCCTCATTGTACATCATAAACATGTGAAAGCTGATAAGAGTCTGGCACGGTGCCCGTGGACCTAATGAACTGCAGACACGGTCTGATTTCAAATGTATGTGGAGGTTTTTATGTTGATCTGAGTTCATTTTTTTTACTGATTTCAGCATCTTGCTAATTTGTTGAGGTATTAAGGCTCTTAATTACTCACTCATTCACTTATTCCTCCTTAAGAAACACTCAATAGTTTACTCTTCCATGAGCAGTAAATTCATATTTTGGACGCTTAGTGTATGTTATGAAAAAGGATCGGCCTAGAGGCACAGTTTTGGTGTCTCTAAAAGGAGAAATGGTGGGACTGATGCTGAACGCCGCTTTCTTCATCGCACTGAGGACGTTTTTGAAGGCGCTATATAGTGCAGCGTCACACAAAGAATTCAGACACCCAAATAAAGCGGCTGAAAGTAAATATAGTGCACTAAGTCGCGCACAGGGAGGGATTTCGGGCAGTTGACTTCAGTTCTGGCTCGGCTGTGATTGGAGCATGGAGTGAGAAGTGAGGCGGCTTAGGATGGTGTCAAATTCTTGCAGTCTAAGTGCAGTTTTGAAGCTACATACCATCCGAATGACTGCTGATACTGTGTGTATGAAGCCATATGTGTGTGCACGTGCTCGTCTGGCTAAAGATGCATGTGATGTAAGGTGGGAAAACTGAGTTGCTGAGCTTCCACCACAGAGACGAATACCGTTTGACCCCAGCAGCTTTTGTTCTCAGAGCATCTGAGATGCGTCCCCCGTCAGGAGGCTGAAACATGAAGAGGTGGAACTCTTCTGTGCGCAAGCGAACCCACCGTCATCTGTTTTAGCCATGTGCCCTGTTTGCTTCCGCGTTACTCCACCTTGGAGCCTGGCTCGTCGAGTCTGCCGCCACCTGCACCATCGTGGACGCTTGACATTGTGTATGAGTCAGCGCTGTCCGTGTGCCTGAGGTGCGCTTCTTTCTGTGTCCTTGTCTCTTCTTTGTCTGCGCTCAAGACAGGGAGACAATGCCTGTCTGTACGGGAGCAGGAAACAGCAGAGGACACACAGAAACCTCCAGCAGTTTGCGGGTAAGAAGAGGCCATGCAGCCCCCCCTGTGGCTCCCCAGTGTCACATGTCAATCCCATCATATCCTGCTATCTTAATTCCACGCCGCGGCTGCCCACACCCACCCGCCCCCCTCCCTCCGCATGGATATTCTTACACTGAATCTGGCTCCTCACCCGAGATCAGGTTTGAAGTGAGGTGGGGGGAGGTTGCGCCTCCTTCTCCTCCCAGGTGGAGAGCTCAGTCTATGACATGTTTTTCTGCATCAATTCAAATCATTGAAGGTGTAAAATAGTGCATTTATTGTCAAAAGAGATCAGTACATTTCTTCTTACATCACTTGTATTGTGCTGGGAAATGTTTCTAAGAAGGCAAAATGGTCGTGAAAGTGTGGAGAAACTCCCGTTATCTTATTTTATACAGTCTGTCTTTAGGTGTCCCCACGCTGCCTGTGGCGCTCAGTCACAAGCAGGACGCTGCACAATAAAAAATACAGTACGGTATGTGTCTGTTAACATTCGAGGCTTAAAGGAGAGTCTGTGGAAGTTGTTGTGGACCAGTTGCATAAATAGAAAAACCATTGCCGTCACACCGCTGATCTGAGCTGAATACGAGCACACGAGAGTCAGAATGCAGGAAAACTAATTTTACTCCTCCGCTGTCACGTCTGTCAGATCACCACATCAAACCTGCTCGAGAAAACCTTCGTCTGGCACTTCAAATGTTGGAGAACGACGTCTTCGCGAACACGCAGAATGCCGTGGGGTCAGGAAGCTTGGTCTGCTCCGTCTATTCAGTGGTACCAACACGATGTCCGCGCGTCCCAAGGGACCGGGTTCAAGGAAGTCCCCCCCCTTCCTAAAAACATCACCATGAACACATCAGACGCACGCTCCTTCCTGTCTGCTTCGGCTGTCACCTGCTCAGCAGCTTTCTCTGAAACTACAGACAGAACCCTCTTAATGACATGCATATATTGTGCAAAAAAAAAAGACTGTTTTGAAGCTTCGGGATTCACTTTAAAGGAAGCGGCTGACAGCTAAATGCGTTTGTTCAGACTCTTTTGAAGCAAACCTGCCGCCCTCTGTGACAGCTCGCACACATCTGTGAGTTATGGCAGAGCGAGCGCCTCTACAACTGCTTGTGTTTGCCCGCTGTGTGTGCGCGCTGAACATCTGCATGCGTGCGTGTGTGAGCGAGGGAGACCTCTGCCATTGTTGGGCTTTTACATCCTGACAACTGGGAGCCTGATGGGTTAAAAATAGCCCAGCACTTTCCAAATTTGTCATCTTTCGGGTCCGCTTCGCCCGTCTGTTTTGATTTCGCGTGCGTCCCCCCGGAATGCTCGGGGTCACCGGCGGCCACTTCCTGTCACATGGTTCCTCATTGTAGTGCCCGCAGCGGTCCCTAAACATACTCAAAAATAGGCCACCAGGGAAGGAAAGGCTTGTGCTGTCATATTTCTAGGTGGGCCAGCCTAAATACTGTCAGTGAATGACAGCTTTTTTTTTTTTTGTTTGCCTGTTTTATCTCAGAATTATCTTTTTTCTCGATGAGCCTCAGAAGATAAGTTTCATGAAGGGTTCTGCGCACATGCAGAACAGAATCAGGCCACCGCTATAGAAAGAAATGACAATGAAACAGACAGATCAACATCACAGAAAGCTGTTAAAGTGTGCCGATATCAGCTCTGATGTCTCTGCAAAACAGGGCTTCGCAGTTGGATGTGCAGCCATCTGTGTGTGTGTGTGTGTGTGTGTGTGTGTGTTTGTCTGTGTGTGTATGTAAAACAAGTAAAGTATTTGAGTTTTCTGCTTGTTTAAATAACCAAACAGCCAAATAGATATGCATGCTATGCAAACGGCAGGCTATGTAAACTGCGCTGGCGAGCTAAGCAAATGCATTATATAACTTGTTCTCGAGCGTCAGATGCTTTTTGACTGCAGACAGATGGACACGGCGACTGTTTCCTGTCGCTCACTGATGCACATTTTCAGACGGAGGCTGAAAATTGAGGCATGTTTCGAGGTTGTTGCGTTCCTCCTTTTGAGTGCACGGTGTTTAGAGGAATTACAGTGCATGCGCTTGAGGTCAGATTCTTCCGATTCTTGATTGGTGCGCACTGTGTTGTCATACCAGGAAGTAGCCGGTGTTGCTTTTAATTGCAGCAGTTTAGTCAAAACACAAGTTAAACATCATCATGTCAACAGGTGGAGATTTTAAAACCTGCTGTATCTGTTTGCACCACAACAAACCATCCTCTGGTGCTGGGTCGTCCGGAGGCTCGGTCCAGCTCAGCCCTTTGCCAGAGCTGGTGTCTTCATTCGACATGGACATCCTCCCCAGCGTCCTCTCATCCAAACATAGCGCGGGCACACGTCCAATCAGATGTCTCCTTTTGCTTCTTCTGTGCATTGCCAAGTGGCAACTCTATAACTTGTCAAGTCTTGTTTCAGTAAACAGATCCTACATCAAAAAGTCACCGAAAATGCCACATGGTCGCCTATATGCTCTACTGTACATGCTCACACATACAATTTATTTTACTTGCATCCAAAATAGTAAGGAATAGTTTAAAATTTTGGACATTTGCGTCTTTCATGCACAGTTTAGATGATGGTTAATACTACACTTGCTTCTGTGTGTTAAGTATGGAGCTAGAAACAGCAGCCAGTTAGCTTAGCGTAGCATAACTGCAAGCAGCAGCTGAACACTGTCTGTTTGTTGTTTGGGTTGTTGTGTTTGCCTCAGCTGTCTTTGTCTTCAGTCTGAAACATGGAGCATCATTATTTTTTGGGTTTGGACAAAGCCCTGGATTGACATTAATCAAGCAGTCATAGGTTTGAAAGATGAGTTTCTGTCATTTTGTGGAGCTGATTGTGACTCAAACCTTCCTAAAATGCGGTTTTACTTGTATGTTGCTGTGTGTGCTCGTGTGTGAGCCACTGTTTCCAAGGTTGCGTGTGTTCTGTGGCTCCGCTGAGACAGTTTGGCGCCCGGCCAGCTCAAACTGTCCGCCGCTTGGAAGCCTGGAAGTAATGGGTTCATTTCCCCAGTGGGACGGGAGGGGGACTGAGTAAAAACAAGTGGAGGCGACTCTGCCGGATTGACACGAGCACACGAGAGAGTCGAGCGGGAACACGACGTACTTCAAACCTTGTTTCATAACTGGCCCTTATTCCAAATCGCATAAGGAAGTGGCGTGCATTTTAATACAAGCCTGGAGGGCAGGTGTGGTCACCCCCCTGGAGGCGGGTGTAGTCATGCTAGTACAAACTGCTCATAAGCGCACATGAAAACGAATCCTCCGCTATTCTCAGAGGAAAACAGGTCTTACGTAATGGACACCGCAGTCTTGGTATTAGTGGCTGATGGCTGGATCATCCCAAGTATGTGTCACCTCTTCACAATCACGCAAAACCAGAGGTTTCTGCTGCCGTTGTGTAACCTGGCAGGGAACCACCCGAAAAGCTGCAGCTCAACGTGAGTCAGCCATTCAAGATGCCGGGCATTAAGTGTAATTAAACGACTTTCTACTGAATGGATGCCAATTGGCATCAAGGATTATTTGAAGCCTACCAAGGATTATTTTCATTATTGGCAGATTATTTTCTCACTTAAGTCATTGTCTGGTGAGAAAAGTAGTGAAAAACGCCCATGACTTTTTCCTACAGCCCAAACTAAAGCATGTCTTTACATCCAGAGAGAATTATTTTATCATCACGTAAGACAGTGAGACAGCTGAAGCACCACGTTTGGCCTTTTTGCTGGAAAATGGTGAATGATTATCCAAACGGTTGTTGATTAATCGACTATCTGTTGCAGCTCTAAAATGATTTTAACATGTCATCTTACTCCTCTGCTCCAAAACGAGGACCAGCTTTGAACAGATGTCATTATTTCCTGCTCTCTGTTACTGTTTTGTTCGCAGCGTAACCCCCACTTTGCAGCACGTTTTATCTCCCGTGTGCCACTGGATCGCATGGCAGCGATTCCTGGCTTCCATGGCGCTTTGCACTGACATCTGTGCCATCCAGTTAAGCTCGTTTTGAGCTGGCTGGTACAGATGCAGCCTTCGCACACCAGTTTGTATAATGCTGTGACTAGAAGTGACACGAAAACCAGGAAGTCTGCGCGTCACTAATCTGTTTGCTCCTGTCATGAATAGCCGGGCATGTGATCACTGTGTAAACCGCCTCCGGCTGTTTTCTTAACCTTCATCCCTGATCCTTCATCTCTGACCTGTTTTTTTTTTTTGTCCCCTGTAGATCCCTGTCTTATAGTGATGCCACCGTGCATAGGCGAGGCCGACCGCTTCAGTCTGGAAGCGCTGCGGCACATCCACAAACAGCTGGATGACGACAATGACGGGGGAATAGAGGTCAACGAGAGTGTGGAGGTGAGCTTTGTGAACGTGCGCTTACAGCTTTGGACACTCAGCATCAGCGTGTTGCTTTAGGACACATCCTCATGGGTTGTAAACAGCAGCAAAAGGCGAAGGCAAAACCTGTGATCTTTAGATTTAAGTAGTGGTTTCCAACCTAGTATATCCGAGGTGCTCGTACACGGATGACGCTCACGTGATTAGCTTTGAAAAAGAAAGAAAAAAAATATTTCTGTTGAAACATTATGTGTATTTTTACTGTCTAAATTTAGCCAGTTTCTTGTGAAATGCTGAATTATTTTAGCTTGTACGGCCTCCTGGATGAAGACGAATTAGCTCTGGTTGCTCACAAATCACGTACATACTGATGGGTCAGCTATGAAAATAGATAGGTCCACTTCAAATTGATGTAACACTGTCCATATACTTCCATGCGTACTTTAGGTTGACATGGATGTCAGGTAAACCATCCGCTAGAGGGCAGCTCAGAGCCAAGAGTTTCTGACAGCAGCAGACATGGCGATGCTGTTTGAAACAAAGATCCATTAAAGAGGAGAGCACGGACAGAAAGCTCCGTCCGTAAATGAGCTTTGAGGCCGTGAACGTGATGGAGGTCTCAAGAGATGACATTTCTTATAAGGGGTCACCACTGGTGTGCAAAGGTTGGTGCTCCTCATCATCTGAGACGAACGGCAGCAAAAACCTTTATGATTGGCAGCGTGACAATCTGATTGGTTCTCACGCTGCGGCTCTTGTATAGTCAGCATTTGACTGCTGTCACATGCTGCCTCGTGTTACCATCCCAGCAAAACTCCAGCATTTCATAGGTCATTATTGAGCTAAACGAGGTCACTTGTAAATGTTTTGAAGATTGACACAAGAAAAGCGGATTACCAGGTGAAAGTAAATATTGTGTTGTGACAATGCTAATAGAGAGAGCTTGTGGCAGTAGGGTGGATGTTGTTGCTCTCCTGATAGTCAGATAATAGTCATGGGAGGAGAGAGAGAGAGAACTGGTGTCTTGCACGCATGCACAAATACACACACACTGCATGTTATGTGCATGCATATGCTCACATGACCGTCCTGCCGTTTGAATGGTTTCTCACTAATATGAGAAAGCTGTGTTTATTGGAGATTTCGTGCTTTTCAGTTAAACCGAAAACACAAAAAAAATATTTGCTTGTGACGTTGTTGATGATTGGTGGTAATGACACTGGTCATGTGTGTGTGTGTGTGTGTGTGTGTGTGTGTGTGTGTGTGTGTGTGTGTGTTGGGTGGGTGGCCTGGAGACAGAAGGGACAAGTTTCTATGAGTGACAAGAGGGGCAGAGCTGACACCTGAGAGCTCCCTGACCTGCAGTGCCCTCTGGTCTCTTGGTAATCAACGACCTCTTACGTTCAAAAGAAACCACTTGGGACCACGGTCACATTTAGTGTGTGTGTGTGTGTGTGTGTGTGTGTGTGTGTGTGTGTGTGTGTGTGTGTGTGTGTGTTGGCAGGAGTTGTTTTTAACCGGCTGAGAAGTGCTGGTGTGAGAAACAGTTATACCCGGCAGCCCTGCAGTGGCCCCTCAGCAAAGAGCTGGATGCTGTATGCGTCCCGCCTAAAGACCCCCCGTGTTGGAACAGTGTTGGAACTGGCCCCCGGCCCACGTAAAGGCGATGTGTGCCTGCAGCCCTGCTGCCTGTATGTGCTGCACTGTATAGGAGCGCCCCATTTTCACCCTCCTGTCTTTATAAGGGCACTGAGTCGTGTCTGCTTCTCTCCAGCAGAAAGCCCCAGTTGTTTTTGGCCGCCGCTCACCACCGAGGATTTCCAAGCTTCTTCTCGGGGGCTCTGGCGGCGGGCGGCGCTGGGCTTTCATAACACGATGGATGCTCCTTTCACCGAATCAGTGGCTGTCGATCAGTTAGATTTCTGAAAGAAGAGCTCTGTTGTGTGAGCAAAACGAGTTGATTTTCACAGTTAACTGATACTAAGCGAAACGGCTTGTCTGTTTGACGCCGCGGGGGTGACGAGTTTGGTCCCGCACAAAGTCTGCTCTGTGCAGCCATTTTGAAAACCCGTCACTTCCTTTCTTTGGATCGGCACCTGAAAAAAGGCTCAAATTCAGGGTCTCCATGCAGCTTTCAGTCAAATTTCTCATAAGAAATACCACCTGGCATTAGGTCAGTGCTTTTGCCTGAACCCAAAAGAAAAAGCCTTCACAGTCAAAGTTCAGGAAAAGTCCAAAGTTAGCAGGTCAGCATGTTAACTGATGAAGTCTCAGAGGTTCAAAATGTTAAAAATACAGCCACAAAAGCAGACAGATGATCAGAGCTCTTGCACTCATCAGCCTTTTAAATACGGGATTATGAGCTTTGCTGATGTTTTACTTGACAATGCGCAGTAAAAATGGCCTTAAATGAGAGTTCAGTAAAGGAGGGAGCAGCAGAAAGTGTGGTCTGTTCCAAGCTTTTTTTAGAATGAAGGCAACTGGAGCTCCATTTAATGGAGGGTTGTGGGTTTGATTCCCAACTCCTCCAGTCCACATCCCGAAACGTCCGAGAGCAAGACCCTTAAAAACCTCACCTTTGACGCCATGTCAGTTTCTTCCTGGCAGCGGTGAGCTGAAAGGAGTGGCGCGGTCATGGGGGTGAGGAGCGCGGGGTCGGGATGAGACCTCATCACCCCCTCGTCCCCGTTGCCACCTGCCTGAAACCTTACGCTTGGCCAACAAAGATCTCACTGGCGCTTCCTGCTTCTTTTCCTTCTCTTATTACTCACCCACCCACACACACACACACACACACACATCTTTACCCCAAAGTTTGAGAGGAGCACTAAGACGAGCGCATGCTCATATCTGTAATCTTATAGCCGTGGTCGAGCTGTCCAGTTTTTTCATGACATGCATTCCAGAGATTCTTATGCTGGTGGTAAAGATGACATGAGTGGTGATATATAGAGGCGCTGACACCAGCGGCTTTTGGCTAATGTTTACCTGTTTAGGTCTGAGCAGGAAAGGGAAGGATTGATGAGCATTTGGCACGACATGTAAGAAAAAATGTCTTTCAAGGCTGATTTGATGGAGGGTGGAAAGGACCGGCTTCTTTCTCATGTTTTTTTGAAGGTATTTCTTTTTTTTCAAAGCCAACATTTTCTCCTGCTTTGTGATGATAAACTGTTGTGATGGTTGAAAGTAACTGAAAACGATTTGTGGACTAATCAGGAAAATAAACTGCAGATTAAGAGATAACGGCCGTAAAGGTCGAGGCTCTGATTTCACCGCATGACACTGCGAGCACGTCGACCTACGTGACTTTTGCTTAATGCATCACTGTTACTTGTTTCAAGGCAGCATTCGATGAGTTAGTGCCAGACAAAGAGCCCTTTAACACGGCCTCTTCAAGACAGGATTGTCGTTATCCACCTGCTTGGCCGTCCTGTATAAAACGTTCATACGTGGAAAGGGTTAGCATTGTTGTTCCGCCTTCAAGCCGACGGCAGCAACACAGTTGAATCGCCCTTCGTAACGCCAACATTGTGGGATCTCTGTAAAAGAGGTCAGTTCATCAGTTGTCTTTGTTCAGGCAGCCTTCAGAAGGAGGTGCTATCTCTCTGCTATGTTTCAGAGCCTAGCGACGACCTTGCTTCAACCGACCCAGGAATTTTGGCTGCAAACTAAGTAGTTTCACGCTTATTTACGGTATTTTGATTGCAGGTAATTTGTCATATCCATTTTCAAGCAATGCACGAACCAGACTTTGGCATGTCGCAGCATCACGATCCCCTTCATCAAGGTCTTAACTGCTTGCTCAACGAAGAGAAAGCTTACTTGTGAGTTACCTGGTAGCGCTGAAATGTAAAATTAAAATTCCTCCGTTACTTAACAACAATCAGCGTTGCTAAGCTGCAGGGAAATGAATCCTCTCAGACATATCAATGCCTACCCATGTATGTTTTACAGTTTAGATCACCACACACAGATAAAACACACGCAGATGATTTACAGGTTGCTGAGTCATTGACATGAGTTGCTCCTAACATTAATGTGTACTTGCACATGTTGGCACGCTCTGTGGAGGGGCGAGGCGAGGAGAGCAAACAAGGAAGCTGTGAGGCCAACAAGTATCTCCGTTCCCTCTTTCAACGACAGCGCGCACTGACACGTCACGTCACAGAGTAATCAGCCGGGAACTTGAACAAAAAAGGCTCTGGCTGCTTTTTGAAGTCGATGCTTGGAGCGGAGAGTCGCTGCAGAACACAAATAGCTCTCCAGTGAAGCAAACAGCTGCATTTTTGTCAGAATCAGTTGGTTTGATGGGGGGAAAAAGTCGACTTTGGCAGTTTTTTAGTCTCACGTCGCAGTTTTATCCCCATGGCCAAACACGTTCATGATTACATGGCTTTTGAAGTTGTGTGAAATAAGTGTGTTTCTGATCTCCCGGAAAGTGATTTTCTACCCCCGAGGACCTCCTGATGATGTGTTTTAACAGTCTCAAAATCAAATGTAAGCACTTTTTTTACAGTCTTCCAAAAGCGTCTGTAATTTGACGACCGTGGAAGAATTTTATTAGGAATAAAACCCAGCTGTAACCCTGTGAAACACGACCCTGTCTCTGATTACTCCGTGAGTCTGAGCGTCGTCAGGGTGTTTTGAGCGACGTGAGGGGGTCTGTTATTGAGCTCAGTCACTGGGGACGGCAGGTGCACGCCGTCCCCTCGCGGCGCTGGGCCGCACGCTGCCCGTCTGTCAGGGGGAGATGCCCGGCTGGATCGCGTCACATCACTTTGAAAGTGCAAGAACCCGAACCCGCCTGACAGCAGGGGGCGATGGTACCACTTCTGCGTGGGCTTTAGCTTCACAGGATGCATCTTGGTTGTGTTCAGGCGGGTATAAGGTGCAAGAAGGCGTTTGTTTACTTGTCTGGGAATGTTCTACAGGGAACATTCAACGGAGAGCTTTTATTTATGACCTACAGCTTTGAAAACCTTGTGCATCAAAGGTTTGACTCAAAGACATATTTCCTCTCCAAAAACCGACTGATGTCGAGCGCAGTGTTCAACATTTTGGGAAATGTTGTTCCCTTGCCAAGATGAGAGGATTGGAAGCACTCAAACGTCCGTGCGTGGAGCTGAAGCTGGGAGGTGATTAGCTTAGCATAAAGACGAGATGCAGGGTTAAACTCGCCTCGCGCTCTTCAAAAACCCCTGAAGTGCATTAATTAACATGTTTTATCTTGTTTGATTTGCGGTATGTTCTTCTTGACGACCAGTGAGGTTGCCAGAAGTCGTTCTATTGACTTAAGTACGGTCTTGATGACGCCAGTGGTTGACGCAGTATTCAGATCTTTTGCTGAAGTAGAAGTGCTAACACTCTGCTACAAATCTACAAAGTATGCAAGTATTATCACTTAAAGTACGAACAGTAAAAGCACTAATTCTGGAGTAAAATGTTCCCTGTCAGTGTTTTGTTGTTGTGTCTGATGTTTTTGGATTAATATTCCTGCTGCATTCATGTGTTTGACGCCTTTCACTACAGTAGATGAGCTCATTTGAACTACTTTATGTACTGTTGGGTAGTTTAATCCGCAGCAATGCTTCATATCCAATGAGATCATCACATGTTTGCAGCATCTCTGTCCTTTTTATGGGCTCAGAAAAGCCTGTTGGCAGTGTTGTCACGGTGCATTTGTCAGCTAATCCGAGAGGGGTTTCAAATAGTTTATTTATCCTAAGGAGCAGAAGAATTTTCTTAACCCATTAAGAAACACTTAATCCTTCAGTTTATCAGAAAAACTCACTTTAAAACTCACCAAATTTGGAGATACATGGTTTTCAGTGGACAGTAAGGGCATGGGAAATTGTCATCTATAAAGTCAGACAAAAGCAAAAGAGTAGAAAGTGCAATATTTAGAGTAGAAATACTGAAATTTGCAGATATTCTTGTTCATGTTCTTGAGTAAATGTACACAGTTTAAACCCAGAAATCATGTCAGAAAGTCCTGGAAGCGTGCAGCTTAAAGTCGAACAGCAGAGCACATTGTTGTGCAGAGACACCTGCTGAACTTCCAAAGCAGGGAAGATGTTATCGTACGAGTGATGGTTCGTACGGCTGTCGTGTGTGATGAATCAGTCGTTCACGCGTTTCATAAATCATATCCAAGCACGTCAAAGTTTTTGTCCCGAACTTAGAGCAGATTAATAACGATTAATCAATCTGATCACCCTCTTCCTGCAGTTTCACGTTGCTGAGGGGCTTGATTAACGCCGAGGGACGCATGTTGAGTGAGGAAGAATCATTTCTGCTTTGTGATGATAGATGCGGTGGATGTAATAACCCTCAGTGAATTAGATGAGCAGATGTGGACAGATGGGCCGATGCAGGCGATATCAGGGGCGCCCGGAGCCACGGCCGACCGCTGGAGAGAGCAGAGGCTCATGGGAAGAGTCTCCGCTCCGGCCAGCTTCCACCCAATCTGGAATCTGATAGGGACAAACATGTCTTTGTCTGCCGCTGCCTGTGTCTGACTGTGTGTCATCCCCTGTCTGTGCTGGGCCTCTATCTGTGCAACGCGTCAAAGTTTCATTGTCTTTCCAAGCAGAGTTTCTTTCTCCCGTCGTCGTGTTTACAAGAGGACACTTTTTTTTTTAGCATTTATTATCACATTAAAGTGTAAGCACGAGCTAAGACCGCTTCATCCGTTTTCCTCGCAGGAATTTCGTCTCCTTTTGAAATTCCAATGCGGCGTAATTATCACAGCTATCAAACTCTCTACACCACAGAAGCTGCAAGGCTCCCACACAAAGACCTGTCTTTATATGTGAGGCTCACCACATGTTTTATACGGCTCCGTAAAGCATCACAAAGCTGCCTTTGACCGTATGCAAAGCTGCTCAGCCACTCTGCCCGCGAGCACAGGTCTCAGAACGAGATGGCAGCGCTTGAACGTCACTTGTAACCCTCTATTTAAGCAGCTTTTTGTAGTTTTGATGACAGTCATCTCGCTTTGACGAGCGCGAGCCGTTTCCTTGGATCAATTGCAGTTATAGGATGTAACTCAAGTACTGTTCTTAAGTACAGTATTGAGGTACTTGAATTGAGTGTTTCCATTTTATGCCTTTTCTTTGTGCTTCTATGAGATTGTTAATGCAAAATATAAATCATTTTGTAAACAATGATGGATCAAGCTACCTGTTAGTATATGAAATAATTGAAAGTAGCTCCTGTTTTTATCAGCTGCAACATTATTGATACATTATTACTTCTAGTCAGCTGATTGGTGATATATTCCTGAGGCCATTCTGCACAATGAGTACTTGGTGTGCTACTTCTTCTACCATTCATTGTATGCTATCTGTTACATAATATGTCTATAAGTTGTTGGATTTCAGTCTTGGAAAGTGTTGCACTCTGATGACACCTTAGTATGTGAGAATAAAATGAAGGCAGTTGGAATAATTCACAGAAACTTAAGGCTTTTTCATAAAGTCAGCTCCTTTTGTGGCTGTAACTCGATCTGTCCATTCAGTCGTCAGGCCTTTTCTGTTCTCGTTCGTCTGGCAGATATCCTTGAAGTTTGCTTCCTTGCCAGCAGGACTTCATTTCTCATAAAGTACAGTGAGCATTAAAGGCTTTGCAAGACATTTGTTTGGACTAGTATTGCACACATTGTGGTCCCTCCGGTGACTCAGCAGACAGTTGGTTCCTTTAGTTGGTTCCTGGCTTTACGTCAGTGAGAAAGCTCATTTGCATTTGTATTGTGTAAGCAGAAGGTGAAGGGGAAAAAAAACACTGGGCAAAGTTTTCAGGCTCCTCAGAGTATTTTGTCCACTACTGATGTCCTGAAAGAGCTTTTCAGACCCATATGTGCACCAGAGAAAAGCCCGAACACAGGCTACAACAACAACTAAAGGCTTCCTACAGATCGTCTTCTGTTTGGTTCATTGTAAATCTGTAGTTCTTCCAGCCCTGATGTACCCTGGATACTTCCAATGAAGCTCTTGTGAAAAGTCTTACTGTTTATGTTTGTAGCCAATGCTAGCGCTGTAGCTCAAAGGATATCAGAGTCGACTGTTGCGCCACTTTGTTCCAAACTAAATATCTCAACAGCTTTTTGACGCCTCGCCGTGAAGCTTCGTGCAGATATTCACTGCGACCAGAGGACGAATCCTAATGACTTTGGTGCTGCCCTGACTTTTCTTCTAGCGCCACCAGTAGATTTTACTAGTTGTCATGCCTCACTCGTAATCAAGTCAATATTCAAATGTCTAATGCTTTGGTTTTATGACCAAATACCTGCAAAACTGCAAACTGTGTTTGTGTTTAGTGCTACTTGGTAAATGTTTGCATGCTAACATGTAAAACTAAACATTAGCATGCGAGCATAATCAAGAATCACCTCACAACACTGCTCGCATGGCTGTCGAATCTTAATCGTATTTACTAGCAAGGCAGTTATTAAGCTAAATCACTGATGATGAGCAAGTGTTGTAAATGAGTTTCTATCACATCACCAGTTGGCGCACCGTCACACCACAGGCTGGAGATTCAGGTTCCTGTAAATGAAGGACGAGGTCTCAAAACATGGGTGTCGTCCGACATTTTTTCCAGTATATTCCAGCCGTGACTCCCGCTGACGCTGAACTAGCACGAACATTTTCACCCTTTTGAACGTGCGATTATAATTCGCGAGCGCCACTCGTGAATCTCCGGCAGCATTTTCAAACAGTTTCTTGATGGCAGAGGGAGATGTTTGTTTTCTTTGACAGGAAAAATGCGTCCAGTGCTGGAAACATTTGTTGCAGGCAGCCAACCAGACTGCTATTATGTATTCAATGTCAAACTCACAGCCCTCCTTCAGACTCGGCGGAGATGGTGGATTCTGAAAATGAAATCCATGTCTGTGTCTGTCACGTCGTTCATGACGTACCTTTGAATGCTTTCAGGACTGTTTCAAAGGGATGTGGCGCTGATGATAGCTTCCGTCTTAATGCATTTTTCAAGCTGCGTTGGAACCCGTGTGTTGTTTTATCAAGTCAGATGAAACTCATTGAGCTGCGACTATTGTGATTCATTAAATGTGTGACATGTCAAAACACCCTCTGCTGCAGCCACACCATTCGGTTAATACTGTAGTCTCAGTGTTGCTGATGAGTCTTCTCCACTAACAGCAGTTTTGCGTTCCAGAGTGAGAAAGAGGCTTCGAGTTTGTAGCGCCTTTTCGTTCGCCGCTGACATGAACACATGCTATAGCAACACATTCAGCTCCCCGCTGATCACACCCAGGTCCAACACTCAGGAACTTTCAGTTCCTCCGTGAATTTTCACTATTGTTAAAGCATCAGTACGAGCTCTTCGTTATGTGTCCCTCAGCAACAGTTAACAACATTTAGCGGCAGAAAGTCTCATTACGTCACATTATTGTATTAGACTGCTACATGCAGCTTCAGCTTATCTATGAGCAGACCATGGGTTTATTTACTTTACACACAGGTCGATCTTCAGGTGTTTTAAGGTGTGTTGCACGAAAGGTTTAACCTTCCACCTTCCTTCTAATAGTTAGACATTTTTTGGAAATATACCCATTTGTTGTCTTGCAAAGAGTTAAATGAGAAGTGCATTAAGAAGCTGGAACCAGGAGGCACTTAGCCTAGCTTAGCATAAAGGCTGGAAGGAGGAGAGAAATAATCCAATTAAAATTAGTCTGTTTGTTTGAATTGAGGCCAGTGGCTCCCAAAAAGAGGGTGTGCGATAAAGGAGTTAAACATTTAAAGCTAATCATCGTAGCTTACTTACGTAGCATTAGCCTAAAAGTCATCCATCCAGTTACTGTGTTACAGCGCTTGCTTGCAGGATAGCTTAGAATATTTTACTGCAGTACCATCAAAGGCTAATTAATGATCCAAAGCAGGAAGGCTGTGTGAAGTAGACAGGATGTATAAAGGTTTTAGTTTATGCCGTGGCCGCACACTCACACAGAGCTGCAAGATGAATGCTTTGAGGCGTTTGGTTGTCAGCCATGCTCCTTCTCCTTGTTGTTAATGCTGTTGGTGTTCTGGCAATTCTTTGGTGGGTTTGTTTGCTGAGGCTTTCTCTGCAGGGGCATTAGCTCTGAGCGACCAAAGGAGGACAGCCGGAAACTGAAAACACACACACGCGCACGTGCACACACACACGCACGTGCACACACACGCATGCACACACAGGTGGAAGTAGTGAGTCTCTTTCTCTTTTCAAAGTCCCTAAAAGGAAGAAAGGAGACCAAAAGGGTGTGTGTGTGTGTGTGTGTGTGTGTGTGTGTGTGTGTGTGTGTGTGTGTGTGTGTGTGTGTGTGTGCGTGCGTGTGTGTGTGTGTGTGTGTGTGTGTGTGTGATCCAAAGCCAGACTTTTAGGCAAAGCCAGCTCTCCACAGCTTTGTCAAAACCACACATGGACATACACAGACAAGCACAGCCCTCTGCATCTCCCCTGACTTCTGAGTGAAAAAAACAAAACAAAAAAACATGTTAAAGAAGAAAACTCACTTCTGTCTCTCTTTACTTCCCAGTTTATAATAGAAGACATGAAGCAGCAGCAGACCAACAAACACAGCAACCTGCACCGTGAAGACCAGCACATCACTGTGGAGGAGCTGTGGAAGGGCTGGAAGACCTCCGAAGGTAAACGCAGGTCGACCGTCAGGAGCACCAACACCTCCACGTTCACCGCCCCGTGTGAAGTCGTTCTGAGCAGGAAGGAAAATGACTTCTTACGCTTAGAATACTAGCCGCGATAGAGATAACAGCAAAAGAAAAATCCACATGTGGAAGCATCTGCAAGGGCAGGTTTCTCCAGTAATAATCATCTGAATAGACATCCACTTTTCCCTCCTTCTCCGGCTTCTTCTGCTTATTTGAATTTCAGATGGGGACAAAACTCGATTCAGAGTCCTCCACTTTTTTTTAATTGTGTGTTTATCCGATCTGTCATTCTCAGCCTGGACGTGCCGAAGTTTGTTTATGAATATGTGCAGAGCTAAGTGGTCGCGGAGCAAGTTTTTAACGTGCACTCGTGCATCCTCAGCGTTTGGAATAAATACTGCAGAAAATAAACATCCAGTTTTAGCTTTTTTTCACAGTAAGTCATATGTATGATATTTTTAATCAAGTTTCTATGATTTTTAATGGCTCACAGTCATTCGCTTGTTTTAGAATAACAGTTTCCAATTGATGCTACTGTTAATGCCACTTCTATGAATACTTCTCTCTCCACTACATTTATTTAACAGCTTTAGCTGCTTTGAAGATTCAAATATAACCCAACAAACATCAGATAAGCTTGTTCAGGTCAAACCAGTGTGTTGTTCTCCCTTAAAACACCTCAGCTGGTTTCATTTAAACCACTGGTCGAGGCTCAAAGGTATATAAGATGAAAGTCCAAAAAGCAGATTTGTGTCGCAGAACTTCTTTTCTGCCAATCAAACATCGCACAGACCTCTCAGACTTATCTTGTGGCCCTTTGAAGGGGGTCTGAACCCTACTTTGGGAACCAGCTCCACCTCGAGCAGCGACAACACTGGAATGATCAGCATAATGGTGAAATATATAATAATATACCAGCCAGGGGGGAAATACTTGAAGTGTATTTTGCAGAATGCTTCTTCTGTCACTGTTTTATTCTCAGTCTTGTGTTTCTCTGTGAGCTGCTCTTGATAAAACCATCACCATCTTTTTTTTTTTGGCCCTTATCCTCTCCTCATCCAGTCCACAACTGGACCATCGAGGACTCGGTGCAGTGGCTGAAGGAGTCGGTGGAGCTGCCGCAGTACGAGAAGAACTTCCGGGACTTCCGGGTCACAGGGAACACCTTACCTCGGTTAGTGCGCCTCGTGCACGGGCCTCTGGTGAGCGTGTTTTGTTTGGCCGTTGGTGAGCAGTGAAGTGTGTTAATGAACAGTAACACTGTTATGGTGTTTGTTACAGTACCCAGAGGCGCCTTTAGATTCCATTACTCTGTTTAATGCTGCCCACTGCTGGTCATTAAAGGCAGCACAGCGGGGGAAAGGAGAGAGACACCTCACCTCAGTCTTCTTCTTCTTCTCTGGTTTTAGTGTTTTTTTAAAGGCCAGAGCAGTTTTCGTCACATGATCATAATTACAGTCTGTAAGTGCTTTTTGAACACGCTCTCATGTGACGATTTAGTCTTTTAATAGCACACAAAAGACACCTCAAATCCCTCCGTGTGGCACAGTAAAGATGAACAGAGACATCCGAGCGCCGACATTACAGAAGAAACTCAGACGCCGCTGGGACACTTGTGGAATGCCGTGCACGCACACTGCATGTACGGCATGAGTAGACGGACGGGTTATTGAGGGGTTTCGTGTTACGCCACAGAGCTGATTGGGCGCTGACTCATGAAGTGATGTCACAGCGAGGGGATTCGGTTTCCACGGGCTGCCATGTTGTCTGAGCCCTTTAAGATGGTGGTGGCATGTGGCCGCTGGTCGTGGGAGGAGGAAACGGTGACAGCCGTGTCACAAAGGTCAAACTAGGCACATGAGGATGATCTGCTGTGTGTGCGTGCAGGTGCACAGTCACGCTTGTACGTCTCAGCGGGATTTGACTGATATGTTTAGATATGTTTAGACAAAAGCAGTCGGGATTCAGTCCATCCATCCATGGCACACCAAGGGGGTACAACTGCAGCTTTGCAGCCCCTCTTAAGCATAAAACTTTCATCTGAAGGACCCACACAAGCCGAAACGTCGACAGGAAGCGAGAGAAATGTTGAATCGTAGTTAAGTTCGGGCACTGAAAGCGCTTTAGTGAGAGCAGTAATGAATACTGCATCAATTAAAAGAGCTTACTTTAGATTCAGCACCTCAGTTCAAAAGAGCCTTTACCTTTTACATGATTTTACCTTTGTTTCCTCCAGTGGCCTTCTGCTTCAATACTATATTCAATCAGCCCGAAATACTTACTGTGGAGGCTTGAATCTCATTTTCATTCTCACAGAACTCAGTCAGTCGACGACCTTTTAATCTTCTCTTCCGTTTAGCCCTCCTGTTTCTGAACGAATCCGCTCTTGCAGGTCCAAAAATGTCTTTTCTCCAACCTATATTCCACAGGAAGCAGCGACAGCAGCACTTTTACACTGAACCGTCCATGCAGAGACAAATACAACGCGCACTGGAAATAGTTGAAATGTCACTGCGCAGAAAGACGCAAACAAGATTCAATGCTGGTTTTTCTTCCTCTCCGTATTTCAGAATAGCGGCAAATGAACCGTCGTTCATGTCGATGCAGCTGAAGATATTAGACCAGCGGCATAAACAAAAGCTCAACCTAAAGGCGCTGGACGCGGTGCTGTTTGGGCCTCCTCTACGTGAGTATTTTACTTGGACCCGACTTGGATGTTTGTTATGCTCACACTCTCAATTTCTACAGCCACAAAAACATTCAATGAAATTTAGACTTTTTGCTAACGCCACCTGTTTCCCCCCCCCCTCCCCCTGCAGGCCCACAACATAACTGGATGAAAGACTTTGTCCTGATGATCTCCATAGTGATTGGTGTCGGGGGCTGCTGGTTTGCGTACGTGCAGAACAAGTCCAGCAAGGTGCATATCTCCCAGATGATGAAGGACCTGGAGAGCCTGCAGCACGCTGAGCAAAGCCTCTTAGACCTGCAGAGCCGGTGAGAGAAGGAAACGCATCAGGTTTCTGTGTGAGACACCGTGACAGGCGTTACATTCTGCATCTCGTCTTGTCTCCCAGGCTGGAAAAGGCTCAGGAGGAGAACCGGACGGTGGCGGTGGAGAAGCAGAACCTGGAGCAGAAGATGCGGGATGAGATCACCGGGGCCAAAACGGAGGCTCACCGGCTTCGAGAGCTGCGAGAGGGCGCCGAGTGCGAACTCAGCCGGCTCAAATACGCCGAGGAGGAGCTAGTGCAGGTCGGGCGTCTCAGAAATGCCACCCGCAGATCGATTTCTCATCGTTCAAACGTTCAAAGGCAGTGTTCGACTCGAACAGGCAGTATATGGATCCTAACTCTTATGAATGGAAATGTATTCATCGCCGCTGCTAAAGCACCTTGAAACGAAAAGATTAATTTCATTTTTTCATGTTAAATTTTAATTTCCTCCACAAAATACCTGCTTTGCATAACATATCCCCATCCCCCCCCCCCCCCCATAAAAAATACAGCACCGATACATCACGAGTTCCTCGTCGTAATGAGTCCTCGCCTTCAGATTCGGAATTTAAAATTCAACGAGTATTCAGCCTCACTTACGATGTTTGATCAATGATCTCACAGGGAACGCTTTTAAATATTTGACAGTGAATTTAACCTGGACCCTGATGTATGACCACCCCTACCCCACCCCCCCCGTAGGTGCGGAAGGCTCTGAAGCGAGCGGAGAAGGAGATGCAGTCGGAGCGCTCGGTGCCTGAAGCTCTTCAGAAGTGGCTCCAGCTCACGCACGAGGTGGAGGTTCAGTACTACAACATCAAGAAACAGAGCGCCGAGTTTCAGCTGTGCGTCGCCAAAGACGAGGTAACTCCACCGAGTTATTGAGTTATTTATGTCTCAGGCAGCTGAATGTGAGTCAGGAAAATCAGTTTTAATCACAGTTTGAAACCACTGGATTCATTTTCAAGTCAGACGTGTTTAATTCAACAGTTGCATGACGCTAATCCTTTTAGTGAACTGCACGAAGCCAGCAAAGTTTATAAAATGAATACGACAGGCAGCAGTGTGTCTCCATGATCCTCCCGCCCTTCAGTGACTACACGCTGCTACATGTCACTGCAATACACTGTTGAATTGAGTATTTATAGAATATTTTAGATCCAAGACGACGGGCAGGAGTGAGAGAGAAAAAGGCACAATTACAAATCTGTCTGCTGCTTCAGCACCACGGACAGCTTCTGTTGTCTCCTCAGTCCTCAGTGCCCTGCCATGTCTCCTAACTCTTACTACTATCTGTGTGTGTGTGTGTGTGTGTGTGTGTGTATGCATGTAGTTGAGGGTGTGTGTTAGTACATACGGAGGGTGGGAGGGATGGGTTTTTGGGTAGCACGGTGGAACAAGTGGTAACACTGTCGCCTCACAGAAGGTTCCTGGTTCGAATCCCGCTGTGGGCGCTGGTGGCGTGTCCTCCACCATGCCTTCAGTGCCTGCTGCTCGAGGATGTTCTGCATGTTCTCCCCGTGTTCCCCTGGGGGATCCTCCATAAAATATACCCCCACTAAAAACATGCATGAAGATCACCACCTGACCAATGGTGACGAAGAGAGTTGGGTACCCGGGCGCCGCTCCTGGTCTGCCGCAGAGGAAGGGCAACCAGGATGGGTCAAATGCGGAGGAATTAATTTCACAGAGCGTGGCGTGTAGTGTGCAACATGATGTGTGATGTGATATTAATAATTATAAGTACGATTCTTCTTCTTCTTTTACTGTTGTTCTGTTTTCATTTATATTGTTTTTAACTCTTGTAAAGCACTTTGTCTCGCATTCTATCGTGTATGAAAAGTGCTATATAAATAAAGTTTGGTTGATCGATCGATTGATATTTCAGAGCCACCAGTCACAGTAATCCTCTGAAACGTTCCGTCTCGTTGTTGAATCTCAGGCAGAGAAGATAAAGAAGAAACGAGGTTCTGTGTTTGGAACTCTTCATGTCGCCCACAGCTCATCGCTGGATGAGGTGGACCACAAGATACTGGAAGCGAAGTAAGAAAACACACACCGCACACACACACACACACACACTTACACCCGTCACAGCAGCTAAAGGGACAAACGTCACTGTTTGTGCTGTCAGCTGTTCCTGTTTACAATGATGTTAACCAATCGCTGCTTATTGATACGAAAGGTTACAGGAAAGGTCCGTGATCACGATGGCATGTTGTCAATATGTCGTCAGGGAAACCTTCAGTCGTACTCGCAGCGTGTATTACTTCACTCATGTACATTAATGTACACACACTGCTGTTTGGAATCAGAATCAGAAAAAAGCTTTATTGCCAAATATGATTTTACACATACAAGGAATTTGTTTTGGTGATGTTGGTGCATGATAAATCTTCTAAAAATCAACTATTAAAAAGTAAAAAATATAACAATATAAATATATATACAGTACACAGTCTGTAAAAAGAGCAGTACAGCTGTCACCTGTTGCATTAATGGTTTTCTTCTTCCCTTTCGGTGGTGGCTATTTTAACATAAAGAAAAGCAGTATAACTTACATTTTTTATTACTTTTGGCCCCAAAATAAGAATAATTAAATGATTAAAACTGATATACTGACTCAACCAATGGCTGGTCATCTCATATGTTCTCCTTAAACTGCAGCTCAGAGGTATCTTTGTCTCTTCTCTCAGCTGTCAGCCTGGTACAACCTAAACGCACGACAAAGGCATCCAAAAACACAGAGTAGTCCTCTGAGCCTTCTGACTGTATTGAATCAAGCCTCTGTGGCAGGCAGACGTCTGAATGGTCGTGTTTGCATTATTCAGAATCTGCTGGGAGATTAAATGAGGCTTGTGCTGCCATTTTACGCCAACAGCGACTTTCGGTTTGTTTGTTGAGGGTTTAAACTCGTCAGAGCGCTCGCTGCACCGGGAAACACCCGAGCAGTGTCAACATCTGACTGTACGACGTGGAGTCCTCGCCCGGGCTTGACCACATAATGCTATTACATTCCTTCAGTTTTATTCCAGATATGTTTAATGCATTCAGAAGTCTTGTATAATCCAGGCGCTGCCACTCAGATAAAGACTTCCTTTGAGTTTAAAAGCCAAAAAGGGAAAAAAATAACATGAAAGAGGGAACAAAGTAAAATCTGCATGCCCACTTTAATAGGCAAAGCCCAGTTTCATAATGTAACCAGCTCATGTGCCAAAACTGTCTGAATCCCGACAAAGCAAAGCAAAGACGGCCAAGAATCTGAACCCATATCAGAAACACGATCACCCCGTTCGCCCCGTAACGCGTCTCCTTTCTTTTCTTTTTTTAAAGGAAAGCTCTGTCAGAGGTGACGGCGTGCCTGAGGGAGCGGCTGCACCGCTGGCAGCAGATCGAGAAGCTTTGCAACTTCCCCGTCGTCAATAACTCGGGGCTGTCGAGCCTGACGGCGAGCCTCTACTCAGACCACAGCTGGGTGGTCATGCCGCGAGTCTCGGTGCCCCCCTACCCCATTGCGGGGGGAGTGGACGACCTGGACGAGGACACGCCTCCCATCATTCCGCAGTTCACAAGTGAGTAAGGTGGCGGCGGAGGATACTGACGCTCTCTAGAGACATGAATGGAAGACAAAAGTCCTTAAATAAATGGTAAATTTCGTCCTTCTTCTTCGCCCCCCCAGCGACCACGCTGATCCGGCCCTCGCTGACCCGCAGCAGCAGCCTGTGTCGTTCCCGCCGGAGCCTGCTCAGCTCTCCGCAGTCCTCGCTGATGTCCCCGGACCCCGACCTGCTGTCCATGGCCAGCTCTTCCCTCTCCTATCGCCCCGAGGCAGACGACGAACATATCATGTTCAGCTCGGATAGGAGGGGGTATGTAGCGGTGGCCGGAACGCCGCGGAATGGTTTTACAGTTTGGACTCACAGGTGTTTCATTCAGACATTCACACTGACGCTTTCCGCTTGGGGGTTAAGTGGCTCCGTCTCGTATGTGGAGGATGCATGAATTACCTCTACGTGGTACACGATCAATAGTTCAAGTCTAACACAGTCAATTACACAGAAAAAGATCTTATCTCACTTTAATTCCTGCACTTTGACCACAGGTTGCATTACTAATGTGTCCGAAACAGTGGCCACAAACTAGCCAAACGACAACCAGCAGGGAAATTTCATCTTTCAGAATAAGCAAATATTGAAGAGGTGACACGTTAAGTATATCGTCTGATAATGAACAATAATAATAATAATCTGATAATGATAACGAACAGTGAACAGTTTCTGTCACAGTGATGTCACAGTATCTGTGTACCTTCCTTCAACAAACATTCACACATGACCAGACACAAATACCGATTTACTTTTGGGCCTCTTTTGACTGCAACCCCACGCCCCCCCCGCCCCCTGCCTACTGCCCCCTGCGCAGTGTGTCATCCTCAAATTTCCTTTAAGTACCAGAGCACGCAGCAGACTAAACTGTACATTCAGTCTGCCCAGAGACCACGTAGCAATACAATGAACTGGATTAAACACCGCTTTATGTAGGAATGTGTAGATTAAAGTAACAGATGTGTTAACAGTACGTTCAGACAGACGTCCATTCAACAAGAAAGGGCCACAAAGTTGCAGCTTCTCTCTCACATTATAATGTGCTTAAACTCTGTGAATTCCCTAAAATGCAGGAGGACGAGCTAAATGAATCATTAAGATACAGTTGAAGTAGATATGAGAAATGGTAACTTAATGCTCTTCCTCCCTGTGTGTGTGCACACATACCTGAAGCCACCCCTGCGTACGTCACTGTCCCCGTCAAACAGTTCGTCCACGCTGCTGCGAACGCATCCTGTGACACATTCTGCAGTTCAAAAACGTCTTTTCTTTCTAATCCGTGCCCGTCGTGACCGTGTTGCGTCTGCTCTCCTCCTCAGGGAACCGGCTCAGGAGGGCGGCTCCGACACGGACTCCCTCAACTCCTCCGTGGGCCGCAAGCAGCTGCACAACCCCTGCACGCCGGGCTCGGACGCCCCTTACCGCAAGATCTCCCGCGAGGAGCTGCTGCTGTTCGGCCAGAGCTCGGAGCTTCCCGCGGGCACCCCCGCCACCTCCACCACGCACACCACCAGCAGCAGCAGCAGCAGCAGTCTCAGGGACTCCACGCCTCCCCCTCTGCCTCCCACTCCGGCTACAACCCCGTCCGGCCCGCCCTCCACCTCGCCCTCCCCGGCCTTGGAGCACCACCCGTTCGCACACAGAGGCTCGCCTGACCTCACCTGCATCATACCCGAGTCCCAAAGCGTAACCTTCTCACAGGGGAGCGCCAGCACTCCGACGGGCAAAGGCACGTACAACGGCATCCTGGAGAAGTCCTACAGCTTCGGCCAGCTGCCCGCGAGCATGCTGCCCAACGTGGGGCGTTACCCGTCTCTTACCTCCCTGGACTCGGAGGGCCGGAGCATGGGAAGGGAATACAAGCTCCAGAGCACCTCCTCCCAGGACTCCAGCGACAATGGAGAGAAAATCAAGCGCTCCTCCTCGAAAATCAAAAGCTTATTTAAGAAGAAAAAATAAAACTAGCGTGAGACAGAGAGAGAAATAAAATATTAAGAGTTGTTTTAGCCCTAATACTAAATAAAAATGGACATCACTGTAAGCTAAAACATTTCATTTCCTCTCATGCTCTTCTTTTTGTCGTCAAAGATGGAATGTAGCTCGGTCTGGCGCCTTCAAACGCCTCAGACTGGTAGCCTTATTTTTCAATAATGCCTTTTTATTTAGTTCACTCATAGCCTCACAGAGAAGCCTGCAAAGGTCGTGGGGGCTGTCGCGCAGACAGCCGAAACTCACTACCTGCTCACTGTCTCCTGTTCTTTTCGGTTCGAGCCAAAAAGCCACTATGTGTAAAGGGTCTGAAGGTGCAGTCCATAAGCGTGTCGAAAAGCACAACACGTGCAGAGCGATGCTTGCCGTTCCCGCCGAAACTCTTTCAATCACACTTTCGGCGGCGACAGCAGCTCGTGAACATCACAGATTTCCTCCAACCAGATTCTGACGGCTGCCCCCTCCCCTCGTACAAATTATGGATTGCATCTTGCGAAGTCTTTGAGTCCTAAACTTGAGTAATTTCCTTTGGAAAAAAAAAAATCCTGCTAAAAGTTTGTTGCACTACTGCTTTCCTGGTATTTTGGGAAAGAGCCGCTGCTCGCGGAGTACATATTGAATAAAGTTACAGAGATGAGAGGAGTTCATGGGCGGCGGCAGTGGAGACGCGGCACATAATGCCAGAGCCAAAATTATCTGAGGCGTCTTCAATGCCACGACTTATGGATGTCTCAATATATATAAATATATATATATAAATACTTTGTTTTCACATGATTATGTTCTTATAGATGTTTTTAAATAGATTTATATTGGTGGGGGTTCCTTTGAACTGATCTTTACTGAAGGAAGTTTGTTGAATATGCAGATTTAACCCGCACCAGTCATTTCCTCTGTAATCTAGCTGTCCCTTATCACTTATCACGGTGTCCTGTCCTGCCTCCCCACCCCCACCCCCACCCCACCACACACACTAAGCTCGAAGCCGACCCATGCAATACGGTCCTGTTCCTCCTCCTCTGGGCCCGCACCGAGCGCACTGATGTCAAGAGCTCCTGCTTCACACTGTGATTTCTGCCTTCCTCCCTCCATCCTGGACCCGCTGTCACCGGTGCCATTTAAACACGACGGGTCATGTGACGGCCGAGGCGACGCCGGGGGGTCGATGCCATGTACGAGGCGTGTCTGGGTGACGGGACGACACGATGACGCGAGGATCCTGTGGCCTCAGTTTTTACAGGAAAAAAAAAATCTATATATAATATAGTATATATTTGGACGGTTGTGACAAAAGAGCACACGATGAAGGAAACAGAAGACGGAACTGCAAGACGAGGAGAAAATGAATGTTTACGAGACATTAGGGGTTTTTTGAGAACATTTTGTGTGTGAATATTTGTATACTGTAGAAGAATTAATAAAAAAAATGGAGGCATCGTATGTGTCAGAGTCGTGTTTGCTGCAGTGTTTCTTATTGCTTTCAGTGTTTTTTATTCGCCACGATGACCAGATTCAGCCTCTCGTCTGTGACCTCTTTGACATCTGGAAAAAAGTAACCCTGATGATGTCATTGGGGTTATCTTAGTTTAGCTTATCAGGACACGTGCCAGTCAGGAAATGCTGGAATTCAATGCCTGCATGCTTGCAAAGATGCGACAAAGCCGTTCGAGCACATTTCATAAGACAAACCCTCCATGAGGTGATGAAAGCGTAATTCTGCTCAATGTACGTGTCGCCATGTTTCTGTGACATCAGGTGTGTTTATGGCGTACAGTGCATTGCAGCCTAACAAAAGATACTATCAAGCTACATCATGGGAAATGTAGGATCCAGTGTTCTGGCTAAAATTCAGAATATTTTGACCTCTGTTGCTTTAAAAAAATCTCTTTCTTGCAAGTCAATCACTGGAACACATAGAAAATACTGAAGGTTACAACTGTTACTGTCATTGGCAATTAAGCTACACATTTGTAATCAGTCATTAAGTCTTTAAAATGTCAGAAAACATTGAAATCTTGTCATATAATAGATTTTTTTGTGCAAGAATCAGCCCCAAAACCGACTATTTTTACCTGATTAATTATCTGTTGATCTACTGATCATTATTTTAATACGACACTTGTCTTGATCAGATTTTTACACGCGTTTAAAACAAAGAAAGTGCCTAAAACCTGGAAATTAGGAGAATTTAAAACACATTTTGAAGATGATTCTCGTTTCTTCCTGCACATCAGGAGGATCTAAAGATCTGATCCTTCGCTTCGCAGCTGAGCTCTGGACATCAGCCCCGACCCTCCGCGTGAAGCCCCCATCCTCCCCACAGCAGAGTGCAGAAGTGTGGGGAAAAGCATCACTCTGACACCCCATTTGTCTTGAGAGTGAGGAAACCGTGATACACAGAAGAAAAGCATGCATGATTGCTTTATCAATATAAAGTGAACGTGATGAAACTTGTGTTGATGCTTCATCAATTCGGCGCACTAGGAGAGGAGCGGGACGTCTGCCAGTGATGAATGTGTTGTTTGGGCACTACTGTACACAGCAACAAATCCCAGCCTCTCACACCAACCCACCTTATTGGCCCCCGCCTCAGAGGTGCAGTTACTGCGATGGCCACATGGTGTCAGCAGAGCCTCAGAGGAAACCAGGCATGTCAGCCACTCCCTGCCAGTGAAACCTGCAGAGAGTCAGTGGGTGTTTGGTGAAGACTGTGACAGACCACACTTGTTTTTTTCTATCAAGTACAGTATGTGTTGGTGGAGAATGTATATTGAGAGCTTTCTTGGATGCAGCATGAGCCAAAAAATCTTGTGTCCCCGCTCACTCTTTGAAAATGGACTTTCTTTATGCATATAAGCTTAAATGATAACTAAAACATGAATCACAGATATCCAACCCAGTAAATCCATCATATTCTGAACAAATTGTCCAATAGCGCAGAAGTGCAGATTTAGTTGGAAGTAATTTGTCAGTCAACACTGGAAATGACAGAAAAAGCAAAGAGTACAGAACATTTTGCACTTTTGAAATACAGGTAACTTTAAACAAGAACTAACTGTTAATGAAAATATAGCAACAATGCTAACCTCCATATAGTTTAATATACTGTCTATAATGATCCATTTAGGTGCATATATTCTTTGATTATTCCTTACATATTAATGCTCATGATTTTGGAATGAGGTGTGTAAAAATCACATAAGCTTGTCCATATACTTTTGGCCATTGGTCATATAGTTCAGTGCTCTAAGGCAAAAGGTATGTGGACACAACACCACCTAGCATCAGTACCTGACCTCACTAATGAGTATGACTGGAACAGATTCCTGCAACCAGTTCCCAAAATCTGGAAATCCTTCCCTGAAGGTGCAAGCTGTCATAGCTGCAGATTGATGCCGATGGTTATTTGGAATGAGACGCTTAACAAACACGTATGGCTGTAATATTTGGCTGTCCACATACTTTTGGTCATGCAGTGCTGTACAGCGGTAATAAAGTGCTACACGGCCAAAAGTATATGGACAATATGGGTTATTAGGGTCCACACTGACATTTGCTATATGAAAGCTTGCACTGCAATGTCCAAACATAAGGTTTTGCAAAGAGGATTCTTGAGTGTCCACTTACTTTTGGCCACGTGGCTTAGATAGAGTATGTACCATGATATAAATAACATGTTAACAGGCCGTAACTCTTGCCATTGTATCAGCAAATCTGCATTTTGATCGAATTACTAACGAATATTTCTTAATGGCCCATAACCAATAACCTCCTCATTTAAAGCGGTGCGTGACTCAGTCTTTCCTCGTTCACTGCAGAGCCGGGACTGAATTATGAATTGCTGTGACATCCACAACTATTCACTCTGCAACAAACACACTGATCTGATTCTGGAGCAGTACATTTAAAAACTGCACTCAGCTGCTCCTTTGTCCCATATTCTCTCCCGGTGCTTCCCTCCTCTCTGCTCCCTCTCCTTCCTCGCAGGAGCTCTGCAGGTTGGGGACGCACTATGGATATTTATGGCCCCGAACCACACCGCAGTGTTGTAATTGGCCCCCCAATGATGCTAATGCCCCGAAACAGGAGTGGTGTAGGAGCCGAAAGTGATGCTCTGGCAGAAGATGGCAGATCTGCTCTTAATGAATGCTGGTAGAAAAGATAATTAATAGACAGAGGGGCTTAAAGGCGCACATACGTAAAGTGAGCGTGCATCAGTGAGGCTTTTACCCAACCTGCCACTGTGCTTCATCTCTCCCTCCTCAGTCTCCCACTCCTCTCTGGCAAACTCAGCCTCTCCTTTCTTTATCCCCATCACTCAACACCCTCTCCCTCTCTCGTTTGGATCCCATTCCATTGCAATGTAATGGGTTTATTAGTGTGGTTAATGCACTGTGACCTACTGGGGCTTGCCGTCTACCTTTTTCATGTGCAGAAAAAAAAAAAGAAAAAAGAAAAGGTGGAATGTTTTTAAAGCAGCACGGGGGTGAGGTATAAAAGGGCAGCACTAAAGAAAGAGGGAAAGGCCTTATTCGAGGCAAAATTATCCCTAAAAAATGAGCTAAATGAAGAAATAATGAAAGAGGACACCAGAGCGCTGGAACGCTAATGCAGATGCGCACATTCCCAGCTAATACAATGACCTGCAGCAGAGAGTCGGGCTCCCAAACAGCCATAGCCGCAGCTAGTCCATGTTGATAGCTGCCATGTTTACCCAGACTGGGACAGACAAAGTCAGCTTTGGCACCAGACGTGCTCGGTGCAAATGAGTGTTTCTGCTCCAAAACTCTGCCAGAGAGACTCGGAGCCAGTTTTTGCGGTACAGTATAATGAAGCCATTTCAGTCGGGACTGTGGTGTCCCTGCGTCTGCGAGGCCTTAGCCAAAGTAGAGGTTTGCAGAGCGGAGGCTTTACCTGAGAGAGCGAGTTTGGCTGTGAGCTGTGAGAGGCATCAGAGCACATCTTTAAGGCTTAATTGAAGAGGTTTAACCAGAGCAGCGTGCCCTCTCTGGTGTGTCGTATACACTGCAACTGCACCAATAAAGTCTTTATATCGACTGTGTATCGTTGATTCTGGCTCAAATCTGCAGTTCCCCTCAGCATTTTATGGTCTTTCAGCTTACTGTTTTGTTTTACTGCCCTTCACTCTCACTGCTCTCATTAGCATCGTTTTCGGCCTCAGCAGGCAGCTGTTTTTGGAGCTAAATGATTATATTATACTCTAATGTTTCTGCTGGATGTGTAAGCTAGCTAACATGTTAGCCATATCAACTTTGAATACTGGACTACCTGTCCAGCAACAAACGAGGCATAAAGTTAGCAACTAGCTGGTGGAGCATTTAGCAGCTAAAGAGGCTGGTGCAGAGCAAAACAGTGCTAAAATAATGACGAATATTAAGCTTTAGTGGCCAAAACATGAAATCTACTCTTTCTTCATGTCTGTGTGTAAATAGGTAGTTGTTTGCAAACATGTTAGCCATGTTAGCTTATTAAGGCGATTATACTGTACTACTACTGTACTGTACTGCAAGACTTCTGCAAAATGTAACCAAAACTGGTTGAAAGATGAAATATTTTTAGATGTTTCTGTTGCAGCCTGTAGCAGGTGACCGTTTTTCAGTTTATAGCAGGTCGTTTCTGTAACTATACTGGAATAGAGTCATGTTAATGCTATTGAAATAACACGTATTTAAGCCAGACATCCAGAGTTTTAACTTCAATGTCTTGACCTCTATCCACCTACAAATCACAAGAATCATGCCACTGCGGGACAGAATTGTGACTAAATAATGCATTGAAGAACAAGCGCCATTACTACTTTTGCTTGGGAGATTAAAGCCGAGAGAAATATGTCTTTGAAAAGGTCATCGGGGAAAAAAGAGCAAGACAAATCCAGAAGACGGAGAGTATTTCAGTCTTATGGTGCCGGTTTCCATAAAGGTACCACAAAGCTACTTGTGGCTTTACGACGCGCTACAAAAGTGATTAAATGATCAAATGAGATTCTTTATCAGGGCAGCACACACACACACTATTCAACATGCACTACATTTGCACATTTTGTCCACACACACACACACACACACACACACACACACACACACACACACACACACAGAAGAGGGAACTCATGAAAAAATATTCAGCTTGAGTTTCACCCTCATTTTTTAGCAAAGGTAAGCTTGATTAAAACTGCTTCTAAAACTAATATCGCCACACTTAAGCACTGCACACTTCTTTTTATTAAGCAATTATGAGTTTAATTTGTCTGCCCCAAAGCAGCTGGAATAGATCAAAGGCCTCATTAATATAAATGAACAAATCATAAAAATGTTTGTCAGGACCACAGTCGTCTAAAATGTCTTTTGACTCGAATGATATCGCCCCGATTGATTAGGTGCGATTAAACAGAGCTGAATCGGATTTGCACAGGTGATCAGAGCCTCAGACTTCATCACGTGGGATAACCCTGCAAGACCCGACTCTTCCTCCACTGATTCTAATTCACCACATGCCCCTGACTTATAGTTTCAGCTCTGAAACTGTCTGAGTTATGCACGGCTCCTGCAAGCTGCATGCTCCACAAGAGCTTCTGAGGACCAAGGTGGGACAGTTTTATCCAAAGCACCTTTTCAGGATCATACGTGGGTTCGTATTTAATGCGAATTCAATTCCCGACCCCCCCGACACACACACTCTCTGCCTGTCGAGCTGTACACGACTGCAAAATATAACCAAGCATCTAGTGCGGAGCCACTGGGGAATTCTGCTGTTTAATTAATTGAGAGTGGTGAATTCCCAGGTGTGCCTACAATAAGATGAAATATGTTAAGATGAAGGTGAAAGATAAAACCCAGCTACATATCACTGCAGTGGGATACAAATCACACACTGGTGACGTTCATGTTTTTTTGGAAAAACTGGGCTCAGTAATACATTGCTGCACGCTGGTCGAACCCTGCCTCAAACTCTGAGCTGGTTTGTGTTACTGTGTGACTTTGGTGTTTTAAAGGGACAGTTCGGATCCACCAAAGTCACACAGCAGCGCAAACAAATGAACCGATCGAGGCGGCGGTAAACAAGCAGGTCCTGTGTTCTGGAAGGTAAAATTAGTGTTTTTGTCAAAGGAGTCTGGTGGCTGTTGGTTAGGGCTGTCTGACAACGAGGTAAAGTGGTGAAAGTATTCTTAATATACTACAGTGCACCCTTAAACTGATGTTTTAAGGTGGCTAGTACAGTATGTGTTTACAGTACAGTACCCTGCTTAGCTTCCTCCACCCGCCCTCCTGCTGCTTCTCCAAACTGCCACCATCATCTGCTGTAGATAACACACTGACTGCGGACGCAGTAAGTACCCCATATAACCCCACTTCAAAAAACCCGAACTATCCCTTTAAGTGTATGAAGCCGTTTCAAAATGAACTTTAACAGCTCTGTTGTGTTCGAGTGTCCCACTGGTCCAGCAGGCACTACACCAGGGTCCTGAAACTGAGCTAACAGCTAAACGGTGTTCAGCCATCAGTCATTTTATTATTTACACCTGTGCTTTTCTTACTGCGGCATGTAAAAAAGGCTGAAACGACATCACCAAACTTAAAAAAGTCATGAAGTTGTTTCAGTTTTCACTGTCACTACACAGCGTATTGCTGTGTAGATGCATTGCAAAAGAAAAAAAGCTCAGTTTGTTGTGTTTGCCTGATTTCCTTGTGTGAATGTGAGTTTTAATGAATGTCTGCCTGCTGTGTACTACAGTGTGTGTCAGCCCTGTGATTGGCTGCTCACCTGTACGCGAGTAAATCAAGGCAAGGCAGCAGTGCGCAGTTCAGGTTTAATGCTCGGATCAGATTTCTTTGTTTGGTTGTTCACATTATTTTTAACATAGAATTAAACATGAAGGCCGCTGAAGGCAGCGTTTATGGTTGCTTTTAAAGGTTGATGTGCATTCGTGAGCAGACGATAACGAGGACGAGGAGAAAGGGAGCCGAACTTTAAATTTTGTCTTTTTGTGGAGCGAAGGCTGCTCCTTCTGTCCAGGGGTGCGTGGGGATGCAGAGCCGGAGCCTCTGGTGGGATTGTGACGTGAATGATTTCACAGAAACTGATTTCATCCAAAGCTTCGTGATGCGAGGGGCTACCTTAAACTACATCTGTCAGCGCCTCTCCACAAGAGTCTCCCGGCAAGACGCTCAGTTCAGGAGAGTGAGTGATGGAAAGTCGCATGAATTCAGATACGATGTTCAGATTCGGCTGGTTTGTGGTTTAGGACCACACATGAAAGTGGCCCAGTCACAACTGAAAAGACCAGATTCCAACACTTGTAGCACTGAGCACTTTTCAGACTTAAAGTTTTGCTGGTAATTCTTCCACCACTGCCAACAAGGACACTTAGGACATAAAATGTATTAAAATAACATGGACATTGCAATATAAATAAGGTTTAAAAGAATCAAATAAGGCAAAACTGATAAAACGGGAGAATGCGAGTTACAGATACAGTGCAGAGCGAGATGCGAATCAATAGTCCCAAAGTTAATTTAATAAAAGGCAGCGTGGCAAGAAGCTGAGTCTTAAGCCTCAATTTAAAAGAATTGAGTGTTGCAGCAGAGTCCGTGTTTCCCCGGAGTCTGATCCAGACAGGTGGAGAAAGTGAGCTGATCCGGGGACAGCGGGACGCGTCCCAGGCGACCTTCTCGGGTGTGCGCGCTTCATAATGTAGCAGCACATCAGAAATGTATTCTCACTGCAAAGCATTCAGTGATTCATAGGTGAATGGAGGCATTTTAGAGTCATGTCTTTGTGTACATTTTCTGTATTCTTTCATTATTGACTTTAACAAATACATTTGTCAGAGTGCAGCCTTGTGGCTCGAGGCCTTGCTACACTCTGCATGTGGAAGAAGTTTCCAATACAATCTTTTGTACCTTTACTTTTTGACAGTTTTGAAGATGTTCCACACTAGAAAACCTTTGTGCTTTTGTGTGCCGTTAAGGTCGGGAAGGAGACTTTCTGAGGAGGTCTCCAACCCTTTTGAATTTCGCCTTTCATGACTGTTCGAGCGAGTTCCTCCTCTCTACTCCTGCTCCGGCGTCCATCCATCTGACTGCACTGTCTCTACTCATGATTCACAAGCAGCTGAGTCCTAATTGTAGTGTTTTCGCCTGTCAACTAAAATTATGTTTGATAGTTACAGTCAAGCTCTTTGAGTGACACGCGATTCCGGAGTGAGCCTCAACCAGATATCAAAAACCACCTTTCAGAAAGGGAGTCTGGGTATTCTAATAGGTGTCAGCTTCTTTTCTGAGCCAATTACCTTGTTGTGATTGTCAACAGCGTGACAGAAGACATGATGAAGTCCAGTTAGTTAGTGTTGAGGTCTATCAGACGTGGTGCGCCACTGGCTGGCTGTTCGATTAACAAGGACACCTCCACTTAAAAGTTTGAAAAGCCAGGGTGTGAAGCCTTGAGAGACCAGTCAGCAGCCTCAAAAGACTTTCGTTCTTCTTCACTTTGCTGAGATTTTACACTCTGGTTATTTACAGTGAGCGTAATAAAAGGGTAAGATTACATTTTTTTGAGCGAACCTACATCACACGCAACTTTCCAGCAACATTGGCTGCACACTCCTAATCCTGATAGTTAATGTTCGGCTAATGAGGGGCCTGGAGATGTATTTTACATAATGATGTGTGATCATAAACCGCTCAGAAGACAGAAGCACTGAGGAGCAATCCTTCCTTCCTCCATTCGTACTCCGTGTACCTCAGCAGCGTATTGATGTGTAGGTGTTTAAACAGCAGTTCCCTCCTTTTGTTGTGCAGGATGTTTGGGTTAAAAGTCATGTAATCAGGTGCTGGTGAGGAAAATATGTTGACCTCCTCAAGGCCTTTTATTGTACTAGCAATGTGAATCTTGCTTCTCCTCAGTGCTGTAATTTGCATTCATTAGAAGAGGCTTCTAAAATAGCTAATAACCATAGCTACACTGAGAACCTGAACACAACGAGGGTACGCCACGAAAAAAAATCTACATCTCAACTGGTTTTATTTAGTCTTAAAATCTTTAAGGAAAAGGACAAAACATGTAAAATCTGCTCCGGGCTTGGTAAAAAATGAAGCTCTGAAAGGTAAAACGTGGAACATTTCTGCATCAAAATGTCTCTAAATGACGAGACCTACGATATGTTAGATATTGCAAAATGTCAGTTATGTTACGGGACGTTCTGAGGACATTACAGGGACATTTGGAAAAAGTCCTTCCTAATGATTTTATTATGGGCTGCATGGTGGAGCAGCAGGTAGTGCACGTACCTCACAGCAAGAAGGTCGCCGGGTCGATTCCCGCGTCGGGCCTTTCTGTGTGAAGTTTGCATGTTCTTCCTGTGCAAGCGTGGGTTCTCTCCGGGCACTCCGGCTTCCTCCCACAGACCAAAAACATGCTCATTACGTTAATTGGTGACTCTAAGATTGTCCTCAGGTGTGAGTGTGAGCGTGAATGTTTGTATGTCTATATATGTTGCCCTGCGATCAACAGCTGGGATAGGCTCCAGCCCCCCTGCAACCCCAAACGGGATAGTCGGGTATAGACAATGAATGAATGGATGGATGGATAATTTTATTATATTATATATACAGTATGCGTGTTTGTGTAAAAATAAATAAATGTCCCAGAAAGTCCTGTTAACGTCCACATTATAACGTTATGAGGGACTAAAATGGGACGTCCTAACCACTTCTTTGAGGGGCCAAATGAGAGCAGTATCTGAGGGACTGAATGGGAACGTTCCCTGAAGGTTTGTTTTCCGTCTCACTCAGAATGTCCCACCAGGACTAAACTTACAAACGCCAGCAATGTCCCTGCGTCGTCCTGCAGAGAGCATAATGATGGGGACAGGGTCTTCAACTCATTGCAAGAGTTTATGATTTTGCTGTTGAAATTTTTGCCAGCTGTCATTGAAAAATGAAACAGTTCCCTTTCACCTTCCTGAAAGAAGTCTGTAGTTGTTTTCTACAGCTCTGGATCCACCGTATCAGGCGTTGTTTAACAGTAACGGGTCGGCAACAGGAGCCGCTCGGCTCAAACAACAGAGTGGGAGTTCAGAGCTCGACTGCACTGTAACTCTGTGACATTGTCGCGGTGACCTGGATCACATTATGAGCTCAGCTGAAACTCGACGACGCTGCTGTGAGATGTGAAACGAGTCTGAGGGGGTTTAGTTTAATTTACTTTAGTTGATGAAACACAGTGAAACAAGACGGAAGATAAAACGAGAGCAAAAAAGAAGGAAATTTCTGCAGATGAGATAAAAAAGAAACCAAAACGTGTTTAATAACAATTCACTCCTAATCATTTTAAATTCCTGCAGGGCTCGGCTTTATCGAGCGATGAGACCTTTCTGGCAATTACTGCGTTGTCCAATCTGAGGGTAAAAACAAATCCCAAATTTGTGCAAGTCACATCTGACCGGCGTGTGCTACTGAGAAGGTATTTGAATTTCTTTGACAGCAGGAGATCAGAGTGGGAGAGAGGAGAGATGGAAAAATCTGAAAGGAGAGAGGCTTGAGAGAGAAACGCACAGGATGAAAGAATCGCAAACAAAACAAGTGAATCAGCAGGGTGCCAAGGTCACCCGAATGTGAGAGCGGCTGACTTATCAAGAGACAGCGCTGGGGCTGATTGTGAGAGAGTGAAAAACTGAAAGTGAAACAGAGAAGAATAAAAAGTGCCATGCCAGATTTTGCATTATCAGCATTTTGGATGAAAATCAGGAATTTGTGGAACAGAAGACAAACATGTTCAACTGCCGGACTACTCCTTACATTAGTTAAACATTTATCTTTTCTCATTAAACTCCCCTAAAAGCATAACCTTGTCTTCTCCTGAACTCATAACTTTCTCCCTCCCTCCTTCTTTTATGAGTCAAAGAAATCCAATCATTTCTATATGTGTCAAACCTCAAGCTTGATCTCTCAAACAAAGGCGGGCGAATTTGATTTGAGGGAATTCAGGAGCTTTGTGCCGATGAATAAAACATCGCTTCTCCTTGATGTTACCCGGACTTATCAAGTCACAGATTCCCCCTTTGAGCTCGGTGGTGACACAGTGCAGGAACCCCTGCGTAGGATGAGACAGAAAAGATGAAGCTCCTACTGTATATCTTCAGCTTTGGCTGTGAGGGGAGATAACTGCACAAACGGTAAGATACACAGGTATGTGCGACACACGCGGACATGATGGAGATTGGCTTTTGATCAGTTTTTGACGAATAATACACTCGGCGAAAAGAAAGAAACAAAAGTAAGAAAAAGAAAGTTGATCTTTCGTCTCATCTGTCATGTACAACTTGTGCAAATCCCCTCAATTGTGCAAAACTTGGACATGTAGGGATTAAGAGGATGGCGTGGGAGTTATGAGTTATATACGTTCTTTCTTAATCCACACTTTCACTTGCAGGCTCGCTGTGATTAGTGGCTGTGTGTGTGACATTCATACATATTTAAGTATAATGGAAGCTGCTGTGGGTCAAATTAGTAATTGAAATGGGATTTACTTTTTCTTAAAGTAATCAATCAGTGAAATGAACAGCTTTGGGCCCAGAAATTTAAAAAGGACGCCCACTCAGAATTATTCAAACTGATTTTTCATTCTCTGTCCTGCCTATTTGTCAGTACTGTTGTACTGTACATGTACTGCTACTGTGGACGGCAACTGAAGAAAATTACATACGAGTGGAAGAATTCCCACCGGAGATCTACTTATTTCACCCCCAATCCTCCAAAACTGACAATAAACTCATACCATTTTTTAATTTGTTTCGGGTTATTGGGTCATTGGATACTATAAAGATAGAGAAATTCCAACATTTGAGCATGTGTTTGTATGGGCCCAAAGCACTGAGTGTTAATAAAACTCTTTTTGAGGTCTTGCTACACTGTGCTTATGTGATTAATAATTGAGTCTTTGTGTATTTAAAATTTTAGATTCCTTAACACTAACCAGTCTTAGCCTTTTAGCCATGCTAGCAGCTTGGCTCTAGCAGTAGGTGGATCAACCAGTTTGGTCCAAACTGAAATATTTTTATAACTACTGGATGGTTTGCCGTGAAATTTGGTACAGGTGTTTTCGTTTCCCTCTGGATGAACTGATATAATTTTGATGGTTCACTGACTTGCAAAACACTTGCAAAACTAATCACATTCATCAGTATAGCTGCACTTTGTGCTTATTGCTAATTCGCTTATGCTAGCTTCTGGGTACTCCAAACTAAAATGATGAACCTGGGAAAGATTATACCTGCTAAACATCAGCATGTTAGCATTGTCATTGTCAGCATGTTAGCGAGCTCAAGCTAGCATTTATCTTAAAGCAGTGTACAGCCTCACAGCAGTGGCTAGCATGGCTGCACTTCAATACTACTGTGAAAACTATCTCACTACTGTGAGTTATAAACATGGATAAAAATACCTTAAAACATATCTAGTACAAGTATATACAGTATAAGTAGTATAAATAGGGGACATATTAAGTGAACTATGCTCAAAGAAAGGGAATTGTATTACACGTAGCAATATTTGTCTATTAAATCTAATACATGCTCATCTGTTTATCTTCACGACCGTTTCACCTTAACATGAAAATGTCTGTAAATAATCAGCTGAACACATTTCTATGTGAAACTTGAACATCTTTCTGCAGTCCTCCAAACTCAACTTCAGCTGGCAGTTGGGATAGCAGTAAATGTAGAGCTGATTAGCTTTGTACTAGCTTACTTTCTCTAGGAAACGCCAAGAGAAAACAGCCAACACGAGCCAAAGTCATATCTTTCTTTCAAGAAATTACTCTCAAAAGAAGTAAAAAAAAGTGGGTAAAATTTGCCTCTACTGTAGAACCAGATACTAATAACTGCTCTAGAGATCAAAATATCTGACTTTACCTGACAGTAAACTAGCATAAAAGCTAGCTGTTTCGCTAACCTTTGTTGAGATACAGCAGATAATGGCTTTAAAAGACACCAAGCAAGATAAAGATGATTATCTGCATCAAAATACAGTGTTTATATGCCTAACAGGTGATGCTGAACGTCTCCTCTCTTTCTCAGTAGATGGCAGACTTGAACTGTGCAGGCTCTCAGTCTCAGATAACAGTGAACCTGCTCCACTCTACATTATTAACATAGCCTGCATGTCTGACTACCATATCCACTCCACTAATATGTGAGAAAGAGAGAATATGAATGAGAGACAGAGAGAAAGGAGGGATGGACAGAGGTGAATATGTTTGTGTTGTATTTATTTCTGAGTTCAGGAGGAGCAGAAAACACTGTTGGATTCATTACACTTGCATGCAGCTTGGAAAATTGCCCTCGTCCTAAATTTTTCTCCCTGGGGAATTGTCAAAATTTCATTTCATCCACACTGCCTCATAAAAACTCAAGTCTGACAAGTGCCAAAAAGTCAAAATGTGAACATGTGCTCACCTTTGCTTTTCTGACAGCTTTGCAAATCATCATTTTGGTGCAACTGCTTCCTTGAGTATTATGCTTTCTGATAGCAGAAGAAAGGAACATATACATAATCCTGATAATCATCATTTTTATGGCATTTGCCAACCACTGTTCCAACGTAAGTCAGAGTGACTTTGCTGCTCAGTCGTCCTGATTAAGACAACTGCATCAAATCAAGTGGAGATAGACGTTTAGCACAAATCAAATCACCCAGTGATTAGCTGACCGTAAGTGCCAAGGTGCTGCAGGGAGTAAACAAACAGGCTCTGACTGATTATGGAAGACAGATTTCTATTTAAACAGTACACAAATGGTATATTAACAGAATACTTTATGTACTGTGGAAATGCAGGGCGCAGTGTTGCAAGAATAGCATACTGTCCATGTACATTTAAAGCCAGTTGTTGGTAGCCAGCTACTTATCACCATGGATTTTCAGGTTGTTGTCAGGGTTTTGCTTGGCATTTACTGCTGATTGCATGAAAAAACAGAGAACAGATGAATGAAAGTGATGAAGCATCAGCCGAGCTTTGCCTTGACTCAGGAGATGGTCCATTTCAGGTGCGACTCGGCACAACTTGGCACGTTTAAACTGGTAATGGGAAAATAAATCAGCAAAAGAGCCGATGGAAAAGCCCCATTTTTTAAGCAAAGATAAACAGCAGTTTAGTATTGTAGTTAGAAACAGTTGGGGAACTCATGTGTCAGGTATGATTCTATTATTCATAGTAAGAAGTGATTGAGAAAATAATATTTAAGGGCCTTTAAAACTCACACTTCCACCCTGTAACATAGACTTCCTGTCGACAAGTTTCAAGCTCAACTGCAGATAATCCCGATGACTCAATTCAATGAATGAGTTGACTAATCTGTAGTAGTAGTATGTAGTACGAAGTAGTAGTAGTAAGTCATTTCTACACCACAGAGATGAACACCAATGGTCATTCAATGGCTGGTCAACAATATCCAGCACTTTAAAGGCTCATATTATGTCCAATTTTTTTTTTTTTTTTGAGCAATATCACATCCTTTCACAGGCTGTGTAGTACTCTTTGTGATGAGTCAACTTCATGTGTAAAATTGGTGGAGTATCCCCTTTAAAAAACCTTGAATAATGATGGCTACATATTATAATTGTAGTTGCATGCACACACACGGCACCCTCAAACTCCAGCTCTCACAAAATCTGTGTTTACTATTCAGGGGTGAGTTTTGCCGTTTTCCATCTTTTTGTGTATGTGTGTGTGAGTGCACGTGAGTACACACCTGTATTTTTCACGGTGCACACCTGAAAATCATCAATGCTCACACAAATCAGAATTTCTCACTGCAGTCTGTGAAGTGAAAAATGTCCTGCTGAAAGCGCCCCTGCTCCTGACCAGTCATCTTATTTAGCATTTCCTTTGACTGCGCTGTGATTGGGCACTGGTTGCACCAAAAGACTGCACCATACTTGCAGGCTGTGTGAAAAATGGGAAAAGTGCTCTACTTTTTATGAACTCATGAACTAGTAATGCAGTCGAGGAATTCGTGTTAGCATTGGACCCTGTGCTACAGAATATTTTTGAATAATCCCATGTGAGTAGAAAGCTTTTTGTGTGGCTCAGCTGGTAAAGCGTGACAGTAACACTAGCATGGTTAGTGGTTTGATTCCCTCCGTGGCCGAGCGTGATAAAACTGTACGCACACATGGCGCCAAGAGGCGATAAAGCAGCCACCAAATGGTATGTGTACAGAATGCTAATCTTCCCTGAAACAGCAGTAAAATACATGTAAGACTTTCACAGTTTGGTGTCTTGACTTGCACAACAGCAGCAGATGAATGTATGCATAATGCAGCCCTTGTTCAAGGTCAAGTATCAGCTCTATTAGTCCTGTCAAAAATACAGCTGGTCCATTCGTGTATCCTTCAGTGGAGACAGATAACGAGAGGAGGACAAAAAACTCTCAAAAATCAAAAGAGTTTGGTTCGAGAGACCATAAGAAGAAGTGCAAGAGGGAAAGAAATTGGGGGGGGGGGGTGATATGAAAGAAAACCATAGTAATGCCAAATTACCTTCTGGAGTTAAGCACCTATTTCAAAATTTAAGCTGAAAGAGGGTGAATTATAGAAGGTGAATAGAGGCGAACAAGAGGTCTAAGATCAGACCGTCTTCATATTAACAGCAGGTTAATTACAGGAAAAACGTAACATGAAAGACAAAAGAACGAAGAGGTCAAGAGAGTAAAGCTGCCTTCTGTTACTGCCTCAAGTCTCTCCGCGCACACACAGCACCCATATATACATATATAGTGGCCTCTTCTAGCATGAGCTTCAGTCAGGGAGGGTTGTAACGTTAATGTGGTGGCACCTCTGTAGGCTTCGTCCAAAGCCTAAACCACCAGCCTGCTCTCGTTGTCTCTCTCGCCGTGGCTCCATATCTCCAGGTTTTGGGACGTTTTTGCTCCACCATTCTGTCACTCATCACACACTCCGCTCACTACTGATGCAGTTCATTACAATAAAAAAGAAATTAATAAAAATTTCATCATGAGAAGCACTTTAACCTGACTTGTGTCCCCTCCTTGTCGTGCATTGAGCTGTGTTTTGGACAATATTTCTATGGTTATTACCATGGCTGGAAGTGATTAAGTGTTTCCAGGAGAAGAGGGGAAAGCGCTGGTTGGCAACACTTAAAACCACTCGAGCTGGCAGTGTTTTATGGGCCGCAACATTCCTGTTTTGGTTCACTGTCACCTCTTTCAGAGTGTCATTTCCAAGAAGCAGAAGGCGGATGTGTTCAGCGAAAAAAAAAGAAGCCCCGATTAAACCCGCGACACTACCTGCACGGCACCCAAACAGTTGGCTTACGTACAGCAGGGAAGCGCCTGCCCTTCGTCTCTGAACCACTGAGATAGTAGATGTCGACTGAGCAGAAGAAGAGGAGCGAGAGCACTGCGTTCTGCAAGAGTGAGAGCATGCGACACTTCCTCTATAAACCTTAAATGAATGCAAATACAAATGCAAAACAATGTATATATGTCCATGAACCTCCATTCGTAAGATTTAGTACATATGCTTCACTGCGTGCATACACAATGCCCTTAAGTGTCTATTCACATGGCTTGTGTGTGAGCATCCATTTATACGTCCTGCTATTATGTTTTCTGCATCTGCGGTTATTGTTTTGAACTTGTTACCCTGTTTGCACTGTGTTACCGCACTTGCTCTCCATTATTCCCATAAAGCTGGCCCTTAAATCTTCCAGGAAGCCTATTCAATTTCAAAAGTGAGCACCACTGAGGTAATTTAGGGCCTCATGGCTGAGGGTTTCTACATCCTGCTTCTTCCTGGGCTTCACATCGCCGGTCTGATCAGCCGTATTCACTCTTCACTCAGTGGGCTCTTGTAAGCTTGACATTACAACCAGAACATGTTTATAGCAAAGTGAAAGTGAATAATGTGTTTTTCTCTCACAACATGTGTGTCACTACGTGGTTTTGCCTGATATGGTAAACCCCACCCATCTGGTATTCAACAGGGCAGAACAAATGTCAATGAAAAACCGCAAATGCTGAACTGATGAAGTCCTTTAAATGAGGTAAAACGTCTCCCACTGTGCAGTCTAGTGGATAGTTTCATTTCTAGCTGACGTACAATATTACATGGATGAATGAGATGACTCTACACGCACTGTTTCACTCACTCCTGCTTTTCCACCTGAAATGTGAATGCTGACATCTGCATGCCACTGGTTTGATAAACGACAAGTGATGCCATCGCATCATGAAGAAGGCATCTTCATAACTTGGACAGTTGGGTTGTCAAAGACCATTTGAAATCTGACAACTACTCAGAGGTCTCACATCTGGATATATCTTCTTTTTCTATTAAAAAGCCATTTCTAAAATTGGTGGTACTCCTCCAATTCTTTGTGGACGTGGCTTTGCAATAACCAGCCGTCCTTGTTTGCCTGGGTCTCTGCAGCCCCTCTGCCCACCGCATCTTCCTCCCTGGTGACATCTACTCGACGCACAGCAGCCGCTTGCTCTTATTTTGCAAAATCTCCTCAGCAGCACGCTGTAGCTAACATGATAATGGCTCAAATGTGGAAAGAAAGTTAAAAGTTCTTGCACATTAAATATTCAACCTGAACACTTTGGGAATAAGGGGATTATTCCTATGCTCCCAAAGATCAGGATTAGGGTTCGGGTTTTGACCCAAACACAATAAAAGTGTGTTAATAGAACATTATATTAGAGAACAGGGACACAAATATGCCTCTAAAGCTAGTTACCTACGTGTCAGCCTATTTTGAGGAGGCCCATAAACAGCCCTGCTCTGATTGAGAGGAGATGCCACTCCACAGCCACTGAACACTTGTAGATTTTCGATGGTTCAACGCAGCATTGGCCCTTGTTCAAGGTAGAATATCAGCCCTATTAATCCTGTCAAAACTACAGCTGTTCCACGGTCCATTCATGTACCCCTCAGTGGAGGCAGAAAATGAGAGGAGGGCAAAAAAAGAAAAATCACAAAAGCAGGGGACTGTGGCTTAAGAGACGAAAAAGGAAAAGTGCAAGAGGAGAAAAAATTAGTGAGTGAAGTGGTTGAGCGCCATTGTTTCTGAAGAGTAAAGGTAATGGTAAAGGAAAAAAGGAAAAAAAAAAGCCTGACTGAGCTTTGTGGTATAAGAGTGAAGACATGAAGAAGGTGTGAATGAATGATGAGAAACAAGATGAAAAATGGTCTATTGAAAAAGACAGGCATTAATGAAAACCATTGTAATGTCAAATTACCTTTTTGGAGTTAAGAGCTTATTTCAAAATTTAAGCTGAAAGAGGGTGAATTATAGAAGGTGAATAGAGGCGAACAAGAGGTCTAAGATCAGGCCGTCTTCATATTAAAAGCAGGTTAATGGCAGGAAAACGTAACAGGAGAGACAAGAACGAAAAGTTGAGGAGAGCAGAGCTGCCTTATATTAGTCTCCTAAAGTGTCTTCATGCACAGAGCGCTCGCATAGCTTCCACTATGCTGCAGAGCGACCATGTTTGTACCACACTATGAGTGTTTGCAGGAGAAGAAGGGAAAGCACTGGTTGGCACCACTTTAACCCGCTCGAGCTGGCAGTGTTTTATGGCCTGCAACACTACTGTTTCGGTTCACTCCCAGCTCTCTCACAGTGTCATTTCTGGGAGCAGAAGGCGGATGCTTTCAGCAGAAAAGCCTTGATGAAACTCTACCAGCGCAGCACCAAACAGAAGACACTCAAAGTTAGCAAGTGGCGGGTGAACGTAGTGGTGCATTTAGCAGCTGAAGAGGCTGAGAGCTGGTGGAATACAAAACAAAGCAAACAGGAGAGTGATTATTGGACTTCTGTAGGACCCACAGTTATGTTGGCCATGTGGATGGACACTGGATACCCCTCGTTTTCATGTATAATTTCCATTTTCATGAATTATTTAGCCCTGCGATCGACTGGTGACCGGTCCAGGGTGTACCCCGCCTCTCGCCCGTTGACGGCTGGGATAGGCTCCAGCACCCCCCGCAACCCCGAAAGGGATACGCGGTATAGAAAATGGATGGATGGATGAATTATTTATTGTTTGGGATTATTGTTATTTAGTGCACTCATAATCTGATACATGTTGATTTGCAATAGCAAGTGTAATATTCTAGTAGTTTAATTAATGGTTCCAATGAGTAAAGCTCATTGAGGCAGCTCAGGGGTCTTTTGGGTAAGACGCCAGTGTTATTCAGTAGACCTAAACAGCCTGCAAAATTCAGTCATGTTGTATTGATGTGCTTGTGTTTCTGTATATCAAGGTGAGCAAAAGTGATGAGAGGAAGTGTGAAAGTAGTGATACAGATGTATAATACATTCGTAAGAGTAACAGACTACCAGTAATGCAAATATGAGATGTAGATCAGAGTTAAATGACTGTGCAACCGCTTGTAGTCTGCTGGAGTAACTTGTAGTCAGTCAGTCATCAATCAGCCAGTCTGGTAGTTGACCTGTTTCTGTAGTTCCAGAACGAGAAAGACTCCCATGCACCGTGATTCAAAGATTCTCGAAAACAAAGACCACACAAACAGCTCTAAAAAGCATAAAGCAGCCTCAACTATAATGGATGACTAATAAAAGGTAGTGTAGATATCTGTTCAGAGTCATTTGTCAAAAAGAGACAGAACTCAGTGTTTATGGCAACAGGAGACAACAAAGGCAGTTCGTTTTCAAAGAAAATCAACATCACGTAATGATCAATTGAGTGAAATGGATGGAGGAGATGTTAGCTTGAGACAAAAGACACAGAAACAGGTGAGGACTGGATGTGTGTTGGATGGACAGTGTTATTGTTTCCCATGTTCCCTCCAACATACGTAACCAGAACGAACCCACTGGAAAGCTCTGCCCTCTCATTGGACAGTTTGGCTTCCTCTCATTGGATGGTCAGTGGGCAGTGCTGCTCGTCAGTGGGCAACGTGCTGATTGGCTTGTCCTCTCAGGTGTAAAAACAGGGTCAAAATTTGCACCTGTAACCTGCAGCTTCTAGTGTGTGTACTTCACTGTCACATACACAAATAGGACATTTGTGCGTCCGCCTCTCTGACTTTGTGAAACCTCACTGTTCAAATTCATTTGAACTCGCATCCACAAAATATCTCTACAGCTACAGCAACTTTTTGTTCATGTGTAACTTATACCTGTGGGCACAAAACCTTTTCACACATGCACAAAATATTTCTACAGCTGCAAAACAACTCAACTTTACACCCAACCATCGAGACGACACTTCAGCCTTTGGATGTGGTTTGGAGGACGCGTTGTATGAATTAGCTATTTTTGAGTACACCATGGTCATTACTTACAGATCAATCTGTGGTCAGTCCAGCCATGCTAGTTAGCTCTTGATTAGGTGTGCATTTACGATTAAATATGATTTGATTCTGCATATAAGTGCAAAAACTGTATTTATTTGGAGAAAAAAGAGACAAAAATTTGATTCCCAATAAATTAATCTGTGAAAATCAATCTTTTAAACAGAATGCATGCAATTTTGATATTTTATATACTTTATATACTTATATACTACTACACAAAATGATCTATTGCAGCCTCGTACTTCTTTGAAAAGTGCATTTCAAGAGGTATGGCCTTGAAAAACTTCTGTCATCCACACTGAAACACAGCGATTAGTTACCGAGCAGAGCTTAAAGGTGGGAGGGGTGGGAAAGATGTCCACTGTTTTAGATTATGGCTCATCAGTGTCACTAATTCTCACAGTAAGCGATGGCAGAGATGGACGACGGAGGCTAAAGTAGGCCACCTAAAAACATGACTGAATCAGGTTGTTTCTGTGGTGGCAGACCGTCTTCACTTTCTCCTAAAAAAGGAGAAAATCATTCTGATTCACATTTCTGCTTGTTTAAAAAAGGATAACACGAGCCATGCTTTTTTAAGCTAAATGCTAATGCCAGGGTGCTCATGTTTGTCAGGTATATTTACCATGTTCAATCTTAATTTAGCATATTAGCATGCTGATTAGCACTAAACACAAAGTACAGCTGAAGCTAATGGGAATGACATTAGTTTAGGAGGTGTTTGGTCGAATATTTCATTAAGAGGAAAGCATGTTTAACATTTTACATCACATAAAATTGAGCATTCAGTAAAGCTGACAACAGCAAAAGTGGAGTGTGTGTCAAGCTAGAAACAAGCTACTCTGTAACTGAGCTAATATCCAGTAGCTCTGAATGCTGCTGTTGCCGGAGAGGACATCAATATGGAGCAGAAGTAGAGGAAAACACAGACCGGAGAAACCCTGAGAAAAATAAATGGGTGGAAAATGAATGCAAGTCAGTGGAAGAACCAAGCAGCATGAGAAAAAGATGGAGTCCGCGGCAGATGGAGAGCAATGAAAAGATTAAGAACAATGAGAAGAAACAGAGATAAAGAGGGAGCGAGGGGGGGGAGCGTGGTGACAAAGAGGGATTGCAGCAGCAGTGAAAGAACAAAGTTTGTCCACGAGAGAGAGGAAAGGGAGGACGAGACGAAGAGAATGCAAGTACAAGAAATACATATATCATTGTGAGGCGCGTGAGGGAAACACAGAGAGATGGATCGAGGACCATTTAACCTGGCACAATGCTGCTTTCCAGTGCAGAGTGGTTGACATTTATCAGGCGGCATACTGAATGGAAACCTGAGTGACTGATCACACTGGGTGTTTTTCAAAAGAGACCCCTCTGAGGACCTTCAAGATATTTTGCTGTCAGTGTTTTTATTTTGAAGAACATTGGTAGCAGCCTGTTGGCATTTGTTAACGACACGGGTAAGCATGACAGTATGAAAGCAGAGGCACTTTCACGAGAACAAGGACGCGTCGCGGTGCACTCAACACCGGCTTCAGCCGCAATTACTCAATTGCTGGGCAGTAAAACCATCTATTAGCAAGAAACACACTGTAAAAGCAGGTTGGGCCAGCGTATGTGGACACACAGGGATGGACACACACTCCTGGTCCTTTACTGCACAAATTGTTGTTTTTTACACTCTTTTGTATGAATTAATCAAAAGAGCTTCGACATGTAATTTGTGAGCTCTGATGGTGCTGGAAAGCACATTTTGTTATGTTTGGATAGAGCCAGGCTAGCTGTTTCCAGTCTTTATGCTAAGCTAAGCTAACCAGCGGTTGGCTTCACAGACATATTGACGGTGAAGAGATGGCAGTGGTGTCAGGCTTCTCACGCTCAGCAAGGAAGCTGAAAATATTTCGCAAAACTATTCCTTTAACAGTGTCCAGCACTTCATGAAATTAAACTTTTCTTTGTGGAAATAGTTTTTTTTAAACAACTAGAAATTTGTTGAAGAAAAATAGAACCACTAAAAAAGCAAATATCAACCCTTTTGTGCCTTTTTTGGAGATGCTCAATGCTGCCTTTCACAGTTTCCCCAAATAGTTATTGTTTTTAAAAATCTCAGAGGAGCAATTGGACTTTTTATAACGGCGTCTAAATGGGAAAAACCTTGCACAGGTGACCTACTTTGAAGTTTATTTGGAGCACATTGTCCGGGATGCTGGACTCGAACAATTCAATCAGCGATTTCTACACAGTGTAATTAGGATCATGTTTCTGGGGAGAAAGGGAGGGTCAAGCGCACGACCTTTCAGCTACGGGACGGACTCTGGTGGCGAGACGGGGGCTCTTATTAAATTTCGAGACAAAAACATGAGCGAGGAATGCTGAGTTCTGTCCGCTGCTCTTATTGCCTTGCTCGTTCCCAACACATGGCCACAGGGATCTAATTTAGGGAGCACCAGCTTCCTCCAAGTGAAACCTGTAACTTTAAGGTAATGGTCACACACAATATAAATGCATGGGTTGAAACCCAAGGGCCCTGACTCTCAGCTAAATTTGTTCATTGTCTGTGTACCATTAGCATTTGTACACCAGGGATCCAGTGTCCCCCTCAAAAATCCGAACTTTGTCCTCCTCCTTCGTTCATCCTTTGGCTCTGTACACTGACTTTGACCATTCAGCTGCCAAATATCCAAATATGAGAGGACCTGCTTAAAATCAAAATGCTTTCACAACATCAAGCCTTGTAATAATAAGCCCTGTACTGTCGTAGAAACAAAAACATTTCACTCGCAGAAGAGGAAAAGAGGGGCATGATTAATGCTTTCCTTCTTCCTAAATGCACACACACAAAGCTTCATTCGCCACAATTCTGTCATTTTCTACAGCAGATGTCACAGATGCCGCTTCCCTCTTCAGCTTGTGTGCGTTTCTGTGGAAGTATGCTGAGTTAGGTCACCTCCATGGCCAACGGGGAATTCTCCGGCATAAACAAGGCTTTCCTCGAGTTGCCACCTCGAGTTAACCCACGTCTTTTTTCGCTTACTATTGTTTGTTGTAGCTGCACAGTCTTTTCTTTTCTGCATGTTGTCATCCGTATTTGCAGGTTTGTGCACACCAAACTGAACGCACAACACCAGACATTACTGCGTATACAACTGATGCATATGAAGGGTGTTGTGATTGGATGACAGGTTTGGTCATTGCAGAGTAGCAGTCAATATTCGGGACAATGCAGGTCATGTATGGGACAAACCAATTTAACCTTTAACCTTTAACGTCTTGGCGAATACAGGGCAGCTGACAACACTAGTTTACCGTCTCTGCCTGTCTTTAAATTAAAACATTTTCTAATTTACACTTAATATTCTGCTAAAACTGTCATCAGTCATGGTTACAGTGAGGCAGTAAAACACATTTCCCTTTGTAGTTAAGATACAAACACACACAGCATCTTTACTTTACTGACTTACTGTTGTACTGAAACTGTTGTTTTAGCAGCTGTTTCCTAGCTGAGCCACCGTGGAGCGACAGTGACACATAGAGGGAACATAGCAGTAGTTTTGGAAGATGGCCGCTTGATTTGTCTGCATCAGATTGCTGCAGCCCCTTCGCTCCGGCGGCGTCTGGTCGTGAATATTGCAATTTAAATTGTTGAGGAAATTCCTGCTTGAACGGAATAATGTTTGTGGCTCTCAAATGAAAAAATCAACAGCCCTCTCTCTTTCCAGAAACAATGCGCAGGGGATAACCCACAGACCTCGTTTTCATTGGAGCTACTCTGGCGAAAAAAATAGCCCGTGTGCAAATTGATGAGTGTCCCCAACAATCTCGTAACCTCTCTGTCTGCGTCTGTCTCGCGCTCTAACACGGGGAGGGCTGAGCTGTCACAAACGCTCGGTGGAGTTAATAGAAGGGGGACAAATGATTGACATGAAATTATTGAGGATGACGCATCCTACAAAATGACACCTTACAGTTACAATTAAGGGTAAAACTACGAGTTGAAAAAGGATTCCCACTGCAGCCGGTGTCTCTCGTTTCTTATAATTTCAACCATCATTACACATTTTGCTTTAAAGCCACGGTTTTCTGTACATTTGCACTGTAGGAAAGTTTCCTTGAAGAAAATGCATCACTAAATGTACAAATAATCAATGCTGAATGGCACCGAGGACTGCGTATTTTTGACATTTCAAGGGTATCATCAAAGGCTAATGCACATTTCATATAATGATTACCTTACAGACAAAAATACATCCAGTGACCTTTGTCCTGCCGCTTTGTTCGTAATCTGTGAGCTTTAAAGCAGCAATGATCTTTAAGAACGTACACATCTGTTAGTCCAACCACAGCGATGAATCACGACGCACGTGGGCGTGACTGACAGGATGCGAGCTGTCCCCTCACAAGTCCACTCAATTGGTTATGTAAGTCTTAGAGCGAGAGAACAATTAAAGAGCAAGTGATCCGGGACTTGCAGCACATAAAATAATAGCCCTGTGGATTAACATCTAAATCTGTGCTGTATGCTTTCCTGGTTAACATTAGTGTATTTGGTAAAGTGAATGTAAATATGAGCAGCATTAATATTTCATCATCCACCTTTGAGATGACTTTTTAATAACAGAGGTGCGTATAAATAAGCTGAACCACAAATATTCATGACACATAAACATTCAGACAACTTAAAAAAGTTTTTTTTTTAGGCTTTTATTGCAGACTCGGTGCATCGGTGAAGTTTGATATCTGAAAAGCATACTGTTTGTCCTGAAGGGACTGCAGGGAGACACTATGGGTTAAGCCTGACTTTGACCGAGAACTGGTTGCTCCTGAGAGATTGGCTGCAGTTTGACATTCAGTTTTAGGGGCGTCACAACACCTGATAAATTGTCCATGCAATCAACGATGCAGATGTTGCAGACCTGGTTCCTACATGACTGCTGAAACGATCCATTTCAAACTGTCGTGAACTTGCTTTAAGATTGTTGGAGTAGTACTTAACATGTCGCAAACTGTAGCCTAGACTCAGATTTGGCTGTCAACAGTCAGCATTTTTGACTTTGCCGCCATCCTGTTTGACTGAAACTGTGAGTAGCCATTGGACAAAACCAAGATTATGATTCATGTCAACACCCATGTTGGGACAGGTCGACTGCTCCGTAAATCATGAACATGAAAGTCTTTCGTTTCGATCCGCCAACAAGATGAATAAAAACCCGACCTCATACTGGAGGCTGGAGCGAGAGAACAATTAAAGAGCAAGTGGGCTGTGACATATTCTGATCATCTCTGACAATATCTTACTGGTAGCCAGCTGCAAACACTGCTCTGTTCAGCAGCCTGCGCCAAAGTACCAGAAATATAATTCACGAATTGTCCATTGACACTTTGATTATACCCTTATAAATTATGTTGTCAGGAGTTAAAATAATAACTACTGGGTTTGACTTTTACAGTTTTTTTTTTTAACCAAGAATGTGCTAAATGTAATCTCAGTCGACCTTGTAATGCTAAAATCTGCAGCTGCGATATGCAGGGTACAAAATATTTTAATGATTTTGGGAAGGTTTAAGTTTCCTCATCACTAATTAGCGTTAAATTAGTATTCTGTACCATCATTAAAATGCAAGCAACTCAGAAGTCTTTTGAAAGTTGCCAATTAGCCTATATATTTCTGCTTTGATAAAGGCTTTCAGATTACTTTCATTTGACTCGCACAGTGCTTCTGACCCATTTTTAAAGAACAGGTGGAAAGTCTATAAATTGGTTTCAAATCTTATTTTGTGATCTTTGAACCTGGGGAAATTGAAAATCGCTTGGTAAATGGAAACATACACATAGCACACGCACCATGAGATCACCTTTCTAATATTGACTTGCAGACCCTTTTTTGCACAGTTGGCTCAAGGCTTAAACGGCCCTCCTTTTTAGATTTATTTCTGGAATGTCCTTTAATCTTCTCCCCTTCATCTGCATCTGTTATTAAGGAGATAAATGGATCTGATAGATGAAATAAATGAAGGATTGCAGCAGTGCTGGAAATGCACTGGGCACTCTGGAATTAAATCACTGTTTTTCCTTTGACTCTGCAGCCTCACTAAACAACATCACAATCTAATACAGCCCATTCCAAAGCAGTGCACCTAATATACCGCAGTTAACAGTGAAAGTAGCCAAAGCGAAATTTTTGCAGCGATAAGTAGACAAGTGTAACCCAACATGTGGGCCCAGAGCTGTAATGAGTTTAAGTCCCTTTCTGGCCGGCTGTGCTGTCTCATTGTTTGATAGCAGTGTTATCCACACTCACTTACCCTTTCTCTTAGGCACTGCAGGGCCTCGGGGACTCAGTTCGTTTTGTGTGTTTACCAATTCCCACAACCTAGCCGGCACTCTTGGGGCATCTCTTGGAAATTACATTCCGTAAGGTCCCCGAGACTATTTAGCCAGCTGGGTGGTAATAATTGCAGGGCAGGGAAAAATCAGAAGTGCAACTTTCCGCAGAGAGTCTTTGTAATGCGACTGGATGCTGGACGGAAATATGTGCCGTGACACAGAATTAAACGTCTTGGGTACACTCGATTGTACTTCTGTGTTATAATGGGAATACTGGGCAGTGGGGGTGGATTTAAAGTTGATCGACTAATGAGGGATGAATTAAAAGTGATTTCATGCAAACACAGCCATCGCGATTAAAAGAATATTGAAAATATTGAGTTCAGGATGAATAAATATTGTTAACAAAAGCTGCATTCAGGAGGCGTGATTGGATTATCACCTTATCAAATGAAACCTTTGCCAACCTCCTCTGATTGTCCATTGGTAGGCTATAAGCTAACCCTTAGCTATAAAACAACGACGGCATAACTTTCATTCCCATCAAAAACTTTCAGAAAAACTCTGATCATCACAAAATAATGTACGCTGCTGTACCTAATCTACGTAACGTCTGGTCGTTGCTTTAAAAACTGTAGACTGTAACACAACTTTATGGTGCTATCAGTGGTTAGCTAACTTATTAGCTTCAGTCGCACATGCATGAAAAGTCTCTATCTAGTCTGACGTTACATTAACATAACTTGCATGCAAATAAATTACAGAAATAACATACAAATCAAACAAAATCTGCCCCGAAAAGATACAAAACACTAGCTAAATCACACCTCCATCACCCAGACTGATAACCTGAGGAACTAAGAGGGGACAGATAGCGGTCTGCCCATTGGCTAACATGCTAACTGCTAAGTGTGGCACGAACGTGGAACCGCAGACGAGGGTGAAAGTTCTCTTACTGCTTCCACAAGCAGTAATTGTACCTGTTGTTAATGTAAAGATATCGTTGAGAACAGCTTTAATGCGACATTTGCAGTTTATATACATTACACATTACAATTCCCAAACCTGAAAGACCCCGACACCCTGCGTTTGTGAGGCTGAATACGATTCTCCACCCAAATGTAGACAGCTGAATGGCCAACTTAATCTTTGGGCTCCACCACATTTCTTCACATGAAATGCCAAATGTCTGTCTATTTGACCTATCTCCCCACTCTGAAGAACACAATGACTGACTGACTGCTGGAGCCAAAGGTAAAGAAAGAGTGTCAGGAAAGGGAGGGGAGAGGCTGATAGAGCGAAAGGCCATTATTAGACTCATTCTGCATTTTTGGTGGGGAGCGACTCTAGAAATTGGAATTGTGCGACCTGCCAGCGACCGATAGGAGCCCTTTTAGTGAAATAAATAAACCAAAAATAAATAGATAACTCGGGTTATTTTTAAATTAAAACAATCAATCAAAGGGAGGGGGAGAGAGTGCCGAGACCATTAAGACAGTGCTGGGGTTGTTATTTCCGCACCTGTGGAAGGGCATAGCTCAGGCGTGTGAGCAAAGCTGAATATGAATGCAGTCAAACATACTGGACACTAGCCATTATCTGCTAGCAGCACATACACCATGGACGAGTTGCTGGGGGATCTCTTTTAATCTCAAGGCAGTAAATGTCTCCACTCGCTGGGACATGCTGAGGACATACATCATGAATTATGCACCATACCTCAGTGCAGGTTGTTCTGCTTTTTTTTTTATCCTACACCCAACTTAGCTTGTGAGATTTTCCGTCATATTCACTCACTAGCATGGAGCCATTTCCCAATAAGCAACGTGACACTGATGCCAGAATCGACGCTGGATTTTAAATAAGGTTTATTGGACCACCTTCAGGCTTCCCTCTGTGGAAAATGTGTATTACAGACAGGCTGAAGGGTGGTGGGATCAATTCTACCAGATAAAGCTGCATCTACTTTGCTATAATGGAGTCCCATGTGTGACCTTATCGCCCTGTCACACATTCGCCATAACAAGGCGGTTGATGTTATTGTAAACAACTGATATTGTTAGTCCCCTCAGCCTCCTGTCCTCTCCATTCAGCACAGGCCTAATTAAGGCTGGATTTAGATGGTGGCATTTGGGTTTGTGTGGGCTGAGCGATGCTTTCTGGTAAATGACCACATTAACGTGATGATTCCTCTCTCTGTCTTACCCCCTTCCCTTCATCCTCACCCTCCTCTCCCTTCCTCTCTGCACCCACCGTGGCTGTGATTCAGGCAGTGATCCATGCAGATGTGAGGGGCCCCCACGCTGCGGCCTGTCTAATTGTTATCATATTTTGTCATCTGCGGCCTGTTATTTTAGCCAGCGGTTTGGGATGCATATAAATACCCACCGACGTTTATTGAATGTCAAAGGCCACTGGGCGGCTGATTGATTTTGACCCCTTTTCAGTGATGTCAGAATGTGATTTGTTGCCACATCATGGCAATCTTAAAAAGCTATTTTCCCCGCCAGTGGAAATACGAACTATCACTCTGAGAGGAAAGCGAGACTTGGATAACTCCGGAATTAAGATTAATGGGCATTTTAGGAAGCCTGCCAGAAAGTATGAAGATATTTTTTTTTGGACACATTTAAAATAGAAAAGGGAATGTCACAGACGGTAATAATTAATAGATTTGGGGAAAACTTCGGAGAAAGGGCAAGGCCTTTGTATTTCCAAAGGTGTGTGTTCAAGCATGTAATCTGATCCGGGACTTGCAGCACATAAAATAATAGCCCTGTGGATTAACATCTAAATCTGTGCTGTATGCTTTCCTGGTTAACATTAGCGTATTTGGTAAAGTGGATGTAAATATGGGCTGCACGGTGGCGCAGCAGGTAGTGCGCGTGCCTCACAGCAAGAAGGTTGCCGGTTCGATCCCCGGGTCAGACGGGGCCTTTCTGTGTGAAGTTTGCATGTTCTTCCCGTGCATGCGTGGGTTCTCTCCGGGTACTCCGGCTTCCTCCCACAGGCCAAAAACATGCTCATTAGGTTAATTGATGAATCTAAATTGTCCATAGGTGTGAGTGTGAATGTTTGTTTGTCCTTGCATGTGGCCCTGCAATCGGCTGGCGACCGGTTCAGGGTGTACCCCGCCTCTCGCCCATTGTAGCTGGGATAGGCTCCAGCCCCTCGCAACCCCGAAAGGGATAGGCGGTATAGATAATGGATGGATGGAATGTAAATATGAGCAGCATTAATATTTCATCATCCACCTTTGAGATGACTTTTTAATAACAGAGGTGCGTATAAATAAGCTGAACCACAAATATTCATGACACATAAACATTCAGACAACTTAAAAAAGTTTTTTTTTTAGGCTTTTATTGCAGACTCGGTGCATCGGTGAAGTTTGATATCTGAAAAGCATACTGTTTGTCCTGAAGGGACTGCAGGGAGACACTATGGGTTAAGCCTGACTTTGACCGAGAACTGGTTGCTCCTGAGAGATTGGCTGCAGTTTGACATTCAGTTTTAGGGGCGTCACAACACCTGATAAATTGTCCATGCAATCAACGATGCAGATGTTGCAGACCTGGTTCCTACATGACTGCTGAAACGATCCATTTCAAACTGTCGTGAACTTGCTTTAAGATTGTTGGAGTAGTACTTAACATGTCGCAAACTGTAGCCTAGACTCAGATTTGGCTGTCAACAGTCAGCATTTTTGACTTTGCCGCCATCCTGTTTGACTGAAACTGTGAGTAGCCATTGGACAAAACCAAGATTATGATTCATGTCAACACCCATGTTGGGACAGGTCGACTGCTCCGTAAATCATGAACATGAAAGTCTTTCGTTTCGATCCGCCAACAAGATGAATAAAAACCCGACCTCATACTGGAGGCTTTCATGTCACTTTGGCGGCTACAGGTTAGTTATACGCAACTATTTCCCACCACCCAGAGAAGCAGAGCACACTCCTGATGGACTAACAGGGGCGCTGTGGCATCAACTGTGCAACATGTGGGTCCAAACTCTTAAGTTATGGGCAGGTAGGTCGGCTGTTTTTATCGCATCATTTTCTAGTTTCCATAAGATGTCTTTGGAGAAAAAACAGAAGATAATTCCACTACTAGCTCCTGCCCAAGTAGCAAATGTAAGGTTTGACAGGGGCTTATGACAAGGTTTTCTACTCTACTGCAGCCTGCACACTGACCAGTCAGTCCATCAAAGGGCGAATCAACAGTGAAACAGTGTTTTCTTTATGGCAGCTATTGGAAGAAGCTTCTGCTTTTGAATCACTGACAGACACGACTGCAGAAAGGTCCATCAGGACTTTGGACAGCTTTGTCTCTCCAACTTTGTTTCCTTTCAGCTTTCTGCCTTTGAAAATATCATTAAGGCCAATCAATTGTGCAGCACAGTGGCAAACATGAGATACCACAAACTCTGGCGAGCTATTACCTGCTCATCCACCCACGTTGTCTGTCTTATTACTTCTTTCTGCGGACGGCAATATAAATGGAAGACCAAATGACATTTTAGAATACAGATTAATGAGCGCAGGAGTGCCGGGGGAAGTGAAGATGCACGACAGAGGTCAAGCATGTCATGACGGACCTTAAATTCAGTGGTTTCCAAAAGGTAAAGCCGTGTGTGAGCGTGTGTCGACGTTCCAAGCAGACTGTTAGAAAGCTTTCAACATTTATTTACCATCTGCCATGTTTTTCAGCAGCCAGCCTTATGATTTGATATCAGCTGTTATTATTTGGTTCAGTGTCTTTTTTTGTAGCTGCAATTTAATGACTGATATGTAGAATATGTAATATATTCTTTTATTACAAAAATTCGCGCTGACCTTTACTGAAATGTACGATCTGTACGGCGCGCGTGGAATCACTGATGCTTATCGGGAACAGCTTCGTGCAGCTTTTTATTTTGTGCAAACAACAGCGCTCCCTGATCGGCTTCTTCTTGGTTGTGTTATTTAGTTGAATCAGCTGGTGTGTGAACGTGCCGAGCGCTCAAAAACATTTCTCCAAGTGTAAAATAATTAAGCGCGCCTGTCTTTCTAGTGCCGACACCGACACGTCATTTCGCCTCTGAGCATGACAATCTACACATTTAGACGTCGCTCTTCTTGTGTTTTTTGTGATTGTCTTTGCTGTTGCCAGTGTTTTATCAGCAAGTCTGCGTGTGCATGGGGATGCCTAATAATGGCCTGAGCAGCATTAAAAAATAAATAAATGCAGTCAGGAATATTTAACATTCTTCTCCAACCTTGCGTCTGAATCACAGTTCCCTCAGATAGTCAGCTCTAGCAGAGAACACTGCTTTCATAGCTCCAAAAAAAACGGACCCCGCCTCCACCTGTACCCAGAGTAGGTGTGATATGAGGGCCATCTCTGGGGTACGCAGCGAGACGAGAGACAGCCCAGCTGTGCTTGGGAGTCTGCTCCCTCTTCTAACTGTAGAAAGAAACTGTTATACTCTGTAGAGCAGGATGAAAATAGACACGTGCTCGACAGGAACACTTTAATCTTTTCCTCTCTTCCTCTTCCCTCACTCCTTCTGCCACTGTCACACAGCTGAACAATGTCTTGGGGTATGCGAGTATGGGATTTGAAAACCTATATCTGCTCTGTGAGACAGAACTGGATCCCGCTCTTCTTTTGTGTTTCGCTGTAGTCATAAATTTTGCATGTGGGAGGCGCAGGGGAGCGCTGCTTACTGAGCGGGCCTCGGCAGGCTGCGTGCTGCGCCACGAGACGACGGCTGGGGCTGCTATTAAATAGCAGGGGGGGGGGGGGGGGTATTTCTGTGGGAGGCGATTGGTGTGCGGCGAGGAGAGTGACCACGTGCAATCTGTTCAGCACAGTGGCGCTGGAGGTGCAAGCCAAAGCCTTGTTTGGTATTCAAAGCAGCAGGCTGTAATGCATTGATCCATGAAGGGACGAGCTGCACAGACAGAGTAGCGCATGGCTTTAAATCCACAGGCAGCAAGCTATTAGGTGGTAATAAGACTGACCGAGGAGGCGCATATGTCTACATACAAAGAGCCTCTTCATAGGATGTGTGTGTTTGTATTCTTAGCCTTAAACATGGATACGAACACAAGTGCAACCTGCATGCAAAACTATGTGCTGCTGCATGTGTGCTTGCTTCTTGCTAGACACATGCAGACACACTCAAGAGCCAAGAGAAAAAGGGTGTCTGTTGTTTTGATTGTGAGGCGGGGGTGGTGGTGGGGCTCTCATTTGTGCCGCTGTAAAATTAGATACTTAGTTGAATGTGAACGTGTTAAAGATTCATGAGAAAAACTACCTTCCGCCGCTTTCTCTGCTGGTTTCAACTGACATCCCTCCCACACAATCTCTCTCTTTTCTCCACTATCTCGCACGCACTGACCATAATCAAAGCTCTTCTTCTTCTCGTCTTGCACATGTGCGTACACACACACACACACACATAAACACATTGGTGCTCCCGTCCACCTTTCAAAAAGAGAAGAAAGACGAGGGAGCAAGAGGTGAGAGAAGACAGTCATAATATTCTGTGTGATGCTGCCTTCACATCTTTGCCCTCCCTTCCACCAGCCTCCCACGGGATCATGGGAAATAAATGATGGCGCTTCTCTTTGCAATGGTTTACACATGATCGAAGGCGATGTCAACCCTTCGGCGGGTGAGGGGAGACTTCGGTCGTCCGTGGATTTGTGTGCCAGGCTGGGCGTCTTAGTTTATGAGCGGCTCGGAAAAATGCCCCATTTTTTGGCCACAAATTACCTCCTGGCTCCCCCCTCCTCCTACCAATGCCGGCCTGGCTGGATTTATAGCACCCAGCCAGCACCTGACACCAAGAATTTACTTAGGAGGGCTCAGTTTCTCTCTCTGGCTCAGTTGAAAAAAGGTTTGGGTGTAATTGTGTGTGTGGAGAACAGAGGCAGACAGACAGCAGTGCTCACACATGTGAAAGCACATGTGTACTTACAGGGTTTGAGATTCATCTGCTTTGAGTAATGTGGCCAAACATAGAGACCCTATTTACAGCTGCTTTTAATGTGACCATACAGCATATGCTGTCTACAATAACAAGCAATCCAATCATGCTCTCTGTATTTCCATGTGGCGTCTTTGTGTTGTGCTTTCTACCTGTGCTGAGATCATTTTTCACTTTGCAAAGCACAGAGAAGGAACAGAGGTGCAGACAACTAAATAAACATCACTTTACTGTGACAGCTCGGTGTGAGTGCATGTGCGAGTTGCACTTGGACCTGACAGGACGACGCATTTTAAATCAGCCAATTAACACGCACCAAATTAGCGAAGCAGCAGAAAAAATTGCATAGATTGGCTGAATTTCTTACCTGCTCGCTCCGTACAGTTTAGTATATAGTTCCTGCTGAACTTTGCTGGAGTATCTAATTATACTTGTTGCTATGGACACCAGTTGGTGAATTAAATAAAAACTTATTTAAGGTACCTCCTCAGATTGATGCAGATTCTGCAGCCTCATTGCACGAAGCGAGCTGATGTTCTTCAGTTATTACTTAAAGCGGCGGATGGCGATGACCTTTTTGCATATTTTATGATCTTATTTGCTTCAACAAATAAAATAGACTGAGCACGTTCACCAGTGCAGTGTTTATTTGTTCCGATAACAGAAGAAAGGGGATTTAAATTGAAGTAATTGAGTAATTAATTGAAATGTACCTTGTGAGTCATGTTGTTTCAGAAAGGGGTGCAGCTTCTTTTTGGTCTTTTCAAGCTGATGCCTACTTAAAGGTGCACTATGCACGAACTGTCGGATACTGTTTGGAAACACAGCGTTGAAACTTGGCCCCTCCTCCTCAGCTCAATCCCGCCAGAACCACACAGCTTGTACTATTGTAGGAATATCACACTTGTTGCAATGGAAAAGCAGATACTAGCGAGCTAACGAAGCTAACTGCTAGCACCTACCTGCCCAACAGAAAACACTCTTCTTCCCCACCCTCTTCCTCAGCGACTCCGCACCTGGTCGCTACCTTTTTATCAAGTCATAGCCTCACATGTGTGCTGTTATTGGCTGGGGGCTACGCCATCTTGCAGCTCAGAAATGTCTCAAACACAGTGAGAAGAAAATGAAAAAGCACAGAGAGGGATTTTTTTTCTGAGTCTATGCATTGTTTTTTAGAAAAATCCTGCACAGCATACACTCTGCCCACCGATGAAGCGTGTCAAAATTCCTGCACCCATTGTTTTCTATATAAGCCCACACACCAGGACATGCCACTGTCCTACTTCTCAGCACTGACACACACCAAGTCTGCACAAAATCTGCAGTTTTTTTTTAACATTTGCTCTTCTGTACCTTGACTTCTTCTGGATTTATGATGTGTCCAGTGTGTGCAGTTGACAAGGCGAGACCTCCACTCAGTTGTCTTTTATGATTTCTCAACAAACTAGCCATTATGGTATCATGACAGTTAGATTGAATTCAGCTTCATGCATAGTTGCATATACATATTTTCTCATCAGCTGCAAATGAAGTTCAGAGGTCAAACACAGTGGCACATATTGCTGGACTATTGCTTCCTCCTACATCAGCTCTTATTTTCATGTGACGAATTGCGCAAGCTAATACATGACTTTCAACAATTACAGCATTTTGCAGGACGACAGGGGCTTGTCTGTGATAAATGCTCGGCTCGGGGCAATTTGCAATGACCTGACTGGCGTTTTGTGCGTCGCAGGCGCAATCAGACGTGTTTTTGAAATCACACGCTGTCACAGCTCGGCTCTTAGACTGCAATAAAAACGCGGGTAAACTAAATAACAAAGTAATTTTTACACACACACTCACACCTACACACACATACCATGAAGGGAGGTGATGATCCCACAGGTGTCTGTGTGCTATCTCGTCCGTTTCCGTTGTCAGCAGACAGGCTCTGCTCCGTTGCTTTTGTCATGCACGCTGACCCTCTTTGTCTTCCCCTAAGCCTCGCACTCAGCCCTGCTCCTCTGGTCACACTAAAAGGCTACAGCATGTTTGTCTCACCCTCTCTGTCCGTCTGGTGGACAGACATCCACACGCATACACACAGACGGGTGACGAACTAAAGGAAAAGCCTGCACGAATGAGTGGAGAAACACAATGAACGTAGATGCTTCGACACAGGCGCACTGCATGGTACAGTTAAGATCCAATCACAGTTCGTGGCATGCATAGAAATACCAAGGAGGCCCAGTTTATTCTGATTTTGTAGCAAGAGGGAAGATCTAAGTGACTTTGAAAGAGGGTTCATTGTTGGGGTAGGAGCTTCAGTCACTGCTCAACTGGCTTGTTTCAATAGGAAGAGCGACTGAGATGACATCTGCGTTCAGATCTACAGGAACGACGTCACTGAACAGGATCAGAAATTCTAGTCGACAGCGCACGTTCGATGACCCCGATGCTCGTGCGAAATGTAAGGAAAAACAGAAGAGCAGCTCTTCCTCAAGTGACTGAGGATGTCAATGCAGGACGTGATCAGACTGTGAGCGAGAACGGTCCGTCGACAATTACGTAGAGAGAGATGTTATGGAAGGCTTGTCATTACAAAGATGAATTCACATTTGAGAACTCAGCGGCGGCACAAAAACCATCAGCACCGGTCTACAGAGATGTGGGGGAAAAAGTGGTCAGATGAGTCATCCCTCACCTTGTTCTCGACGAGAGTGCAAGTGCATGTGCGGTAGCAAGAAAGCGGCACAGGCCTGAGCGCTTGACCGACAGTGAGGGGATCTGGTGGCTCTGTCACGCAGTGGGGGGCATTTTGATGCCATGATTTGGGCCCACAAAATTGTTGTGAGTGATCACCTTTCTCCTCTGATGAAACATGTCTAACCTGATGGCAGGCGGATGAATCACGATCATGAAAATGATCTCAGTCACCAGATCTCAACCCCTGTGGGAGATTTAGGACTGACGCGTTAGACGACGCTCTCCATCACCATCATCAAAACACCACATGAGGGAATAGCTTCTGGAGGAATGGTGGTCATCCCTCCATTAGAGCTGCAGATACGTGAAGAATCAATACCACTGAAGCTGTTGTGGAGGCCTGACACTTTACTAAGACCCTCTTTGTGTCCCTGATCAACAGGCAAGCCCCGTTGTGCAGCTTGAAAATTACAAACAAATTCAGAAAAAGTTGGTAAAAATAGAAAGTGACGAAACTTGTTTACATGCTTGTAGCTTGTGATAGTGTAGTATGCGTGATTTTTCTTTTTTCTTTTAGTGTATTTAATGTTAGAAGAGACCCATCCAGGCTGAGGTGAGGAGAGGCGCTGACAAAGGGATAAAAGTGCAAATGAAAAAGGGAAAAAAATGAGAGCTGTACCTTCTTTATTGCTCCCAGTATGTTTATTAAAACTCTTCTTTCACTCTACGAACGCACTGGGAGCAGAGAAGCCTGTGTGTCACAGCGGCGGCAGTCTCTTTCTTTCAGCCCCCGAAACTATGCTACCTTCAATCAAATGGCACAAAAGCAGACAGTAAAAAGGATAAAGTCAGAGATGGAAATCCATTCTCCATTCACTATGCACAGCCCGTAGACAGGGGAGGTGCTTGACTTCAGTTCAAGGATTCTCTGCAGACGTTTTGTGAGAAGTTGCTCCATTTTTCCATCCATAATCCTTATCTTTCTATTAGGAGAAACAATTTATTAAGATTAGATGAAACTTTAATGATCCCTGTCGGGAAAAATGGGTCGATGCACTATAGCGAAAAGTAAAGTGACAAGAGAACACGCTGAATTTTATACAAGAAAAAGAGCATATTGAAAATAATCGAACAAATAGAGCATTCAAGTTAAGAAGCAATGTTTGATTGCCGTGCATGGCTGAAACTTGTGGCACCAGACAAGCGAATTTAAATCATGCTGACTTGGGGTGTGTTTCTAGAAAATACATGATTCTGATTATGTTTTCAGAGCGGCACAGGAGACACAAAATACTGCATTTATTGTTTGTTTCTCAAGATAAGGTGAATAAAATGCCTCAGCAGATTAATCCCATTTCAGTTATCATATTCACACTACATTAAAGATACACTCATGAATATTTGGCGCAGGAATGGCGGACTCCGCCACCAACAATGAAGCTACTATATAAGGAGGTAATTACAGAATGTGAATGCATTTCATTACTTTTGCTGAAAAAATACAGACCATAGACAGCTTCAAAAATGAGGCTGGATTCGTGAAAATCTTATTACCGACCATACAGAAGACAAAGTGGAAGAAAAAACCTCCTTAAATGAAAAGAAAAACATAAGAAATGGGGATGCTCCCACACAGAGCCGGAAGAAAAGATGTGACTCATGTGCCTTGGCCTTCGCATTCATCAGATCTCGACCTCTCATCGCACACCTGTGTGAGATTCAGGCCTCATCAAAGCACCAACTGAGGGAATGTATCTGACAGAACTTCTTCCAGCGGAGAACCGGAGATTTGTCGAATTTATGAACCTCTGGTTTTAGGCCACTTGAATTTGCGACAAACCCGCTGGATTATGTCACGTACCCACAGGTTACCCACAAGGCCACCCTCCTTAGGATGTTCAGCTGGTAACAAACAGGTTCAGAGCATCAAAAACACTGCATAGAGACAGAAAACTCCGGCGCAGAGACACAAGAAAACTGATTTAAAAGTCTTTTTTCTTTTCAAACAAACAGGACTGGGTTAACTTTGGGAGGCCATAGAACCCAATGCCCCCTAATAGATGGCAGCAGTGTTTGTTTCATAGATTCTTGTCTGATAACGGTCTGCAGACCATTCCTCTCTTGAAAGAAGTTTATACTCCCACAAAAGAGGCTGAATATAATTAGATTTTGCAGCACAGCTCTGGCTGCAAGTTCAGCACTGGCTTGCTATTGGTCACCAATGCTAATTCCCAGGTCAAACTTGAACTCGACATGAAAAATGTGCGCAGCTTTACTTTGTCCCCATGAACAAATTTCATTGAATGAACTAATTTGAATGCAAAAATGTCAAATTCTTGTGCGACTTAATGACTGGAAGCATTGCAAAATCCTATTTGCTGCTGGTATGAAAAAAGAAAAAGTGATGCAAAGGGAGCAAATACCCCTAAGTGCATAGAGAGACATAAGAAAGACTTCATCTATCACATCTATCAATCTGCGCCCATCTGTCCCTCCAGCACCCCCTGCACCCTCCCCTTACCAGCCTCTTCAGTGCCAGCTCATCCCTATCACACGGCTCCATCAGACGTCTACCACCGCTCGAGCGAGACACCATGCAGCTATCCAAGTGAACATAATCAATTCCTCCTTCAGCGGAGCACAATGCGACCGTTACAGCCCCTCACACTGCCATCCATCCTGCCGCTGTTCACCTCAGCAGCAGCCGGCTGTGCCACACAGATGGGCCTCTGCTCTGCCATGAAATGAGCTCGGTTAGTGCGAGCGCATTTGCGCTGTATATACTGTGCATGTATGTGTTTTTGACTCACAGCAGTGGCAGGTGAAGGTGATATATTCTAGCGGGCCAGAGTCACCACGAAGCAAACTAGTGTAATTTTGCATTCGAGTCTGTCAAACTGAAGGTCGCTCTGCTGTCTGGTTGTGTCAATCACTCGAATGCCACTAAAGAATAACAAGGATAATATTGATGCTTTTGCGAGTTGTCGTGGTTTCCAGTTTTTCTTCATGCTGTCAGCGTAGCTGGAGAAATCAAGGCTTGTTTTCTTCCCTTCAGAAGAAACTGCTTGATGCTGTTTCATGCCGCTGCTACCACAGCTTTTAAATTTCCTGAGCTGGATAATCTATCATGGTAAATTTGCTTTTGTTCAAACTTCCCTTTTATTTTTATTTCATTGTAGGCAAATTGATTGTTTTCATATCAGAGACTGCACATTGGACCAGCTGTTATTTCAGGCTCACTGACTGAAGAGAAAAGTGAAAAGTGCTCCTGTCACGATGTTCGTAGAATGAGAGGATTTTGTGGGAAGTTTTTCCACAATTCCTGACGTTTTTTGTGATTACCTTATTTGCTGCTGGCTTTCAATCATCAAACAGAAAGTATGAAAGACAAGACTGCACGAGGAAAAAAATATCCAACCAAAACCTTTAACGTTGCAGAACATCCATGTCTTTTTTAGCTGCGCTAGCACACAACTTCAGAGACTCAAAATATTAATTTCTCCAGTTCTTTGGTTGGCAAATGTTAGTATGCTAACACACTGAACTAAGATAGCGACCATTAAGTATTGCCTAGTAAACATTAGCTTTTCATCGTCATCAAAACCATGTTAGCTCACCAACATTAACATTTAGCTCAAACCACTGCTGTGCCTTTAGAGGCATTTAGGCATTGTTTTCAATATAATGCACGGTGACCAGACCATAAAATGGGAAGCATAGCCATAAATTCCACATATTCTGAATAATACTTACTGTATGTATGTCAAATTAAAGGCGAAACCTGAATAAATGAGCAGAGACAGAGGTGTCTTTGATGAGTATGAAAGGTCACACGAATCATTTGTTACGGCTGTCAGTGTCAGATCTCGACCAAAATTAAATCTTTAAGCAACTGTCCTCAAAACACCAAATGATGTATGGACTGCAACAGAACAACCAGCATAGCACCGGTGGGTGAAGTGGATTGAAGGCCACAAAATGCAACACAGTGGATCCACAAGGATAATGCCTTTCCTGACCCTTGCGACCCACATGAAACACAATCACATTCACATATTGCCTGTCCACTTGTGGCTCTGCTGACACATGTGAGGCCTGTCACTTACACAGCAGATATCCTCTTCATACATAAACCAGCACTGTATGTACGTTAACTTCCACAGCCCCAGTAGACTCTCCACTCAAGGAAGGAGCGTTGTCACAATTTTCTGAGGAGCGAGGAGTGCTGTGTAGTTATTTCTCTGTCCAGAAACTGATACATATAATTACGGCATCGAAACGTAGGGTGGAATAGTGGGGTTTTTGACATGTCGATGTTTACTCTGAACAGCTGCTGTCAGAGAGCAGGGAAACAAGGCGTGGTGTAAATAAGCACAGTGAAAATTAGTCAGCAGGATGCACTTTTTGGGTGTCTGCAGAGAGAAAACAGAGTCTAACAAAAGGAGAGACAAAAAGAACGAGGGGAATGAAAGAAATAAATAAATAAAAGGAAGAAATTTGTGCTTTAAGAAATTTGTTTATTCAGTGGAGAACAGAAAATGAAGGAAGACCTTGTAAAAACATTCCTTTTCATGTTGATGAGAGTTCACAGACAGCGCTAGAGAAAAGCAGTTGACATTATTTAAAGGAAATTTTCACATATTTAAAGGAAAATTCAGTTTTTTTCCCCTCCAAACTGGGCTCTATTCTGGAAAAGCAGACTCTGGTACGACTGCATACTACATCAAGTCAAGCTTTTCACCCAAAATTTAAGTGTCTGTAATCAATATTTTATAGTAAGAGCTGATTATATGACTACTTGAATGTGAATGGAATGATGGAAAGATGAATCCAAAGAGAATTGTCCATCGACTCTGCAGTTCCCGCCATCTCTGAGGAGCTTTATAGCAACTGTCAGCTCATTGTTTCAGTTTGACGCCCCACAGCCTTAATGTTTTGGTTCATTCTTGCTGCTCGTAGGCTTAGGTTTTAAATAAAAACTGCTCTATCTGCTGGATGTGTTAGCAACTGTTTGCTAACAACTTTGCCATATCAGTTTAAGAGACATGAGTGAAGCGCTAGCCTGTTTCTGCTGCCCCCAAGTGGCCAAAAATGTTACTGTATGTTAAAAGTTTATATAATTGTATTGATCAAAAGTAAATACAAAAATTAGCCCCTTGGATTAGCTAGCTAACAGCAAATTAGTCAATTTCTGGGGCAACTGGGGCGGTTCACTGGTGGCGACTACATGCTGGTTTGTTTAGTAAGCTAATTTCATTAGCTAGCAAGTTGCCCCAATCATACGTCCTTGGTTAGCTACAATAGCTCATCCACAGGGCTAATTTCTGCGTTTGCTATCAGTTTGAACCTAGTTTATTTGTCTACATGAAGGTGGAGAGTAAAACAACAAATCATGACCCTATCGGCAGAGCAATAATGACGCTAAAAATAACATCATTTCTTCAGATTTTCCTTCTTTTCTGCAGTGAAAATGCAGCAGTCATTGTAAATGTCATTCAAGTAATACCCACTAAAAAAAAAAAAATTAAATGCTTGAGGTTGGCCTGAAAACACAGTATACTGTATCTGTGTCAAAGATATTTAAATAAGGTACTCTTTGAATGCCTCAGTTAAAAGTCTTACACTACACTTACGTTAGCTCATGCTTTTATTTCCCCACCACATTAAAAATTTAAGAACTCTGTGCAAAAAATTCAACCTTTGTTGAAAATATCAGAGGCTGAAGCCCCCAATTCAAGCAACATACGACTTTAAAGTGCTTTTGTTGACACAGAACTCATTACATGGCTTCACGCCAAGCTATTATCTGACCTCATTGTTCCTTTTGTGTCCTCGTGTGCCCTCAGATTGCAGTTTGCTGGTTACCTGACTGACGCAGGAGAAAATCAGCAGGCGGCAGAGTGTTTTCCAGCCGTGCTTTCCATCTCTGGAATCGACTCTCCCTCCTGTGATTAGGAAAGCAAATTCTGTGGAAGCCTCAAAATCCAAACTCACAATTTATCTATTTTCACTTCCTGGCAGGGGAGTTGTACAGTTTCTTCTTCTACCTCAGCTCAGACAGCATTAATGTAGAAACCTACTGTTGGTTGCAGAGTAAGGGCTGCTGCCTGGTTACCATGAATCTGCTGTCTGTAGGAGTGTGCTCGAGCCTGAATGTATTTGTTCTGAGTGTGTGTGTGTGTGTGTGTGTGTGTGTGTGTGTGTGTGTGTGTGTGTGTGTGTGGTGCTCTGCTTATCTTTAGGCTTGACACTATTGTACTGGCAGCAGATACAGATGCTTCAGGTACTGTTTCCACACCTGCATCCAGTCCTATCTCTTTGTCATGACATGTTTATGTTTATGTTATCCATGAATGTTTTCTTATATATATATTTGACACAGGCCATGTTGGTATGTTTTATGGCTTTAACCTCTCACCTGCTACACGTTCAGGTGGCTGGATCCCACTTTGAATTGGTCTATCTTCATTTTTCCTTATAAGAAAGTTCACGTGAGGGTTAAATGCTTGTGACAATGAGAGTATTAGGCACTGTATGGTTTCTTATGTCAAGCCGCATGCAGTGTGTTTTCTGCTCTACTTTGCTTCCTTGTGTTTTATGTTGTTGCACAGGTCGACTGCACTGTAGTTTTTTTATTTTATTTAAACAGTTTTATTATATTGGCAAACTTATATTCTGCTGTTTGTGGCTTATAAATACAATTTCCAAAGGTGCCTGACAGAAAGTACACTGTAAATAGCTACTCTAAGCATTGCTAAATTGCTGTAGACATTACATAATATACTGCAAGGGCTGATGATAGACGTAAAACGGCTTGGTGGAGGCAATGACAGATTGAGCAGACGAAAAACTGAGACTTTTCTCTATGTTGGGATATTTCAGAGCAACCCTGTCTCCTACATTTTACATTTATATGCCACTAAATGGCTTTGCCTCATATATTTGAGACGAAATGGAATTGCTGACTTGTGTTCAAAGGCAGTGTTTTTTCCAGAAGTCTTGTGCACAGCACTTACCCCAGAAAACGGAGAGTGTGCTCTGTGTGGAAGAAGTGAACTCGACCTGGAGTTGCAGATGTGTTCAGTCGGAGAATTTGGTGACTTTGCAGATGCACTCATTAAACATTTCCTCATGACGTTTGTTTCAAAATGTGTCTGCTAGCAGTACGTAAACGTAATTTAGAGGAAACGGCTGGTTACCTGCAGGGCTTAAATTGGGATTTATGAGGAGGGGGAGCGTTGTCCAATGAGGCTGGGGTGGTGTCCAGACATGACACAGTGGACAATTTTCATGAGGACTACTTCTTCAGCAGAAAGTAGTTCCAATGAAAACTGCAGATATTGAGGATGTGGACTGTCCAGACTATTGGACTGGTGAAATTTCAGAGACAGCCATCTGAAATGGATCTATCTGAATCTAAATGGCCAGATAACTGTCGGGAGAAGTGAGAAGATTTTTGTTTTATTACATGTGTTTGGTAACTTGGGTGAGCCCTTATACGAATTTTAGCTGAATAAAGTTACTGAAAAAGCTTCTCAAGTGTCCAAAACCAGTTGGGCTGGACATTAACTGGGCTTCACCCAGCCAGCTCCGCGGTAAAAAGTCTGCGTATTGTCTGATTGAGTCCATGTGTGAATATGGTCATTATCTGGAGAATTCACAGCGCGTGAGCGGCCATGTTGATGATGAGTGTGGCTGCTTCGTACTCTTTTCTACTTTCCACTCTGATTGAGATATTGCAGATACGTCCAAATAAATGTAGTTTTGATATCAATGCAAAAACCACCATCTTTACGGTGAGTCCCCCTCCTCTTGGACCTTCCACCAAGGTGTCACCCTTCGCCTGACAGACGCCAAACTCCAGACATTGTCTGGAGTTCACGTGAAAAAATGGTGAAGTCCTAAAAGAAAATAATACCATACAGACAACCATACCACAATCATCTATGGTGACTTGGGTGGCAACAAGGCTTGGTGCAGTAAAATGTGTTTTTATGCACATCCCCTCCCTCAGTTTGGAGCGATGTCGTGAGACGAATGCGACAAATTCAGGATGTATTCATGTTATTTTCCAGGAAAACTCCTGCTCGGTGGCTGCTGAGAAATGCTAAAGAAAGGTAAAGTGGAGAATTAGGGAAACAATGGGAAAAGCTCAGCAGAGTGAATGCACAGTGAGACCTTCGTGTCACTGGAACAGAAAGTTCCCGGGACGATTTACTCTGCCGCTTAAAGGTCTGCTTCCTCCTGGTGTGCTTCGAGACTGCTGCTGTTTCAGTCCACGCCAATGACAGCTCTTTCACAGCAGCTCCCTGAAAGAATGTAAACAGGGAGATATGTGACATTTTCAACGGTTTTACTGCATAATTACTTTCAGTTCAGTGCTCAAAGCTGCTGCTGCATCTTTGAGACTCTGCCATTTTATCTCTGGTTGCTTACATTTTGAAGTCCTGATGTGGTATCCATATCACAAGCAGCATGTTTAGCTGCACACAGGCAGATAAATGCCTCCTCGGCTCAACTGTGATTTGTCAAAGCAATTTATGTTTCGGTGGGAGTCTGCTCCTCCTCTTAAACAAGCCAAAGTACACAACAGTGAGTCTCCATTTTAAATGGATTCTGTCAGGAGTGCACTTGCTGACATTGTACAATAGGCTAAAGAGTACAGCAGTGCTCTGGATCTTCTCTCTATGCCTCCATTAGCATTCTTCCTCACATATTTCTTACACTGGAGAGATAAATACAAAAGCTGAGGTTAGCAATATGCACAAATACAACATGCCAAAAATTCATAATGTGGGTTGTCTTCGATTAATCCTCATGTTGTGGCCAAATTTGAATCCAGCATTGTGTTGAAGGCTTGATACGAGGAAGAAATGATTTCAGTTTGAGGCCGGTGACTGCCATTAATTTCTCCCAGCCCTTGTGTGCTAAAGGTAAGTATTAAAGATAAGTGGCTTAGCCTGATTACCGTTTAATAACTAAGAGGTGTCATAATTAAATTTCCATCAATCACGGTGCTGCGCCTCTAACAAATGTCTGAATCATCTGAATCATTATGCAAATTAATAAGTAATATTCTCAGAATAAATTGGGCTATTAACCAATGGTACATGCTCTATCTGGTTCAGCTCAGTGGCGCTGGGTGGTGTGTGCACGGTGTGTCTAAAACACGCCCATGTGTGTAAATGCGCGCCGTGTAATTGCAGCCAGCACACCTTCAAGTTTTTCCTCTGCTCTTCAGAAACAGGCCTACGCCGTCGCGCTCCAGGCTCGTTGCGCCAGTGAGCTGTGAATGTCAAACACGAGGAAAAAGAAATGCAGGCAAAGTAAATAACAGTGAGGAACATGGTCCCCTGCAACCTTTTCATTATGGAGAGAAAAAAAAAAGCAAAGCGAGGGGGGGGAAAAAAAATCAAGTGAACAAAACACCTACAGTCATTACAGCTGGAAAGTTAGAAGACAGTTATTAGAGCTGAGAAAGTTTTGACGCCGCTGACTGAGGCTTCAGGAGCATGAAGGAAGGAAGAGCAGAGAGAGAAAAATAGGGCACGAAAATATCAATATGAGATATGAACGATGGTGGGTGCTCCCTCCCTTTAAAATGCTGGTGGCGGGGGCCACTCAATATTCATCGATTAGAGACGCTGCGTCGGCGGGAGAGAGAGCTGACGCGTAGTGAGAATGCTCCTCATCGAGTTCCTCTTGTTTTTCTAACCCTGCGAATTAGTTCTTTTGTCTACAAGGCAATTTATTTCGGAGATAAAACAGCCTGTGGTTAATCCAGATCCCGGCGGCGCCTTTTGCCTTTGTTTTTGTTTTGATTTTGTCTCTACTTATGCACGGGGTGTAAATTAAGGTAAACTCGCAGCCAGCCTGACCCTCATTGGTTCCGCACTTGGGCTGAGGTGCGCGGTGAAAAAGTAAGTGTTGAAAGACAAACGAGAGAGGTGGATGTCTGAGCCGTGTCCTACGACGCTTCATTGCATAGCCTCTGCTCTTGCTGTGGCTGCTGAAGGTACCGCTATGTCTCAGGTGAGCGTTGTCTCTATTCTCTGCTTTGAAAGCCTCTGTAGCCCACTCAAATGTTAATAAAAAGCCGCCATCTTCAACATCTAAAATCTACACAGCACGCAGCAGGTAGCCTCTGCGAGAGAGATGGTTTTTAGCTTCGTCTTCCTTTGATTATCGCTGGATGTTAGCGCTCCAGCTAAGCTCCTCAGCTGCCGTTCCTCCAGCAATCTGCCGCTCCGCTTTGTGCGAGGCCCACGAGCTCATCCACGTACCGTAAGACCGAGCAGTATGGCGGCCCTCTCGCGCAGCACTTTTCTTTCCGTCTCATCAGTCGCCGCATTTCAAAGCTTTCACATGAAAGGGGGGAACTTTCACACCTTCCACCTGCTTCTTTCCTCTCTCCTGCTCACTTACTCAGCATTATCTCTCCTGATTGCGCTCGTGCCATCTGCTGGATTAATTGATCAAAAAGGCCCCGAATGTTCCTCGATGTTTTGCTTGATTGAATTTGAGGACAGCCGGAGCCTTCGCGTCAACCCCCCTCCTCCTCCGAACAGCCAAAGCTTCCCTCCACACTCTCCTCGTCAGTCAGTTTTTCATTGTCGCTCCCTCTTTTATGTCTGTCTGCATTTTAACACCTACACACTCGGTGATATCCCAGATAGTATATCACACGGGAGGAAAAACGACATTTATGTGGCGAGGGGAAAAAAAAAAAACTCCATCTGATTCATTCTAAGAAAACAACAAAAAAAAGGAAAAAGAAGTTTAAGCTCAGGAAAGTTTAAGATCTGAAACTTGAGGCAAACCCTTCAGTTTATAAACGGGGTTGTACCACATTACAGGCTGCTTGTTCTTTCCCATGGAGCATGCACAGGGAACCCCTCCGGCCAATCAAAATGCCAATAAAAGTACCCGAATCAAGCAGCAGCTGGGACACCCCTGTGCTTCTCTATTGGCATGTGCGTTTGAGCATACACTGCCTCTTTCCTTACAGCATGCCATTGCAAATGTGCCAGCATGTGTGCGCGTGTAACAGTCAGACTTTGTTAAAGGATTCTGCCCGATAACCCCGCTGTGAGCATCCATGTAGCACAATGCTCCGATATCAAACAGCAGCCTCGCGCCAAGGGGACCCGGGGGTGAGCAGCGTGCCGCGCCGGCTGAGCGAGCTCCAGACGCATAGGGTCAAATGTAATTACATGATAATTTACATGACGTCTTGGACGCGTGGCCGACGTTCTCGGAGCAGAGTGGCGGAGATGAGTGAGCGGGTGGTGATTTGCTGTCTTGTTCGAAGCGAGGACGAGTGGCTGTTGCGGAGGGTCAAACGTGTGACAGCACTTCGGCTTACAACGCCGCTCCACCCTGCCGTTATTTAATGTGTAACCTTGTTCGTGCGCTCTTGAGAATTGAATTTGCAAGCATGAAGCGCTCAGGTATGAGGTGAACTCTTGCACCGAGGTTGACTTTGATATCTGGAATGTGTATGTTCGCTCTCTTCTTCAAATACTGCGAATGTATGCCAATCGCTAATGCTCTTTTTCACCTCTGCCCTGCAGAGTGTGAGAATGTCTCCATACCCAGTATGGAAAGTTTGATTTTTTTCCCCCCATAACAAGCTAATATTTTAAGTTTTTTTTAAAATTGGGTGCAGCCCGGGAACAGCTGGGATGTAGAAGTGAGGAGGGAGAGTCCTGAAGTTGCAATCAGTTGATTTGATGACAGTAAGTTTAGTTTAATTCTCCATCAAACATTCCTTGAGCAGCCGCTTTGACAAGTACAACAGAAGAGCAACTGGTGTTAACAGTGCGGCCATCTCATGTTTAATAAAGGAATTAGTCAATAATAACTGCAACCGCAGTCTGATTTCATGCTGCACACGATGCAAGTAGTTCCCCACACAACAGCAGGGTGCTGTAAAGTTGGCCGTGTGCAGCCTGTCGCCTCCAACCCCTCATCCAGCAGCTCACTGTGTCTGCTCCTTGAAAATATTAAAAATGATCTGCTGACAAAAAATGAAGAAACTGGCTGTCGTTTTGTGTTTTTGATGAATGATCGCAGTCGGCTCTAACCTCTGTGATAAACACACTGTGTTTCTCGTGTTTGCTTCACAATCAAAGCCTCCCCGTGTTTCACCAGTTGACCGCTTTTAATAGGAAGCAGCAGATGCTTGGTTTGCATTAACGCTGGTATGATACAGCTCTGACATGGTGTAAAGAGAGCAAACAGTAAACTCTGAGTCTATCAACGAGACAGCTTACCTGCGTGCAATATGTTCCTGTGACTCACTTCATGTAGGCAGTGTAGGAAAGGTGCATCCTGCCACGACCAGTTAAAAACAGTGTAGAGAGGTAATGACTAAATGTACTTTAAAGTATCCTAATAATTTGCTGTTTGCCTTTTTCATCCAAACCTTTTGACCATCTGTCACTGCTCCGTATACCAACCGGCTGAGACGAGCTCAAGGACAGGTTTTTCTTTTCCTTGCCATGCACGTCATCTACATGCAACATCATTATGTACAATAAATACGTTTGCTTTCCTGATCTCAAACACAGCCCCAGCACACATTCGGTGATACGGTGGGACAAGTGGTAACACTGTCGCCTCACAGCTAGAAGGTCCCGGGTTCAATTCTTGCCTGGGGTGCTGTGGGCGCTGGGGGCGTGTCCTACACCATGCCCTCGGTGCCTGCTGCTCGAGGAAAAGGGCCTTTCTGTGTGGAGTTTGTATGTCTCCTCCAGTCTCCTCCCTGTAGCATGTGTGTGCACTGATAAATACAGTAAATCTTAATCTTAATTTTTTAAAAGTTGAAGACCTTTTGTAACTGTTGGGGGTGTTTTCCAACATGACATCTTACATGTCAGGTTTGCGTGAATCAAGCAGATGATTTCATTCTTTTTAAACGCCACACTCACGAAATCAGCCAAAGTGGGCACGTACCAGAACCACAGATGCTGGTTGGTCACAGTCGGGAACCACTTGAGGAAATGTGGCTTAAGTGCTGTGTTCAAACTGACAATAATTGGTGTGGTTTGTGAAAAGTGCCTTTTCCAGGCAATGTTTGCAGGAAACTGGCTGCATCTTTTCCCATCTGTTTACCTTTGATGGAGCATTTTGATTGAGTCTTGTCCTTCTGTTCATCTTGGTTTAACAGGTAGATCTTTAAACATTTGCAGATTCGACTCTCTTTGCCTCTAGTACGGACAGAAGAGTTTCTACTCTGAGCCAGGATTTTTTACATAAATGTCATTTTCTGTTTTTTTCCGCCTCAGGCTAGCCCCAGGTTGTATCCTCTCATGCATTACCATTACATCACATTAAGCATCCCTGTTTTTCTTGGCAAGCTTTGAAAGACCCAGAGGGCCATTAAATTACACTTACAGCTGTTCTTAAAGTATTTCCAGAATGCTCAAAGACTCTTCCAACCATCGACATGAAAGCATTTGAAGCCTGTCGCACAATAAAGAAGATTTTTAACAAGTTTTTGAAATGTGATTGTATTTCTTAATCCATATAGCAAGAAAGGACAACATGAAATGAGCTTGTTTTTAAAACACACATTAAATATTAACACATTAATTAGGATGAAAATATTAAGTATTGTAAAGAAAGATCAATATGCCAATATAGCTAATGCTAATTTTTGTTCATGTAAAAATAAAACAAGGATGTATGTCATTTCTGGGTATCATCTTTTTCTGGATTGGGCAACAGGTTAAAGCATTTTTTTTATTCTTAATTGTGCAGCAAAAAGAATATTTTTATTCCAGTTGGTTGGAAGAGTAATTGAGGACTCTCAAAATTCCTTCAGAGCTATGGCAAATGCTGCTAAATTGATAAACCTTTCTCATTTTTTCAAATATTGATGGGTTTTTATTTTTCAGAAAATTGTGCGCTTAGCTCTGTGACTTTGAAATCCATTCAGACAGAGAAACACGTGATGCAAACAATGAACTGTTTTAGCAGCAGTGATGAAGAAACACCAAGCCTTTGCTGTGAAGCTAAATCAGTCCAATCCTTGAATTGAAATGATCACTTGACAGCAATGTCAATATCTTTCAACCATAACACTTGCCTAAAAGAGGACAAAGAGAATCCTGCCTATTCATCATCAACATCAGAATTCGTTGATGACACCTCGTCTCTTTCCGAACTTTCTTTAAAACTTACTCGTTCCTCCTTTCTCTATCTGGCTGTCGAACGTCATGGGAATAACATATGCAAATTTTTGATTTAGTTTGTCATTTCCTTTCAAGTCTTGCCAATAAAAGTGCCATGTTTCTGACAGAACAAAAGCAAAATATGGGGCGTATCAAAGAAAGCGAAAATGTATGTAGTCGGGACGTCAATTTGCAAATGACATTCAACGCGCGGTCTTCAAAACTCATTTGCAGACACGCCTATGATGACATTGTCTATCAAGCTGCTTTGACATTGCGGCTGCAGAGGGAAAAATACGGCGTTATCTCCATGAACATGCCAACCCAGCTCGACTGTGATCAGGAGAAACAAAGAAGATTGTAGACTGTGAAGAAAAACAGTCCTGAAATAAGCCTGCAGGTTTGCTACCAATATTGATATAGCTACTGCGGAGAGAGCAAACACACACACACACACACACACACACACACACACACACACACACACACACACCAGGCTTAGAAGCAGAATGAGGGTCGTGCAAAAAAAAAAAAAAGGAAGAGGCTAACTCTCGGAGATCAATAAGAAGTGTGTATTTGTGTATGTCTATGTGCATGAAAAGAAGGGGAGAGAGACAGAGAGAAAAATGCAATCAGTGCGCCTATGAGGTTTCTCCAGAGTGAGGATTTGGGTCATTTGAAAGAATACGGCTGAATCAGCAACACTGCCGCCACCGCTGAACTTAATCTACTGAATAGTCCTGCAGGCGGAGACTGAGCGAGAACGAGAGGAAACGGAGGAAGTGAACGAAGGAGTGAGGATGTCAAATGGGAAGAGAAGGGAAAGAGGAAGGGAGATGAAACAAAGGGAGAGGGGCAAGGAGGGAGATGCGGCGATGGATGCGGGCGAGACGGGAGAAAGGGGAAGAAGAAGAGAGATGGGGAGAGACAGAGGAGGCGAAAAGCAGTGGGTGAGAGATTTATCAGAGGAGACGGCAGGAGCGGGAGGGGAGATGGAAAGACGGGGAGAAAGGGGAAGCAAGGGAAAGAGATAGAGGGGAGAAGGGGCGGGAGTGGAGGGAGGAAGGGAGGGGAAGAGATATGGGAGCCAAACAAGAGGGAGATAGAGAAAGCTCACCCACTGTCTGCCGGCTGCCTGCTGCTGCTCACTCGTGGATTGTTCTCCCCATCAGATTAACAGGGAAAGGGGTTGAGAAGTTTGCCCCCCACCCCCCACCATACTCCACTGCTCCTCCGCTCATCCTCTAACGGGTGCTGTGCTTTTTATTTCTTTATCTTCTGACATTAACCCCGTTTTTTTCTCTTCATTCCCTGCATCCTATCCCATCCAGCTTTGTTGCATTAGACTGAACGTACGCAGAAAGACGAACGGTTGTGATTTGAATGCAGCAGTGGGGCGGAGGAGGAGGACGACTGGAGTGGTGGTAAATCAAGCCCTGTATCACACAGCATCATGTTCATCGCTCTTGAAGCGTGTTGCACTTAAGCTGCAGTCCTGCGTTGCTATCAGATGGAACTCAAACATGTCAGTTATCCAAGCTTTTCATATAAACATATGGGAAGAATGTGGAAAATCCAAACTCGCTGCATAGATAAAAACAGAAAAAAGGGAGTGGGAGTGTGCCATCTTTGATTTTACATGGCTTGTATTGACTTCGCACATCATGCTTTTACATCAACCTGACGCTAAGTCACGGAGAAGATTGCCTTCCCTCCAGAGTTCATATCTTCAATACTCTTCCTGAAACAAATTTCATGCTTGTGATGTTGTGATGTTAGAGTGGGTGTTTTCCATTCGCTGTCAGAAACAAAACACTTGTTGTGATACCACTAATTAATTCATTGACTTAAATATCAAAAAAACGACAATATATTTACAGAATCAACTTACAACATGTGGTCCAAACAGTTTTTCTGTCAGCACTTCAGAAACAACGCTCTGATGAAGTACCACAACAGGCTACCAGGGACGGTCTGATCGGCGATGAAGACCCTCTGGCCTTGACAGATTGGAGACAGAAGGAGAACAGGGTCTAGCTGACCCTGTAGGTCCAGGGTTTGGGCGCAGGCCAGGTTGGAATCCTGCTCCCATATCTTGGGGCAGTGTCCCTCTGTGAATGGGAGCCAGGTACACCGGCGCCACAAGAAATGTGACCTCTTGGCCATTGAGGTGGAACGTTCTGGTTGGAAGGCAACCAAGGAGTTCTGAGTGGAGACGCCTGAGGAGGGCCTCAAGATCCCTGACCTGGTAGCACGGCCCTGATCCTTGATGTTACCATAAAGTTCAAGGTGGAATTGGACATCTCGCAAAGGGTAGCTGTAGAGAAAGTTGAACACTACCAACCTGTTGTGTACCATGTCAAAGCTATGGAGGGTGTGGGAAGTGTGAAGGTCATGGGCTTCCCAGTAAAAGCCTGAGGAAAGTGGCCTTCATGCAACAACAAAGGCCTGACTAAATTGGAAGTGACAATGGGCCACAGGGAGACATTTGTAAGTCTGGTGAGTTGGAGGGACCTTCTGTACTCTTTGGATGTGCTGTGTGATCCAGTCCTGTCGGGTTCCTCCACCCACTCGCTGGCGGTCACCTGGTAAATGGGAGGATGGTGGGATTTGTGTAATGGTTACTGATATGTAATGATTACAGTACGATGGGTGGACTGCGCTACTGTATGGCAGAAGTGCAAGCTAAGCATGTTGCAGCACCACAATGATGCCTGACGGGCAGGTAAACCCAGAACTGCCTAAGCATCAAAAGTGCCAATAAATGGTGAATTAAGTTGATTTAACTTGGTGGTGGACACCAGCTGTATGCGGTGGGGCACCAGTACACATAAAGTGGTGTTGCGTTTATGGTGAAACAGTTCCAGAGCCTTTTCTAGCATGTAAGTCAGCCTGCATAGCACCGCATAGATATATAGGACCTGATGGGTCGGGCCAGGTTTGGACCAAAATGATGTTCAGTTTCAGGTTGGGTTTAGTCTTTACAGCTGAGCTAGTGTACTCAACCTGGTATTTTCAAGTGGCAGGGAAAATATTCAGGAAAATCTGTGGTATGGAGGCATTTCAATTTAGTTGTCAATGCAGATAATAACGAAGCAGTTCGTTATGTAAAATGTAAAATGGGCTCTGATGAGATATGACAGCAAGAAGACTGGGCATTCAGCCTTGCAGCGACATGTGGACAGAAGGTGCAGAATGCAGACTGAACAATTGCATGACAGGGTAACGCAAAGTCAGTGCTTCAGCTTACATTAACTGTGTCGGGCTCGGGTCGGGTCCGGAGAGAAAAAACAGAATGCCTGTTGGGTCCAGGTCGAGTACGGTCGATACTCTGTCGGACTTGGGTCGGGTTCGGACAGAAAAAGAGACCCGAGCTGCACTTTAATAGTCATCCAAGATGATCCTTTTGCAGCATTTTTGTCAAACAGAGAAGATGAGTTCGCCAGTGATTGAATTTTTCTCTGAGGGCATAATTGTACATATCATTCATTCAGTGTGTCACTCAGGCACAGGCGTACAGGTGGTGTTTGACTAAATCCTGTGGTGATAGGCAGAATTTATAAATTTAATACCAAAATGATCGTCATATAGCGTCTACTGTTTATGCACAGTTTATCTTGCTCCTCTCCTTTGCTTGCACCATCGTTATCCATTTCTTGAACCAAGAGAGTTTGAGTACATAACCTCAGATATCCTCAAGCTTATCAAGGCAATGCTTCATCTTAAGAAATGCTTCAAAGTTTCAGCCTGCAGAGACCAACGCGGCAGCAGTTAGTTCGTTTCCATTGCACATGGGCACATTCACTGTGAGCTGAATGTATTCTGACACAGACACAGCAGTTGTTATTGTCTCAATGCAAATGTCAAATGCACATGACTGTACAGTGGTAGAGATTAACTCAATGGAGTGTAAAGTAATTAAAAACATTTGTTGACCTTTATTAACAAACAGGAACTGCCATACACATAGTAGAGCCTGTAATCTTTGGCCAACCCCATTGTGCGTCTCAAAATGAACAGTTTGTTTCACGTTCAAAAAGCAACTTACTATGAAAAAAGTGAGGTTTACATTAGCTTGTAGTGAGCTGGATCTGATATTCCAGCTGGCAGGAGGTTTTTTTTTTTTTTTTTGCAACGATATGGTCTGAACAGTGAGCTCATGAATCTAATTTCAGAGCAAAGTAATCACTGAATCAATGATACTGATCAGCAACTGTCAACTCTCTGAAGATATAATATTTTGTGATATGTGGCAGGGAAATTGTACTCAATTAACCCCACGAATCATCTGTGTTTTGTTGTAGGAAACTTCCACGTTGCTTCTAATTTCATTAAAACGTCCATGTGTGGAACTGACGTATGCTGCTAGCTACGTACTATTACTTGTTTAGTCTTAATTTTGGGAAAAACAAGAAAACCACATTCAAGACTTCGTGCTGACTGGATTATTGAATCTCATCCCTATCAAAGAATATATACAAATAATTGGTAACAAGCAAGACTGTGTTACACTGCCACATTTCTGGATGGAAACTAACATGACAACAGCACGAATCGGGCCCAGATCTAATCATACCTGTTCAGCTGCGGGGGGAAAAATAAAAACAATTTCAAAAATAAATTTTCTATTCTGGTTTCAACAAATTAGATGGAGATTTGCAATCTAGAACCCAGCTCATGAACACCAGTATCCTCCCTCCCTCTCACACTGTCTCTCTCTCTGTGCACTGAGTTCTGTCTCCTCACCACGAGATGGCAGGCGCGCTATGTGCCGCCGCCACCGCCGCCATCAGCACTCCTCTCCCTGGGCTGAGCCTAATGGTATGTGGCGGCTGGTGCCTGTGAGTAATGCCGCAGGAAAATGCGTTCCATAACCTATTGTTCTTATTGGAAGAGAGGAGAAAGAGAGGAGAGGGACACCAGCAAAACAAACACGAAAGAAAGAGAAGACAGAGAGAGGAAGAAGGAGGAGGAAGGGCGAAAACGAGGGACACCAGGCGAGCGCTGTGGGTGAGGCTTGTGCGGTCCAATCTTCTGACAGGAGGGTGGGGAGGGCGACTGGGAGATACAGAGGCAGAAAATGGTCTGCTGATGTAGTTGGTGTATTTAACACTTGTGCAGACACAGACAGGCACACAGCGACGCAAACAGAACACATGCTCGGCTCGGAGACGCACACAGCTTTCATGCAGAAAGCCTTTTCTGAACACATTCCTGATTTTTAAATGAATTGCTTTAATGCACAACTGTATAAAACTGATTCTGAAAGCTGACCGACTGGGTGGTCATTGTGCCACATGCGACTGTGTCTGTGCCTGCTGATGAAACTGTTACACTTGGCTCAATGCACAAATCAATGCCCGGGTCTTCTCCGATCCCTAATGAGCACACAGTGACCCCTTGAAACATTAATTTTCCTAATTTATGTTGTGCTACTTTGGAATTTTAGTGAAACTTAAGATGCTGAGCAACACATTTTAGCAAAACTGCCTGTCTAATTTTCCAGAATAAAGTCTCCTGTGAAGCTAATGGGCTGCAATTAGCCCTAGTTAATAACAGGGAGCCACGAATATGTTTAACAGATATTAGAGACAAATAACCTTAAAAAGTACAAATGAAAACAAGGGGATTGGCTGCAAAAGTAAATAAAGCAGCATTTGCAGTAATTAGATTCCTGCTGATGAATTCTTCCCATCACCTCTGGTTGTGGGCCGGGGGCCTACAGGAAGTGGATCAATCAGCATGAAGGCTGCTTCTGGAAATCTCTGGGTACGATCTCGCACACAGCAGCACTGGGGGCTTGTGTTTTTGAGGGTGTGCAGCACACAGTGTGATGATGCAGCGTGGGATCTGTGCAATGCCCACAAGAACACTGTGTGAAAGCCAGCAGAGATGTATGGATCATCATCTAAAGACTGCAAAGTTGGAGAGTCAGTTGGCGTCTGTGGCTGCATTTATGTGATTAAATCTCAGTTTAATAGTTTAAGTCTTTAAAATACTTTGTTACCTAATCCCTACTTTTGTTCTTAGGTGTCTATAACTCTCTGACAAATCAGATTTAAGCCAACTTCGCTGCATTTCACCTCTCCCATTGGATTATCTTTAAACATATCAGATATACAATAATACCTGGTGTGGATTTGATCTCATGCAAACTTATAAGGCAAATATATGCAGCCATCACCCAGAAACCCGCCCACACATATACACTAAGGCATGTCAGCACTGTGGAGAAGAAGCGAAAGGGGTACTCGTTACACCGAATCATGTAAAATACCCTCGCACCTTCTCAAAAGCTACCTCATACCCCCCTCTGTGCCTTACTTACGCACCCTCTTCTCATCTTACTCTCCTTTTTATTCCCGAATGTCGGACGAGATGAAAAGCAAAACACTTTGTTTGCTCAAAAAAAAAAGAAAAAAAAAAAAAAGGCAGGGGCGGGGGGGTTCGGCTGGTGGTGTGACTCATGTGTGAGGCTTGATTTCTAGATCGTTATATCCTCCCGAGAAGCTTCTGAATACATCCTGTACAGCAGACGGAGAGGCAGGAAGCCGTCTCGCTTGAATTTACTTTTCCCTCCTCTCCCCACTGCTGGCTGAATAGGGGTTCCCCATTAAAGTGCTTGTGACCTTTGGCGGAGAGGGGCAGGGGTTTGATTGGGCTTTTTTGTCAAATTGGGCACACAACGAGCACAGGCACAGTGAGGGCCCATTTACCGGCTGCAGCCACTGCATCTGAGGCGGGGAGCTGTGGTGCCCACACTGCTAGTGCTATGAATAGGCAGCCGCAGCACTGGGGTATTTATATTTTTTATGTGGTAAATAACACATGACTGCTTAGGCTTGTGGTTAAAGCATAAATTTATAACCTTTTAGGCATTCAAGAGAGAGGAGGATGCATCTATACGTGTTTGTTGTTTCAAATTATGGCTGCGTGCGATACATTGATAAAAAAGACTGTATTACACTGCATAGCTAGCACAATGTCAGCCAGGCAGTCACTCTATATAATAAATATTATGCATTTCAGCTTTAATTGTGCTCTGAGTGGCATTTTAAAGAGGCAATAATTGATTTTTAGGCCAATTGGGGCGGCAGAACAAGCCAGAAACCACAACACTGACATATTATTGCCTAATAAAGTTGATATGGCGAATATATTAGCAACAGTTGCCTGTTTACACACGCCGAAACGACGTTTGCCTTCATTTGAAGAGGTGTTTGTGCTCCCCGTAGTCTCATTCCAGCTCTGATTTGGTCACCGACTCCTGAGGGAAATATCTGTATCTGTTACCACTGCAGACACACTCACTCGCACTATTTAGACTCTGTCATACCAATGCATAATATACCAGTGTCCAGACTCTATCTGCACATGTTAATATCTGTACTGCTGGCTATGCTGCACATCCATCCATCCATCCATCCATCCATCCATCATCTATACCCGACTATCCCTTTCCGAGGTTGCGGGGGGGCTGGGGTGAGAGGCGGGGTACACCCTGAACCGGTCGCCAGTCGATCGCAGGGCAACATATACAAACAAACAACCATTCACGCTCACACTCACACCTAGGGACAATTTCAGAGTCACCAATTAACCTAATGAGCATGTTTTTGGTCTGTGGGAGGAAGCCAGAGTGCCCGGAGAGAACCCACGCATGCACGGGAAGAACATGCAAGCTTCACACAGAAAGGCCCGACCCGGGAATCGAACTGGCGACCTTCTTGCTGTGAGGTACGCGCACTACCTGCTGCTCCACCGTGCCGCCTACTCACATACCAATGAAATAAAAGCCACCAATGGCTTTTAAAACAATGTCAACAGCCCTGAAGCAGAAGTAGAAAATGCTACAGATTTCACCTAAAATGTATTTTGTCAAACAACTGGATTCATTGTCTCTCGTCTTGTCGCATTCACGATTTCAAAATGGCTTCCACCATTTATATGTGCATAATCTTTTGTCAAAGTCTCTTCTTTTCTCATTTTATCCTTCGCTCACAAGACCTGTCATCCTGAAATCCACTTAAAGCAGTTTCTTGTCAATGGAAATCAGACAGAGCTGACATATGGAAAAGTAATCAACCCTCACACACTCTGCCCTCTCGTCTTTGGTGCCGCTCTTTTCATTGCCCTCCCTCGTTTCCTCTCAATCTCCCTCTTTGTCTCGTTACTTTGCACCCGTGGGAGCGTGTAACTGCCGCTGAGCCAGATGTGGAATACTGTTGTCCATGTTCTCACATCTGTGTAGAAGCAAATCCGCTTTCACCACCGCTACGCATCGAGTTACATGATCGATACAAAACCAGACACCTTTTTCTCATGCAGATACGCGACTGCCTGTAAACACGCTCCAGACTGTGAATATATGTGTGTGTACATGCGTCAAAGATGCCTCCGTGTTTATCTCCGCCCTGCGTTATCCTCCGCGACGTTGAGTGCAATGATTTGTGGAGGGAAGCGCCACATTTGTTTCCGATTCAAGTAAACATAATGGATGCATACATCAGGAGCGGCCCGTGGGAGCAGGAGGAGATGGGGGGGGGGGGGGGTATGAGTGAAAAGGTGTGACAAAGAGACTTCAGGTGTCAGTCAGAGAGGGAAGGTGAACGAGGAGGAGCGAAACATAGCAAAAAGGAGGTGTAGCATAGAAGAAGTGCAGGAGAAGAGACAAATGTGCTGGAGTTTGCCATTTGTGTCCAACGTAAGCACCTCAGCTAACGTGTCTGTCATAGAAATTCGTGCCTGGTGTTACCTTTGAGTGCAAACCCCTTCAACACTCTCTGCATCTCCGTCCCTCAGTTTCAATTACATCGCAGCTGAGCTGATCAAGGCTGAAAAGAAGGGATGAACGAATATGAAGGGTGATGAAGTCGATGCTGATGATAATCCACCCACCGTGCCGGCGTTGGAGGTGAGCGTGACGAATGCGAGGAGGCGAACATGCTAATTTTTTGCCAAATTAAAAGCCTGTTCTATTGTTTTTGTGCGTGCGTGTACCTTCAGCTCGCAGATGCTTTTAATCATCACATCAGCTCGCAGTGCCACTGTGGCTGTGTTTAATAAATGAAGTGTCCTATGTATTTCGAATGCACACACACACACGCACTCACACACACACACAGAGGCGCCTGTGTTAATCTGAAGCGACACTGACTTTAATAGCCACTTTAAATGCCTTTATTATTTTAAAGCACTTTATGAGTTGCCCCTGGCATGGAGGAGTACAGTATGAGATTCTACTTGAATCACAGCAACAAAAAGCCGGTGCTCGACTCATTTATGTCCTTCCACCTCCTCCCCCTGTGCCATTTTCAGGTTGCAGCGCGAGTGCAGATGAAGAGCTAAAGGATACTTACTGTTTATTACAAGCTGCGTTAGACGTTTGGTGCTGCACTTCCATAAAGTTTGGGCAGACTGCAGTAACAGTAACACAGGAATACTTTGAGTCCCGTACGAGTCAAGCTTCAAAAACGCTGGATCCCCAGAATGCAGCTTTGACGAGACCCACCGTCAGTTTGTTATGTTTTAGAAAAGAGGCTCAAACCTGATGATATCATCTGGATTATTTGCTCAAACTTGATGAAAGTCAAAAGCACAGAAGTCATTAAACAACTGCTTTTGTACTTTTTAGTAGATTTGGCTATCATTCCTGTTGTATTGTTCCCATAACAAAGTACGTTGCACTCACAGAGTTGCTGGAACATGACTAGCCACAGAGTCAGATCAGTAAAATGAGTAAAATGTGTGCTGTAAGCATCCATCATCCAGCTCTTCAGGACCCCTTGGTGTCACTTTTTAAGGCACATTATTCAACATGCAGGGTGGTCTGATGGACTTCAAATGATGATCGTATAAAGAGCAAAAACCCATATATGGAGGAAATTAGGGTGGCTGGATGGAGCAGGACACCCAGGAGACTGTGGATTCATGCCCTCTGTGAAACCAAAATGAACGTTGACTTATTTTTTACTTACTGTAAATGAAGCAATGTAACTTAATTTTCATAACTGAGGGACGTAACTAACGTACCCGTAACCCAAGCCATGATCTTCTCCTTAAAGTAGTTTTGTTGCCTAAACCAAACTGCGATTGTTTCGCAGCAATACCCATGTTTTCATTATGACTCTCACCATACTTTATTATGAACGTCTTCCCAGATGTTGGTAGCCGGACGTTGCATATTTATTATTGCTTAGTTGACCGCTGAGCCCTGCACGTACAAAACTCAAACTGGAGGAGTGACCAAGTGCCGTACGTGGCGAGTTGGGAGTGAGAGCATGTTGCCATCACAGTTTACAGACCAGCTTTCTGGTTTAACTCTGACAAACGTTTTCCTGCTGTTAACATTTAAGGTGACACTTTTAGTGGTTTAGACAATCTGACTGAACTGCTGGCTTGTTGACTGTCTGGCAGGCCACATAGAAAGGAGAAGTGTGATATACGTCACCCCTCACATTTAGTTTTTTCTGTGGTCTTTATGTTGCGAAAAGATTTCCAGTGCCTAGTAGATATAATGAGCTGGTACATTCAAGGCCTCCAGTTTAGCAATGAGCTTTCGTTATAGGCGTGAATCAGTCAATAACTATATAGGACAGTGGGCGCTGAATGTAAGTCTGATTGAGCTGATGGACACTTGAGCAGAGCTGACGTCTCACTTCTTCTCATGTGCGTCCTCGTCAAAATTTGCCATGCGACCACATTTGAGGATCTACACTGGTGAGCACATTGCTAGCAGCGAAAAGAAGCACTCCGGCCTTTAAAAGAAGCAAACACAAACAACCTAAAAAGCAAACCTCTCAAGATAATTTGGGATGAAACCTTTCATGCCCCAGAAAAGTGGCTTCTGACGTAGCTATATGGAGAACAATTCTGAATGAAGTCATCACTCACTCTGCCTCAAGTGGAAGTGCAAATGGACCACACACACATCTAGTCAGACAACGCATGCACTTTCCCGGATGATCATATAGCATCGCTGTCATCAACACGCACACAAAAGCACCGGGCCTGAAGCCACGTTTTCCCACATCTCTGACGCTTTTTGCATCGTCTGCTCACGCTTTTTCTCCCCACATGCTGATGTGCTTTAAAGACCTTTAAGTCACCGGTAATGGGGGAAGCACCACCAATCAATGAGAAGTCTATCCACCACGGAGAAGAGCAACACAAGGAGAGAGACAGAGAGAGAGACAACAATTCACAGCTTGTGATCTTGCGGTGCTGTAACGGTAAACACAGGTCGTCTCACCCCGTTATGACCTTCCATTTAATCAGCGTTTGAATGGTTTTACTTTTAATGCATGACTGAAAAGCTGCTGATAAAACGATGTTGCTTACTTGAGCAGATTATAGGTACAAGACGCCTCCCACCTATTGCATAAAGGTGTCAGTTAAAGGCAGTTAAACGCGCCGTACAGGTCACTAAAATGTGGAGACACTTCCTTATCCTCATTCTTCTTCTTTTTTTTTTTTTTAAAAAGGGGATTTTTCATTATAAAACTCATAAATGGCACAATAAATTCATGTGTCTAAACTGGAGACAGAGGGAGATTACCTCCATTGCGCCAGTAGCAAGTGGAGAGAAATCTCACAGACACATCCATGCACTTATCAGCTTCAAAATGACACAATGCTGGTACCAGGGGGACTTAAATATTAATTCCCAGCCTGGTGAATATAAAAATAAATCCGTTTGCTAATCGTGCCGGGAGATGCTCGACGGCGGTAAAAAGGTTTTGTGTAAATTACTAAAAGATTAGTTCCTTTGCTGGTTTATCTACAGGTCCAAACCGCAGAGGTGCATTCCTCAAGCACCCAAAATTCCTCTTTAACTTCCAGAAAGAAATATAAGGATTTACCGTGTGTGTGCGTGTTTGTGCGTGTACTGTAAATGTCCCAGCAGCTCCTTTGAAATCCTGCGATTGTCTCTGGCGAAACAAGATAGTGGTGTTGCTTTGAAGGTGCAAAGCTGTGACGGGAAGGTATTACCTGCGCGAGATATCGCGACGCGGGAAGTTTCGGCCAGTCGGACGTTTGTCACATGTGACGAGGAGACGCTGTTTTGCCACGGGATTAGAACGCATTAGCCAAGGTGGGTGCCAGTCAAAACACACACAGCTGTATTTACTTATTTATTTCTAATCTTTGGCAGGAAATAAACATTTACAGCAAAAAGAATTTAAGCTCCTCTCTCCGTCACGTAGCTGCACCCCACAAACACTGATTACTGGCCCATTTAGTGGACATTTTCCTTTCAACCTGAAGATGAGGCATATTTTGTACCACACACTCAGCAAAAAAACTGTTAAAGCACCTTAGCAGATTACCCCCCACTTCAGGCCTCCCTTGGATGTGATAATAAACTGAGGGGCCATTGAACAATGCGCTGAATATTGAAATAGCCTATTTTCCAGGATGAGACAATTGTAAAATCACAATAAAAAGCAGGAATCCCAATCACCCTCCACGACTTGACCAGCACAGCACAGATTTGCTCCCCGTTGCACATAAAAGTTTACGAATGACTTTTACGCCCGCTACACTTGAGTATATAGCCTTCCTTGTGCTCTCTGTGTAAAAGCTCAGGACTGGCTTCTCGCATGAGTCAGAGCTGATCAATTAAAAGCTTATTGATCTGTTATGGAGGTGGTGGGACGTGGGAATTACCTCGCCACATAAAGCCTCTCCCAATCCCACTTCCTCAGCGTTAAATATACACTCGCAGTTAGTAGAAGATCCAATTACGTCAGCGAGGAGGTTTTGAAGCCGTGCATATGCTTCATGCTGCATCGTCCTGTGTTCGCAGGTGTTGACAGCTTTAAAAACGCACGGTCAAGGTGACGTCAACGGTGTCAGGAAACATGCTGCTTTTGAGATACAGCAGGTCTGAATCAAAGTGTTTTTCAGCCGAAGGCTACGGAACAGCACCTTATCGAAGCTTGTTCTCTGTGAAATCTGTACGTTTTTTGCCTGAGAATTCACCGTGAAAGCGATATATTTCCTCACACAGGCATGCATTGCCTACTGTTACTCAGTATCGTATAGATTTCAGTGATTTGTGCACAGACATGGAGTGTGCGCACTTCTTATAGATGCCTCTTCCAGATACAGATAAAGAGCTTAGGCCTACACACCTTTCTTTCAACCCCTTCTTCCCTTGATTTTTCCTCTTTGTCACTTTCTCACTCCTCACAAGCACAAACAGAAACTCACTAAGATGTACGCACACGCACACACACACACACACACACACACACACACACACACACACACACACACACACACACACACACACACACACACACCCCTGGAGCTTAATTTGCAATAGAAGACTACTTCATTTGAATGTCTTTGATGTAGCGTGGCTTTGCTCAAATGAAGTATCTGATCCCAATCCCCTGGACAGATCCACGTGGGCGTATCGGTGTAACCAACCACCACCAGCATCCCCATCCGACTACCAGCTCATTTTCTTTTGTTCCTCACCTACAGTTCATATGCCATCCCTCTCCATACCCATCACCCCGTCTATCCCTCCATAATTTAATTCATTTACAGTTTTAACAAGCATGCTTATGTGCCTTGCCATCCGGGTAATTTATGGAGATGGGGTCTTGGGCTGGGTCCCCTGGTGGCCACGCGGCCTTGACGTGTTGCTTAGCTTGTCTTTGGCCTGCACCGGCTTGAGGAGGAGGGCGACTGTGGAAAGATGGCTGTTTGGAGAGCCTTACAGGACCTTACTAACATTTTTGCAAATTCAAGACCAGTTGGCATGTTGTTTAGTTATATTATGAAGTATTTTGCCATTCTGTTCAATCCTAGACGTTATAAAATCATTAAAAATCAATTTTTTTCAAAGTTATATCATAATTATGAGGTAGCGCATTGAAAGCACATTACTAATTAACATTAATGTGACTTGACAAAATGAAAACAGACCCTGTGTTCGCTGTGATGGATTACACAAGCAAGACTCCAAAATGTTCGATTTATATGAAAACGGATCGCGAATCTCAATGAAAACTACATCGACATAAAGAACAGGAAGAGCAATTGTTGCGGTGAATACTGTAGGTTTAAACATGCACAAACACCAGTGGTCCTTCAACCTCATGGATTTTGGCAATAGTGGCCTGAGAGGAGCCTCCACTTGCACTCATCTAGCTCTTGGAAAGAAAGTGAACAAGCCCATTTCCAAAAATGTTGAGCTATAATTTGGTGCCATGAATGAGTGACTGGGTTTGGTAAAGACATATCTGATGCAGACATGTGCCTCCAAAACCAGAGCAAAATCCAGCTGCAGCCTAATAAGGGGATTAGAGCATCCCAGAGCCCAGGTTTGTCATTGGCTGAGAACAAAAAAAGGAGAACAGAAAAGGGAGCTGAAAACGTGCAGATTAAACAAACAAATGCGCTGGTATTTTCGAGGTGCTCGAGGTGCATGCATTGCTGGAGTGGCATAGAGTGAGAGTAAATATACACATGCTCTCACATCCAGTCTCAGCACCATCTTGTGCTTTATTGGGGCTAATCCTGTGCTTACACCCTGACAGGCTTACAGATGCCCCTGTAGACTCCACCAACACAGAAGAACACAGAGAGCCTTGCTGAAGTGCTCAATTCAGAGCATGAGCACGTGGCAAAATGTATTAAAATGACCCACATGTGCAAACAGGCTGGCAGCCTGCAGCCCCAGAAGTACTAATTATGATGATGATGAGGGAGTGAGCAAAAGCTGAGGCATATATAAATGGCATGTGTTGCACAGCAATATTAATACGAATGCTGTTAAATCATTTGTTAGCATCGTGCAAATAAATCATTGTATCTGAAGTTATGGTAAAGCTGTGAACACAAAATCACACAGTAGAAACAAGTGGTCATTCTTCATGATCATAATAATACTATTTTGGTCACTATTTTTATTTAATCTCACTGTTTGCTGGCAAATTAAGACCAATTATTTAGCTGCTTAGCTCAATAACACTCTCCTGTTTGTACCAGCAGCCTGTTAGCTTAGCTTAGCACAAACACCGCAAAACAGCTAGCCTGGCTCTGTCCTCTAAAGCCAACTAACTAACACTTTTAACACAATCTTATTAGTTTAATTAGCACTACGCTGAAGCGTTAATGCCCCCCCTCGTGAGGGGTTATGTGCCAGACTGTTTCTAAGATACACTGTTGTGACAGTGCTGTCAATCTTCTCATCAAACTCACAGCAATACGCATATTTCCGAGCTATTGTTTCAAGCTGTTAGTTGGATTTCTTTGAATTTAAATGCAAAAGAAGAAAATTTCCTTGCAGGTTCACGCTTTGGTTGACATTCACATATTAAACAACTTCAGATCTAAAACATACTGTATATGTAAATGTGGTACGAAAAGGACAAAATATGTGAAAGGAGAGGTGCTCTTGAGTTGATCCGCCTGGGTCCTTAATCAAAAGGTAAAAATTTCAGAGAGTCCCTGTGTGATTTCCACCTCAACTGTTGGCTGTAAAGGAGAAAATTTCACCTCAAGTTTGCAAATCCTGACACAACCTTCTTGACCTTCAAGAGCGTACACATGGCGCTCTCTCTGAAGTGCTCATTCAGGTCGTTTGTGTTTGAAGTGTGGAGGGTGACGTTCGTTGAGACTAAACTGAGGGAAAAGAGGGTCAGCATCAAGTTAGCCTTGAAAGGATGTGACGGGTTGAAGTGTCTTATCATAAACCGTCCTTCTGTGCCTTGATTATTCCTCGGGGCCACTGATATTGAACCTTTTGCTTTGACTTGAAATCTAACGCGATTTACAGTTACATTGACTTGGCATATCTGCTCTCTTTAGATGATGTGTGGAAAAATCTCTGAAGAGGATAGCAGATCCACACTGACTGCAGAACAGAAAGCACTGTCACCGTAGCAGCCATTTTATGCACTTCAATTTGTTTATTTGCACAGCTAATAGAGAAAAGCCGCCCTCTGGCTCTCTGTTCGTTAGAGGCAGGGATTTCTGGAGTTTAGTTTTGATGTTGTCTGGTCTTAGTTTGCTTGTTTACCTCTGAGGACAAAGGGGAGGCTGATAATGTGGCAGCAGAGTCATGGCCGCTGGCCCTTTTTGATGAGTAGAAAGGTCTGTTTGACTAATTACCCTGGTGGTCAGACCACTTGTTTTTCCAATGGCACATTTTTATGTCTTCCCTCTCTCTCGCAGGTTATTTTTCTCCTCGGTTCCTGAGCACACGCACTGAGCCATGACATCTGACGCTGACATTTGCATTTGAATTACCACTCTGAATTAGCACGTATTGATTACATGCAATTACTTTTCTTTTCTTGTTTGTTTAAGGGTATTTTTACGCCTTTCATGGAGTCATTTCTCATCCTGCCTGTTTTCCCTTTCTCTATTTTCTCTCACTCTTCTTGGACTCCAGAGTTTGGGCCAGACTAATTTAGTCCAAACTCCAGTTCACCTTGACCACAGGTCAGAGAGAAGGTGAGTAATGCACAAACCATTGTCTGATATGAAATCCATAATCTGCAAAGTGGATCAAATAACTTGTAAAGGCATCAATCAGCAGGGAGTTATTGATGGATATTCTATTGGTCTGTCGCAGAGGGAGAGAACAAACACTATATTTATATGGGACGAGTGCCATTACTCCCAGGAGCTGAAGACTGGGCATGTATGTTGTTTCCTCGAGCGGCAGGCACTGAAGGCATGGTAGAGGACACGCCCCTGGCACCCACAGCGGGAATTGAACCCGGGACCTTCTAGCTGTGAGGTGACAGTGTTTCCACTGTGCCACTGGTCTATTGCATTTTCTCAATGTATGGCTATGCAGCCCTTCACCAGGTAACAACGACACTGGGCTGTTCAAAATTGATTCGGATAAATACCTGATTCAATGCAATGCAGCACGGAGAGCACCTTGTGGGTCCTTTTCCATTGCACATAAACCAATCAAATCAATGTGTATTCTATGATCCTTGAGTTAAAATGATGTAGTTAATTAATTCAGTACTAGTTAATGTAGCCTATGCTTCCAGACTCTGCATAACTAACTGTATTATCACTAGGCAAAACTCTGTATTCTGTATTCCACATGCACAAAATCCAACCACAGCAGCTTAAAAGGGCTCCGTCACATGACTTTGAAGCACCTCTCCACCACAGACATCATTATGCCCCAAATTGAAATGACTGTTGCTATTCTCTGGGCACGCAAACCCATCTTGGCCGTGGTATGACCATTTTCAGGAGTTGGGTTCCATCTTGTCTCCTGATGAAGAGCTTTGCATGGACCACCTGCGCTCAGAGTCCGGACAAGCAAAACTCTGATTGCAAGGTGGATGGAGCACATATGCAGCCAGGGAAGCGGCATCATGCCGGGGATAAGTGGCACTTTAGCATGTGATGCATCCTGGGGGTCTGGCTGTCCACCTAGACGGCGGACATGGCCATGAAGCAAGAGACTGGCTTGTTGAAGGACACAGAGAAGCGAAAAATCGGGAAAAACTAAAGCAGTCTGTGCTGAACAGGAAAGAGATTAAATGTTTCAAATGACGATGAAATAGAGACATTTTTTCCCCCTCTTCCCTTTTAAGTGTTTCTCTTTGAAACACAGTGATTAAGCTTTAATTTCTGACCAAAGTGATGCAGGAACTGCTTGTTTTTGGATGATTATGTGTGTGTTTATGTGTACTAGGACAGATGGTGTCTGTGAGGGTGGTGAGGGATAAAGTGTGTATCAAACCAGTAAAGAAAGTATTAGCTGGAAGAGCTGCAGGTGGCTCATCATGATGTTTGCCTGCTAAACTGCTGACTTATGTCCCAGGGTTAAAAGAGACAATAGTTATCTACTGTGAGTGAGAGGCGCTGCTGTTTTCTCTGTCTCTCACGCTTCTCTTTTTGTATAGTGAAGAGAGAGCTCTGAAGATCCAAAGAACAGGTCTGTTCATTTGTTTTAGAGGCATGCAGCTGCACTGTGTGTTGATTTTACACAAAAAGTGGAATTTCGATTGACCTGAGTGTGAGTAAATGATGATAAAATGGCTTAATAAAAGAATGAAAAAGCACATATTCACCCATCCTGCCATTGTTTAAACCACTAATCATGTTTGAGACTACCTTGTGTGCAATGTATGTCATTTGATGATGAGCTAAAGAGCTAAAACAGCCTTTCTAACACTGGGCAGAAAACACAGCGCTTTTTTAATGAATCAAATGCAAATGTAGCATAAACAGCTGATCTTGATAGAGAGATGATGTGAATCCATAAGTTCCAGGTTCAAAATCCTGTTGATATTTGTAATAATGTTAGCCACAATGGATAGCTACAATGGATGTGAGGCGATGACAAAGGTAGCTGCAGTGTTGTGGTGGAAGATTATAATGGGAGATGCAATTTTTCTTTGCCAGCAAAGTAATTGTTGTTCAACTTTGTCAACATCACAAAGCCTATTAATAAGGCTGGGACAATATCCTGATTTCCAAAATGCACATCATGTGTCAGTGAGTCTTTTTCAGCAGCTTCATCCCTTTACTGCAATAAGAAAATAATGAATAGAGGCCCTGAAAACTACAAACAGAACATATGTGAGACTTTAAGTTGAACATCCCTCACATATGAAAGTGAACTTGAAAACTGTCCTTGCAAAACCCTGGACTACTGCATATAAAAGCAGTATATAGAATATACAGTATCTGCCTGTACCCTTGTGGGAGACTCCAATCATGCTTCATGACTGCAAAGAATGCAGATGTAGGCAGGTATGTAGGAGGACGTATGGAGAACTGTATAAAATCGGTTCAGGAATCAAAGAATTGATTGAGGAATTATGAAAAAGGGATTGAAGATATTCAAGCGAGCGGTTTTCTTTCCCTCCAACCCCCGCAAATGTCTTTGAATGTGCAGTAAACCACAAGAATGCATTTAGTTTTTGATGAAAAACATGCTGAATGAGAGACTCCATCAAGTCACAGAAGCTGTTGAATCAGAAGCTAGCCCGACATGACGTCATCAAGACTTTGGCTGTGCACTGTGCATTGTTAGAGCTTCAATAGAGAATAAATGATGGCTCTAAAACCAAATAATGAGGGAACAAAGCAAAACAATCTGCACTGGATGTAACAATAAATTCTGAACATGTGTGGAGCGCTGTGTGAAATTGTCTTGAGGGTCAGATCTAGAACCTGGATAGATGGTGTGAGACCGTGAAGCTAAATCTAGGCTGCTCACCTGGTTCAGAGGCTTTGCCAGGTGCTGAAATGACTGATGTAATTAGTAAAAAAACACCCTGCACACTTGAAGCTGTGCACTTTGAATTTGATTACATCCAAGCTTTGGGTTGTAGACCTTCTTCAGGGAATAGACTGCTTCTTACCTCTTTGCTTTTCTTGCATTTGCTCAACTGGTACCAACAAAGAGAACTGTTGCATTTTTTTTGTGTTTCATGTCTTTTCCCCTTTCTGCAGTACCAACAATTTAATTGTCAAAATGGCAAAAAGTGGAGTGATAATTCTCAGCTCTTCCCACATGATGTAATATTTGCACCTTCATCTCCCAAACTCATTCACAGACCTAAACCTCAGAGGACCTCTATGGACAGAATGTAGATGAAAGGACCCAGACTGAAGGTCTCCATGCGGCTACCTGCTGTTACTGTAAATAGGTTGGGGGTCTTTGGCCTGAATGATGAAGAGCATTCCTTATGAATCTCAACACAGAAAGCAAAATGTGGCAAGGCCAAGATAGGACAGGACAGGACAGGACAGGACAGGACAGGACAGGACAGGACAGGACAGGACAGGAGGCTTACAGGGAATGTTGAAGCTTTAGTCGATTGTGATGAGGGAAAAAGACTCAAAGAGTAAAAAAAAAAAAAAAAAAAAAAAAAAAAAAAATTATTGATTTAAATCAAAGAAAAACATGTCATATTTATATAACATTGCATCTCACGTAGTTTTCTGCTTTAAAAGAAGCGCGAGGCACTGTACACTATATGACAAGTCCTATTACTTACAAGGTCAAGATCTTTCGCTCTCTTGTCATTTATTTTAGCCCTTGCATCCTTCGCTTCGACCATCAAAGCTGTTACATAATTAATCAGTCGTGGTTTTGGCTCTGTGGAAGAAGTCAAAAGTCAGCTCAGCATTGTGCAGAGGTTGCAGGAGGATCCTCAAAGTTCAAATCTGTTTCTTGCCAACACAGTGAACTTGTGTCAGCCCTAAGACTTTCGGCCAGTGGTGCATCTTTGATACATGCATGCTTGTTAGCGTCAGGATCAGAGCGTACTCTTGTGATGTGGTACAGTGAATCAATAATATATACATTACTGTACTTTCTGTTTAATTTTTTTTCCTTGTGCTCTGAGCTTCCAGGACTTGCAGAACGAACCGCAAAGCAGAAACTGTATCTGAGTGCTACATGACCGTTGCTCAAAGAAAGATAATTACTGTCACTGAACGCAGCTAAGTTAACATACCTGCTGGCCTTGCATGCGCGTGTATTCATCATGTGCACGACTGAATGGAAATGAAGCTGCCCTCATGCCATCAAACTGCATTTGATGGCTCCAGGTATACTGTGAAAATTATCTGGTTTGTGTAGGCAATTTGCTCTAGAGCACATGAGTGGGAGTGAATTAAAGAATTGTCCAACCAATATTATGAGGGAGAGAGAGGAGTGATAGAGGCCGGCGTGGCCTATGCATGAATACAGATGCCTGAGAAAGTAGATGTTGGAAGATACATTTTTATAACCTGGGTGGAAAAAAGATACAGCAGTGAGGTAGAAGAGGGGGGCGACGAGGAGAGGAGCGGGGAGATTAAGTAATTATCCTTTCAAGCCTAATTTGAGGTGCTGTTTGAAATTAACCTATGCAAATGAAGTGGCTAAATCACATTGAGGACCACAGTGACTCAGACTCTACAGGAGCAAGATTGGTTTTCACATCTTATCGCAATACTATCAAATGCAAATTCTCGACTGGAGTAAAATGTACATGGGATTTATTCAGGAGCCATTTTCCATACCATGCGCGGATGTTATACTGCTAGCTGATGTGTTATTTTTTCTCCCTCATGTTTAAAATACAGCGCAATTATTAAAAGAAAGTCAGTATTCAAATAACAGCCAGAGGCATGGCTGGCAGGAGAGGAGCAGGTAAAGACATGGCGGTGTGGTGAAATTACCTGCACTGTAATGACTTAAAAGGTAAATTCATTCCTATATTCACTAACGGCATCAGTTCAACAACAAAGTAATTTCTCTTTTTAATAGAAATACAATATTCATACATGATTACATTTACTACCAAGTGCCTCTTCTTTGCAGGTTTTTTTGATTGGTGTCAAGGTGCTGCCAGTGAAACTCAATACTTCCTGCATAGACAGGAACTGCAAAAATAGCAATGTAGGAGTGAGTGCAATTAATTAGTGTGTGAGATATTTCTGTTAAAAGGAGAAAACCAGACGCGCAGGGTGGTGGGTATAGCTCACACTGTTGTCGTACTGATGTGTGCTCTTGAAATTATCCTGAATTTACCAAGAATGGGTCAGATACTATGAAATATGAAAGGGCGATCATCCAACTTTGCGGTTCCCCTCAGCTACACGGAGCATGTTAGCATCCTTAGGCTAACTGCTTTGGTTTGACAGCCTGCAGCTTTACTCTCACAGCATCATTATCAGGTGCAGAAAACTGCTGTTTTCAACAAAAAAAGCTCAGATCAACCCACTGTATGCTAGCTGCCCACCAGCAAATGGCAGACGACGTTAGCGGCTGGGTGGTGAGCGTAGCGGAGCATTTAGCCGCTAAAAAGCAGATATTCCCCTCAGGAGATGGTGGGAACAAAAGACATTAAGAAGCACTTTGATTCGTCAGGTGGCTGGAAACACGAATCTAAATGAATGCTAATGTCGCTCTGCCTCTGCTGGATGTCCAAATATGCAACGGTTTGCTAATATGTTTGCATATCAGCGTTATAAAGTAATAATATGTATATATTACCAGCTTGCTGCTCTGCTATCATACATGGCTAAAAAAGAAAATGCAGTTTTTCTCTAAAATGCAAACTTGATTCTCTTTACAGTTGAAGTAAATACTGACCACTTTTTTGGCAATTAAGGGTAATGCTTCACAGAGATGGCAGACATATCTGATTGACTACTCCTCTTCATAAAATTAACCCTGTACAGCAAGCTGTGCAAAACTCATTTCGAACCAAAGCACCCATGACATTCCAGTAATATCATGCATGTTCACAACAAGCAGCAGATCAGAGCATTTTCACAGAACATCCCAGTGCAATCTTTCAACTGGCACGGGCCCATGACTGTGACCTTCTGTAACGACCTAACAGCGCAGGGTCCCCAGTGTGCATCTGTGCGAATGCGAGGAGGAAAAGGGAAGTGAGGCGCATGTGCTTAACTGGCGGAGATGAAATTAAAAGTGGTGATTTCCCTGTTGACTGCTCCCTTTAAGCAGCTGCTTGCTTCTCTTTATGGTGAAGATGTCATTATTTAATTGATAAAAGCATTTTTTTTTTATCATGCTCTCTCACCCGTCTGCACACAGCCACTTGCCAGCTCTTCCTGTTTACTGAAGCTTGCATCCTTCCAGATTTATCCTTTGTTCTTCCTCTCTGTAAAGACCTTCAATTGGTCAAAATCAGATTACATTCATTTATCAGAAACAATTAACGTTCCAGGAATTGTCTTGGCGATATTTGCACAGGGATTTGCTGTATCGCCAGGTAAGGGGCACATCATTCAGTCGCAGCAGGACCTCTTATTTTGCACAAGATGAAACAAGCAATAGACAGTAAAAATCAATCAGCATTTATATACCTACTGTTGTATGACTCCATGCATCCACACAGCATGGCACACCGCTTGGCTGCAGCTTTAGAAAGGGATGAATGGACACTATGAAGAGCTTGCGTGGGATCATCTTGCGATCTAAATGCAAATGTAGGGAAGGGTGTGAAAGCACTGAGGAAGTTATTACCTACATGGCTGGCTTTGATGAACAGCTCACAGCGTTTGAGGCAAATACCAAAGTGGAGGATTGCATCCATGTGATTAAGATGATTAATTACTCTTTTAAATGTATTCCCTTTTTTTTTTTTTTTTTAACACCGCCTTCAACCTCAAGCAATCACAGGAGGTGTGTGCAGAACCCGCGGTGCTACTTGTTTGAACGTGTGTTGTGAATTCAAGTGTGGCAGTTGGCACAAGCGCGGGGAGCCCACATGTAATCAGTACAGATGTTGTGAAGTCAAAACCGTGCACTGAGGTAAGGCGGGGACGTATACAGGAACTGGCGGCGTGATGTAAGATTGACACATGAATGTTGAATAGGCTCTCCTGGATCAAGCAAACGCTGGCCTATTTTAAAAAAAAATCTCATTAAAAGAAACATTAAATGCTGTGAAATCTTAAAAAGTAACACTGAAGACGCTGCTGTCCTTATGGAAAATGTGTCGTCACGCCTCTCTTTGAACTTCTCCCCCCTAAAAAAAAAAAGGTTTGAACCAATATTCATTTATATAAAAGCCACCAATTTGTGTCTACTCTGCAATGATTCCCAAGGACATTTCCAGAGACAGTCCAAAACATATGCTGATGTGACATCACTGGCTGACAAACCCACTTAAAGATAAACTCTTAAAAACATACTTTCAGAAATAAAAGTCACCTTTAGAGGGGGAAATACTGAGTGAGTGAAATGAAAGCAATTTTTCTCCTTTTGAAATGTAAATGCACAGCGATTTGCTGAATACCTTTGAAGAAATCATGTTATTAAGAATCAGGTGTCGCTATGCAACCTCCGTTGATATGGAGTTCATAATTTTTAAATGAAATATATTTCTTCCTCTTGCAATTTCTTCACCCTTTTCACTTCTTCCTAAGTGGAGAGCAGGCTTTGTGTGAAAAGGTCATACGGCTTTCATGGAGCTCACACTCACCTGCTGACAGGCGAATGTCATCACTTTCCTTTAAACTTAGTAATGATTCTTTTTACAAGCCGACACGCACCGAAACATCGAAGTGTGGTGCTTTTTTAAAGTATTTAGCCTCCCACAAAATGCAAACTGAGTGCTACATGCAGTGCAATACATAGTTAGCGATCATCTTGAGAACTTGAATCATAATGGAGAAATTGTCCTATTAATTTGAGAGCTCATCAGTCTGGATGATATCATGACATAAAATCATGGACCCGGAGCGATAAAGATTTTTATGCAGCAGCTCTTGTCATTACAGCTATAAGGCACTATTGACAAGAATACAAGTTATACAGCAACAGGGTTATCAATATCAAATTATTCGATACGTTCAGCCTTGAGAATGTGAAATGGGGTGTTTCACATGGAAGTGTGTGAGATGAATCGCTGCACACCGATTCCAGACAGAGAGCGAATTAATCACTCTTTCTTATCTTGTTGGTTTTTCTAATTAACAGCGTCACGAGCAATTTTAATGAGGTCAAATTAGAACATTAGGAAAGTATTAAAGCACACTTGTACGGGTCAGTGAAATTAAAAAGGAGAAATTCTGGAACAAATCACACAACAAATAAAACCACTTATTTGTTTATGTTGTGTTTTGTTAACGAGTATGAACAAGATGAACTTCTACCGTGACTGCACTGCGCTCCATCCGTGATGCAGCTGGCGAAGCTGATAGCTGCTATTCTAGACAAAACTCATACAATACTTAAGTGTTTCAGAAGCATCCCAGAAGCATCTCTTCGGTCTAAAAGTAACCCTGTCCATGTAGAATATGCACCGAGTCTATTCTTGACAGAAGGTGTGAAAAACCGTGCAGAGCAGATTCAGACAGGAAGTCAGACACAGGATCCCTGTAGAGAATCTGAGAAATTTTCAAAATAAAACACCCAGGGCAGCCTCCTAGTCTTATATCAACAATAAACACAGTTCAAACAGACAAAAGAAAGAAATTATTTAATTACAGCGCCGACAGATAGTACAGCACAGGTGTCAAGGACAAATGACACAATCAGCAAAATCTGAACAACTAGACAAAATCAGGCAAAATGTTCCACTTGTGAAATGCTCCTGGTGGGGTTTGAAGGCCCATGAAGGACGAACAAAATCCAGCGATGCTAGTCATGCTTGTTTGGCACGGTGATACTTTGAGCTAAATGCTAACATCAACATGCTAATATGCTGATATTATGGCAATGCTAACAGGCTGATGTTTGGCAAGCATAATATTCAGTATGCTACCACTATAGTTATACCACACACCATAGTTTAACATGTTAGCATGCTAACATTTGCTAATTAGCACTTGACACAAAGCCCAGCTATGGCTGATGGGATCTGATTTGAAAGGATTTAGTTATAGTTTCCATCCATCCATCCATCCATCCATCCATCCATCCATCCATCCATCCATCCATCCATCCATCCATCCATCCATCCATTTTCTCCCGCTTCATCCGGGGCCAGGTCGTGGTAGTTATAATTTATAGTTATAGTTAGGTAAAATATTGGACAAATTGAATTGTTGATGATGGAAATAGATGAAAAATTATTCATTCTGAATTCATCCTGGGGGAAACATGAAAAGTCTGTACCAAATTTCATGGCAGTCCATTCAGTAGTTGTTGAAATCTTTCACTCAAAACCACAAATGTTGACCTCATTTTTCAGGTTGACAGGTTTTCAAAATAGGAGAAAGCTTTTTTGTAACTGTAAAAATTGTAATTTAGCAACTGGTGTCAGCTCTATCTTTCCCAGTCCAATTCATATTCCCTCCGTGGAGTTGCATTTGTCATAAAAACTACTATGACTCCATTGAGATGAAACTAAAGCAGATTGGATGACTTATTCTGTTTGTTCACAGAAAAACAAGGTTTCAAAATTCACTTATCTTTGACTCAGGGGTGCTCAAGTGTTGTCATTCGCTGGTCTGATGAATGAGGATATCACAGCGGTTGTTTGCTCAGCAGTGTCTTGGAAAAAAGTTGCTATGAACTCATGGCATGAAAGACAGTTGTGAGGGAGCTTTGTGGTTTATTGGCCTTGGGATTCACATGCTGCTCTGGAACACACTTTTGAGGCGCTCGTATTAGCTGTTGAAATGCATTGAAATGCACCTTAAGTGTGGAGGGGATGAGAATATATCATGGTTAACTCTTCACACTTGCTCTACATAAAATACGCATATGCAGGGACTGGGGGGCACATACAAAATCACTAAGGATTTCGCACTGGGAATAGCTCTTAAAACGGTACCAGTTTCTGATTGGTCAGATTGCAGCAGCCTTAGACGTTTTTCAAGACATTTTGACACTGGCAGTAGGTAAAGCACAGGTGTAAATAATAAAATGAATGATGGCTGAAGTGTATTGAGCTGCTTCAGGGTTCTGGTGTTTGCCATGCTGGCTCACGGTCACACTGTTCCTGTGACACTTGAGAATAATAGAGTCATTGTTAATGCTATTAGTAACCACCCCTGCTATCCTGCTATGGCAACAATAAAATGCCTGCTGTGAAAAAGGACTATTGTGATACTTTTAAGAGTGTGTTGCGAGACTTTTGCCATCATAACCTTCAGTAACACCAAACACTGAATCTATATTACAGCTGGACTTCTACCAAAGACTGTAGCCCTATAGAAAATAGGAGCTTTAAGCTTGTATAGAGTGATAAAATAACATAATAATGACTGTTCTTTGAGACACTGGAATACGAATGATACATTGTGACCTATTATTTTTGCCTAGAATATAGATTAACACCTTCACCTCCAGTGGAGATCATTAACGTCTTGACATATACTATTTATAACACACTCTCAGCCCCCATAATTGCTGCTGCCATCACCCACGTACATTCACAAATCTGCCAATCCGAGCAAATCAGCGCTCCCTTAAATCCTAATTTAACTACCACCTGTACAATACACTCTCCCAGAAGTCAACTTCAAGTGTTGTTACTACATTTTACAACTTACAATTTGAAGCTGTTTAAAAATGTGTCTTGACTGAGGCTCATTGCTTCGCTGTGACCTCCATTCCAGCTTTTCCTTTCCACGCTCCCGCACGCAATCCATTTTTCATGCCGGCTCTGTATTGTTTCAGCCCATTTTATTTTGCTCCTCCGGAGAAGAGGTGTGTTGTTTTTTCAGTGGAAGCAGTGTGTGCTGTAGCCTGCTGAGCCCAGGCAGTTGGTGGGTACACCATGTGCTTGCTGAGCACTGCTGCCGTCTGGCATGGATGCTAGCAGTCATCACCACCAGCAGCCGCTTTGCTTCAGTGAGTCTCTCAAACTTCTTCCCTTGCTCGTCATTAACTCTATATGTCTTTGCACAAAAACTTGGAAATAATTAAGCGAAAGAAAGACTATAAACAGTGTGTGCTGAATCAGTTTTTGCAGGGTGTTCCTCAGCAGCAAACATCACATTGAACGCTAGAAAAAAACTTCCTGGCAGTACCTCAAAAGTACCTCACTAGTCTGTAATCTTAAGAACATTCATGAAGTTTGTTCCCATGGTTGCCCCAGTGCAAGGCAGTGAAATAAAAGCATTTCACCCAGTAAAAATCAAACATGTGGGCTTTATACTTGGGACTGAACATCAAGCTGAAAGGTATAAGGGAGCGTCTGCTTGGCTTTACCACTAATGGGCCCCAAACTGCAGCGCTTAGACTGAATATGAATGTACCCCCTGTGAATTATTAATGTTGTGGTGCGCTTCGTATTCTGCCGGCACTTCCAGAGGTGATCCACCTCCCACGCGGATTGGAAGCTGTCACCCATAATTGGAAAAATCACGACAGCACGGAGTTAAGTGCTCCACAGTCCCCGGGTGAAGAATCTGATGATACACACTGCCTCATCAAGAGGTGGGAACATTTTCCTATATGATTTTTTAATGCTTTTCTTCTCTATTTCTTTCCCCAATATTTTTCTTTTTCTTACCCCAATTCAGATATTTATGGTTTTCAGAGGCTGTTTCACTCTGCAGGTATATCTAACTTCAGCTGACCAGAAAATCTTTATTTAATCAGGATGTCACATTCAGTAAGCACTGATGAGGAAACAGTTATTCAAGAAAAACTTGTGAAGTCAGTTCTTAGAAATCAGATGGCAGTGTTCAGTCAAGCGATAATGACTTTCATGACCTCTGACCTGAAACGTAACCCATGAATTCCACTGAACATATTTCATAAACTGCATGAGATGAACCACGTCTGATGAAAAACATGGCCGTATTGCAGACGGCACAATTCATGAAGACTCTGCGGTACATTTTTTTGACAGAGTGACAACTCTGTGCAAAGCGCGTGGATCCCGGGTCCTTCAGAGCACCCAGGGCACCATCAAACCGACAGCTCGTAGTGCACTTGGACCCCCGTGTCCCAAAGATAGAGGCAAAGTTGTTGGCCAGCAAGGAGTTTTGGTCATCCTATTGGCCTTGAACAAAGCGATCTGTCACTTTTCATGACAGCAGCGAGATTGTCGTGCTTCATTCTGGACCAACCATAGCATCTGTGATCCATGGTCAAACACTGGCGGATGCGTCTCGGCTTCAGCGACCGTGGTTCTTGGAGGACCGCCTGTCCGTCAAAGAAAACATTGGTGATTGGGAGAGACGAAGCTTATGTTGACAGAGGTGCAGGCCAGTGGAGGTCATGTGTGAACTGGTGACAAGGTCAAGAGATGAAATCCATCTGGGTCTCGTCTGGAAACCGAGGAGCGTGGCTCTCAAAGCGATAAGTGAAGCGTGATGTGGCGAGCGTTGTCTAAATTTGCTAAGAATCCTAAACTGGGGCACGGATTTTGCTCTGCCTCACAGGAGTGCACACTTTTGTCAAGAGGAATCCTGTGCAGTCTGTTTTTAGCTCCACAATTGGAACTTAATCACTATAATCCATTCATTGGATTAGATGCCAGTGCCTCATGATAAACCGTCTGTGTGAGAAGGTGCCTCTGTGTTAAATTTAAAGTTCACTATTTCAGTAGCTTATCTTCCACGGATTTACTTTCTAGATTTATTCATGATCCTTATCCATTTCTCTTCTAACCATATGTTTGGCTTGAGCTGGACTTGAATCTAATAGATGCTATTCCCACTTCCAGGTAAATAAAACACTGTGTATCAACACATATTGTGAATGCAAACACACAAACAAAGGCATACAAAGCATTTAATTTCCTCTTTCAGGTGAAAGAGGAAAGGTGCAATATTGGAACAGATCTAAGAGATAAGATGGTATGCTCTCTGAAATGCAAATTTAATGGACATGAAAAGGAAATGAGAAAAAAACATCAGTTCTGCCAGAAAAACAATGAAAAATATATATAACCACAAGAACAAATTAATGATGTGGGGAAAATATGTGGAGGATGGGCAAAAATGTTTATAAATTTACACACAATATGCTTGACTAAGTAACCATAAATAGTCACACAGTTCTATCGAAGCTGATAAATCTAGATGTATGGTTACTGGTTGCAGGAAGGTATTTGACAATAAAATACATATAAGAGGAAATTTAGTGACTGTGGTGGTTACCAGTGAAGCTGGTGGTCAATAAGAGGCAACAGGGCAAAAGAAACAAGATTACATTGACATGTTAATGATAATAATCAGCTATGGGCAGTGGTGCCATTTCTCAGTCGTGTGCTGGTAGCGTTCCTGTTTTCTGGATTTAATAGGTCAAGTTATTATGTGGAACACATGGTTTTTGTTTGTTTGTTTTTGTTGCCATGTCAGTTTTGGAGCAGTGAAATTATTTTTATTGTTTAATTGGGAATTTAATTGTGCCTGCCTGTCTGTTTGACTGACACTTTTATTGATCACTGAGGTAGCACTGACGTGTAATGTGGAAGCTGGTTCAACGTAAAAATCTAGAATCACTTGTAGCTTAGCTCTCTACACTTTCCAACTAGCTTGCCCAACACCCACAATACTACTACCATTGATAATAATTATTAATTTTATATAAGCACCATTCAAAGCACTCTCACAAGCAACAATGTATTAAGGTATTATGAAATCAAACAAAGCAGTCATACACAAAAGTTAAAACAATAACTAGATGTAATTATCATTAGTACAAAACTCAATGTGGTTATAGCCATTAGAGTCAGAATCAGATGTAATAGGGCAGTTTGAAAAGGTGTATTTTGAGACAAGGTTTGAAGGCGGAGAGAGGAGCCAATATTGCAGATGTCTTTTGGAAGACAGTTCCAAAGGTGGGAGCAGAACGGCTGAAGGCTGTAGACCTTGCGGTAATAAAGCAGGCAGATGGTGGAGTGAGCTGAATAGCAGAAGAGGACCTAAGAGTCCGGGAGGGTGCGCAGATATGAAGGAATTTGGAAAGATGTAAAGAGGCTGGGCCTTAGCGGTGACAAGCAGAACCTTGACATCAATGCAGTGCTTAAGGGGCGTTTGCTGAAGAACAGGAGTGATGTGATCTATGGAAGGAGTTCCCATACAGGCAGTGGGATTCTGGACCAACTGAGATGATTAATATTGCACACATGGAAGTATGCAGACTGAGTAACATTGTTGTGTCCTATCCAAGATGTCCAGGATGGCACCCAGACTGTCAACTTGAGGGGAAGCAAAGACTATGAATTTGTTAGTAATCAGAGAAAAAAAGCAGGTTTTGCCAAAGCAGATTTGGGATTTTACAGGAGAACCTCAGTTTTATTATTATTAAGTCTGAAAAAGTAGTCTGAGAACCAAGATTTAACTTCCAGTCAGCAAGGGAAGTGGACCTAAGAGTGGAAGTCGAGTTGGGGGACAGATAGAACTGGGTGTCATCCATGTGAACTGTGAATGCCTAATTCCCAAAAACTATGGCCAGCCAATGAGATACAATCTAAAGCAGGTAGGAGAGGTACCAGTGACTCCAATGGAAGCTGATCTCTCTGGGAGGACATTATGTGAGATGGTATTGAAGGCCGCAGGACAAGTATTGTTCAAAGTCTGGAGTCAGCTGCCATCACTGATTTTCACCAAGGCTGTCTCTGCACAGTGAAAGAAGCGAAAGTGAGCATGTACCTGAACTGCAACTGCTCATACAATTATTTTTAGAGAGAGACGGTAAATCTGAGATTGGGCAAAAATGATCCAGATGGTTGGGGTCAGCACCAGGTTTCAGAGGTTACTGCAGCTGTCTTGGGAGACGAGGAAACAAGACCAGAAGTAAGGAAAGAATGCATGATGTCAGTTATTGAAGAGGACAGGACTACTAATCCAAACCACACAGGATTGTTTGGTCATTTGGATAAAAGAACAGTATGTTATGTTCATAGTTTCTCTTGTGTAACATAAACATACTACAACTTACATTCTGTAGTGAAACTCTGTGCTGTGGTAGTGGTTCCATGGCCATATAACTCAAGGTATTCAGGCATAATGAAACATACCTTCTTCATTGTGTACCTACTATGGGTTTTGTGCAACAAACTCAGAAATGTAAACTCAACGCATGCAACACTGGCAAATAACAGCATATGAAAGAGCCGTCCTTTCTCTCCTTGCTGACTGAGTTAGCTAGTTTCGAGTCTGAACAGATCATCTCCATTAACACATTTCAGCTTTCATAAAGAATGATAAAAGAAATACTCCTTGCAGTAATGCTTTTTGAAACGAAGGCTAGCAGAACAGCCCTCGAGCTCTCTATACCTTTGCTTCATTGAGGGGTTCTTGAGGCACTGTTGAGACAAAACCTACGATACAGAGCATTCTGCTGAAAAAGACAAATAGTACCACTTACGACCGAGCAGTTTGTCTGGTTGCTGTTTTTCTTTGTCACTGGATGTTTTTATGCTGAGGTGAAAAGGACCGTTATCACACATGCATATGTAATATAAATAGCTTCCTCCCGTTTGCCATGTTAACTTAGCTGGCTGCTGCCGGTACATTCATGTAGACATTAAAGAGGCATTAGTCTTTATCTCTGACTTTCAGCAAGAAAGCAAATAAGCGTATTTCTCAACTATTCCTTTAACTGGACATTGTAGCTGCCGTGTATGTTGCAGACGATTTTTGCTAGGTTATAGCGTAATTCTGCAGAAATAATTGTTTCTGCTTACTTTGCAAACCTTAAGGATCAGTTAAGGGCTGGGATGCTATTTAAGCTACATAACGCTGAAAAATATCTCAGGTAGTATGGGTTGAAAAAAGCAGCTGTAGCTTATTTTTTTGGACCTTGATATTTGGTATGTAGAACAACGCAGAGCCTATGAAACACCTTAGCACAGTTCCTCTACATAACTTTATTTCTAACGGCAACCAAATACCTTCTTTTCCTCCCCACCTATTTCGTTCATCACCAAGGGCGCTTGAATACACAATAAGTCGCATTTACAACTTACAGCCTTGGTTAGAAGAGCATACATGGAGCTCCTGAGGGCGGCATTATACCACATCTGTGTTACCCTGGGCTTTTTGGATGATGAAATACAGAATAATTCATTCAGATGTTGAATTTTTAATAAAAATGTAGGAGGCGATATGTGAAATGCCCATTTCTTTTCAAAGATTATGTTTAAAAAGGCTATAAAACACTGTGTGTCCATATTCTGAGGGTCATGGTGGAAGAGGGGTGGTGTTGCATGAAAAGCTTGTAACTCCACTTTGGTGATTTTCATCACAGCTGAAGAGTTTTCTATGTATTTAGAAAGTAATCCAAATCTTTTTTGGATAATCTAAACTCTCTTGGATAAGTGCTCACTTAGCCACAGCGGATAAAGTTCTGCCAACTTTATATTTCTGGGATAGAAGGTTTTCAAAGCAGTAATCTGCAGCTGGGCTGTGGTCGGTAAGTGTGAGTTAGGACCACTTTTTGATCCATCTGCCGTGGGTCATACCACATTTAAAATGCTTTATGGTGCAGGATAGGGGTTTTTGATGGGTTTGCTATGTACCTATGATTGCCCATAAGGCGTTATAGCCAAGATAAATCTAGCTTCATCATACAGGGTGTGCCTCAAAACATCCTTGTCATTATGTCATGTTAGTGCATAAAACATGATGAGATATCTTGATATTTACTGATGCAGTTTCTGCGAATCTATGCAAAGTTTTCTTTAGAAAAACTTTCACTGGCGATGTTTGAGACTGTAAGTTTGCTCTCCATTGTGTCGACATTATAAGGCATTGAAAGTACAAGTGTAGCCCTCGTGGCTCTCTTCTTCTCCTCTTTTCTCTAATAGATTCAAATGAATTCAGCCTCGCCAAGAGCAACTGACAGAGTAAAGTTATTTGTGTTGGGCCGACACCCCTGTTCCGCTCATCTCTATACTAATTCAATTTCAATTTGAAAAGCAGACTCACTGTTATTGCATATTTGTCAAAACATTGGCTAGTCTAAATAGTCCAGTGGGGGAGGCTTGTATGTGTAGCTTATGATGGTTGTTTCCCTGAAGAAACCCAGATCAAGTATTGTTGATTTCTCCCACACACACCTTGGATTTAGAGTATTAATTCTCTCAAACTGTACTGACAAGGAAGGCTTGGCTACAATGGCCTATATGGAGTCTATATTTATGCCATTCTACTCTGCTGCACAGTAGGTGTGCATCAATTTTTGGCCAAAAATGATGAACAATGCTCCTTAGCCCACATTGTTAACATATGTGAATCAAGGAAGAGATAAACCTGACTGTTTCTCCTTTTGTCTTTTCTCAGGACATAAGCAGCATAATAAGAATAACAATAAAAACGTCGCACATGCATAAAATTAAACAGTTAAAAAAGCACCAAAACAAGCAAAACTGCAGCAAACAATAATGAAAGCAGTAAGCTCACAGTGTAGGTGGACAAGGGGAAGGCTGGTTGGAAATAGAAAGTTTGAAGATGAGACTAAAGTAAAGAAAGGGAAGTGGTGCAGCGAGGTCCTGGGCCAGAGTGTTCCTCAGCTCAGGGTCAGAAACACTAAAGGTTTGATCACCCATGGTGCAGAACTTTGCAAGAGTGTGGGAGAGACAAAGTGTTTAAGAGGGGGTGTAGGGCTGCTAGAGGTTGCCGTTTTTTTTTCTTGGATTGAGTGCAAATAAAGATGCTGGAATTGCCCAGACGACTGTTTGTCAGCATTTTTTAGCTTTCTGGCAGCATCAGATGAAGAAAGACTTGATAGAGAAAGAAGAAGGTGAATACATAAAAGAGGTATAGTGAAGACTGAAACATCAGCAGTGGTTTTGATTCACTATTGATCTTGGCAGACTGACACTCCCTCTCATCCTTGACAGTCTTTCTCTCTCCCACCTGAAATCCGTTTTTTGCCCATGTCAGCAGAAAGGGAGGAAAACATGGCTTTGGGTTGATGATGAGTCAACCCGAAACCTGGGTAACATGATATATGCTCTGTTGATATGAGGTTAAACAAAGTATAAGGTCGAACAAAGTAAGTGGGATTCTTCATTAGCTCTCTGCAGTCAAAGCAGTTGAAGGAATAGTTTGATATTTTGGGATTCTTCACAACAGTTAGATGAGAAGATTGACAGCAGTCTTGCGTGTGCATTTAGCAGTTAGCCTAGCTTAGCATAAAGTCTTTAAGTAGAGAGAAACTGCTAGCATGGCAACTTCAGGTTGACTCAAGAAGTTACAAGCCAAGCTAGCTAAGCTAATTTTCTCCAAGCACTCGTGCCACAGTTAAAGCAACAGTTCGACATTTTGAGAAACAAACTTTTTGACATGAGTTTTAATGGGATACTACGGTCATGTGTGTATGTTAAATGTGTAGCTGGAGCCAGCAACTGTGTAGCTTAGCTTAGCACAAGGGTTCCCAAACTCAAAGGTCCACATGTGATTATATTTGATGGTCAGAGGTCCAGAATGATTGGAAATAACAAAGTAACATTGAATCAGTTCATTTAAGTCACACCTCTTCTGACTCTTGTACACTATTTGTAGAAATTGTGCACCAGAGAAAATGAGACACGCTCTTTATCTGTGATTTAGGAGCTGATAGTGAATTCTCTGGTGTCATGTTAATGTGTGAACTCGGCAGCGACGCTCTCTGCAGCAATTAAAGTCGCCATGACAACAATGTCAACCCTACGGAAATAATCCACATTAAAACCACATTCATCTGCGGACACGATCACAGCGGACGATCTCCAGCTGCTCTGTATATTTCATGTCACTAACGATTTATTAATTGATAGAAGAAGTATTTTTCACTAGAAAATGTGACACTTCATAACTTATGGTAACTTAATGATATCATGAAGTATGGCAGGGGTCCTCACCGACATTTGTCCAAGGCCCAGAATTTTTCTAAGCACACACTGTAGACCTGTAATTAAAAAGAAAACCTAAAAGTCTATTAATGTTTAATATTTTCACATTTTGCAAAATAATGTTATTTTTATGAGTCTATATCAGAGCAGATAGATGTACCAACTATGCAGTCAGTGGCCAGTACAAAATTCACAGTTCAACTCTTTCTACCAAGGACAAAGAAAAAAATCCATGATCCCAGGAAGCAAACAAAAATACCTTTTGACCAGAGGTTGGCAAGCTAAACGATGATCACTCTCAGAACAGAAATTCACTGATAATCTGCAGGCTGGATGGGAAACTTTATTGGGCTGGATGTGACCCATGAGCCACCAGCTGACTCGCTGATCAGTCCGGAGGCCAAGGTCTGGACTTTAAGAAGCCCTGGTTGAACTTAAAGACTAGAAACAGGGTGAAACTGTGAACCTGGATCTGTCTACAGGTGTCAAAATCTGCCTGGTAGCACCTCTGAACCTCACCAATGAACATGTTCAGTTCAATTAACCTGTACATAAGCAACACATTGTGGTTTTACAGGGAGTTATATGATGCACTTTTTCATGGCCAGGACTTCTAACTTCCCAGTGTCTTCACTGAATGCCTCACCTTAGAGGTGCACATTTATTTTACCATGAGCAGAGCCAGGCTAGCTGTTTTCCCCCTTCCAGCTAAGCTAACCAGCTGATGGCTCCAGCTACATATTGAACTTACATGAGAGGGCTATCAATCCTCTCATCTAACTCTCACTAAGAAGGACAAGCATGTTTCTCATATTCCTCTTAGGCGTGTTAATTATAACGTACAATTATTATTATCGCTGTTATTATTGGCTAACCTGCTGCTGACAAATCCCCACTCTTTAGCGCTTTATCATTTCCAGGCTTATTGAAACTGTGTCATTGTTCACAGCAACGTTACTCTGACACTTTTGAAATATCTGCGGAAATCCTGGATTAAGCCATGTCATGTTTGTGTCAATCCATTTGTAAAATGTCAGGAAGGATTTCCTTTTGTCCTGATCTGCCAGGGGTGCACAGGAGTAGATCTCATCCGGTGACTATTACTGTAAAAACACTTATGGAAGACTTCTGGGATGCCTTAATATGCTTAAGGGGCCCCAAGATGCCGAGATGCATTTAAAGTCTGACTCATGACCACTGTTGCATTTCATTCTTTTGACTCATACACTGTTTCCTCTGTTCTCCCTGTCCTTCTCCACTTTGTACTGGTTAACAAATTGGCCAAAATGGCTTAAAAGTAATTGTCCCAATAATTCCCCTCAGACTGATCACTGGACTGCCACTTGTCCTGCTTGGCTTTCAAATATACTCAACAGCAGTTTGGAAATGATTGGCAGGGGTCATTTGCCTCCTGTCCCTGCTACTGGCACATAAAATGTCAAAATCACATGATGAAGAATACACTTATGGCAAATGAAATTGATAATCCTGCTCTTGCACAGTTTGAAGACTGGACTTAATCCCACTGTATATTTGACTCATAGGACACTGATGGGTCTGATGGCAGTTTGGCCACTGATGCATAGAGATGGATTCTCAGCTCACGTGATCTCACAATCTCACAAATTCAGCTACCTCACAAGGTAAAATGCAAAGAAAATGTAAGTTGGGTTGAGAATGGACGGGTTAAAAGCTTATCAAAATGGATTAGAACAAGTAGTTCCTCTTCTGCAGTCGCCACTGTGTTATCAGCTCATAATTCATGGACTGTATGTGTAGTGACATGCACTGTTATACGTTTAAAATAAAATACAGTCTGGCATTTACAAGGCCGAGACTGTGAGACACCAGCTGCATGCACTCTGATTGCAATGCTGCTGTGTGATATTGCTAAGCGAAAGCTAATGGTTGGGTAGTCTCCTCAATGGGGAATAACTTCCGCTATGTGTTTTCTGGCCTTCATTCGAGGACAGATACAGTATAGTGCTACTACATCTCCTGAAAACATATTTTACACTTTGGGCAATGATAGCTTGCTCTAAGTGGCTTCGTTGTTCTTCTGTTAGGCTATTAGTTACCCAGTAAAACTTTAAAAACTCACTAATTAGTAAGTGATTTATGTATTATTCCCAATGATCAAATTGAAATCTGAAAGCCCGAAGCCAAAAAGATGTGAATGTGTGATGTGTGTCTAGACTTTGCGCACGTGTGCTTAGTTTCCAGCGTAGGTGGATGCTGCCCGTCACCTTAATGTTCAGTCAGTGATTCAGTTTACATCAGTTTCTTGGCGTGTTATGGACAGGCCTGGGTGGAGGAGATTCCTAGACATTTCAAAAAGTAGGAACCATTTTGGCAGACTCATATGAGACTGACTGGCCATTCATTGGAGCCGTTCCACAAATACCCACAAGGGCCTATAAAAAGGTAGAATGTTTGATCATAGAAAGTAATATTTCCACATTGTACATCAAAGTCCTGAATGTCAGTATTGAATTCATAATCTACTTAAACCTCTTACTCTCCATTTATGTATATACAAACAGGTGTTTTTGGAGCATTTCACAACTTTCCCAGACTTTTATTGCTCTTGTCCCAGCTTGTTTGAAAATTCAAAATTCAAAAATTCAAATGCATCAAATTCAGAATACAGTAAGCAGATATTTACAAAAATCCATTAAAAATCCATTATGGTCTTTGTCCTGTTTTCAATTGTGTATACGTCAAAAAGGATTAGTTAATGATCACATCATGACATTATTTACGTTTTATACAGTCACCTCTTTTGGAATCGTGGTTGTTTCTTGGGAGCAAATGGTCAGACTGGCAGGAAATCTGATGGTCACATTCACTCTCCTTATGGGCAGAAACCTATTGATCACGGTGACCATGTATCTTTGTTTTCTTTTCTACATCAAAAACTAATGGTCAGGTTGACATTGCATTTGTTGTGCTCCCAAGAGAGAATATTGATTTTGGTTAGCATCACAACACTCACACATGCCAGCGTGTGTGTCTACAAATCCATGAAACGCAATATTTTCTGTGCACAAAAGGAGGAAACAGATTCATTTTCAGACCCCATATTCTTTACAATGCCGCCACGATTGGGCCAACATATGAACCTCCTGATCTGTTCATGAATGCTCAATATTTTGCTGTACACTTTGGCCACCGTACCAATGCTGTCATCTAGCCAGTACAATGTTTGTCTGTGAAGGTAATGGCTAACTGGGGAGATTATTAGCCCTTGGTGGAGGTCTGCAATGTGTTGAGTGCTTTATTGTCGGCCATTAGTTGCAGGGATTTTTGACAGTGGTGTTACTTTTGAAGAACAGCAAAAGAGAGCAGCGCAGTCCTATCTATGATTCAGAGACATCAATTTGTTTTTGTCCCATATAGATTTACAGATGGTTGTTTAGAACTCCATCTTTATTCCCACCTGAGTCCTTTCCACACATCTCTGCCTTTTCAGAATGGACCTGCTTACATGTTAGGTTATATATCGTTGTTGCACACTTCCAGCTGCGTACAGTTCAAAGAGAACAGTGATACCAGTGTCGATGCATAGACTGAAAAACCTGTGTTTCTGGGAGCATGCAGTATGGACAGTGACAGAATGATAAGTAACATTTTTAGGCACGCTTGCGAAATGGCTCTAGGAATGGTGTTGTTGGTCTGTGCGTGGGTTCATTGGTTGAAATATCTCAACATCTATCGAACTCATTTCCATGAAATACTGAACATACATTCATGCCCCCAACAGGATAAATTCTAATGACTTCGATCCCCTGACCCTTCCCCTTGCACCACTGGTGGGCCAAAGATTTCACTTATCCAATGAAATATCTCAACATCTATTTGATGAATTGGCAAAACATAATTTATACTTACTTGACATTCCCAGACGATGAATCCTAATGACTTTGGAGATCCCCTGACCTTTCACATAGTTTGCAAACTCATACTCACTCTATACCAAATGCTGACTTCTACTTTAGGTTTGATGTCTGCTAAACAGTTGCTAGCATGAAGGACTAACAACCAAAAAAACTCCAGATTAACCAATGGATTCACATTATTTGTCACTAATTTTTTCTATATCTTTATATTTTAGCTTGGATTCATTTTGCAAAGGGAAATGATGGTGAATATGGTAAATACTGTTAGCACTGTTAGCATGTTGATGCTAGCATTTAGCTCAAAGCAAACAAGGCCACTAGCCTGACTATAGATCTTGTAGTCTTGTTTTTGATATTTTCTTACACTCTTTAAATTCACCACCATTTTCCCAGTGAAACTGCAAATCAAACCACTGTCAAGGCACCTCGACAGGAATGTTTACTCCAAAGTTGCTTCAACCTCACAGTAAAATCTGTCTAATCTGATGGTAGGAAAAATCAATCATAGACATCGTTGATGTAAATGTAATGAAAATCAGCAAATCGTGTCCATGCCAACCTGTCTTCAACATCCATCCATCCATTATCTATACCGCCTATCCCTTTCGGGGTTGCGGGGGGCTGGAGCCTATCCCAGCTACAATGGGCGAGAGAGGCGGGGTACACCCTGAACCGGTCGCCAGCCGATTGCAGGGCCCTGTCTTCAACATAAATGTCAAAAAATTCGATTTGTCCACAGCATTTCTTTCACTACGCTCTGACACAACTTTTTTTTCCCATCTAAAAATCAAAAATAAAGCTTTGTGATTAACTCCCACTCTTGGGGAAATGTGCTAGAATAGATTTTTGGGCAAATTGTTATTAGCTCCTCAGGTAAAAAACAGATAATGAAATCAGAAGATTATAATTCTGTGTGGCTGAGTTCAGGGATTCACAAACAGCTCCCTTGATTGAATTACATCTGGGACAGAACTGCGAGTGGTTTAATACAATATATCGCGTCATTTCCCCTGTTCCCTGATTTCCATGAATAGACCTTAAATTTTATAACCAAGAAAAGCCTCAAATGAACATTTAAGGTGTATTTAAATTTGCACATTGCTCCCTTTAGCAGTTGAAAATAGGCTTGCAGTTATCACCTCTATCAGCTTGAAAAACATGAAAACATGAAACAATGAAGTGCGCATTGATTAAAAAATGGAAATTTGAGCAGAGTTCCTGACACTGCCCCCCCCGAGAACGGTTTTAATTAAAAGGCATGCAAACATTGAACATGTCTTAATATTGTGGGCCTGTGAAGGGGTAAGGGATTGCGTAATTTAATTCCCGGATCAATAAGTCATTGAGAATGTTCTAAAACAGATATTTCCCCCCGGAGGTGTACATTAAGACTGTAAGCTGTGATTTAGTGTCGGGGCCCTGTTGTTTGTTGTGCTCAGAGTTCCTCTCTTCTCACCTTTCAGCATCGATTTTCATCCCACCTCTCTGGATTTTTTTCTTCAAATAACTAACTCCCTCTATGCTTCAAAGGACCTGGAATTCCTGTTTGTTCTTTGCGAATTTTATGAATGTGTGTCTCAGCGTTTTCACCTTCTTGTCAGTATGGGTCCCTGTGCATATTAGTTGTAAATAGCAGATCGTCCTCAGTAGCCCACCGTGTTAATGCTCACCCCAGCCTGACAGATTTCCCAAGCCGACTTTTAATTGTCGGAAAAACAGAGTTTCATGTATCACACTTTGTGGGATCTGTGGGAATTTATTCAAATTTATTTGTGAGAAAAGAGAGCAAAGAAAAAAAAAATCAACAATATTTCCTTCAACAGCTGGTGTAGATTAATCTCCATCCTTGCAAGATTGGGGAAAGTGTAAAGTTCCAAAATCAAAGTCTTGCAGGTGCAAAATTTAATCTTAAATGTAAATTGATTTGGAGATCAAACATTCTCCAGCCCCTCTATCATTTTAATCAGGCAAAGTCGAGACACTGCCAGAGTAGAGAGGTGCTTGAAATTCTGAATTCACCAAATGCATCTTCCAACCTTGATTAAGGGTGTGTGTGTGTGGGTGTGTGTGCGGTTGAGGGTCGGGGCTCAGCTGCCGGTGTCGCACTCTTAAGACGGGTTTGAGAGCGTGATAGCGGCAGATTTCTGCGTGCTTTGTGGTAATTTTAGTCATCGGATGCGCGGCGAGGTCAGCGAAGTTAAGTGTGGTGTATTGTTGTGGGTAATTGTTGGACTCAATCGAGCAGGTTGAAATGATGGAGGAACTGCAATGACTTCCTAACACTCATTTCAGACCTTCAGAAGGAAGGCAGATATGAAAGATGTGACTCTTATAAGCAACCTAATTGTGAATTTAATCTCGACTGATTAAACCATATGATTGATAAGACCTTATTTACAGTATATACACATATATATATGTCTGTTATATAGAGGTGAGTCCTGGTATTAAAATGGCTGAGTCAGACACAAAAGAAAAGGCAGAGCCGCTAGCTTGTTTATCTTTGTACCATCGACGACCAGGTGAGGCTAACTTGCCATTTTCAGCGTGTGGGCTGTAAGTTTCAACATGAAGTATTCAGTTACTTATGAGATTGAAATCTTTGGAGCCGTTTACTTTATGTAAAACCTGGCCGTGATGCAAAGATGCAAGCTGTTACAGTTCATCTGATATCCAGGATCAAAACTGCAGCATTTGGGCTGTGATATATACAGGAATGGACTTCACACAGCCGTTCCTGAAAGGCTGCAGAGCTCCTTTGGTCTTCTGAGAATGTCTCATCTTCGGCTGCAAATCTCCTTTGCCCCTCTTATGTTCTCTCACCCCTGTGCGTTCTTGCTTCTTTTACTTTTCTTCTCCCTTTCTTAACACGGTGCTCTGTTCCTGCTTGGCTCATTATTAGGGCCTGAATGGGAGAACGGGGTAGGAGAATTGAAGGTGTTAGCACACTGGAGCGTGGCCTCTCATCCATGATCCGCCCAGCTAATTACCCAAGTGTGGCCAGCGTCACTACCCCCCCACCCCCCCTACCCTTACCCAAGAACAGATTAAACACTTGGGAATGACCTGCCCTAGATTTTATGCTACATTGAACTCTTAACAAATTAGAGGAGGGTCATCCACGGACAGCTAATTGCAAGAAGCATATGGTGCATTAACTCATAATCAAGATTAAATCACATATTTCCAACTTAGATCGGCATTTGGCCTCAATCAGATCGTTTTAGCCATTCACATCACTCTAATCTCAACTGCAAATTATCTGTTTTTGGTATGAATTGCAACTTAAATAACAGTGGAGGAGCGTACGTAAACACTGAAACCGAGTATTATGTAATTTAGCTTTTAGACCAGTGACAGACTTGTCAAAGGCTAATGACAATGAGATTGTAATTCGAGAAAGGAGAAAGAAAAGCTATCTAATAAACTGTCATCTGACGCCCTTGTCATCTTCCATTCGACAAAACAACAAGAAATGAATTAATCATATGTTTAAAATCTCTCATGATTCTCTCTGATTTAGCTAATCGTCTCACAAAGATGATTTTTAAAGAGACTGTTGACAAAAATGAATAGATGAGCAATTATGGGTTTCATGGGAATGGCAGATGGAGGCAGAATCAAAGTGACTGTAAACTGTAAGGGCTCAGCAGAATTTATGAAGGGGGGGGGGGGGGGGGTAAATATGCCAGAATAGCACAGCTTTTTTTTTCCAAGTCTTCTGTTTTACAGAAAAAACAATTGATTCATTGTGTGAACTATGCACTGCTAGATTTCTGCATTTATTTCTGCAGGAGCATCAGAAATGCACCAACGGAGTGGCACAAAAAGATTAGTTTATTTAATTTGCAAAGTGTAGAAGTTGTAATCGATAACGAAGGAAAAGTTCTAATTACTTTATGCGGACATATTCTGCCAGGCCTGGACCTGAATCAGCGGTTGAGAGGGTCCACAGTCACCAGATAACATCGATTTCCACTCTGCATGAGGTGTATTGGTGGAGCTATCAATAGCCAAAGCAAAGGCCTCACTTCACAGAGCACTGCGTGACCCTTCTGAAACATCCACACTTATCAGTCTCTCAGTTTTGAGCCTGACCTCTTTTTGTAAAACACAATGCTTATGCTCAAAAGGCCCCACCATTCACACTGGCCTTTAAGTGGCCTTTCACTCCTTTTCTTCTTCCCTTCAGAGAACAGTCATAATATAAATAGTCTCGAGCAAGAGGTTGACGATGCACAGATGTGTGGTTGAGTTTGTCTTTTGGGGAGATATCTCGGCGCAGAGAGCTTGCGTCTGTATTGTTTGTCATGCTACAGGATATTGGAAGAGGGATGAGGTCGACACTCCAAAATGAAGTGAGAGAAAGACAAGCCAGAGGATGAAGATCCCCTGCCAATAAACCTGACATTTCTCCTCTCTGCGCTCCAATATCTCACCAATAACAATTAGACCAGTAATTGTTTGGCTAATTATGATTAAATATCTGGTGTGGTGCCAGCAAAGCACTCTCCACTGCAGCGTGTGCATCCTCTCTTCGAGCAGTGCAAATGTCAAGAGGCGTCACGGTGTTGGTTTAAGGCACTGAAGTGAATGCATGTAAGTTTATGGTGTTTTCATGCATGTAAACACGGGTAAAGCCTTAAATCAGTGCGCCCACAAACACAATCATCCACACATGCGTTCTCTGTACACCTGATTACGATTTCTAACCACAGCTCAGATTTATATTTGCCTCGTCAAACTTTCCCGGACCGAAAGGGTGACGGCCTGAGTGGACACAGACAGGAGAAGAAGAGGACACTTTGAGTCGCACAGATGCAAATTCCACCCGCGGCTGACACCATGTCAGAAAAAGCCCTGTTCCCAAAGACATCTGAAACTAAACAGCCATGAAATAAACGCATGGCTCGACACAGGAGGGCCAACTCCTCAGGTTCACTCTAAGGGACACTCTTTTGAGGACAACAATGTACATGTTGTGGACTGGGAGGACAGATGGCTTGAAAGACGAGCGACGGAGGTTATTTATGTAAAAGTAGAGAAACCATCCCTCAACAGAGGAGGAGGTCTATGACACCGCTTATCCCTCACCTGCAATGCTGTCCTTTCATCCCGTCCCAGGAGATTTAACAGCCATTCACAGCTGGTCTCTGGTGACTCCAACAACTGCTGTCATACAGCCTGGAGCACTAACAACCCAAGTGGTATCAATGACTGCGACCCCACACAGGTTAAATATCAGGGACTCCCCAGCAGTCAGTTAGAACTGAAGAAGCCGCTCGGATGAGAGGCGAGGCATTTTTAAGTTTCTACACCCAAGTTCGGTTGTCCTTGACTCAACCCTCTTTGGTGAACAGTGACCTGAATGACTGAGAGTCTGCACAGACAAAGACATCTGGTCTGAAACAGAACACCAGAGACCTGCATTTACAAATCTGCATGTTTATTCATATCCCATTCATCAATTAATCATCATAACACGTCAATTTCGCTGTCAACCATGAAAACAATCAGTAGCTTTAGCTGAGAAACAGTTGATCAACGGAAAACTAATCGCAGACATTTGATAATGAATTAACAGTTCGAGCCATTTGTCAAGAAAGTGTTGTCTGCTGATGAAATCTGAGGAGCTGCTGCTCGTTTCTTCCAGTGGAAATTCGATGTCTGACTTTTGGATTGTAGGTGAGACAAAAAAGATGAAGATATCGGACCATTGTCCATTAGATGTTTGACGACAGACTGCAGATGTAGGACGACTTAGCTTAGCACAAAGGCTGGACGCAAGGGGAAAAAGCTAGCTTGGCTCAATGTGAGAATACCTTCAAAGCTCACTAACACCTCGTTCCTTCCTTGTTTAATCTTCTCATCTAACTAACTGCGAGAAAGTGACCAAACATATTCATAAACATATATTATTTCTTTAAACATTAAATGATAAATAAAAAAAAATCACGAGGAGACTGCTCTATATTGACAGTAACTGTCGGCTGCAGCCTTCTTCTTCTGTAATCAGAGCTGGGACGCAGTGATTTTAAAGCGCTTGCCCTTTGATAAACACACAATAACCTCAGATGAACTGATTCGCATTCATCGTGTCAGCTCCCGCCGCCTCCGCTGGCGATTCAAAAGGGACAGGTGAGCATGCTATTGCTGCTTGGCCAGGTCCTAACCTGCAGCTCCAGCTGTGACGATATTGCTGCTGTTCCAGTCTGAGTGTTACCTCCTCCCTCCCTCCCCCCCCCCTCCCTCCCTCTCGCTCTGGGCCGCTCTTTACTCCGCTCCTGTGGCGGAACCGTCAGGTCCTTGTTGCTCGGCAACCGCTGTCTTAAGATTTTCCCAGTGGAGTTTTGAAGGTAATAAAACAATGCCCCAAGACAAACAGCAACTGGAACCGGAAAGGCCTTGGGGAGAGAGAACGAGCGAGATGCAGGAAGCGAGTGGGGAGGGGAAAGACAGCCCCCAGTTCATCCAAAAGTCTCTTTTGGTTTTAAATTAAAAATAATTGTTATTAATAGCATCAAACTCGGCTCAGATTGAGTCAAGATAAGCCGAGGGAATGTGAGAAGATACTGAAGGAAAATCTATGAAATTCGTTCCACACATGCTACAGTTACACCTCCTGTTACTTAAATTGAAATCTTATCTCATGATGACTGAGCATCCAAGCTGAGAAACAGCTGTCTTTTTCAAGGTTACTGAGCCCCAAGGTTATGCAAACATATGGTAATGGTTTGCTTCAATCTCCGTCTATTGATACATAACCGTACTCACCTCGATTGCAGTCACAGGATGTCTGCATGGGAGTTTTGATTGACATCTGTCAGTCTGATGTTCCTGACGCTCCCGGGCGACCTTGCCGGGGATGGTCAGCTTTTTATTCTAATGGGATGACTCAGTTCCCACAGCTTTGGCTGGGGGCATAGATGCGAGCAAAAGCCTGCGTGTGCACTCACGAACAAACTGATTTGTCAGGGAGATTTGATTGGAAGTTGCTTTTTTTTTTTTTTCCCTCTCCCTCTTCCTTTCTACACAAGACCCCCCTGTGAAATTAATGCAACACAAACAAAACAATTGGAGACACAGCACAGATTCTCTGGCACACTGAATTATGGCGAGGCATCAGGGAGATGAAAACTTTTGTTTTATTTCATCTGCTGTTTTCCTCTCTCCCCATCCGAGCCCTTGTAGGAGACGGAACATCAAAGGCGAGCTCTTACTAATACAAGCGATAAACTACTCCCACAACGTTTGGGTTGAATTTAGCAGTTTTTCCCAAAGGTGCGCTCTTGATGAGTGACACAAGACAGCTCAAACAACTGCTCTCCCTTCCCCTATTTTAACAATAAAAGGTGTCACCGATACCAAAGTTTGAAAAAAAAGAAAAGAAAATCAGGGTGAAACCAAAAAGCAAGAGCATGCAAGATTTTGAGGCTCTCTCTTGACACCAGGCGTCAGAGAAACACTACACCAAAGTAATCATCAGACGTGGCATTCAAAGAGTCTACAGAGCCCCCCCGCCAGCAACCCTCCCATTTGATTCATTATTTAATTGTATAGTTTCAATCTGTGCAGTTGCGGTTAGACTGTCATCTGCGTTGCCGGGTGGAATTGGAGACGAGTGAGACGTAGGCCCCCGCTAATCAAAATGCAAATATCTGTCTCCCCATTGGGGTATTAGTGCATCTTGGAGGGTGAATCTCGAGGCTCTAAATTGAAAGATGATGAATGTGCAGGTTCTTTTTTTTTTTTTTTCTGATGCTTGCAATGTGAGGCAGCTCTGAAATTAAAAAGTCATAAAAATAAATAAATAAAAATGTAAATAAATAAATAAAAGTAAATAGAAAAGGGTGGTGTTGGTGGGGGTGATGATAGGAGGATGACAAGGTGCAGAAGAAAAGTGTCAAAGGGTTTTTGTAACAGCACGCTGCCAATAACCTCAGCAGCAATCCACAGATACCAGGTAAAGACTTGATTACAGGGTACAATGACAAACGGACTACTTGCCACTTGGTGTCTGGCTGTCAATCACAGGACGCACTCGAGGAACATGACAGCCACGTCCTTTGACCGTCAAAGTGCATCTGCCTATCTGGAAGAGTGTGCAATCAGCGTATGAATTTTCAAAGCGCGCGCCTCAGTGTTGTGCTGCGTTTTGTGGGAAGAGACAGATTTATTAGGATCAGGCGGGTGTGGATCATACTGAATGTCTTCTCGGGAGTCTTTTATTTACTTGCTTTTGTTTTACAGAACATCTCTAGAAATAGTTTAGTTTTGCTCAGGATGCACCTTCCAACAGCTCTCCGTGCAGATGTTTTCCATTCAGCAGACTTCCTCCACTTACACAGCTGCCAATTTTAATACAACACTCACATGTAGGTGCTACTGAGACAAAAGACCAGTCTCTAATTCGTCAGACTCAGATGGCTCATATTAACTTTGGCTGAATAAATCAAACTATTTCCCACGGTCACACAAATTTTGACAACTTCCAACATATTTGTCATCTCTCGGCCGACAAATGGGTCTGATGGCTGCAGTTATCCATTCCTGTTTAACCACCACTGACAATAAATTGCTTCCTGTCTTATCTACATTCTGTTTCTTGTGTCTTTAACAAGGATAGAAAGCAAAAGCAAAGCTATGTGACTTTAGAGGCAGTTACATATATGCAGCGATATCTCATCGTGGTGTGCTTTGCTGTTTGTATGTGTGCTGCCTCATAAACAAAAGCATCAGGGATTCGCCCCAAAATCTGTCTGGATGCTGCCTGTTTCTCTTTCCCATCAGGTTCTCCTCTCCCTCACCACATCTGCTAGTGTTATCTCAGCCTGGACTCCTGATTTCGGGGAACAACACAGCTCCGTCAAAGGCGAAAAAAAAAACAACAACCCCAGAGCAAATCACCAATACAACGCCGCCGTGGCAGCAACTGACTGACAGCGAGATACGTCCTTGTGCAAGATTACATGTGATGCATGAGCAGTTTGTAGGAACATGCTGTTTTGTTTGCTGATACGGAGAGAAAGAGGTGGAAGTATTCAGATCCCTTACTTAGGTGAAAAATAGCAGTACCACACTGTGAAAATACTCCACTGCAAGCAAAGGCCTTATATGATGTTCTTGGACTAATATTACTGGTGCATTAGCCTGTTTTCAGATCTGTGACAAAGCATTTTCCAGCTAATCCAGGAAGGTTTTTAAATAGTTTGTGTTGCTTAATAAGTAGGAGAATTTTCTTAGCACACAGAAGAACACGCAATCCTTTAGTTTATTAGAAAAATTCGAATTCAGAAACACCAAATTTGGAGATACAAGGTTTCCACTGGACAGGAAGAAAAATTGTAATCTGAAAAATAACTATTAACTATGGCTGTCAGACACATGCAGTGGAGAGAAAAGAATAATATTTGCCTTTGAGGTGTACTGGAGCACAAGTGCAGAACAAGTTGCAGAACATGGAAATGCTCGAGTAAAGTGTGTGAGAAAGAGACGCTGGCAGCATTACTCGTCTAAAGTTGAGCACATATGCACTCTCTATAGTGCATGTGAAAAAGAAAAAGAAGTCTTGCAACTACTGATGGTAACTTTAGAAAGTCCTGTCTTTATTAGCACCCTTTATTATCACTCCTCCAGTCATCCGCTGCCTTTTTAGGCTGAGCTAATCTTATGAAGTGTCTTTTACTGCTCTAATGGAGAAATCTTCAAAAATCTGGAGCACCAATTAAAGAACTCGCCGTCCTCGTCCCTGAGCCGGCCTGAAAGCTGCGAGATGGAAACCCTTCAGATCCTGAAGATCTTTATCCTCCCCCTCTTTCTCTGTCTTTTTCGTTTGGGAGGTGGTCTATGGAACAGCTTTTTTTCGCTGTGGGCGCTCTCTTGACCGTCCGTAATGTATCTACACTCAAAGTTTAGTTAGTTGGCCGAGGTGCCAGCACTGAAATCCAACTCTCACGATGAATATTTTCTTAATTTATGGCCAAATTCTTCAGCTGAGACACAAGACACTTGAATCTTGTCAAGTGCCATTGATTGAGTCCTGTTAATCAGCACATTGCAATGCATCCCTATTGTGCAAACTACTCAGAAACTGAGAGAATTTCCACACTGAGCTCTCGGTTCCATCAATTTCCTGAAAGCAGTGGTGTTGCCGCAGCATTTGGACTACAAAATGCTGGATCAAAGAGTTGCAAAGAGGAGGGATTCTGGCACATTTACATGTCAGATGGTGGTGCCTCTTCTCCTCCTGTCCTGTCACTGGGCTGCTACAGGAGGGTCATTAGAGGCAGAAACATATGCCATTCTGCATGCACGGTCTGCTGTCCAATTAGTGGCCTTGAAGCACTCGTCTGAAGCCAAGCATAGAAAGTGGCAAAACACACGCAGACACAAGTTCGGAGTAATCTGCTTCACATTGTGTACCTGCATGTTTGAGCAGCCACAGTTGTAAGTTTCCAGACTTGCATCATAGTTTGAATATAGAGTGAGGAGAAAGAGAGATTTCTTACCATCTCAGTGCAGGAGTGTACACATACAGGAACACACAACCAACTCGGTGTGTGTTTCATAAATCTTTTAAACTCCTGTCAAGTCACACCAATATTCCCCTCACAAAGAAAGTGTGTCGCCTCTTTGAGACGCAGAAAATCTTAAAAGAAAATATCTTTTTCGAGCTATTTATTTACTTCTCTTTCCCCTCGCCCACACAATCCTGGCAGTTTTCATCTGCCTCTTAGGTGCTGATATCCAGGATTCTCGGATGTCTGACGTTTTTATTTGCTGTCAGAGGAGAAGGCAAGGACGAGGCTTAGCTAGTCGCAGCAATATCCAGCCAATCCTGCGGTTTGCTGTATATTGTTCACAAACAAACCTTTGTGAACTGCAGCAACAATAGATAAATAAAACTCCTGACCAGCTGATGTTTCAACAGGTCAACTGTACCAGACAGTGCGTGGAAAGGGGGATCTATGTGTGAATAAGGGCAAACAAGAAGCGCGAAATGAAACGTGTTCTCTTAATTAACCACATATGTAACAAGAAGCGATTGAAGGAACCAGCTTGGGTTGTAACAAGCCAGAAATCCATGCTGAGGAATCAAAACTTGTATTGTTCCAGTTGCACAGTGGGTGCCTGCCAAGGTACATTCTCAGGGTATGAAAAAGAAAGAAGCGCCACATTCATAATGAGCACAGGTCGGCTCAGATCACTGCTGAGGTGCTTCAGTCTAGGTGTTTCCGAAGTGGTATGGTAATTACAGAGGAAGCGAGGACACTCTTTCTTCCCTCCATCTATTGCAACTGGTTATGAGAGCCTTTGAAGTCGAGAAACCTACATAATTTTCCCCTCCAACAAACCGCGGCAACGTCAGCTGATTTTAACCTCACATGACAGGAAATTAGAGTAAGTTATATGTGTATTTATATGTGTCACTGATTCTCTTTAGTTACATGTTTGTCACAGCTGATAGGAATCACTGACTCAATTAGAGATTGGACTGGTGATTTGTTGATCCTTGAAAGGGAAATCACATTTCATCCTCATGGCCACGACATACCATATGTCATTAAAAATACATAGTCATTACACAGTTAAGATAAAATTATATAATTCAGAAAAGGCAGTGATTGTCATAAAGAAAAGCATGAAAAGTTGTTGTTATAGTGAATCTAGTGAATCTTTTGGACATGTCTTAAAAGTCATTTTGTAGGTTTCTGGTCCCTGAGTGGGTGTTTCTTGTAGCAGGAGTTGACCTGAGAGCCAACATTGCAAAACCACACAACGTTGATTCTGTGTTGTGCTATAGTCTTCAAACATCGATACAACACGCGTTTTCCTTTCTCCCTGCACACATTGGGCTGACAGTACTGTACACATATCCCATAAGAACATCCAACATCTGGGAGGACCATCACACTGTTTGCTAGCAGGCTAGGCTATGTGAGTGAAAGCTTAAGTTAGCACTGATTCCCATGAGATATTGGGGATGTGCTGAGTCATTGGCCCCCCACATCATGCAAAGGATGGGGGTTTAGCTAATGACCAGACTTCCAAAGCTCAGCGCGGGGCAGCCCTGTAAACTCAGCAGTCCACTCTCATGGAGAACAATGATCTAGATGGTGCTAATAAATCACTACTTGAAACTGTATAAGAAACATATGAAATAGGAAATATAGTTCACTGGGGATGCCTTTGCCTCTAAAGATCCATGATGTCTGGTGGTCAGGTTGCAGATTGCAACCAGCCGAGTACCCCTCACACCACCCCTCCCTTTCCACACCTGTAGGAGAACCTACGGTGGCCACATAAACTATGAAAAATGCAAAAGATGCCCTCTTTAGGCGTTTTTGGTTCCTAGTAGATATAAAGAACTCATTCTAAGGCAACAAAAACACCCCTATTCTCATTTTCAGGTGATTGTACACAATGAAAACATACTTTGGAAAATTATATTCCATTTCTGCCAATAGATCCCCCTAAATCCTACTCATTGGTGGTTGAAATGAAATGTTGCCTACAAATGTGTATGGTAATTATCAACGTGGCTTTGTGTGTGGGTGTGAAATTATCTTTTGGAAAGAAGAACATGTTCTTCTGCAAAAGGTGAAGAGGCACACATGCAAGACATAATACCCTTTACGCCCTACTATTTAAAGGCCCTAATTAAACGATCCAGTGTTGCAGCTCTAGTTGTAGGAGTCCTCGGCTTTGGAGGTGGAAATAAAAACATTATTAACCGAAAGAAGGAGGGGCTCTGTTTAGGAACACTTCAGTTTAGTTTGGCCACCAATGACCTCAGAGGAGCCAAGGACTAGTGGTCCAAAACCCAGAGAAAGATGAATTCTGCTGCTCGGAATGGGCCCGGATTATCTCTCTGGCACAGGAGCCGGAAGAAAGGGAGCGACCGAACATCTCTGGGTGGTGAAAAATGAGGGAGCGAGATACTATTTCTCCTTTAATTCACAAGGGGTGGCCTGGCTCTGCCTGCGATAAGACACAAGTGATCAACATCCTTTGAGTTGGCGGTGACTTGGCCTCCTAGCGGCTCCCCTCCCTTCTCCCTTGCTGATATGTAGGACATATTTTGCCTCCTCCAACAGGTACAGTGCACAGCGTACAGAAAATGGAAAGGGAGGAGGGGGGAGACAGAGAGGAATCATCTGGAAGCTGTAGGCGCAGAGCTACCGTATACTGCAGAGCCCAGATCTGGATTTATGATCATGGGCAGTGGAGAGTGCTCCATTGGGCCTGGGGGGACTGTTGAGATACTTTCAGGCTCTTTTTTCTCATTTCTTGTCTTGTTTCCACATTCTTTGTATTGTACATTGCATTTTCTCCAAGGACAAAGTACCCCTCCAAACATAACTCTTTCTCAAGCCTTTAACTTTCTCCTCCATCCTTATTCAAGTGCCGCAAATCAGTCAATAAATCTACATGCCTGGTTACGTCCGGCTTTACAGATTTGAGGTGTTTTTATACTTGACCAACTTGAGTCGTTCGAGCGATATTTGAGCATGCTGTCAGCAGTTTTTGTGCATTTGTGAACTATTCAAATAAACCCAGTGAAAAGAATCTGGCTTCATTTAAAGCATCACTGGCTCAGTTTGCTTCAGAAAATACAATGTGAAGTAATTCAAGGCAAACAACTGACGTTTGACAGAGCAATATCCCTCACTTTAAGCATTGCATTGAATTCTCTCCTTGCTAAACTTATAATGACACACATTTTTTCTTTTGAACTGAAAACTGTTGAAAAGCTACCTTAATTAGACAGATTTGGCCCATAGAAAGTTTTATCAAATTAAGCATCAGCGTGTTTGTTTTATGACACTGAAATCAGCTTCTTTTCACATTAAAGAGTCGTGTTCTGAAGAATGCCGGGAGCGTGAACAAAGGGATCCCATCAGAGACAGAAAATATCCACTTTAAAGGAAGATTAATGAAGAGAGCTGAGTTTGTTTACACGCTGTCGTCTTCCTTTTGTTGTTCTTAAAAAAGACTTTGCGTGGTTTGGTTAAGAGGCATTATAGGTGCAAACATCCACCGCGAGTTGTGTAGTAGAAAGAAAGCTGTGAAGAACAGAGCAAGCATGTGGGTAAAAAGCTATTTTCAAATGCCAACATGAAAGCAGGAGGAAAGCAAAACAATTAAGGCAGAAAATGTAGCTCTCTTATCTGAATCCTCTATCTTACAGGTGATACGAGTTGTAATGGAAGTCCCCTTCCTGTCGTACACTCTCTCCAGAGCAGGCTCCGGTGTGGATTTATCTCACCTTGCTCAGGACAAATGTGAGTGATTGCTGTCTGGGCTATTTCAGGAGCCGGCAGGTTGGCTGTGAGGCTCGGTTCCACAACTCCCATCGTCGCCCCGCTTCACCAAAAGCTCCACCCTCCTCCCCGCATGACCACAGTTGTCACAACCAATGAAAGCGATGGTCTCTCAAACCACCCGAGCCGTGATTAAATCTCCACCTCTGAAATACCACAGTTTGGGCTGGCATCGACTCAATATGGGCTGTTAATTACATTCTTCTAATTTATTCACCTAAAAAATGATAATTGTTCACCTTGACATAATTCAACTACGGGTGATCCATTGCTGCAGATTGGTCTAATTGCTTTTACCAAGTGGGACGGAAAAAAAGCTCATTTCCAAATAAACAAAAGGCAGCAAGGAGTCTGAACTTTTCAAACAACTTGAACAAAATGCACCAATTTAAATATGCCCTTCAAAAGTACTAATTAATTGCTTCTAATGACCGGTTTCTACACACACTGCAAACATAAACTGCTTAATGTGGCACAATGTTACACAGCAATCAGTGTAAGGATCTCCTTGTTGGCTGAGTTTGTTGAAGGAAAACAAAGACATGAACATCTGATGAGGAGCAAGCTTTAAGAGTTCAATGGAGTTCAATGGAGTTTCATTCCATCGAGATTAGTTTCCACTCATGCTTCAAAATATGACACTTTATTTGGGTTTTCATTTCCTCACAATGTCCTCCGGTGCCACATTGTGGTTTTGAGTTAAATATCTTGAAAACTCTTGAATAATTGTAGCAACTTTGTTGACCTCCCTTCATATTGACATCATCAGTTTCAATTGTGTAACACATGCAAAAATTATAACATTATAATTAGCCTTAGCTGTACTTTGCTTGTAGCGCTAACTAGCACGTTAGCATGCTACCATGCTAAACCACAATGGTTAATAAGGTAAACCTTATACCTAAACAGCAGCAGGTTAACATTGTCATTGGGACCATGTTAGCATGTTAATGTTAGCATTTAGCTTGAACTGCTGTTCCATTAACCTGTTGGAACAGCCTATGATGGCAGCAGACTCCACTACGTTTCTTCAGAACTGCTTGTCCGATGGTGAAATAACTTCTGAGACCCCCTCCCCGACAACTTTCTGACATTAGATTTCTGTAACTTTCCAGAAATTACAATCTGACATTCACACCCACTTTGCGCTGTGATTGTGTAGCTGGAGGTGAGAAAGGAGCCAGAGTTTGAACATCTCCCTCAAGCTCACATGGTCGGACAAGCATAGCTTTATGCCTTAAATATATCCTGGCCCCAGGCTGAATATGTAGCTTCCAGCAAATATATACAACTGTGAACTGTTTGCTCTATTTCCATACTGTGTAAATGAAACTTTTCTTTGTACTTTCTTAGTCAGTGGAGAGGAACATTTGAGCCTGTAGAAGCAAAAAATATCTGCAAATATTAAGTTTGGCCACCGTGCTGCGATAAGCGTTAAAACAAAAGATTAGCATTAATACATCAGTATTTTGTAACCTGCAAATCAAGATTTTAAGATTCTTATTGTTGCTTTGTTTGTGTTTTAACAGTGATAATGTTTCAGTGTTGCTTCATAAGAATCTCTCTTGAACATCTTCCAGCCAATCAGAATAGCCTGTTCCTGCCAGGACACACGAAAACACCAAATAAATTAAATCTACCTTCTTTCTCTTCAAAAGATAATCTTCATAGTCCTCCATCGTCGACCCCATGCAAAAGCCTTATCGGAGAAATAATAATGTTATGACATTTAAAATATCACCAACGCATTTCCTCACACAGTGTCATCTTTTTGGAAATGTGTGGATGCATCTCATCTGATTGCTTTGTAATGAAGCTCACTGTTCATTTGATAGATTGCCATTCTTTGGAATTAAGGTGGATCAGCTATGGTGCATTTCCTAATGACATCCCATCTCCCATAACAGTCCTGACATTTTGATCGTCTTGTTTGTTTGGCACTCTTTGCCTTCTCTTTGAAGGTCACTCCTAAATTACTTTAAAGCATGCAAATCACTATATCCACAGTCCGCCTTTAACGCTTGATGAGTTGGACGTAGCAGAAGGAGCAGCCAAGTGTGTACAAATGCAACTGGAGGGAATATAACAGTATGATCTTGAGGTTTTTCGTACATTTTTCTATCGACCGGCAATTACCTGGCAGCCTTTCACATCTTCGCCCAGCTCACCCACCTTCCTCCTCCTCCTCCTCCTGTCCCCCCATAGGAAAATTGACTGTCATATTCCACAGGGATGTCAGAGGTGAGCTGCTGAACAGTGTCCCAGGTGCTGCCGGTGATGTCTTGTACAATGACACTTCAATGACACTAATGCTGAGACTGAGAAATTTCTTGAAAGGGGTGCCCTTCAATTTGCCAGTCAAAAGTCCTGTTCACACAGGCCTTTTATTCCTCTGCTTCATCCTGTGATTTGTAATAACTGCAAAGGTCGTCTTTGTTCTTAATCCTGCAGTAAAATTTCCACCACAAATTGCTCGCCGTATTTTGCCAAGCAGAGGTCGTATGACGATCCCACACTTGTGTGAATCAGCACTTAAGTAGTTTAGTAGAGTGTGGTTGGCTTTTCCTGCACTCTTTCCCTCCTCCCTCCTCCATGTCAAGAATTATGAAGGCTGCAGTGGAAATTATTAATGAGAGCTTCAATAGATTTTTGGCTGCAAATTCAGGAGGCTCATCGAGCTACTCAGCATTTAGCGAGAGCTCAAATCATTAAGTCAGTAAATTTGAGTTAAATACTGGCTGCATCCATGCTGTGCTGCAAGGAACACAAACAAGAGGGTTAAATTCCTGGTTAAATAGTAGAAGCAGCGGCCATATTCAGACAGCAGCCCGGTATACTTTGAATGACGTGCATAATGGCAGTTTTACACCTCATGATCCAAAAAGCCAATGCAGGGAGTAGTGTCTCCTTTATGTACGATGCATGAGGTACTGGTGAGGAGGTTGGAGATGGTGGATTGGTATCTGGCACGCCTGACCCTCATACAGGAAACAGGAGTCCCTGCTCCCCATTCAGAATCCAAAATAATTTTTTGTTGCCTAACCTGAACCCAAATTATCCCAACCATACTTCAACCCTTCTTTATTTTCCATACCCGCAATCACCTTTAACTTAAACCAGTAACTATATCGTAGTTGCCATGCATGAATATCGTACAAAGTGACAATGTGAAACATGAGGCATTGTTGCGGTAGGTATCGACGTTCCTGTCAGGAAATTGTCCCGATAATTATCGCGATAGCTTTCCAGAGCTGTCAAATCCTTCCTCCTAAATCCCTGCAGTCTCAGACGACATATAAATCATGGATATATCACACAAACAGGCCATCGTGGGTTGTGTTTCTTTCATTAGCACCTGAAACGACGTGTCCCTTCTATTCTTTATTCACACACAGGGCTGTTTTTGGTCTGAACATCCTGTAGCTGCCAGATACAAAGTACGAGCCTGACTCGGGCTGATCCGCGTACAATCATCTGTTCACCGTGTTATTCTGTTCATGAAAACTCTGCATTCAACATATTAATTTGTCCCTATCAGTCTCCTCACAAATGCAACAGCACACATGCCTCAGGAGCATATGAGCTCTCCTACTCCAAGCTAAATAACAGTCTGGGTGAGCGCTGACCCTTCTGGATGCAAAGAGCCTGTCATTGTTTCACATATTCTCCACATCCATCCTTTTAGTAATATGCCTGCTCTTGCCAGCGTATATTTGAATATTTCATTCAAGACAGATGGAATCCTAATCTTAGCTCCAAGCTGTGGCGTTTTGTCACCGATCCATTTTCCAATCAGCCAGTCTCCATCTACTCCTCCATTTTTCCTCCCTCGCTGCTCTGTTTTGTCCTCCCTCTGGCTCCGCCACCCATCGCTCACTCACTCAACTTTCTTTTTGCCCTCTTTCTTTCCTGGTGACATACTTTGCTGAGGTGCGTCAGTTTGAGGTGTCTGAATATTTAATTGTCACCAACATATATTATGTCGAGTCTAAAGAGTCTGAATTAATTTAAGGCCCTGACTTGAGGGAGTGGGAGGAGAATGACAAGTCGTGTTGTTGAAAAAAGGATTGCTTTGTTGTTAAAAGGAGTTTCTGGATGTAAATCAGAGCACAAGTTAAGTATTACTGCACTTTATTACTTGTATTTGAATGCATAGAAGACAAAAGAAGGAGAAAGGCGGTGGAAATTACACTGCATGGGATAATTGCTCATCATGGCTGGGCTGCAGAGCATAGCGATTGGATTTTACTACAGTGGGTTCCCATTTGCATGAGTCAAGCAATGAGCTCGCCCACAATTCTTAGCCACATAATAGTAAGTTCCTAATGGATAATGATTGTGATTGTGAAGCTAACACCAGAAACAGAAAGTAGATATGAGGTATTAATATCAACACATGACTTAAAATTGTTAGCCTTAAGTTTTTAGTGCGTGTTCATTTGGTGACACCGCCGTCGCTGCAGTTTAATAATACAGCAAACACTCCTCGAGGGGCTGCTTTGTCTGAAATACGACAGAAGAGCAACTGCTTTTGGAGAGCAGCCAAACAAATTCACAGTTTTATTTAAGAAACTTTTAGACTCAATTATCATATTATTATACATATTTATGATAGTGCTGCTAAATGCACACTCGGTACATACACTTTAGCAGAATAGCTGCACAGCCCTGTTCGTGGTAACGTCATGTTTTCACCTTGCTCTGACGCCCAGGAGGGACTCTTTTCACTGCTTCTTAATAAAAAAGCACTCAGTGTTTTGCCAGTTGAATGCTTTCAATGTACAAAGTCCAAAGATAAACAGTGGGACTGATACTAATACGACAGAATTACAAAACATAATGCAGGATTACACGCATGCATTGTTCCCCGGGAAGGCAAATCGAATCCAGCGTGGGAACGGCGGACCCCGCCACTAACAATGACAACTATCATAAAGGGAAGTAATTAGAATCTGTAACTGCAGTGAATGGCGACCGCTGAAGCAACACAGACCATGAAGAGCATCAAAAACAAGATGGTCTGATGCCATTAACATCTTAACGATTGCAACTTTAGCTTTGTGTAAGAGAAGCTGATTCTTTAAAGCTCTGGTGTATTATAGCATGTGTGATCAACCCTGTGGGCTCGTCAATACACAGAGAAGCAACCTGATAATCTCTCACTGATGATTCGCAAACACTGTGTCCACAATCACCAACAAAGAAAGTGAAAAATAACTATTTTATTAATGTAATTAAATCTTGATTATGATGATTCATTCAGATTTCGACCTTTGGGCAGACGCTTCTCATTTTAATTGAGTCAAGCAAAGTTTTACCAATTAGATTTTTTCTTTTTTTTTCTTTTTTTTTTACGAAAATCAAACTTTTCTCATCAATCCTTATCAGCCACTCACCCATAATAGATAAGGGTTTGTTTACCTAGCTCTCTAATGGTTCATCTCCCTGATGAGTGTTTTTACTCACTACAATTAATTATCACCGCTAAATTTACAGAGGAGGGCAGCATCCGAACAATTACAGCTTTCATTTGCTAATTGAACAATGGTCCATCTGTCTCTCTGATGGGATGGACGCTGTTTTGATGTGAGGTTTGTCACCTTGACAAAAAGTCCAGACTAAGATCTCAATGGCACGCCGCGGAGCATCAAAATGAGCTCGGGAAAGACTTTGTGCAAGTGTGGTTTCTATTATTTAACGCACGTCTGACAAAGGTGAATCCGGAGCGACATGCTGCATGTTAATTTCTTCAACTATTCAAGGGATATGCTGCTCTGAAGTTTGCAAACAGTCGCCCTGTATGTTAGTATGTGCTGAGTGTATCTGAGTGTGTGTTGTGTGTGCCTGAATGTGTGCTTGTGTGTCCCTCTGGGTTGTCAGATCTTGTTAATTGCTGCCTTCCTGCTGCTTTAAAAAGTTGTGACTACCTCACCCCCCGACTGTCACTCCGCTTTCATTATTTACCGATTCAAATGAGAGAAAAATGTTCATGTCGACATTAATGACTCTACGAGAGAGAGGAAAAAGAAAGACTGAACTAATTAAGGCAAGTGACTCACCTCACCATTACAGAGAATTTAGTGGGGATATTGCATTGTACTTCCAACGCCGCTTTGACATCCCCCCTCCTTTTAATTACCGAACACGTTAAAAAAGTTTCTCCACTGCAAACAAAACAACTAGCGAGGGAAGAGGTTTTGGAGTTGCACACACACATATAAGTGAAGGGTGACGACAGTAGATAACATATGTCATCAGCAGCTAGCATAGGAGCCATACCTGTATGAGTTGACACGGCTAATTTAAAGACCCAACTTCAAAGGACAGTCAGGACAGGACGGTCACTCCACTCAGTTGAAATTACAGAATTATTTTTTAATATCATCTCAATAAATAATTTCATCTAATGCCAAATTCAGTATTATCGCCACAGGCATGATGCACTCTATCGACGAGCCTCATCAGCAGCTCTGATCATCAGCAGTGACTCATTAGCCTTGACAGCTCAGGCGCTTCACGTGCAGTTTCACCCCATTTACACCTGGTATTAAAATGGATCCGTTATCCGGATAATGCACGATCTGGTCTGTGTTTGCACCTGGTATTTTTAGCATGTGAGTTTTGTGAGGTGTTGAGTCAGGGGAAACTTTGTGAAACACTTCCTAATTCTTTTCCCCTCTTGCAAATTTGACAAATGCAATACTGTCAGTCGTTCCTTTCTCTGTCTAAAAACTGTTTGTTGCAGTACTGCTAACAGCAGATCAGCTGAGAGATGAGTGCGACACACAGCGTCACATCCCCACCTGTATTGTTTTCAAGCATTTTCGGACAGCTCTGTTGAATAACGCGTCTTTATGCACAGAATAGACACATTTTCATTGATTAGAGGAGTGACTCTTTCAGCCCTCTCAGCTGGCTCGCTCTGTAGATTTAAACAACCGACTGTATATTTTATATTAGCTGAAAATAAATATATTTATCACTTACAGTAAAATGCTTGTAGGTATCAACCGCATCTACTTCCTAACCTTTGACAGCAGTCTTGAAGCGTGGGAGTGATGCTGATCTTCTCAAGTCAATGGCCATGTCTTTTGTTGAAGGGTGCTTTCACACCTAACCCGTCTGGTTCGGTTAAAATGGTCCAACGCGGTTCGCGTGGGCGGGAGTGAATGGTGTCAGTCAAACCCTCATGCGGATCAAACAACCGGACCCTTGCCAGGAGGTGGTCCTGGTCTGGTCCCAAAGGAGCTCTGGAGGGGTTCATTTGTGCGAGAACGTAATCTGACCTCGATTTGATCCGACTAGTAGGCGTACTCTGCAAGTCTGAGCTCACTGGCTCCCGTAGCCATGTGTGCTTTCGCATAGTGGAATGTGGATGAGCGAATTTAACATGTGCTAACAACCAGCTGGAGGATGAATCGAGGGTGGACATAGACTAGTGCAGTGCAGTACGCTGTCTTTGGCCGGTGGACCTCGTGTGGCACCTTCCTCCTGTGTTTATGTTCTTGCTCCTGACCCAGACTCATCTGAAAAGAAACCAAACCGAGGGGAAAACCAACTCATCAACTGATTTGGACCAGAGCAAATGAACGAGAGGTGTGAAAACACCCTTAGTGGTACTCAGCCTCAGAAAGTGCTCATTACACCCATGGCCCATGAGATGACTCCCCATCTTGGAGCAGACAGACGATAACAGTGTCGTCAGCTTTAGTTCCCATCAAGTATTGGCAGTGGAGGACTCAGAATTGGCCGGATGTATAAACCATGCGCATTAGAGTATTTATAGTATCTATTAATGGCAAGTGTGTAAAAAATGAATGGCCTGTGAATGACAGATTCCCAAGCTCATGAAAAAAATGGAGAGGGATTTATGTAGATGAAATGGCAATGCAGAACCGGCAAGACTGATCTCCTCTTTCAGTGGAGGCGACTCCAACAGAAGTACCTGCTAAGCAAATTTATTTCAGTCGAGTTTAATGCTCCCTGCCGCTCTCTCTCTCTGTTTTCCCATCTCTCCCTCTCTCTGTCAACCCCTCTCTCTCACTTCCTTGGTGCTCTTTCACAACACTTCCAAGACGAGCCCTTTCCCCCTTTAAATCACATCCCTTTATTTGCAAGCCCGACACTTTTTTTTTTTTTTTTGAAGGCGGGCTTTTAAGAAATTAATCTGGAAGTTGAAAAACACTATTGCTAATACCTCCACAGACACTGAGAAAGCAATCCTGACTATTGAGCGAGTGCTAAATTGCCAATTAGAGGCTAACATTGTACTGCGAGGCCTATATACATTTAAGGGGGCTTTTCTGTGTTGTAAGAGTACCTGTCAATCAAACACCACCTGGGGCAATTTTGTATTTCATTAAGTCATAATTAATGAAGATGGGTATTATTCTCAGCCGTGGGGACAGAGAGGCTGGGCTTCCATCATGAAACCATATTTCCAAAGGAAGAGTTGGGCACTTATTTGAAAACAGCCTATAATTATGAACTCCCTGTTCACGCCACATTTGATGAGCTGGGTGGCAAGTGAATATGTGCGCTGTGAGGAAGCGTGTGTCTGTGCTGCTATAGATACACCTGGAGTCATGCTGTGTGCTTGTGTGTTTGTGTGCACGGATGCTTCAAGGGGCTAAGCTTGCAGCAGGGGCAGAGAGGTCAGCAGACGGGGCGCGGGGGTTAAACTGAGCACAATCTGTCACACAAGTGTCTCCTGTTATGTCTTTTTGGATAAACAAAGGTGGGATCCTTGAGGCATTGCTGCTGTATGGGCAACATGCAAGAGCAACCAAGTAACTTATTAAACCAACAAATGACCTAAAATAGAGAAAAATCCAAAGTTTTGCACAGTTGTCACTCAGGACAAAGACAAAAGACTAGTGTGCTATGTGCATGCCACTGTTCATCAATGTTGACGCATATATGTGTGAGTATGCACAGTGGGTGGGTGGTATAGATGTGTGTATGTCAAATCTCAGCCTGTTTAATTCACACCCTTTAAATTACATGCAAACTGTCACATTCTGGTTCGTTGTTTTAATCAGAAAACAGCAATAGCCTTCAAATTAGCATATGGAAAATGCACACACACACACACACACACACACACACACACACACACACACACACACACACACACACACACACACACACACACACACACACACACACACACACACACACACACGCCATATATGGCTACATGTCCTATTTCCCATTTGTTTCCTGAACATGATACACAGTTGAAACAAGATACGGTTACATCATGAGAACATGTTTATATTACAGTGACGCACTGATCTAATCAGCATTCATATGGTTTCATATATGTACTGAAATGCAAAGTATATTTTCAAACATATTTGTTTGTAGAGCGCAGAAAATCATACAGCAGAACTTCATTTCTACACATGTCTTCTGTTTGTCTGAAAGGGGCACATGCATCTTTATAATTCTACTGCACTACATCTAAGAGACACAGGCACTTTTCCCTCGCTCATTTGTCCGACATCTTTAGCTACCAGCTACCTTTAATTTTTCATATCCTTCTTGTGGAGTAAAAATCACCTATCTCCAACTTCGGTGAGCTGAAGAAGTCTGAATTTTGCTGATGAACTGAAGGAGGAAATGCTCCTTTATGAATTGAGAAGATTCTCCTTCTTCTTCTTTTGTTATATAAACTATTTAATTTGGATTAGCTGGAAAATGCTTCGTCACAAAGCTGAAAACAGGCTGTTTTGCTGAGCTTGCTGATGTTTCAGAGATACGTGGTTCTCACGGGACAGTGATGCGACAAACATATGATGATCTAATAGAACATGATGCATTGCTGCAGATTAAACGACAGTCTATACAGTCTATACAGTCTATAAAGTAACTAAAGTTAGCTCAATCCTAAACATCTACAGCAGTAAAATACAACATGCACATGGATGCAGCAGTAATATTAATCAAAAACGTCAGAAATAACAATGAAACACTGACAGGGACCATTTTACTGCAGAATGAGTACTTCTGCTTTTCATACTTTAAGTGAATTTTGCTGATAATATTCAGATATTTGTACACAAGTAATGTTTTGGAGACTTCATCTACCTTTAAAATGTGCTGTCTCAATATGCATCACGATATGTGAGGGATACATGCACAGGACACAACCAGGAACATGGGACAGTGTGTGGTACAGAGCATGTTGGACAGGCGCAAACTGTACATATCACTTCAATTCTAGCAGCCCAGGTTTATTTCCACCTTTGTATTCTGAATCTTCAACCTCGACCGAACTGCTTGACTCGACTGTTAATTGCTGGTTTAAATTGGCTCAAACTGCTGTTGTGTTTCCTAAAATGCTGATGTTTTACATGACCGTTTATATAAAATACCATGTTCAACCCCAATGTTGACACTGGAGGAATTTTAACTCCCATTTAATCTGCAGAAATTCAGCCCATGCTTCATTTGCTAAATTTTTTCGAAGAATATTACACACATGCGCAAACACAAGCACGTAACACACAACACGTTCAAAAGCATGCATGGGAGCTCAAATTGGCAGACACACACACACATAATGCCTCTTTATCTGGACAGCTTAGCAGCTCTGTGGACGTTGTGTTCACTCTTCAATGAATAAAGGTTTATTTTATGCTGCCTGTTGCCTGACTGAACATATTGGATACAGTATATTCTCACCAATAGCATTCTATCACAGTGACTGTGAATGACTGCGGTGCGCTGGAGTGCATTTCAAACCCTTTTCAGCTCATATTCCATTATCTACCTGACAGTATATTAAGAACACTGTAAACTTCCTCATGACATTGGACCAGATAAGATTTCAGTCATGGTTATATTCAATAATGCTGCCATATTTACTCTCCTCTTTTTCATTTCGCAAGCTCCTCTCCCTCTTCTCTCACAGATTTAAGCAACAGCAATTCCTAGAATACAAAAACAAATAAAGCAAAGCACGCAAGATGCTATGTATAGAAATCTACAGTATGAGCCGGCAGAGTTAGTGCTTTCCCAGGGAACACAAAACAGGCACTACACAAGTTAATCAAGGTTTGCATGTTTAGCCTCGGGCTCTGTGACGGCTGCCTCCAAGACTCCTCTCTCACGCAAAGCTTTATATTTACAGGGGGGCAAAATGTTTAGAGCTTCTGTCAAGGTTGTGAGCATTTTCTCAACATTTGAAAGGTGAGACCTGAGGTGATATTTTCCTCACAACTGCGATAGAAGAAGACAACAAGAGAGCTGCGAGTGTGTGGGAGGGGTTAAAAAGAAAAGCAGAAGATGTAAGTGCATTGTTGTCACTTTGCCGGCGAAGAAAAAAAAAAAATGAAATGAAAAATTCAGCGCTGCAGTGGAGTTTAGTTTGACAAGTCAGATGTCAGCGGCAGCACTGCAAATCTCAGCCCCTGTGTTTTACAAAGAGATAAGCAGTTGCCTCCATTTTTTAAAGAGCCAGCCTGGCTTGCTGGGTGAAAACAGCAAAGTAAATGTCAAGGTTTTTAAGTCTGAAAATGGTGTTTATCAAAGACATGCTGCCCAGCTGCTGCAGTTTTGTAAATGAAGTTGTTGTTGTAGATTGCTTGAACTGAAAAACACCTTTAGAAATTACACAAAGACATGGATAAAGCTGTCTGAGTCAAATGTGATGTAGCATTTGCTGTGTTGACCATAACAAACATGAGAGGAAGTGAGAACAATAGCTAGAAAAGCACAAGGCCACTAACTCTGTTAACTTTACTTTGAAATGCTACTTTTCCAGCTTACAGTAATAGCTCCAGAGATGGCTAATGCATCACTCATACTACACTGTATTTATGTTTACTTCTGACCTTGATGAGACAAAGTTGATGAGGGATGAGTACCCACCAATGAAAAACACACAAACTCACACCTGATATTAAAGGTACAGTACCTGGTGGAGTTTTCCACCACAAATGGGTCCTCTCACGAGAACATGGAGCCACCGCTTGGCCAACGCAATGCAAACTCCTGATGATCATTTCATGCTATTCCACCGATCAACACTTGGCGGCAGTAACATGCAAAGAAACAGTAAAAGTGGTGATGAAGAAGACTGCTAGCAACTCTTTGGCATCCATGTAATTTCTGTGAAAACAGCATAAAAAATTGTCACATGCAAACAGCTAAAGTGAGACGTAGTTCAATTTAAAGCTAACTAGTGGGCTAGCATTAGCTTAACTAAATTTATTTATTTATTCTTCTTTTAAAAACGCCCATTTTGACAAGTCAACATCTTTAGTTGGTTGTTCTGCATAACTGAGTAAAACAGTAGCTAAATCCAACAAAATAAACAAAACACAGCTAACTAGCTTAGCATAGCAGTAGCAGGCTAATTGCAGCATCAGCTTTTCTGATTAGGCCTTCTCTCTGTCATAGTTTCCTGCTCAGCTTGAAAATATAATTTTTTTTTTTTTTTCTTAATTTCACTTCCAGCTCATTATCGGACGTCCTCACCCAGATAATGTGTCAGGATACACGTGCTAATGCCAGGTGTGAATCACAGGAAAGGTTGTGAATGTAATGTGATGCTGCAGTGGAGGAAACCACCACAGACCTCTATACTCTAATGTGATGTGTCACTAAGACAGTAGATGTTTCATGTTGCCTTTTTTCCCCCCACCGGTTCTTTTAAATCACACCAGACACCCGAGAAAAGACAGAAAGACATCTCATTTGTATTACAAACACATTTCTTGCTTCAACACACACTTTCCTGTCACATTACATCAGGTCACGTGAGACAAAGCAATCCAGCAAAACTTATCAGCATCTTCTGGGGCAAAAATTATCAAGCCTTTCATGCTGTCAGTTCAATGCGTGCTGGATCTTTGTCCTGGAGTCAATCTGAGAGGGTGAGCGCAAGTGCAGAAATAAAAGAAGCTCGTCCTGAAAGGAGGTATTCGCTTGTGTTTTGTTTGTCAGTGAAGTATATCCAGAGGGTTGGAAGTTTGTCAAAAGAATTAAAAAGTATGAAAAGAAATGAGACTCAACACTTCATGCTAAACAGCTTGCCCCAGATACAAGAGTGTGTGCATGTGTGTGAGCATGTTGGTGTGGCCTGTACATACCCAGTGAGGAAAATGTGAAGACCAGCTGCCATCTCTTTGACTGTTTATTATTTTACATCACACATCAGGGAGATTATACAGGTGAGGCGTCAGGTGTTGTAGCAAGAAAAAAAAAAAAAAAAAGATGTCACCTTAAGATACAGAAAAATTGAGGTGTTATTTCTGCACTTTTAGCCACACTCAAGTGAAAATAAACAGGACTTATCGTTGAAATCACACTCTTTGCTTCTAATCAAATGAAAGGCCTCCGAGGGTACACTTAAAGTGAAATTCTTCTAATTTTAAATGGGAAAACAGAGACAAAAATACAGTGCTGAGCACGTCTCCCCCGTCGCCCGTCCTCTCCTGCCTGTTGGATATGGTTGCCATGACAACACCCATTACCTCTTGATTGGAGACCTAATGTAATCTAGACTATGAGCGGTGCCATTTATCTGCTGTTAACACAGCAGTGGCAGCATTAGCAGCAGTCAGAGCCGGACAGCCACGAACAGAGAACGAAACAGGGCCATTAGAGCGTTGAATATACTGTATGGTGGCGAGAAGGAGTGTGTGCATGTGTGAGAGGCCGGACCAGGCGTCTGCTGTGCTGGCGTGCGTGCGTGTGTGTTAATGTCTGTTTGCTTTGCGGGGTGACAGGAGTGATCTCTGGCACAGTGCGACTCGGCGGCTGAATATCACGCCGCATGCTCTCGTGCCAGCTGAGCTTGCAGCACGCAGACACAGAGATAAGCTCTCCGGCTCCGGCTCGAGCTTCAGATCCCCGCAATGAACTGGGACTGGATTACATCAAATAAAATTGGGAGCTCGCTGTTAACAAACCGGCTGCAATGGCGCGTCTGTCGGACCCCAGAACGAGGAATCCCCGCGCTCGCGAGCTGCCATTTTGTTCAGCTGAAACGTGATGTTGATTTGAGGGGCAACACGTGAATACCTTTAGCTTCCTTAATGAAACAACACAGAAAGTCGCTGCTGTCATTGCTAACAATCTGATTTTCTATGTAAGGTGCTAGCTGGGCTGCCCCAATTACGTTGAGGGACAGAATAAAGGGATGCTGCATGGTAAATCACAACCTTTTCTCATTTCCTCTCTTTGCCCCCCCTTAAAAAAGGTGTCACTGTGAATCAATTCTGCCACCACTGTCCTGATATGCAACAAATAAAAGTGACTGACATCAAATTATTTCCAAGCCGATAGATGTTACACTGGCTTTGTCAGTGTTGTCACCTCTTTGGAGAGATCTTTCTAGTTTAGAATAATTGAAAGAGTAACTGTGTGTTCAGACGAGTCAAGAACGGGTGGAAAAGTTGGCACAGGCAGGGTTTCTTTCTTTTTCTCCTTTTATCATCGTCATTTCACTCTCTTCCATTCAGGGGAGGGGGAGAAAATAATGATATTGGACTGCCACGGGCAAATAAATAAATAAATAAATAAGCACAAAAAGAAAGGAAATGAGCATCGGTTCAACGTAAAATATGACTTCAAAGTCACGACACTGACAAGACAACAAAGCCACATGGATCGAGGTACTACACACCTGAGGTTCGAGTATTCGTCATTAAAGAAGAAAAATGAAAAACAAACCAAAAAAAAAAAAAGCATTGCGGAAGGACAGCGAGTATTAGATGTTGACTATTTTCTGGATTCCCCTGAGTCGCCTGCCAAAAGAGTTGTTTTGATGAAGAATATGAGTGATGCTTTTTCAAGGACAGTCCTCTGCGTCCGTCCACAGTGCATTTAAACGGTGAGGACAAAGTTCGCGCTGTAAAACATATATACTGTAAAGTTACAACGCCACAGTCTGAGGCCTATCAGTGGCCAAAAAGCCTTAATTCTCATTTGAATAAATCTTCACTGATAACACACATCAATCTGGTATATCTGCATGAAAAGCTGTAAAAATATCATAGACCAGTGGTGTCTAACCTCTCTGCCACACCACCCATCATCTTCCAAATGTGCTCATTTGAACTGATTTTAAACTGCTGTTAATTTGCACTACTAATTATATGAAAGTGGCTTTTATTACAATGAGGCCACTTTGATGTTGTCAGTTTTCTGAGCGCACAAAGGCCAAACAGCAAGACCATCAGATAAAACAATGATTTTAAGCACGTGGAAAAATAGATTATATTTATAGCGTACTGTATAATGCAGTGAAATAAGTTAATAATTAAGGCAAATCTGGAGTAGATTTGTGTCAGATTAGCAAAAAATAGCCCAGTTTTCCTGAAATTTAACCGCTGGTTATGTGTCACCTGATGCATGAGCCACCTGGGAGGTCGTCCATGGAGAAAAAAATAACTAACTAACTAACTTCAGCCAATCAGATCAAGGAACCGTATGATGTTGTGGCATCATTTTTGTTTTGTTGAAATGTTTCGGTCAGTTTGGTGAAGTTTGCATTCAAACTATCACGACTCAGAGTGGAAGAAAACATGTTTCGACCATTCGTCCACTATTTTTTAGCTATTTATTTCACCAGCTATTTGAACTTTTACCCACGAGGCCGGCTTTTAGCTATTTCACCTGTTTAAGCATTACTTGACCTTTATCTAACTATTTCTCGTATTCATACTTGAGTTACCCATTTCAAAGCTGTCCAATTCAGCCCTTCAACCATTACTTTTCCTCCTCTCTGCAGGTGTTCAAGCTAGTTTTCATAGACTTTCACATTAAGGTTGAGTGTTGAAGCCGATTCGATGTGTGGATATATTCATTTTTTTTTTCAACAGTAATTTGTATTTCCTCAGACTTGCAGAGCTACTCTACAATCTTTCCACGCACCCGCTGCAGAAGTGTGAGTACAGTTCACAGTACACACACACAGTTGCAAATAATTTCCTCTCTCTCTCTTCTGCACTCAAATACCACTACACAAACATTTCCAAGACACACACAAGGGTTCACACTCTCCACAACCCCCCCCAACATGCCCCCAAACAGATCCGTGGCACTGTGTGTGTGTGTGTGTCGCTTCATTAAGCATGTATCCAATCAGTCACACACACAGCGGCTCGGCATGTCGCGCCGCAGTTTACTCCCAGCCTATAACCCGTCTGTCAGTCAAACGGCTGGAGTTCATTAGAGACACTGAGAGCCGCTGACAACTCCCCACGGATCTGACCTGTGTACACAAACGCAGGTGATCTGACCCTCCAGGAGGATATCACCACGTAAACAAAGATATTCTGTTGCTTGAGAGGAAGAGGAGGAGGGGGGGAAAAAAAATGAGCAAAAACACGCCGAGATCCATAAAAACAGCCTGTGGGATGAGCGAGGTCTGAACACCGAGGCGAGGAAGAGGAAACTGAAGAGAAAACAGCGCTTCTGTGTTTCTGCTGCAGGTTGTTAGGAATTAATAAAACGCTGGCACATAAAATGAGCCTGGTGGCCAGTTAGCCGCACAAGTACCAGACCTGAATGTATGTATGGCTAAGCAGACTTTTAGATCCTAATTGATCCCATTCTGCATCGCGGAAGTTACTCTCAAGCGACAAATACATCACCTATACAGCCACGCTGAAGGTCAACTGTGTGATTTCCTACTATTGCATACAGCTGCTGACTTCCAATATAAAAGCGCACAAATTGCACAAATATCCTTTTTAACTTGAGCACCACACACACTAATCTCTTCAGGTTTACCGTGGGTAAACACGAGTTAAGGAGAATCTGTTGTGTGGCAAAAAAATAAAAGGTCTTAACACTCTCCTGTTAATAAGATTAGAATGTGAAATATTCATTGGAAAAGGCTTAATAATAAATGGCGGGTATTAAAAATTGAATTAATTCAAATTCCGTCCATGAATTTTTAAACGTACATTATTAAGAGTGCACCAACAAGCCATTTCATTGATGTAGTGTTGTAACGCTGAAACTTAAGTCCCACCTACTGCTCATCCATTCATTTCCCACATGCTCAACAAAAGTCTTTAGGAAAGACTAACGGGGCCAGTGTGACAGCGAGGTGAAGTAAAGCGCCCCCACCTCTGCTCCATTTCGCATTAGGACTCACACCTCCCTGTAAACTGATTGCTGACAGGAGGCAAAAAACGGGGCCAGGGTCAATAATTTAAGAAACTTGAGGCTAATTTTAATCTATTACCCTGCTATGTGCATACAGTGTGTCAAAGGTAAGGCCGGAGAGGGATCCGTCATGTGATTCATACTCCGGGGAAGGAATTAGTTTCATGACACGTCATAATTTAACACATTTTAAGGAACTCAGCATGACTTTGCCAGGCTGACGGAGGGAGGGGGGGAGGGAGAGAGAGAGGGGAGATGAAGAACGAGAAGGATATTAAATTATGGAGCACCTTAACAGAGCAATCTGTCTTAGGGAGACATGATTGCCTTACCGCTGTGGATTGATGATAATCTGTTTGTAAGGGGTCTTGTAAAGGCTACCGAGGCTGGAGTGTGTGGAGGTTTTGAGCTCTGGCCCGTGGATGAATCACCTGTGGAGTATATTAAAGAGCAAACATACAAATTCAGCACCATTGTCCAATAAGGACTTTAAAGGGGGCTGAGAAGCTAATGATAGCCTGTGCTAACCAATGGCATTACAATGATAACTGACTGGTTGCCAGGTTGTTGTGATTAAAATGAACAGAGTTAACATAAAAGATTTAATTAACATGGATGATAATGTTAATAACTCATAATAACAAGTTCCTCCAAGAAGGATAACAACAGCTACAGGTTGCAGCCACAGGGATTTTTGACAACGTGGTAACCCAAATGTTGCTCTTGTAAACGGCTTATTACTGATCAATAATGCATTAATAAATTAATCAACATTTTAATAAATAAAACAAGTAGTTTCAAGGTTTAGATGGGTATTAATTCGTCATTGAGAAACTTTCGGTTGCCAGTTTAATTAGCATAAGTAAGTTTTAGTAAGACTTACCATCAACACCAAATTCAATAAGATTTCTGATTTCAAGCCTTCAAGAGGAATTGAAGAGTTTAAAGATGCACCAGCCTCAGGGATTTTTCATAATATAGCAAATCTTCTTCATATTAACGGCTTATTACTGATCCATAAAGCATTATTAAGTTATTTTTTAACATGACATAAATTAAAGTTACATGTTATAAAGAAAGAATTACTTATTATGAACTTTCTGGGACGTGAAAACTGAAAGTTACTTGTTTCTTCTCTTTTTCGCTTCTTTCCTAAAGTCACAGCATGTGAGTGCATGAGAGAGAGAGCCCTCCTCACATAGAATATACTCAAAGTTACACTCAGGCATTGACAGGTAAGGTCAAGCACCCCTTTCCCGTTCCTCTTATTTCCCTCAGTCTTTCTATTCACCGCAGTCACACAGGGTTTGTCTCGCTGTGTTCATGCCTTGCAGCTTGGGCTGGAGTGGGGAATAGTAAACTAGCCTATCGCTGCCAGGGCTTACTTCAGAGAGCAGGAAGGCTTTGGCTGTCATAGGTTCTCAGGATCAGAGCTGAGAGCGGGGACACTTCATTTGCCGGTGCTGAGGAGGAGAAGCAGGTTGAGGCGGAGGGGGGGGGGGGGGGAGGTGTATGTGCCAGGGTCAAGTGCTGTGGAAAAAGCTAGGCAGTTATCCAATAGAGCTTTGCTCTCCTCTCTGCTCTCTGTTAGTGTCTTATGCAGCCCACTCTGTCCTGAGGCTTTCTCGGCTTTGCCCGTTCTGTTGTGGCAAGGGCATCCCGGATCAGCATTTGAAAGGTATTATAACTGGAAGAACTGGAGCGGGTCTGTTAAACCTGCAGTGCATCAGCAATTCATGAGGTGTAAGAGGCCCATCTGAGGAAGCAAAGTGTGTGGATCAGATGCCTTTCTGCCACTTTCTTGTGGAAATGAACAGAGATTTGGAAAGTTGAATATCGAGTGGCATCGAGCGAAAAACGCTCTGAATCTGACAAATGTAAAGGAATTAAGAGGGATCTTGTCTCTCGCACGCAACTTGATTGCTCACACTTTCTCCCGCACATGCTTTCCTCTTTTGGAAAGCAGAAGGGGAAGGTGTGATAATATTGCGCTGAACAGATGCTGTAAACATAGAAACGTTTTACACTCTCAGGTAATGTGCTAGTGAGCTGAGAAACTGAGCACTCGCTGCTGTGCGATATGAAAATAACATCCATAGAAAGAGTGAAGGAGTTATGGGGAAGAACGAGAGCAAGGAGAAGTGGAGCCTCTTGACTTTCTTTGTTTGAGTCTCTGAGTAAATGCTGAGGGGGAAGTGGATTCAAACAGCCTGTGTGTATCCATCCACACCTGCTATGGCAGCCCCTAGTGGAAGTGAAGGGCACTGCAGCACTGTCTTGAACCAAAACCGGCAGCTTGACGAGCTCGACAAGCACAAGCTATCTGTCAGTTCCCACTTTCCATACTGACTGGCTTGACCTGTGCACGAGCAGATCTGGGCTTGGGAATAGGAATTGGAGTTTAAAAAAAAATGCAGGAGGAGGATAAAGAGGAGGGGGAGATCAGAGAGAGGAGAAGGGAGAGGAGACAGGGCAGAGAGGAGGAGGAAGGAAAGCATTATCAGTGGGAAGGAAGGTAGGGGGGAAGGGGATAACACATAACGCCTCACTGAGCCATAGAGAGGCAGAGGATGTGGTCATCTGACAAACTGGAAGCCCACCCATCTGCCACTTACAAGCCAGTCTGACATTACCCCCATCAGGCGCCAAATGCCGATAAAATTTATCTTTGGTGGATGAGAACGATCAAAGTCGCCCGTAACTTTTTGAGGTATTAACATTTGACCTCCTCAGATATCCCTCACTTTGGGTTTAGCTTGTTTATTCTCACTGGCTACTGTAAAATCTACCTGACCGTCAGCCAATCACAACAAAGGAAACACATGGCTGTGAATCTTTGCCAGTTGCTGTCCTCTATGTGTGACGCAGTAGCATCCAAGCATCAAATTCTTTGCTGCCTTGATGGCCATTAGGAAAGTGGAGACATTCCCATGTGGTGAGTGACTTAATGATTAATTACAGACTTGAGCCAGTGCATAACTAAGTTTAAAATTAAAATCTAAATTTGCTCCTGTCACTGTACTTAATGTTTAAATTAGTGCATGCTGTAAAAAAAGTGGCCGATACATGAAATTAAATTCTAAGTAATTTAAATTAAAAAATAAAAGTTAAATAAAGTCAGTTTTGGACAATGCCTGCAAACTTCTTATAGCTGATCAGAGGTTACAGAATTCCTCTTATTTATCTTACAGATTATAAAAAGACAGGTTATCTATAAACGTGAGGAGTATTTCGACAATTTGTCAAACACACATATTCACTTTCTTGCAGAGAATTTGATGAGAAGATCGACACCACTCTTCTGTTTGTACACTAAGAGAAGCCGCAAGGCAATTAGCGTAGCTTAGCATAAAGACTGGGAAAGGGGGAAAACAGCTAGCATAGCCCTGTTCAAATCCCAAATAAAAGATGACCGGTACTTCGAATTAAGTCAATTGTAAATTGTTCTTTAATGCATACACAAACAAAATTAAGTTGCGGTTTGTTATTTCTTGATTGAAAACAGCCAGGAGTGGTGACGTCCTTGATTCTCCTCCTCCTCCTCCTCGAGTCATATTCATTACTATTTTTTAAGTTTGGCGAGAGTCGGCTAGCTGTGTCTGTGCTAACTTCCTCCTGGTTCTGCTGTAGCTCCACGCTCTCAAATTTCTCATCTAAATCTCAGTGAAAGAAAAGCCAAAAGCTAAAACTATAGCATTAAAAAAAAGGCAAGCCAAGATCATCACCTCCACCCTCAAAACATTATCGTCTTCCACCATCACCACCACCTGCATCGCTGCGGTTATCAAAAGCATCAACTGATGCTCAACTTTTCATCAAAACTCCACCACCTCATACTATTATCCATGGAGCGCTGTTCACCCATACTGCCTCCAAACCATCCTGAAGAAGGTCAGAACTTCAATGTCAAGCGTGCGTCTTGGGGCTTCACGAGAACAGACTGCATACCCGCTGGAAATCCCTGTTCCTATTCCCACCCAGCCCACGCTCACTGCTCCCCGATCCCCAAGAAGCATTCCAGGAATCTGTTCTCCTTTTAATTAGCTTTGTGGAGAAATCAGATTTTTTTCCTTAAAACTATGATTGTAGTTTTCAGCGAGCGACAGCGAGCAGCCCAGTTGGGGACTGACAGACGGGAGCTCAGTCTGAAATATACCAATAAGAGTGAAGCACACATCATAAACGCTTATAAACCAGCACAGGATTCATAGTACAACCGACATGCATTCTCCAGCAGTTTAAAGTTACAATCCTTCAGCTTTTCATTAAATCAAACCCTATTTTTGACACTGTTTATGGTTGACATTTATTCAGATGTAGCCATTAAATGCCATTATATTATGTAATTACCTCACTATGTAGTATTTTTGTTGTTAGTGGTGGAGATTCAAACAATGCTGCATGTAATCCAGCATTACTGTTTTTGCTTTTATCTCAGCTAAACTGTTTCATGGTAATGCTAACTGAAGGGGAAAAAAAAGTAAATAGTAGCTTCAGTGAGTGTTGATGATGTTGGAGATGGACTCTTAATCATGAATATATTTGTAGACAACAAGATTTATACCATCCGTTGGGAAATAACCCATCATTTTCGATGCTTTATTGTTTTTTTTAGCTCTGGCTTTAAGTGCGTGGTTGTATCAAGTGATTTTACTGAGCCATGCGGCTCTTGGACTTGGCCAGGTGACACCTCCCACCTTTCAGCAGAGGGCGGGGTATTATCCTCCCCTAAAATCCCCTCAGTTTTCTTTGGTTGTTTTTTGGCTGAATTACTTGGAGACATTTTCTTGATTAAAACTCTGTCTTGGAGGGGAAAATAAAATTACCAACAACTTAGTTCACTTTTAAGAAAAGGAGGAATGTTCAAGAGCTCACTTTTCGCTTGAAATCAATGTTAATCTCTGTTCCCTTTATTGAATCAAAGCGGGCCGTGCCTCCGATAAAACGAGTAATCTGTGTCTTTACGAGACCGCAGATGTGGAGAATTTTAGTCGCACAACATGTTACAGAGTCCAAATCAACAACAGAAGCAGTTGTTTAAGAGCATGGCTCGATATGGATGTAGTGGTTTGGAATGGCTTCCGTTATCTCCAAACTCTGCAGGTAGATTAAACAGCCCAGGGGGAAAGGCTTCCTGTGTGTTAATGCTGATGCTGTACGGCTTTTATCACATATGGAAAATAAGACCAGAGCTTGCAGAAATATGCCGTGTGCGCACACATTAGGCAGGTGCAGGAGAAATCAAGCATGCACTTAAATGATCAAGGGATAGACAACTGCTGATTTAAAGATTCTAGTTTTAGATCCATGCACATTGTAGCACGGGAATTAGTGCAACATAAATATGTGTTTACCTGATCACCCATTAAAGCTTTAAAGCTTTGAAAATACTGAAATGAACCGACAGGAACACCCAAATTTCAAGCTGTAGCATAATGCAGTTATGATTTACATCAGTGAATGCCATATGTGTATATATAAATGTATGTGTGTGTATACATATACCAGGGGGGAACCTTCAGGGCCTTCTAGGCCTTCAGAGAAGGCCTTAAAAAAATCTGGACCAAAAAATATAAGTATTAAATTATTATATATAATCTATCTAATTTAATTTAATACAATACATTAATACATTTTCTCTAATCTATGTTCTAAAGTGAAGTTTACTGTCAAGTTCACATCAGCAATGAAAGGGTTACTGTCCTGAAACATATTATCCAATCAGAATCTTCCGTCTCTATCAAAGCCCGGTTAGCTGGCTCATTAATTGGTTAGGACTTCATGAATCCAGGGGAAGGCCAAGCTATGTGTTTTGGTTTGGAGAGTGATGGGAAAATTGACCAATCACGGTTTGATTTTAAGTGGGCGGGACAAAAACAAAAGATCATAGGCCTTCGTGAAGTCCGAAAGGCGGGCAGAGTGGTGAGAGCGGTGAGAGACAATTAAATGGCGGAAGACGAGAACGAAGTTGTGGCTAGCTTGTTAGCATCGCCTTTTTCAAGGCGGCCTTTCCTCTGTGGAGCGCTCTTTCTCGGCTCTGAAGCGCATCAAGACGCACGCCAGAAACAGTACTGGACAGGATCGCCTGGGAGCTTTGGCACTGATGTCCATAGAAAAAGGACTTCTTTTGGAGCTCAAGTCAAAGGACAAACTTTATGACGCTGCCATCACCCACTTCACAAAGAAAGACCGACGAATGGACTTCGTTTTCATGTAAGGTAGGCCTATGTTGCAAGCCACCTTGATTATTATTTCAAGTGATTAATTCGGGCCAAGTGGACATTCAGTAATTTGTATTTATTGCGGAGGTTGTCTGTAAAAAAATCCAGCGCAATTTGCGCCTTTAATTCCTTTGCCTTTAATTCAATATGTAAACTTATCAAACTTATCAGAAGTGTGTGGTTGGACTTTTGTTTTTTAGAGGGTTTTTATCCCCCCCCCCATGGCTCCCCCCTTTCTGTCCCTTTCCGAGAATTAAGGAGGTGTAGTGGAACCTATGAAAATTGTGACTTTTGACATAAGTATTCATTGCGCCGTGCGTAATTGCGCATAGAGAGGTATTTGCACTTCAATTCAACTTTAAAAAAAACTCCAGCTACGAGCTTTGTGTAACTTTTTCTATATTGTGCATTTGAAATTGTATAGTTTGACGATGCTTGTGAATTTATTTGTCAATGTGTGTATGGCTTGCTGTGCGCCGTGATTTATAGCGCTGTCCATGGTGATGAAGCCTCGGTGTCGGTGTCAGCAGTGTCACGTTCTGGGTTACCTCATTTTATATTTCCAGATTTTGGCTTATGTTTATTTAATGTAGCCTCCAGTTTTATGAAGGTACTGTTGAGAATGTTTCTTGTTGCGGAGAATATTATTGATGTTATGGTCTATTTGTTTACATTCTTGTCATCGTTAATTAAAGGATTGCAGTTGTTGAACGCTTTCAATTCATCGTACTGTTTCTTTTTTTCCGTGATGATTTCTTTTCTTGGCAGTGAGGGCTGAGGTGAAGGCCCAGCTGTAGTGCTCACAGTTCACCACTGACATATACATATTTTTTTTTTACATTTCTGCAATACCCATTTAACGTATTTACACTCTGCTAGTTTTTATTGATAGTGGCGGAGTCCGCCATCCCTGTAGAGGATTCAATTTTTCCTTCTCATGTATGAATCGCAGGAAATGGAGGATTCATGCAATTCAGTGTTACTATTTATATATTTCTCATTGATATCACTGTCACTGTTTACTGCTCCCTCTCCAAATGCCCCATCAGAGATGTATTAAGTTAATCTAATGTAAACTGAACATTTCCTCCTGCCTCACAGGTAGGGAGAAACAGGAAACCCGATGTATCTGCCACCAATTAGCACCAACTGCAATTGTTGCATCTGCAAAACAAAGAAAGCAGCAAATCTGTTTTGGTTCATGTGCAATGAAAAAAATAAACAAATGTTGTCTGGCTTTCTTATGAAAACATACACATGAGTTGCTTTTCAGTTTTTTTTTCTGAGACAGTGGGTGTTCAAGGAGTTTGGTAACTTTTTTTCAGTTGGTAAAATTATGTTCTCATTCAAAATAAACTGCATTGCACTTTGGTTGGAAAGGATTTTCCAAGTTTCTGGCATGTCAGCAGGGTTATTTTCTGCAAATCCCAGCTTGAAAAAGCATTGTTCTCACCTCTCTAAATAAACCAACACTAAATTGTTCCAGCTCACGTTGCAGAGTTTGAATAAAATGCTGTAAACACACTTGGTGAGAATGAGCCCAAGGTGTAGACATATGGTGGCCCTCAAAATTGACAACATGACTTGCCTTCCATAAAGCAAGCATGAACATCTGGCAGAAGATTTTACGGGGGCATAGAAACATTGGCGGCACCGTGGGGAGGCTCGGGAGGCAGCCATCTTTGCACATGCTGTCCATTCATCGCAACAAAAGCTAATGAATTCAGATGTTCGCTGCGTTTAGGCTGGATGGTAACTAACACAAACAATCACTGCTGTTAATTGTCATTTGTTTCTATCCACTGTGTGTGCTAAATCAGATGACAAAGCCACAGCGAATGAATGCAAAGTTCATAATAAACGCCAGTGAAGCAGAAAGGGCAAGAAATAGGCTCCACTAATGGTTATGAAGCTGCAAATATGAGCCTGAGTGTGTTTCATGCCTCCTCACTAACAAGCACATCATTTTCAAAAGTGCACAATGGTGTCAAGTCGCCTGGGATGATCCCCCCTTCAACGAGTGCCGGGATTACTGTAAGCTGATTTTCCATAATTTACCCTCACCGAGTGGAAAAGCACAATCCGGATTCGCCTTTTAACTCCCTCTCCTTATCTTGTTCCCCTCACGTCATTGTTGTCCTAAGAACAAATATGAGTTATGTCTGTGAGCCTCCAGCTGTAAATGGTTTAGTTTTGAAGTTGGCAAATTTGCATTGTAGGTCAAATCTGTGTATTAGGGATGCGGTTGATGCCCTAATAGCATGCAGTTTTTTTGTCTTTCTTTTTTGTGGTCTTGGCTTTTTAGGAATGACACACTGTAACTGTACAGCATTTCCATATTTTCACCCCCTGTTTAACGCCTCCAAGAAGACAGCCTGCGATCCCTATTATTTTCTTGCTGAGTGGATTCTCCTCTGAATCCAGACCCATCTCACACATGTGCTAATAAGACAGGTGACACCGCTGTTTTGGGGGGACTCGTGTGATGAAAATGGAGCACCAATTCCACACATTCACAAACAACCTCCTGCAGACAGTGCCGTGCCGAAAAATACAATTCTTTCTGTAAATGCTGAGCTCTGCATTGTTCCAGCTATTACTAACACTTTGTCTGGAGGACAATAACATGGTGTCAGAAAAAGGAAAAGTTACTTTCGGTTGTTCAATGATTCTGTTGAGTCCACACTGCAGCCTGAAGGTGGGAAGGTACCCCCAACTATGAGGCTTGATATTTTACTTAACACCACAAGTAGACAGTGATGACATCTGGAGCCATGCTAGCTGCAAGGCTACATGGATGCCAATACCACTCCCATTAGCCTCAGATCAACTATCAATTAGCAATTGTTAGCATGGCGATGCTAAACCAACGTGGTGAACACCATTGCACCTGCTAAACCATCAGCATGTTAGCATTGTCATTGTGGTGAACGTCATTGTACCTGCTAAACCATCAGCATGTTAGCATTGTCATTGTGAGCATGTTAGCATGCTCATGTTAGCATGTAGCTTTAAGTACCACTGTATGTAAGCCTCACAGAGCCGCGAACATGGCTGTAGATGCTTACTCTTGTTTCTATGCTGAGCACAGCTGAAGATAAAATGTGATACACGAGCTCTGTCTCAGCACCAACACACGCCATTCATTTATCCCTGTTTTTTTGTACGAGACAGAAAGTCAAACAACACTCATTGCTTTACAAGGTAACAATATTTGCTGCTAACTGAGGACACGTTAAATCATCAAATTCTGGCCTAAAGTTTGACATGATACTCCCTCCCAAACACAGACAGAAAAGAAATTGGCATGAAGACCAGCCAGGCCCCAGAGCAAATAGTGGAGGTTGGCTGACGGTGTAGTCTGCATCACCTTCCAGCATTTGTTATTGTTCCTTATTACTGCCCATATTTTTCATCGGCTCTCACCAAGCTGTCTCCAGCTCTCTTTTCTTCCCTCACAATACCGTGTTAGGCATTGTTATGTGAATGTCTGGATCAAGCCAGTTCTGACTGAATGACAGACTGTATGCGTTGCATCAAGGCTCGGCTTAGCTTTGGTTAGTTTCCCAGATTGCACAGTTGAAAAGAAGGTGCAGATGAATCAATGCACGGTTAAATCATGCATGGATGAAAGATATTTTGTAATAAATTTATGAAACTGAGAGTGCAGAGAAAACATTTCCAGGCAAATTGGTCAGTACTTTTCAGCTTTGTTCTATTTATCATCATGGTCTTCTCTATTGACCAGTGAAGCATAGGTAAAATGCACCGCTTCATTAGTTTGGACTAATTGTGGCACCTGAATGGATTTTGCACTGGACTGGCCTGTCAGTATTAATCTCAAAGAGGGACCTTTCAAAAAGCAAAAGCATTAAAACTAAACATTATTTAGGGACTGTGCAAAAATGATTAGAGTAGGTTGGGGGCAGGTTATGTCTTTTGTTTTGTTTTGTTTTTTTTCCCCCTGAAAGTAGAGCGTCCATTTTCTCTTGGTGGAGTCTTTTTTGGCCACCTGGGGGCAGCAGAAACAACTTATGAACACAAAATTGACACTGGCATCACCTTTTCGGTTAATATTGGCAAAAAATTACTTACTTATTTACATATCCAGCAGTATATGGAGCAAAGCCAATATTCACTTTTAGCTCTGTTTTTGGTCTTTACTAACTCCTGAGAGAACAATCTGGCTCAAAATGCTCCACTATGTTCACCAGATAGTTGCTAACTGTGTCTCTCTAGACTCCAGACTATGACTTCAACTTCTACTTGCCTGCCACAAGGTTACAAACAACAACAACAACAACGGGACAGTGCATACATCAATTAAAGTTGTAACAGGACAGCTTTGCTCCAGTGCCATTAATTGCCAGTAAAGTCTGGAGGAGAGCATGTAATTGGCATTTAACGCTATTGATAGCAGCATGTGTTGGTATTTAGCTGTCAGGCCACAGAAGGGCCATGTGGAGTCAAAAATTGTCGGTGTGGTGGCGAGCCAAATCCTGCAGGAGCTGAGGCATGGCTCAGTGTGATTAGACAGCGTTCTCATCTCATTGCCAAGCAGAGAGGACACCGAGGTCAGACGTGTCTTACCAGAATGAGCAGGCCTGGACAGGGATGCTGCATGAATGGGTGTGTACACATGTATGTGCTTAATGTAAATACACTCACAGTGAAAGGTTTGACACTGACTGTCAAGCAGGTCTGGCAGGGCATTTCAGTGGCGATCTTGCTTGTGTACAATTGATTTATTTCCGATATGACTGCCTGATCATTTATGTCTTGACAGCTAGCATACGGTTTTAGCCGTAACTGGCCCTAGCCATCTGATAATCAAACACAGGTACAATTTAGAGGCATATGTTACGTTGAGTTCATGAGACTGTGTACAGTGCATTCCAAAAAAGTTGCATGAATAATGTATTAATGTGCTAATGTAAGCACCTATTAGCCCTGGACACAATTACTGCCAGGAAGGAGAGAGGGGGGGGCGGATTGGGAGATGACTGACTTCCCAGAATGACTTCTGAACTATTGAAATGTCTTTTCCCCAACTGGATAAAAATGCTGAATTCATAATTAAATAAAAGCAAGAGTGAAAAACAGCCCAGTTCTTTCTTTCAGTAAGTGGCGACACAGGGCAGGAAGACTAAGAGCAGGGGAGGTTGATTTGCTGTCATGGCACTTTTGGGGAAAATCAATACAGACAATGTAAACGACCCATTTCTTTTCCCCCAAACTGCCACTGATGTGAATGTATATTTATGTGAGTCATATATAATTTGATTTTCAAAGTCAAATATATTGTATTGTTAAGGTCACGTCACTGCTGAGGACCCAAGGGGGATTACAAATTGGATGTATTTTTATGTGCCTACCCAAGTCAGCAAGCCTGAGCGCAGAAAGTTAAATGAAAAGTTAGACACCTTTCCTGTGATTTAGAAATGATGAAAAATGGAGATACAGGGGGCAACACGTGCCAAGGCCTTGGAAAAAAGAATTAAGCACCAAATTTGAGCATTATCATTATTTTTCTCCTCACATGGTGCTACAGTAGGAAGGCAGCTGGCACATATTTGCTACACCGTTGCTTTGACTTCATTCCATGTATTTTTCATCTATCTGTAAATGCCTGCAGCGTTTTCCGTCTGGATCAGAAACTGTCTGTCCATTTTCTTTGTTACAACACCGAGATTACCGTGCTGCGTGTGCCTCGCCTCACAATTGGAGGGGTTCAACTTCTCAAGTGCTTTAGAGACGGATTTTGGCTTTTCAGGAAGGCGCCACGCTGGGCGCTCCCCAAAAACACAGCAGGTAGCTGCTGGCTTGACAAGGCTGGAGCATTCAGTCCCTTTTTCACTTTATTACTTATGCCAATATTAAGCTGCCCATGTCACTATTACAACAGGTTTGTAGGTGATGGCTAAGGTAGCTGCTGGAGTGGAACAAGTGTTTAGTGGCTCCAGGTGGAACAGAGGAGGCACACAAGGAGAACACAGTTGGGGAGAAAAATACTGATACTTTACAGCCATGCTAGCAGCTGTATGCGGCTAATGTCAGCATGCTAACAAGCTTGCAATGGTAATACCAACATGCTGATGTTTAGCAGGTTTTGTGTTTACTATGTGCACCATCTTAGTTTAGCTTATTAGCATGCGAACATTTGCTAATTAGCTGAAGGGAATGTCATTACTTTGCAGGCGGTCACAAATGAAAGTATGAATGGCTGCTTCTAGCATGGCTGAAAATGCAAAATAAATTTGTAAAATCACTTGTGATGCATGCTTTTCTTCACACCACCCACCGCATGCAAAGCTGCAAATCAACTCATTTGTTTCAAGCTCTTTTGACTTCCAGCCCCTCTTCTTGTTTTTAACCTTTTAGGCGAGCGAGGTGTTATATTGCCAGTGTTACAAGACACAATTTTACTGCTGTAATCTCGCCCACCAAGGCTGTGGAATCAGCGGCTCTTGACAATGTGAGAGGCTGCACAAAAATCTAAAATAAAAACAGAAATAAAGCCAGAAAGATGAAAGAGGCTGAGAGCCCTGCCTGATGAGTGTGTGCCAGGTTTCTCGCCTTGTCTTTTCTTCCCCTCACTCTCGCTATTTTTCCAGAAACGAGAAGGAAAAAATTGTCATGATGTGATTTTCTTGCCACCTACGAAAGTATAAAGTAAAACTTCCCTACGTCTATTCCGGTAAATGTGGCGAGTGAAGCAGGGCTCATGCAGAGACATGATCAATGACTGCAGAGATGGCAGGCGTCACAGAGCGCCTAATTGAAATGAGGCTCACCGGAAACCTGCCGGGCTCACCGTTTTGTGCTCGCTGTGCCCGCTCAAGCCTTTGCCCATCACCTGAGAGCAGCATGGAACACCAGAGCTGCTTGGAATTTCATGCAAAAAGAGCCACCGACCTGGTAAAACTTTTTCATACCAAAACATCTATCTGCTTCACACCTAGTCCTGCAATCCCTCTTTGTCACCGCAACGCCCTCTCTCGCCTTTTCCCCTTAAACCTCCAGATTACCCCTGACTTCTGTGAGCTCCCCTTTATTCCTCCAGTTCATCTCAGTGTGGCGCTCTCTGGAGGAGAAAGAGGGCTTCCAGATCCCTGCAAACCATTTATTTGCCTTTGAAGGCTGCGGCTGCAGTTTAAGTCTGATCTCGGATGGCGAGTGATGTTAAAAAATTTAAATTCATTATGTACAACTCACAAATCTAAGCACACAGCTGGATTTGTAAAAGTCTGAATTGTTGTGTCTATTAAAGTGCCTAAACTCGGCAAACACAAAGATGTTACACCAGAATTGATTCATTTCTTCTTTCCTGTTGTGATGTGTTTACTTCAGGCTTATGTGCATTGCATCGTGCCTTTGTTTCACTCTCTTTCCCACCCTGCATTTCATATTAGTTTCTCTGGGACCTATGTTCAGTACATTGTGTTCCCCGACTAGTCATGGTTTTAGGTGGTAAACATAGAGACGCCTTGTCACAGATGGCACATTTGTGCTGATAACTGCAACCCCTGTGGTCTGCAGTTGCAGGGGAAGTGATTGTGTGGTGTATGAATAAAAGCTCCTCCTAATCTTCCATCCAATCTGCAGAAAATCAAGATCAGAGCCACTGAACCAAATCTTTGTTTTCTCTGCTCCCCTCAGTGCTCCTGAGGAGCGGAGCTGTCAGCGACGAACACAGAGATGGGGTGAAAAAGTGAGAAGCGAGGGAGGGAGAGGAACACTGAGCGAGAGGCATGCAGAGAAAGTATGGGGAAGAAAGTGGGAGAGGGAGAAGATGGACGAAGACGCACACTGTGAGAGCTGTCTGAGGATGTTTATGAAGCCAGAGAAATGACCAGGGAGGAAGCTCTCAGAGAGCGGTGAGAGAAATGAGCAGGAGGTAAGCAGGGAGGATAAGAACCAGAATTAAGAGAATCCTCTACAGCCAGATGGTGCCACTGGGCAGGAAACGGCATCATCTGCGCTCCGTTGCGCTTTTGCTGTGATTAAAAAAACGAGGCGAAGATGCATATGCAGACATGATAAACAATGTGCGTTAAACAGCAAATCCTCTTGCTGAGGCCGGTGCCAAAAATTAGCTGACGTCCAGGAAATGGAACAAATGAGCCAGAAAGGCAAAATGAAAGACTCATCCTGGACCCGGGCGGTCCAGCTGAGAGACAAAATGAAACTTTTCTGTACGCTGCGCATTCATCATTATTTCCTGCAGACTGTAAATGAAATGGAAGCTTTGTAATGACAAGCGAGGTAATCTTGGCCTGGTGAGTAACCTTGACTTTGATGTTGTCCCCCGCAAAACAATTAGAAGGTGTTGCAAGGCTATATTGGCTGGGATTTGATTTATCCCATACCGTATTACCTATTAATAGCTACAGGATGCAACTTTTTGCCTGGAGGCGAGGTTTGTTTGAGTATACCCACCTTCCGTTGCCTTAGTTGGCCAAAGTTCTGCCCGAACAGCTGTCACTCATCCTGATGAGGTTTCTGTTTTAACACAGCAGCTGCAGCAGTCTCGGGGAAAAGTAACCGGCACCTATAGGCAGACTGGGAATCTGCTACATGTTCAGCTTCTTTGTGTTATCACATTGCTCTGTGGATGCATCCCTTTGCATTTCAAGGCCCTGAAAACAAGAATCAAAGTTAAACAGAGATTACATAAGAAGTAAAAGGTGTAAAAAAGAGAGCTTCATAGTGTAGATAAACAACAAGTGGCGAGAGGATGCTCCTCTCTCACCTCCTAAGGACAAAAAAGTAATTTCTAAAGTTTGTCATTTGAATCTGATGTGCTTGCTGCTTTCCTTTTACCTCTGTTTCTCTTTGCCCAAATTGGTCCTTCATGAATAGTGACAGCTTCTGTGCTCAAGTAAAGGCGTCCTGCCGCCTAAGAACGGCTATTTCTTTTTCTCCACTTCAGCGGCTCACAACTACAGAGCCACTAACTCAATTTCATACCCGGAGCCCAGCAGAAACTCTGAGATTTATAGACATTCGCCGCACCTGCGGAGGTGAATGGATACTTCCAGATAAACACCTGAACACATTTCATCTGAGCCTCTATACTGTGATTATGGTATACTTGTTAATGACTCAAAGACGAGCAGGATAAGCCCTTTTGTCTAAGTAAAAAAAGAAAAACAGGCAAGTGTATCCAAGAAGGGGTCAAAAGGCAGGCAGGCAGAGGGTCATGCAGGCAGAACAGATGGCTGAAAGTAAAGGCAGAAGCAGGATAGACGGTGTGGTGGAGGGTGAATGGAAGTGAGCTGGTGTATACGTACTACAGGGCTCGGGGCAAAAGTGGATACAGGTGAGTATGTAGGCGGGAAAGGTCAGGTGATGGGGAGTGGTGGGGTTGACTGCAGTGCAGGAGGGACTGGCAGCATCTCAAATGATGAGAGTTAGTGCACAGCGGGGGGGCATCCAGGAGCTGGCTGGCATTGTGACAGGCATTTTAAATATACGTTACAAGCGTGAATTTCAATAAGAGCATGTTATATCAAATGCACGGTGGCCCTGAGAGCAAGCAATTTGCAAGAAAGCGCATGTAAAGACACATATTTGGTTGTGTTTTCTCTATTTGCAGCCTTTTTTTGTCTAAATGCACACATGTTGTGAAAGCGGTGAAGATGTTTTCTTAATTTGCTCGTGTTTTTGGGAGACTGACAGAAATGCATCATTCAAATCTGAACCCTTTCGCTCTGCTGCGAGCGTCTGAAATGCATTTAAAAACCTAATTTGGCCTAAAACTCATCTTCAGTAGTTGTACTTTTTAAAATAACAACAGTCCTGCCAAAATGCATGTAGATTATTCCTTGTAGAGAAGTGGAGAAGTTCCATTTGCATGCATGATAACGCTCAGAGGAAGCATTCTTTAGTAGCCAATGGCAACACTGGGCATCTCATGCCTCTGGCATGTCTCTACTTGTACTGTATGTCTCCACAAGCCCCTCTTTTCTTTCGCTTGGAACTATTTGGCAGTTTTCAGCGCAGATATCCACCGCAAATCCATATATTTGCATCAACTCATATTTATCCATGAAAAACGAAAGACCAGGTTGCCAGAAACTAGAGCATTGGCTTTCAGGAATCCTGTGGCAGCAATCTATGTTTAGTTTGTTGTTGTGCTCATTATGTTAGTTAAATTCAAAGCAACATTTTTGATTTAAACCTTTAACTTCAAAAAAATTGCAGTGTGCTTGCTTGAAATGTGCTTGTCGTCTGAGCAAGATGGGGTTTCTCAGTGTCTGCTGATTGTATCAGTATCAAGGCTCCTCATAATTTCTATCGTCCTTCTGTCTCCCTTCATGGTCCTGACAATATAGTCTGGCCTCTTTTTCTGTATCTCTGCAAGCGTGAAACCATCAAATTGAAGAAAAATAATAAGCATGCAAGATAATAGTAGTGTGCATTGCCAAGCATGGACACTCATTAAATGGCACAATGCAGAGGTCACTTGTTTGGATGCCATGTGTCAGGGCAGAAATGGTGGAGAGCTGAGTGGTTGGTGGGCGTTTTTTAAACTATTGTACGTAAGTTTTTCTGGGATATGTATGGGTCTGTGCTCTGCATGCTTTTCAATTGCTCTGCTAGGTATTAGTAAAGTTCTTGAATTGAACTGAATGGTGGAAATACAAACACTGAGCAAGCTTCAGGGCTGGGATGAAGTGCTTGTGTGGTGGGTTTCATTTCAGATTGACGTTAGCTAGGTTGTTAACTTAACCCTATGCTAACAGAGGATTGGCTACACAGCTAGCAACTAGCTTACAACGTGCAGGGTGATAAAGACACAGCAATCACTGCAGCATTCAGTATCCAGGCCAATCGGATTCTAAGCGACAGGGCCAGAAAACGTTTCTGCTCCATATCTGACCTCTAGTGGTCACAAATCACCCAACAGCAGCTTTAAATATTGTACTAACGACATTAAACCCATATTACTAATTGCACACACATATTTTAAAATTGGTTTTGTTTCCTAAGCTTGTCAAGTTGTAATATTTCTGTTATTCACTGTCATGCAAACACTTTCAGTCAGACTCTGTTCAGGCCTCCCAAATCACCTCTATCATTTACAAAAAGCCTCCTCTATCCAGCCGAGTGCTTAGTAAAGCGTGATCTATGTGCAAATGTTTGTGTAAAGTAGCCTCAATCGCTGTCATGCCTTATTGTATACGGTGGTTACAAACACATTACCTGCATTCACATTCCAAGCCTGCAACTGAACAAATCCAGAGAATATTTCGCCCTTTTCGGCGTCTTATCTGTAACATGGGCAAAGGCAGCACAACTCTGGCGCACATTCTACCACAAAGAGCAACACACTCATCCACACCAGCCGCATCTTCCTCTCTTTTGTGTGTGTGGGTGTGTTGTGTGTTGTGGACAGGAGTTAAATAGGTTGGAGGGTGCCAACAATGTGTGAGTGTGTGTCCTACAGCGAGGTTAAATGGTTCGTGGAACAACACCACCGACTATCTGTCTGTGTGTGCGGGGCGTGTACCCACGCGGGCGTGCACGCTGCTGTTGACAGATGTGTTTTTCTGCTGACAGCCGTGATCAACGGTGAGGGCCCCTGGCCGGCCACCAAGCTATTACTTAATTCATTGACATTTTGTGTAATTGCCTCGGGGCAGTTTGCAGAGGAGGTATGGGGTTCTAATGGGATTAGATTAGAGAAATACAATTACCATTTCACATATAAAAGGAATAATCTTTGAGCAGCTCTACAACTGTGGGGAGGTGAAAGGAGATGGGCGCTATTTGTGCGTGTAGCTGTATGTGTGTATGCTCAAGAACTGGTTGGAAGCAGAAAATAAGCTCTCCTTTTTGTCGATGTGTGTGCTCCTGCATGCTTCTACATTGTGTGCGTGCGAGTGAGTAAAAGAGTGTGTGAAAAGACACTCTCTCACCCTGGCTTTGTTTTTTTTTTTCTTCCCTCCTTTCTCTTTCCGGGGTTTATCATGGTGGCTTGCCATGGCAGCCTCAGAAATGGCCTGTCAGGGCTCTTGGAAATGTCGATGTGCAGATAATGACATGTTGAAAGCCCTGAACCACCAGCTTGTCACCTGCTGGTAATTGGTTCTTCTACCAGTTTATTGTCTCCAGCTGCACTGCTCATCACTGATATTCCTATTTTAGACACAGAGGAAGAGTGAGAGAGAAAGAGACAGAGATAATTATGAGCATTTTCATGTGCATGTGTGCACATGCGCGCATATGTACATGGCTTGGAGAGGCTGCAGGTGCATGTTAGCCAGTGAGTATATGTGTATTTGCACTCATTAATGATGATTTGGCACATCCCTTGTGGTCGCTACAGTGTACAGTGAAAAGAGTGAGAAAGGCAGTGGTTTACTACATTGAAATAGTTGAAGAAAACACATGGGGCACGTTACTTATCTTATCCCGCCAGTGATGTTTCCAACTTTGCGGGTGCTGAGCAAGATAACCCAAGCAATCCTCAAGCTGTTTCAATATTTTAAAGCATAATCAAACGTCTTTTGGCATTGAGAAGATTGCATTGAGTCCAGGCTTAGCATCAACACTACTGAAGTTTAATCTGCTGTGAAGGCAGAGCCTTGGAATTGAGTTTTTTTCTTTGGGAGATAGGAGAATCACATGTTACAGAGCAGATATTAAGCTTCAGTGCTGGACATTGCCCTCTGGCTGCTATTGCGTGGAACATAACTTGCCTTTTGTGACAAAGGTAGCATTCCCTCACAACCTGATTTGCAGCAGTGGGCACAGAAAGTCTCTGGCTTATCTTTGTCATTGAAAAACCTGCATTTGCTGCGTCAGTGACTATGTAGAACAGCTGTCTGTTACAAGCCTTTAAAGTCCTCCGCAGAGCGTCACACATTCAAACTGTGGAAAGCAACAAGAGTCATTGCTGTGCGCCACTCTTTACACTGCCTGTGACACATATAACCCATCGTGATTCAGCCTGTTCCCAGTTCATCAGCAAAGCTTTTACACTTTCAGTTTGGAAAACAAAGTCTGACTTTGCGATTGTCATCCTTGCGAAAAAACTAAGAGATCACAAAACTCCTGTATTACTGCTTCAACATCAAAGGATATCACCAAAACTTAAAGGTTTAATTAATTGTTATCGTAGGTTGTTACAATTATTATTACTTCTTTAAATGAGCTTTTATGCACTATTTTTTTTTCCCACTTGAGGGCAGCAGAAACAAGCTGTAAGCACAACACACATTTTATCGCCTTTCATATCCACCAGACATGAGCAACATTAGCATTAGTTTTGATTTGTGTTTTTGTCCACATGAAAGATGGACAGCAGGTAAAATATGAATGAACTCTTCTTGGAGCTCTGACTCTAAACGCTCCTATAGCTAATCCATAACTTTGCTCTGCTGTTTGCTGCTGGGCAGGTAACATACAGAAGGTTTATCAGACATGAAAACAGCTGCCTGCCACTCTTGAAAGCGTTAGAGTCATTTGTTAGAGTCCAAAGAGGGAACCAAAGCAGTACCGTTGAGAGCTGTAAGCAAAACAATGAGCTAAGGCGCTATGAAGAGCTAAGAAAAAGTGCACAGTTGGCACATAATTTTCTGCGTGCTCATCATTATAAGCATCCCCTTTCACAGTATACATAGTCATGTGCTCCATTGATAATGGAAAACTTTCATTTGTGCATCTTTAAAGTCTTGAAACCCTTTTTGGGCTTCAGGATGTCCTGGTTTCATGCTACATAGGTGACCACAATTAAGGTTGTCCTAATATGCATCTATTTTAAAATAAATACTAAAAAGAGAAGAAGAGGAAACGTACTTTTGTTATCACATCACACAGTTAGTTGCACACTAAATGCACACGTCATGCTTTCCGTGAAATTATTTCCTCTGCGTTTAACCCATTCTTGGTCCGTCCTTCCTCTATGGCAGACCAGGAGTGGTGGGCTGCCAGCCAACAGCGGCGCCCAACTGTCTTCATCACCATTGGTCAGGTGGTGATCTTCTTGCATGTTTTCAGTGGGGGTATATTTTATGGAGGATACCCCAGGTGAACACGGGGAGAACATGCAAACTCCACACATAGAAAGGCCCTTTTCCTCAAGCAGCATGCACCAAAGGCATGGTGGAGGACATGCACCATGGACAGGACAAAACTGTGAATGCAAATCTTTTTTTCCTTGGAACAAGCATTATCTTCCATGGTCTCCTCATACCATACCAATACCACTACCAATGGCATCATCACAAATACAAACCTCTAAAACTATTGAATCATCCCAAACACAATGACCTTATACACTGGAAAGGCCTCACCACTTTAAGCCTCAAGTAATGAACAGTTTACACATCACAATCAAGCTTTGTTTGCTACGTTCTTTTCTTACTTCTGGGTGAAGCTCGCGTCTGTACACATTTCTACTTTTCCTCAAGGTCCGCCTTAGGAGAGACCTATTCAGATTGGCAACAAGTAGTCGATATTAAATGTCATTATTGAGCGATTCGCACACCACCTTGTCCTCTTTTCACTGAGAAGTGCTTAAGTTTCTCTCATTCATCTTGACCTTGCAGTCAGCATGTGTCTCCATTCAAAGGGCACAGGAGATTATGGCAGTTCAGTGATTTTGTCAAAGGATGGTCCGGGTGATGATTTATCAGGCACCCTCTATTAATTTTTCAAACACAAATGATAGTCATGAATCATGCTACACGCTGACCGCCCCCTTCTTGACCAGTGTTGACCTTTGCATACAACTTGAATGGCTAATTTGCTAATGCTTCAAAGTTGCCTCTGCGCTTCACCTCGGAGATCCTGGTGACTTTGATGAGTTTTGACTGTTTAGGGGGTTCCTGAAGTTTATACAAAGGATACATGCAACAAGAAAGTCACCAATTCAGCCATGGTGGATTACAGTGTGCAGTCTGGTGAGCTAGCCAGTTCAGCCGGCCCCCTTTCATGGCTGTAATTTTGTCTATATGGCGCTGATGATTGGATCTTGAGGCTGTCCTTGACCTTTTGGAGCGAGACCATGTCATTCGTCTTTAACAAGCATCATAATAGCTGTGGTTTGAGAGAAAAGAGATGAAAAAAAATCTTGGGACTTTACAGGGGTCAGCAGCTTCTCAAAACGGTTGTTTGTGCAAGACTAACTCATGACAGAATGCGTTAACAAGGGCATGACAGGCGGTAGCAGCTGTATTTCACACCATTTCATCTGTCATGTAAGGATATCATAAGTTTAATGGCGACTGCTCTCAGCCAGTGACGTTTAACCAGCCTCCATTATTAGAACTGTTTCACTCTCTGATTTATCTCTTCATTTTGACCATTGGATTTCTTTTTTTCTCGCCCCACCAATTTCTCCTGCAGGGGATCGAAAGTGGTGAATCTTGAGTCGTGGTCTTGTCAGGTGTTGTGAAAATCCACTTGGCCCAGCAATTCATCAGTATCCACATTCTGCGCACACATCCCTTCATCTATCTCTCCGGTACCATAAAAATCAATTGATTTGGCCTGCAAAGTGCTCCGCTTCTTTTTTTTTTTTTATCACGGTTTCTTATGATTTCTGTCGAGCAGGCTGCTGTCAGTGGCTTAACTCTGTTACAATGCATCCTGCTGCAGGTGTCAAAATTATGATCATGACAGATGTGTTGGAGTGGTTGTGATATGTCCAAGATTGTTTATATCCTTGATAAGAAAAAGGGCAGGTCCTCCTTTATTTATACAGTACTTACAGTGTGTGTGTATGTCACGCCGGATTGTTTCGATGTTGTTTTTTGGTTTTTCGAGAGGCAAATTTGTTTTTTCATGGTGAAAAAAATTACAGTGTATGGAGTGCTACAAGGAATAAAAGATATACAAATGTCAGAGAGAGTAGAAATCAATCTCTAAAGTAACAGGTTGCACTTTCATGGGTAGAAAATAAAGAAAATGTCTGGTCCTTGGTATTACAGTATAAAATCTACAGTGAAATAGTGTCAAATATGCATCAAATGAACGTATTGTATATTCCATATGAGTGATGATAAGGGACTGTATGTAAATTATTTTTTTCTTTGAATCCTCACCCTGATCCCTCTCCACATTAACTCAGAATAAGATATTAAACGGAGCAAAACAGTGGAAATATAGCCGTAGTCTGCACTGAAAGGTCAGTATTATAACTGCCACTGAAGGAGTGAATTTAGGCATCAACTCGCTTTCACACCAGAGCTGTTTTTAAACGGACCAGAGTTCATTTTCTCAGATAGTCCGCTTCGTTTGGGCAAGTGTGAAAGCTCATCCGAACTCTGGTGCGGACCAAACAAGCGAACTCCGGTCCGCCTGAAAACGTGGGTCTCCGTTCACTTGCAAGTGAACCCTGGTTCAGTTTGTATGTAGTGTGAAAGCTCAGCGGACCAAACACAGGACCAAATGTACGTAGTGACACTATACGCAGTGCATACGCATGCTAAAACACAACGTATCTCATCTGTATTTATAATGTAGCTTGATTCTGCATCTCTATTTAAAGCTCATTAGTCCTTACGTGAATGTTTACTGTTGCTATGGCAACAAGTGACCGTTGACATTAGCAGTTGCTAGCTAGCTTAGCTCAATTGTCTGATTAACAATAACCCATAAATTCACAATTTGGCATATTTAAACAAAATCAAATCACAACTACCAACAGTCACAGTCCTTAAACTCTGAGCTCATATGTTGTCACGTTAGATCGTCAAAGTTAGAAAAATAACAAAAATCAATCCCCGACAAGGTACGATAGCATTATAGGAACAGTTGCGTTCACTGTTGTTTTTCTGGGCTGGGAGGGAGGGATTTCCCTTCCTACTTTGTCCAATCGACGAGTGCCGCTTTCAACCACGTGATGCTGCTCAGAAAGTTCGGTGCGCTTTAGAAATCACAGTGTGAAAACAGAACCGAAACAAGTGATAAATGCAACAACGTTGCGACTTTCAGCTCCCCAATGGAACCGAGTCTGCTTGGTCAGGTGTGAAAACGACCTTAGATGATGCTGATGGACTTGAGCACCCTCCTGCTCTGCGCTACACCTTACTTTAAATAAGCATTTTAACCCAAACCTATAGTTTCCTTACATTTAGGTATGGATTAAAATAACTATGCCACTGTTACAGACGTGTGTGTTTCACTTTAGAGAAACTAATACTTTCCTGTGATTATGTTGTGTGAGCAGAATAATTCAATACTGAGCTAAAGTTAGAGAGTAATTACCCTATATTTTTGGACACTTTAAGTTTATTTGATTTAACTGGCACACAGGAACAACAGCAGCAAACAGAATCAGTATAAGAAGAGTGTAAAAGGATGAACATATGCCTTGAGGTTGCTTCTTTTATGATAATTACCGCTGAAAAGCATGAAAGTATGTTTACAGCAGCACGGCTCATTAAAAGCTGCACAGAGTCACCCATCATTTGAGTCCGGCATCATTGTCTAGTTTCTCAAACAGAATGGTCACCTTGCAATTAGGGTGTGGTGACACAGTGATCTAAATGCCGCCTAAAGAGAGGTCCACTGTCTCAGACTTGTCTCAGTCAATACTTATTCTTAGCTGAGGACAATTACTGAAATACTGACTCATTAGTTTCCTTCACATCCTTTTCAACAAAGTGTAATCTATCTCCCTTGTAGCCACATCCTGTCTGGGATGTTTTCAATTACTCACTGTGTCCTATTCTCTGCTTTACCATCTCAGCGAAATTCTCCTCCTCCCTTTAACTGTCCATAGACAGCCTACAGTAGCAGCCTGTCTGTGTACATTATGCCTCTTGGACCATTTCTCAATCTGCAGAGAGACTCTCACTGTCCCAGTAAAATGATGTTTGTTGTTGCTGTTGGTTGATGTAAGTGTCCTTGCTGAGCCGTGTCAATTCAGCATAGATAAATAGCAGCCTTGCCCAGCCAGTCATACCGTACTCTCTTAAAAATCATGTGGAATATTTGAAGATCACTCGTCTGCCGGGAAGAAAAGCCATACTTGTGTATTTTCTGTTGACAATATTTTCCATTTCCGTAACCTTGGTTATTTTTTACTCCTCTTCAGTCATGCATTTTCACAGGATTGGCAGCGTCATTATCTGCCCAACAGCAAAGTCCCTTGTATTTTTGACTAAATGTATGTATTTGTGATTGTGGAGCTGCAGGGTGCAGTGATATCTGCCACTCTCAGCAGCGCTTGGGGGCTTTTGTGTGGCGCTTCAGAAAGGTGTTGTGTCCCCGAGACTCTACACCTTACCAAGCAAGACGGATTCCCAGCCAGCCTGCCTCCTGATAAGCCTCTGTGAAATCCCAGAGAGAGGGAGGGGGGGGATTCGATTAAAATAATCAACAAGGAAGTGAGAATATCTCCATATTTCTGGTGTGGCTATAGACATTGTGATAGAGGAAGGCCATTCACAGAGAGAAAAATGTGCCTTGTTGAGCTAAAGGAGTTTGCATGCTAAATTGCACTTTGTGTTGGGTGTGTTTGTGTTTGCAGCTCTGCTAAAACAATCTTTTCGTTTATCCCAGTTGCCCTTTTTACCTTTGCAACTGTGTGTGCGTGCATGTGTAAATATGACACGCAGTCGATCACTCGTTGGAGGAGGCAGAGGAAGCGGCGCGCGCTGCCAAAACGTCTCATTATCACGTTCGCTGTCGACTTTGACAGCTTCCAATCCCCAAGATTTACCCCTCCTGAAACTGCCACATCAAAGCGGGGAGTCATCCGAAATTTGTCCAGCAGTCTGAGCAGACTTTTAACGTATTCTGTGCATAATAAGCCCGGCTGCCGCCATAGGAAGCAACAGGCACCGTTCCAAGGTAAATATCTCTTCCTTTACCAGTCTCATTTAAATGCTCTGGTGCGCGTCAAGAGTAGCCGAAGACCACTGTAAAATTCATGATTTAAAGGGGAAAAATGAGACAAATCAATAACATACATCAGCATTTCCCACAAAGAGTGGCTGCTTGCAGGGAGGACGAGAGGCCCCTAAAATAAACCACACTGGTAACATTTAAATTACGGTGGAAATTCATCACACACCAGGGAAATGGGTGGCACACAATAAGCTGCCATAATTCTCAAAATATATTCCATTCAGGTGTAAATTAGTGTGAAATATCTCAGTGTTATTACTGTATATGCACTTCTGATTGTCGTGAAAGACAGGTTTGACAGTCAGAGGTGATGTGACTGAAGACTGGTGACGTTTCGAGCGTGTGTGTATGGTTATGAATATACACACCTATCGAGCTATGTAGATGGTAAAAACTTTTCAGCCCATCTGGTTTTGTTTCTGGAACTCAGGCTTCAATATAACTATCTGCATGCTGATGATATGTAACATTACTTTACCGACTTTTCCAAATGACTCTTGGAGGACTAAGGTTGAGCAATTTGTTTGATAAGTTGCTTGGTATGACCCAGAAATTGATGTTTGGATTTTTCTGAATTTTAAATAAATTATGCTTGCTTTCAGGGTTTTCAAATATGAGGTAACATCCTCTGCTTGTTACCCACCAACATCTTTGCATCATTCACGGGGTCAGCATGTTTACTTCATCGGCTGAATCTGATTTGGGTGCCTGACATGATTTTAGCCTGTGATCTGAAACCCTGTGATAGTGTAATGTTCCTCACGGCAATAGGAATAACATAGAGTTATGACACAATACACTGTTATATGTATTTCATTTTATGCATGTATTCACTGCCATAATTAAATGAAAAACAAGTTAAATGACAGCTATTTAGCTTGTTGTGCTTAATTATTGCATTGCATTAGTTTTCATGAAGAGGTGCAGGAGCTGCAGCATTAAATGAAAATCTATCTGATGTGTGTGAATGTTCATGGATGAGGTAATGTTTCAGTTTTATTCATGGTGAGTTTGGTCTTCCTTGCTCACCCTCTGATGGGGGGAAAGGGCACATAATGCAAGTGATAGGTAACCAACTGAAACAACAGCATTACCTTGAATAAAATTCTGGATTTCTCTCGGTTTGAACATTGTGGGAAACATTTGGGATAATTCAAGGACGCCTGAAGGGCAACGCTTCCCCCTCATGCAAGGAGCTTCTTCAGTTCTGACTGGTGGAAAATATCAACTTCAAACAACAGCTTGGCCTTTTTGGATTGTGCTGCACACATTGAAAAGGACAGGAGCCTCCAAATTGAAGTATACAGGAAACCCACACACACACACACAGACCATTACTTACTCTTTGACTCTCACCACCCACTGGAGCATAAGTTAGGAGTCGTCTGAAGCCTGCAACACTGAGCCGAGAGTGCACCAACAAGTGCCCAAGAGAAGGAGCACAAACATCTGAGGGATACGCTCAAAGCTTGTGGACACCCTAACTGGACCTTTGTGAAAACAATCACAAGATCCACAAAAACTCCAACACTGCGGGTGGCGAAGAAAAGAAGAACAAATGCAACAACATGGTCATTCCATACCCGTCTGGAGTGTCTGAGAAACTCGAGAGGACTTTCAACAAACACCGCATTCCTGTGTTTTTCAAAGCCAGCAACACACAACCAAACACAAGAAAAGCAATCAAGTGAATGGCATCCAATGCAGTGAGGAATGCATAGACCGGTATGTCGGGGAGACTGAGCAACCATTAAACATGGCTCAATGCAGGAGGGCCAGCTCCTGAGCAGTTTACCTACACCTGAATGCACATGCAGGATTTTGGACAGGGAGCACAGTTTTATTTGGGCGTTCAGAATCTTCCATACGTATGAGACACCAGACTCGACAGAAGAAGTAGTAGTTGGGGTAAAATGCAAGTTTATTAGTGTGAAAAAAAAAAAAAAAATCTCAGGTTTTCTCAGGTACATGTGAACTTCAATTGCAGAACATTATAATTCCCTGTTCAGCCTGACGGACAGAAGCAGCAGGATGAATATAAGTGCGCAGCTGGTTCACACTAGTTAAGCCAATTCTATATTTGGACCCCGTTCACATAGACGAAGGAAGAAACTCATGAGAAAGAGATGGACAAATGGGGAAAAAAGACACACGATAAAGGCATGAAGCCACTCATCACTTAGCGATGGCAGTGTGAGAGAAAGTCACCAAACACCAAATGAGTCATCCAAAAGAAGTCATGCCGCAGGTTTGCGACAATCACGCCGACAACGCATGAGGCATCACATTAAAATGAAAATGTTGACTTTTACGCACAGCGGCCTCATTAGGCCAATCAGTGTAATTTGGTGGGATGATTGTACAGTAGCAGCAGCAGCAGCAGCAGCAGCAGTCATAATTGCAGTGCAGGAGATTGGACATTCAGAGATGAGCTTTTGAAGCCACTGTGCCATGATCAGACCAATCAGTGTTTTAAATGAAGACCGCGTCCATCAGACAATTAAAGCATGTTTTTAAGTCTGTATTTATTGACTGCTGTCTGTTTCTGAGTTTAACTTCTCACGTACTTCGATTTGTGCTTTTATATTGTAATGCATGATGTATGAAGTTATTATCAATGTCTATTGTAACTTTTGTTTGTAATTAAAGCTACGGTCGGTCATGCATTTAGAAGCATCTTTTCTTATAGTTGCTGAAATTTTCTTTACATCCCAACAACCAAAATTTCCAGTTCCACCTAGAGCCACAACAGCTTAAATTGAAGAAGAAGAAGAAGAAGAAGAAGAAGAAGAAGAAGAAGAAGAAGAAGAAAAGAGGTTGGATAAAGCAAGAGGTCCAACCAACATTGTGGCTTTTCAACAACGGCGAGAACGGAGGGAGGGGAAAGGCCTGAACAGTGACGCCATGGTTGCTGTGTTTCTGTTGGACAGGTAATTTATTGGGTGGTTTTGAGAGGAGTGTGCCATGTTTGTTGAGATATGAAGTTGTTGGATATGTTTGACAATGAAAATGAGGCTGCGCTTCTCACCCCAGCGCTCTCTAGTCGACTTGTTCGTGTGTTTTGAGGGAGGCCTGAGGGGAGGAATGGGATTTTTAGGTTGGTTTGTTACTAATCCCAGCTTTGATAAGCTATTGCTGTGAGACATATATGTTGTCATGGTGCAGAAGAGAAGGTGTGGGAGAAGGGCTTTGACTTTGATGCGACATTGTTGCTGCAGTCTGAACAGTCAGATGTTTCCAGCGGCACGTCACCCAGCGCGCTCTCTCGCAGGTCCACAGCAATGCAGGCAAATTTGAACAAAGTACATCAAAACTAGCTTGACGAGATCGTTTTCTAAAGCTTTGCCAACCTCACCTCAAGTTGCTCCTTGTTTTGTTGCCAACCAAACAAAGCTCAATTTTCTCCACCCACATTTTCAGATTTACCTTCTCTGGAGAGCGTTTTCATTAGTGTGTCAGAGTGTTTCTTCGTAAGTCTAGATGAACTGGATTAACTCAAACAGATGATTTAAGAGTGTGGATGTGGCCTCAGTCTCCAGCCACAATCATGACTTGGCCTAATGAGCCCCTACAGTGAGGTTGAATCAAGCGGCGGAGGTGACGGTATATGCCGAAGGAAAGATGGAAAGAGACAAGCAAGCAGAAGGAAGAAAGATAAATGACACCAGAGAGAAGGGTCTTTGCTCGCACAGATGTTTTCGCAGAAGCGGCGTGCAGATGATGAGACTCCTGCACAGCTCTCTTGGTAAGTTTCTGTGATCGCCCCAGACACAAAGGGGTCAACGACAGCCTGAAGCAGTGCACGTTTGTTTACCACAATGTGCACAAATGTTGTTGATAGCCTCTCTAAAGCGGTTCAAGTAGAAAGGATAAACGCGCGTGGAAAATTGAAGAAAACACAAATACAAACACACACCCGCTGAAGTTAGTGCATCAGCTGGCCTGCTTTTCATCTCCAGCTGCTGTGATCTATGCGGGACAATATTTCAGACACCACAGAATATGACTGCCATAAATAAAACAGTATTAATCATCCCAACTCCCATTTGAGGGCCTTCTCACATTTATCAGGCTTTTAATATTAACATAGATTAAGGGCATGTCTCACACCTTCAGTCACTGTATGTAATCTTGCTCCAGATAAGAGCTCTGCAAAAGGCTTCTGTTGCACCTGGGATGTGCATAACATAACATCCGAGACCGAGTCAATGCAAATACAATCCTTTGAGTGAGACCTGTGCATGGAGGCACATAGAAAAAGCTAAAGAAAAAATGTATTTGTGCATAATGTTGGTTGAAAAATAATGAAAGCATTTACAGTTTGCAGGTCATGGTATCTTGCGTGTACAGTTGTACGTGGTGATGAATTTTAGTGAATAAATAATAGATTTTTGAAAATACTGAATATTGTTGTTGATATGAATGACAAGGTCATGCATCTCTGTAATGCAGCTATGACTATACCTGGAAGTAAACATGCATTCAGAGGAATGAATTATTATCAGGGATGGTTTTAGAAATGCTGAGATCATGACAGAAATGCCATCATAACATCGACTTTTCCGTGAACTGAGAAAAAACAGCCCTTTGTCTGGGTTTCTGACAGAGCAAAACAGATTCATTTGACCCTCCCATTATTAGTGTTATTTTTTTAAACTTCAGAAGATGTTAAACAACTGTTGCCATCACGAGCAAACTGAACTTTGTGTGAAAAACTGGGTCCCTGCTGACCTGAAAATCAGAGATACGTGGTTTTCATTGGACTAAACAAAACTCTAACATAATTATTTATTAATTTGTTGGCTTAAAAGTAGTCAAAATTCAACATACTGGGTTAAAAATACATTGAAAACAGCCAATAAATATCCACCAAACAGGTCTTTAAAAGCCCCAAACAGGTTGTTTGTGTCGCGTGACGTTAAATTCAGACGGAAGTGTAGCTATTACTTTGAATCTGTCGCCATAGATTTAAAACAATAGCTGATGTTACACCATTTCTCCTCCCGACTGCAGGCAGTTAACAAGCCATTTTCATGCCACAACAAAAGAGTGACGCGTGTGCATGTGCAAACAAGCTATTACCAAAAATAATACAGATAATATCACCTGACAGCTACAGCCCTGTTTAGTATTAGCTCCTAATCCCAACTCTGCTTTAGCATCTTGCTAATATCAAATACTCATCAGGTCTTCACCATTGACTGCCATCATGGAATAAAAAAAAAAAAATATCGCTCTTTCTTCCGATCCTGTTTCTCCATCCAGCACAACTTTTCTTGTTTTTGCCCTTCTTTTCCAGCCAGGAACAAGCTGTCCAATCACACACCCCTTCCAGTCACTGCTCCAGGCAGGTACCTCTTAAAAGCGAGGGGGGATGGGGGGGTGCATGTTCACACCAGTGCTTAACACTGTGTTCTGATATAGCTAAAGTGGTTCCATTTTAGATGAAGTCTACATGATAATGAGCAGGTGTGAGGATGTGTTTATGTGTGAATGCCTGTGACTGCCATTGTGCATCTGACAATAGTCCTTGATTAAGGTGATTCAGCCTAAGTTTAGGTGGAAAAAAGGACTAAAATGTTGCTCATGCAGTACAGTACATGCATACAGGAACAGCCTGACACTCTCTCAAAATACAGTCTGTGCACACAGTGCACAGACTGTATTTTGTGATTGTATGTATAACATATTTCAGCTGCGTCTCCTGCCTTGGCCCTGCCTGACATCCACTGCAACTGCTACTGCTGTTATTACATCCACAGTCACTGTTACTGTGACTGCATGTCTGTCTCTCTGTCTCTGTCTCTCTCTCTCTCTCTCTCTCTCTCTGACTGCTTTTCTTTCTGTCTGTCTGTCTGTCTGTCTGTCTGTCTGTCTGTCTGTCTGTCTGTCTGTCTGTCTGTCTGTCTGTCTGTCTGTCTGTCTCACTCTCTCTCTCTTGCTCTTCCTCTCTCACCCAACCGGTCGAGGCAGATGGCCGCCCACCCAGAGTCTGGTTCTGCTCGAGGTTTCTGCCTGTTAAAAGGAAGTTTTTCCTCGCCACTGTCGCCAAGTGCTTGCTCATGGGGGAATTGTTGGTTTCTTTGTAGATAAAAGAGCTTGGTCTGTACCAGCTCTATATGGAAAGTGTCCTGAGACAACTTCTGTTGTGATTTGGCGCTATACAAATAAAAATAAAATTGAATTGAATTGAACATATGTTACTGCATATTTATGTTTAAATGCACTAATTTACTTGTACTACTACCACTACTACCACTACTACTCAGAACAAGATTGAGTGTACAGCCATGCTAGCAGCATGTGCACAGAACAGTGTACAATGCTGTCATTAATGTTTACCATCTTGTTGGAAAAATGCTTTACAAATAAAGTTTTTAATTCAATTTTATGTATGTAGCACCAAATCACAACAGACATGGTCTCAGGACACTTTAAATATAGAGCTGGTATCATCATTATTATTATTATTATTGTTTTTATGGTGGCACTACAGGAAAAGTCAGGTGATCAACAAAGTCAATAGAATTCATGCTTCAAATTTTGTGTCAATCTATCCAATCTATCCTCCTGTCAATCAGTAGCTGTTGACATATTTCAGTCTTGACTAAAGTGGTGGAGTGACTGACACTGCTGTCCCTCAAGCCGTACTGCTAACATATCTACAAATGGAAAATGGTCACCAGAGGTAATTCATGCAATGTAAAGCAACCTTTAAATTCAAAATTCACACAAAGCTGTGAGCGTTTCACCTCTTGCTCCGTAACGAAACTCAGCATGAATAATTGAATTCATTGCTTCTCAGGTGGATCAAACAGAATTTGCACTGTTTACAAAAAGAAGATGAGTCATCAGCTAATAATTATTATGACAAGAAAGGCTATTCATTTTCCCAAACCGCCAATGCACTCTCCCTCGCCTATCTCTTGCTGTTAACACCTGCTTTATTTGTTGGAAAACATCAAAAAACCAAATCACACTCACTCAACACGCATTCATTTCTGTTTTCGGCTCAACAAGGCGGCTTTTAACCGCCGAACAACATCAACGGAAAGGGAAAGAAAGAAAAAAAAACACAGATAAAAGCTAAATTTCCCTCAAGTTTTAATTATTTCCCCCTCCTTTCCCTGTTTACCGTGTAGCCGTTCCTCTCAGACACACACACATGCTCACCATCATCCACCTACAACTGCTGGCACGTACACACACGCGCCACAAAAGCCTATTGTTTTCTGATGTAAATGAGTTGAAAAAGCTATTACCTTGAATTATAAGAACGGGCTTGTTTTGCTTATCTCTACTTCGGCTGAGGACTTTTTGACTGAGGTGACGACGTGTTAAAACAAAATGACCTTCCACTCTATTGCCTCGACAAGATTATGAATGAAAATATATAAATAAAGACAAAATAATAACAAAACATCTTTTTGGCAGGGGCGATAATACAGTAATTACAGAGTGAATTGTAACTACAATATTCCAGATTTCCTGTGACGTGCAGTTTCTAAAGTATATTAAATTAGTGTAAAATACAAAGCTTTCTCCTCAAAGAGAACCCCGTTCAATCCAGAAACGGGGTGTAAAAGCTATGAACGTACTCCACATCAATCAATAGCAGCAGTCCAATTGTTTAAGGCATCTGTAGTGAGGTCTTTGTCGCACCTTCGCTCCCTTCAGGCTCTGCACTTCCTGTACAGTGGCCTTTGCACAACATGCGCTCTGTGCCTCCCTCTGGCTAATGGGGAATTCTCCTAAAGGTCACATTACTATGGCAAGCCAAACAGAGAGGAAGAGGATAATCCCTCTCTCCCAATTCAAACTTCCTCTCTTGACACATAAATCCACATCAAAGCCATGCAATCACATGACACACACATACACAACCTTGCACTGATGTATTTATGGCACCGCAGCACTGTACAAAATGTCATGAAAGTTTATACATTCATACATTGTTTTCAGCAAAAAAGCTCCATAAACCAACTCTTCACTACCTGCTCAACACCAAACAGCAGACCGACACAGTTAGAGACTAGCTGGCAAACATAGTCGAGCATTTAGCAGGTGGTGGAGCCCAAAAACAGAGCTAAAAGAGAGTGAAAGTTGGATTTACGTTCAGCAGGAAGCCAGAAAATGACTCCAAATGTTATATATGTGTCATTGGTAGTATAGGTTAACGTTAACAACTGTTAACATCAACAACGTTCGTCATTGGTCAACACCATATTTGCCCAAAAGTTTTAAAGTTTTATCTGCATCATCAATGTACAAGTCAAACAAATTAGCTAAATATGTCTGCCTGTCTAGTGTAACGTGAGCTAAATAACCTGACAAATACCTCAAAGCTAACTTCAGACAAACATTGATTTCATGTGTGTAGAATTACTTTGGTAAATTTAGCATCAGTCCACAGTTGCTACATTTAGCTAAGCCTGATCTTTTGTTTATACCGGAGTGCGCCGCAACGCTTGAACTGATTTTTTTATGAATGTGCCCCACGTTTCCAATTTTCCCATTGATTATATGACATGTGGACATGATATCAGTTATCTGTATGCTGCACTGCTGTAGCATGACTATATAAACTTTTGTTACAGTGCCTACAGCATTTAAGCTAACAAGCTAATGCTAACATGCGCTAACTCTCCTTGAACATTTACAGACACCATGTTTATATCTTATTAACATTACCCTCATCTTCAAATGCTCTCTCTTCTCTCGTCCTCCATTGTGTCACCCTTCACGTTTCGTCAATGCATTTGATTTAATGTCTCTTCTCTCACACTGTTAAACAAACTCAACACTTCGAAGTCATGTATAGAATAACCTTTCACTAAATTTACTGTCATTTCCCTGCATTTTCACATCCTCGTTAGAACATCTGGTGCTCAAAAAGTCTACAATTTCACACACACAGGCACACAATATAGTAAAGTGATAATGATATAACCCCAGAATACCCAACTTTAACTAACTGCAGCTACTGTAGGGAGTCTTCCCGGAAAATGTAAGATATGCACTGTGTTAAGTGAGACTTGGAACACAAAGACCTTTCTGTTGGCAAAAAATAGAGTACCCTTGAGACAGGGGTCCTTGATGCATAGAGACGCACTGATCGGCTCCGGGTCCCAACGGCTCACTTTTAAGTCCTTATTCTCGCAGTAGTTATGGCTCCATGCCTGAAGTTACTTGGAAATGTCAGAAGAGACCTATTAGCTTATGATAATGGCTGCCTCTATACAGTATGTCACTTCATACCCATATTCCTGTACTGGGTGCTAATGAGACAACTTGGGAGAAAAGCACCTCTTGATCTTCAGGTGAGAAAATCACACAGTTGCAACACTGCCGTGGGTGTTAATTCAATGCATGCAGGTAGTATAAATGAAAAAAAGAATTAAAAGTCGTAACAACTTGTTAAAATTAAGCGATACATCACCACATGAAACTTGAAACCGCAGACACCTGTCACTTGCTTGAAGATGATTCATTCGGGCTTGGACTGGCCTGTGATGTCATAAAACATACTGTAGATGCTGGCGATACCCTCCGCCAGCCAAAACGAAGATTAAACCCAAGGTGTAATTTCTCACTGTCATTCGGCTGTATTGTTTCATTTTCGCCGAGAGGCCGCGGACAGTAAAAAAGTGTGGTGAGTTCACAGACGTGGCTCTCATAATTGTTGGCAAGAGTGGCAGAGTGATTTCTGTTGCCACTAAACCCTCCTGCGAGATTCACAGCTTGGGCCTTGGGACCACCGCCAAACTAGTTTAAGGTCACCTTGCTGAACAAGCTGGCAGGAAGCAGAAAGCTCCTGTACAGCTGCTCATCCAGCATGCTTCCCTCACCGACATTCAGCTTGAAAAGGAGGGGGTTGCTGTCTCGTGTCGCTACCCGCTCGTCGGCTGGATCAACTGCACTCCCACGCCTTTGCTAAAGCAGTTTCATTTTTCACCTTCCCAGAGTGCAGCTGCGGCCTACTCATTCTGCCCCTTCTCTGAACCTTACAAACCATTTCCCATCGCTGTTATGTCAAGCCCGTGCTCCACCTAACAAGGTCCTGCTGACCTCAAGCTTGTGCCCTCTTCAGTCCTGGCCTTGGAAGCCCGTCCCCGCCGCAGGGTTTGCAAGTTTAATTAACCCCAAACCAGGATCAAGCCAGTTTTGACAGCTTTCTAGCATCTGGGCTGCCTGCAAGTGGTGAAGCCATAACGCAACATCCATAACCATGCACCTGACTGTCTTTACCCAGCAGCAGAAAGAGGACAAAGTAAGGGTAAGACCTCATCACTAGATGTCCCCCTATGTCAGAAAAATAGTGAGATTTTAGGAAAATTAGTCTTCTGGAGGTTTTTTTTTTTCTTTGAGGGGTACTCCAGCGGGACAAAAGACAAATGAGCAACTTAACATCTCATTTTACAGTAGCTTGAACAAGTAGCTCCTCCACTAATTCAGAAATGCATTCAAAAACTGATTTGAAAGTCATCACAGTGACTCCAGCTTCACGGACAGCCGAGACGGTGGTTCAGAGGCAACGGAGACTGACAGAGTGGGGAATATGAGTGAAGGAGGAAGGGTTTAAATGTGCCCGAACTCTCTGAGCCACACTGTAAACCACTGGCTTACCATTAGTGGCAGCGACGGTTGTAGTATTCCTACCACTAATTTCTGACGTTAGTCATGTAGCTTTGGGGGTCGGTGCCTCGTTTTTTTTAAATGTTTGGGGGTTTAGAGAACAGAATTACTTGTTCGATAGATTGCAATCAATATTATGCTGTAGAATGGAACCAGGATCAAATGAGAGTATAATAAAGTGACTTTGCCTTTTTTACTCACTCAAAACAGGTTGATTTCGGGATTTTTAGTCACTGATATTGGTCAATAAGGCAAGACTCAACATTTTCCATTAGGCATCCCACAGTATATATTTTTTTTATTGTCAAACCCTCTAAATCTGATAAATCCCCAGTTCTTTCATGCTCCCTGTGCCCAGTTTGTTAAGCGGGCCTTCTGTTATGAATCTGTGGTCTCCAAGCCCGACATGATATTTTCCTAGACTTAGAAAAGCTCCCTCCAGAACCTCAGAGGACATTTTAAAACAGTTTTCACAGGCTGAGTAGCACTTCCCACGATGAGTAAACTAACCTTTATGTGTAAAATTGGTTTATTAGCATAAATTGTTGTTTGCCTCTGCTTGTGACGTGATTTGAACCGCCCTCCTGCTTTGATTTGAGCACAGGTGGGTTGGAGAGACGAACCCAACAAAACAATGTTTGACTCTCTTAAATGCTTCCAAACTTTTAAAACTTGCCCAGCATTTTAATTTGAGTGAATACATTTCAAAACATCATCAAATAGCCCAGACTCTCTTGGGCACACCAGCTGCACTCTCAAAGTTCAGCAGTTAAATGAACAGATAAGCGAGTGCTCTTTTTTTTTTCCTCTTTCCTTCCCAGCATGTATCAAATGGGCCGTCATTTGCATGCATGAGGGTTGAAAGGAAAACATATTGAAGGAAAATACAACCCCGATCTCTCTTTCCAGATATGGGTCAGCTATATTTCAGACATCAATAAGATTTTCTTATTTCAGGACATGTGCAAGGGCAAGCCTATGGGGGAGGAAGTCGGATCGCAGACGTTCCTCGTATCGACCGTTTGCAGCCCGATACTGTATTCAACTCACAGCTGAGGACGAGAGTGAAGCTAATCACCGGCAGACGTACCCAATTCAAAGCTGACTTTGGAGGGAAAATCTAATTAACATAATAACGAATGAAATGGAGCGAGAAGAGAAGAAGAATTGTTTTCACCTGCTGGTTGGAGAAGCGGGGTGATCGGTGTCAAGACGACGGAGAGAAAGAGAATTAGTTAAGCCTCGGAAGGTCAAGGGTCACACAGTTCGACACTGAATAAATAACTCAAACTTCCATCTTTTTGCTTCACTAATGAATGCTGACTAATGCCTATAAATATATGATAGCAGCCGGGTCAGAGTATGTGAAATTGCTAAGTTGGACCTAAAATCGTTTCACGTTATTGCGAATATCAACCCCCCATTACACAACTAAACTGATGGAAACAGAAGGTGATTTTTGTTGGCTTTAATATTAGCCCCCTCCCTTCACCCCACCTTTTCATCCCAAAACTCCTCTGACAGGTTGAATCTCATTTGCCTCTGCGAAAAGCAAAATAGGAGGGACAAAAGCGAGATTCAACAGCCATGTCAGCACTGCTCTGTGAATACCTGGGCAGCGCGGCACCTTGGAGTTCTTGTCACCGCTGTCACGCATCACTGTCTCATGAAATTGGAAACACAGAGAAATACAAATCTTGACATTGCTGGATATCTGTATGACATTGGGCACGTTAAACTGTCGCAGTCTGCATATGCAAGCACTTACCGGTGTGCATACCAAACAATGGCTTTTTGTCGAAGTATCGCACGCACTGCAACTGAGACAAAGAAGCAGCAGTGGAAGGAAGTTTTTGTCCTTCTTACAATATTATCTAATAATCCAAATCTGCATCTTCTCCCTCTCATCTGTGACTGCAAGAGCAAGCTGGGCCTATGCATTAATTATAGCACCTCTGCCAGGTCACTGCCAGGGCCAGAGGACATGGGGAATTATTCATTGTGTCAGTGGAGCCGTTGGACCCCAGTGAATAAGGAGACCAGTTGATGAGGGCACAGGGCACGCAATTCTCCCAAAACACTCACAATTACACTGCGGTTCCTTCTTTCCTTCGCCCTCCTTTTGCTCTCCTGCTTCCTTCACTCCCGGATGTGAAGGGGTGTGAGGAGGAGGAGGAGGAGGAGGAGGAGGAGGAGGAGGAGGAAGCGTGTCTCTCTTTGTCTCCGCTCTCAGTGGGAAGCCCTCTTAAGACACAGCAGCATCTTGCAATTATTATTCTCTCCCTCCGCCTCCCCGAGGACTCTTTAGTGGGTAACTTCTGTCCTACCTTTTCTCAAGTAAAGTCACCTTATTCTGAGGTCTGATGGAGAGGAAGAAGGCTCATCCAGGAGAGAGGGGAAAAGAAAGAAATGGGGGGAAAGAAGGTGGGAAGGAGTTCAGACACATGCAGCCATCTTCTCAACAGCTCCTTGTCGCCATGCAGCTGTCTTATTGAGATCCATAAGTGTGTTAGCACTGAGGTTAATTTGCCCCTAACTGCGCCCCCACAACACACGACTCTGGATTTACTTTTTTTTTTTTTCTTTCAAAAAGATAAATAAAAGAGCAAGTTTTGACACTTCCATAGAAAGAAGGTAAACTTGACCTGCTTGGATTTAAGATGCATCTGTATCCGTTTCTAATCCTGGCTGAACAAAAGATCTGAATCAGGCAGGAAGAGGCCGGTAGCTCGGTGCAATCAGGGAGTTCAGCTAATGACAAGAGTGCCAGGTGTATCGCCAGGTGTGGTTGATTAGAGGGAATGAAATGCACAGTGAAGGTGACAACCGGCACTGCGTTCCAACTGAGAGTGGAAGGGAATATTCTGATCAAAGTGGAGCAGAGGACAAATATCTGAATGATCTGCAAGCTGACATTGACAACAACAGAAAACTTTTCCCCTTGATTGAGGAGGATTTTCACATGCGGCACGTTGACTCTGAGCTCTGAAGTAGGACAGAAATGCTGCTGATGAAGAGTATTCTAGCTAGCTCAAAAAAAATCTGGTTATAAATATTCACAACATTGGAATTTGAGTCAGACTTGGACCCGGTCATGCCAGCATTTAAAATGGAAAACTTTTATGTGGAAATCCATTCATACCAATGATGGACTCACCTCAATTAGTAGATTAACTGGAAGGGCAAAATAAATCCCAGCAAATTTATCATGTCAAGTTGAACTTGGGTGAACTTTGACCTGCAAATTTATTGCATTTATTAATAGAAAACCATTAACTAAAATAGAAAAAGCAGCTCTATAGACTACAGCTGTGTAATACTCCAAACTTTTATTCAGGCTAATCTGTCGGGATATAAACTGCTCGACAACAGAGGAATGTTTTGCATATCATTCTGAGACAGGAATCAATGGTAGAAATACGCATTTTGAATAAACTGTGTGAACTGTTGTCTGGTTAGCAGCTGAGCTAATTACCTACCTGACAGTTAGCAAGTAGTTAGCAAGCCTGTTAGCTCTGAGAGCTTTTTCCCCCTCTTCCAAGGCAACCCAACGGCCAGGATAAATGTTGGCACTGTATGTTTCTGCAAACCATGGCGCTTGTTAACCTTGTTAAAAGTACCCAGTTTAGTCGCCACAAACATGCCTGACAACTAGCTGCTAAGTTTCAGCAACCAGGCTTCAATCGGCTTGTTTCCAATCCATTGGAGTCAACCAATATGGTGATGACTCGAGCCACTGTCGCTGAGCTTCAAGCCGGCTCTTCAGAAACATACGGATGATGTCACGGAGATTACGTCCATGTTTTGAGCATGTTAAAAGTGATTGAATACTGCACTGATTCACCAGGAGCCCAAACACATGACACAAATGATAATGTTCCTCTGTTACTGCTGGATGTCTCAATCAGCGACTGTTCTCAACTTAAGACATCATGTTGCACCATGCGAGCATATTAGTATCTTTGGTTTCAGAATCAATAATCCAATATTCAAAATAATTCTGCATTGGTTGAAAAGATGATAATGACTGGTGTCGCCCTTGGAGTTATCTGAGTCTATGAAGGACTTGACCTGGGACTTCTGTGCCAAAACATGGCTTTTGAGTGGCAGAACAATGACTTCATCCCACCTCTGAGTGAACCAACTCGAAGAGGACGAAGAGCTGCGAGGGTAGAGGTGAGAATCCTAATCCATCTCTGAGTCCACATGGTGCTCTTAATATTTGATCACAGTGGATGGTGAAATCTCTAAAAACTGTTGATGAGGACATTCTTTAACTCTAATATCTACATGTCATTAATACCAATGTCTACACGCTTCTTTATGGCTGCGTCTGATTTTGTCTGTTCACAGGAAATCATCAGAGAGGTCTGCTGAGTTTTTGAAGGCCGAGGGCTTTTTTACTTTTTTCTTTGTCATTTCCACCCAGTTTGCCACACATAATGGCCCTCATTCATCAGGATACTGAATGCTGAAATTGGAATTTTTTCCACATTCATTTCGCAGTGAGGTCGATATTTCTCAATAACTACATTGTTGTAGCAATCTCACACCAGCTCAGGAAATATTTACGCTCATTTCAAAGACCTAAATATTGTATTGCCCATTAAACCTATTAAAATGACATAAATGATTTCCTCAGTAGTGTGACAAAACACACTATTATCACTATTTGAATTTCAGAATACATGATGGAAATCTTTTTTTTTTCTATTTCAAAGTGAACCAGTATGTTTGCAGGGAAGCTCTGGGATTTTAGGCTAAATAATTAGCATGGCAATCATGAGCTGCGTTTCCCAAAAATCAACCTAAGGGGAGCGACTCTATGACTCTGATGAGACAGGGACTTGGGCACATTTTGTTTAATATCATATGAACTATCATTCACAAACAATGCTGGGTGTTTGGGAGAGGAAATAGAATTTTTAATTAGCGGAGAAGCCATCCGACTCAAAGCCTATCTTTGGTTTGTTAATGTTGCGGCCATGATTGGCTGAGGGGCTTCAGGGTGTTTGTATTTTTTAAACCAAGCACCGTTTTCATGAGTGGTAGTTAAGTCAAAGCACCACAATGGCGCCCTCATAAAATAGCATCAGAGGAAATTTAGGCTTTAGGGGTTGAACATATGAACAGCATATAAGAGAGAATAATCATCATTACCTAAAGTATCAGTATCATTATCGTCTCGGAGAAGTGTTTAACAAATAAATGCTCACTTGCAAAAACCAATTTCAAAAACGGCGCCTCTGAAATAGCTTAAAGCCACAACAGTGCGACTGTAGAGGAGCTCATTAGACGCATTAAAGCCGCAAAACTTTCCCTGCTTTATTTAACTCCTGGAGAATTTTTAACTCAGAACCACAGCAAGGCTGAAACTGCGAAGGTTTGACGCATCATAGACATTCGCCAACATTTGTTAGCATTTGGTAGATTTTTTATGCAGCCATTTTTTCACCTGCAAAGGCATTTTAATCAACAAAACTCTTAAGATAGACGCTGAAAGCTCAAGTATAATCATCATGTAACGCCTCTATGGAAGCAACAAATGGCTTTAACATTTACATTACTTTGAATCTAAAGCTGACACACTTATTGCCTCTCTGGTAAGTACTTATGGAGTCATGCAGTATCAGTCTCAGTATTAATGAATGCACACAGAGGGATTCACAAATGTGTTTTGGGATTTATATATAAATAGATCTCTCCATGTAAATATTTTGCAATGCACACAAAAAAACAGCCATCATTGTGTAGAAATGTAAAACAAGCTCACACATGCATTTCTGCTGCACACACTAATATTTCCTGTTTTAGATAAACTCCACAGATGTATGCATTTAAAAGCATTTTCATCCAAAACGTATTGGATGTTGTTACATGTATAATACAGACTGTTGAGCCTGCATTTACAAAGTACTTGTCACGTGTGAACTTCACTGCATTCGACTCAGAAATGCAATTTTTTTTCCAGCAGGGACACATCTGTCGTCAATCAGATGGCTTCTTCTTCTGCAGACTGTGCAGATGTAACGCTGTGTGATCACATTAAATCATACACTACAGTATAATTCAAAGCAGACCGAAAGTGATGTGGGCTGGGTTTGAACTGAGGAAGCTGTAAAACCAGAAGAAAAGCAACCTGAAATGCTTTTTTCACATGTGAAATGCTCTTAATATTAACAACCTGAGGCTTTTCTGCGACTGAGCATTTAGAACGAATCCTCATGGGTTTGAGGTAAGAATATAGAGTCGAATGCTTTTTTTTAAATGTTACTGCAAACTGTAAATCAGCTGACCCCTCGCTGATGTTTTTTCCTTTGGATCAAATGACATTTGGACGAGTAGCAGTCATGCGCAGCTTAACAGTAAACATCTCAGTCTTTCTATGAGATGCATCAAGCCGTTCTTTTACAGGGAGTCATTGTGCATGAGTCACTAATCTGCAGTCGGAGTGAAATGGAAAGACTTGAGAGTTACTTTGAACATGAAATAAACTAAACTCTCCATTCTGTGCTTGAGTGATTCATTCTTATATGAACAGCCAGTAATAAGTGGGCCAGTTTCATCAGCCATTCCCTTCCATCACTTCTGCTGTCTTACCTGATTATGAATCAAAGGAAGCGCGGACATCTTGTTCCAGCAAAACACTTAACACTTGCTCCTGCTGTACAGCAACTTTTCGCAGTTATTTGGCAGTTTGCAGGTCTGATGATGCCGGGAGTGGAGGCATACATAGGTGTCTGCCTCAGGCGATGTGCAAGTCAAGTACAAGTGAAAATGCACGTTTCTCCTTCAGTCCCCCTGAGGGCAGAGAATTGGTCAGCGCCACAAAAAGAATTGAGGTCTTTTTTCGGACCGGCTTTCCTTAAAATCTAGCAACAGCTCAGTCAACATCTCCAACTTTTCCTGACAGGCATCAGGGGTGATGCAAGGACACTGAAAGCTGAATGTGTTCCATGCAAAATGGGGAAGAAAAACAAAACCCATAAATGTCAGATTCCTAGAGATATTTGATATATCCTGGCCTGCAATCTGTCGGCTGGTGCCGCTGTATCATCCGATAGAAATACTATAGGTCGGCTCGAATGAAAGCAACGTCGGCTTGTGTGTGCTCGGAGATTGGAAACAGAGACAAAGGGACATGGAGTGCCTGTGTGTGTGTGTGTGTGTGTGTGTGTGTGTGAGAGGGAAGAGAAAGAAAGTAGAAAAATAATACAAGACACGCTGTCTTCTACTTGCAGTGATGAGGGAGCAGTTATAACACAGGCAGAAAGAAGTCTATTTTGACACACACTCAAAAGATTCTCAGCACTAAGGTACAACAAAACCCCTTTCAGACTGGCACCACACAGCACAGCAGCTTTAGCTTCCTTTGACCTTTGAACACTCTGTTGTTCAAGGTCATCAATGTGCACACAATATCTGGCGCTCCTATTAGCTCCTGAAGCGACGTTCCTCCCCATCAGCGAGTGTGTGAAATATTAAGCAGCGATGGAATTGGACAGGGGCTTTCAACTGCTTTGAGCAGATGCTCTGTGCTTTTAAGTGCTGAATAATACATTTTGGTTCAATGTCTCTGTCTCCATTAATGCCCCAGCTAAACGCTGCCGGGATTTCACTTCTGCGTTGTTTCTCATAAACACTACTCACACCCTGACAATCAAGACGCGTTAGCACTCATGCTTGCAGTAACAGGCACGCAGACGCATCCCTGCACAAATATACTGTGCACGCGCACATATGCATGCACACAACCGATCCACGCTCACGTCTGCAGCTGCGGTGATGATGCTGCTGCAGAGCCAGTCGGGCGGAGACCCTGACGGTCAAAATCACCTGAGGACCAAAGGAACATTAAACCTAATTTTAAGAGTAATAGATCTCATCAGTCAGTGAACCTAAAGCATTATACTTGGACACGCATGAGCGCATGGTGATTAATTCAAGTCGTGGTGATACTTTGTCACAAGTGCTGACCGCGTGCGATCACAGGACTCACTGTAGAATTTGATATGTATTTTTTGAAAGTTGCTCAGTTTGGTTGAATCATAGTTAAAGCTACAGCTTTGCTTTGCTGGGGTGGTCCACTGTCACCTGACATCTATAACAGACTATTAATTCATTGCTTTTCTGCTTTTATGGTGATTACAGGAAGTAATATGCAATTAGAAAGCCAGCTTTTGCACACAGGGATAGATTAGACTGTATGTACATTTCTCACTGCTTCCTGTCATTTTTGTCTTTGTCATTTCACACTAATCCTCATCTTACAAGCAGAGTATTTGTTCTCATTGGTCACACTGTGCAGCACCTTTCAGCTTTACCCTCTAAAACCCTTTTGTGTGAACCATTTATCATCTAAGTGGATTGACGGAGGAGGGAACACATCTCTCGAGCCTTGCTGATGTAGCCGCCTTACTGTTATTCAATTACAGCGCAGCTTGCTTCCTGGAGACCGCAGAGGCTAACAAGGCCCTATTCTAGGAAGCAGGGAGGAGATGATGTGCAGTTATGTCAAGGTTCACTGAGACGCCAACGTTGAGACAGTAACCTCCCCCCACGACATCTCTAATCCTTCATGAGCGTGGTCGAGCCGCGCCTTGCGGATCGATGGCCATTGACAGGTCTAATTGATTTCTGTGGGAAAGGGATGCAGGCTCATCCAGCTAAAAGCCTGCAACCACCAGCCATGAGCAGATTTGGATATATGTGTCTGCGGCGGGGCGATACAGACTGAGTGAAGATCAGGAGGCCAGGAGAGACCGGAGTAACTAATGGCTCTCCACGCTGCTGATGAAAGTGTGCAAAAGTGTTAAAGCCTGACATTTTCCCCCTCCACAGAGGATAAAGATGTAATTCAAGACTTGACTGAATGTAAATAGTAGAAAATCTGATCCCCAGATATGAGACCTACATGTGATTTATAAATGAAGGATCTAATCAGGATGTGTCATGGTTGACATAACTTAAATTACTATATCATTCGCCTAAGACACAAGCAAGGAAGGTGGAAAAAGACGAAAGCAACATCATTTTCTGGTGTTGCTTTATACTTGTGTGTCTTTTTTTTCATATCATGGTTGAATCATAACAGTGAGATTCATCCTATAATAGACGTGACCAAAACGAAAAAATATGACACACATGCCTGGACTGGCCATATCCCAAATGGAAAGCACTTATCTAACCTTTGGACGTTTGGACATCTTAATCAGTGAATTTAGACCTCGGCACACGAGTAATGTGTAATTTCCATGGTTGGATTGACCTGCCAGGGGGTCCTGGTGCAGAAATGAGCTCCTGGGCCTTTACTTACCCCTGATCCTTCTGCTTTTTTGTTCAATAGGTATAGTTTTTCAAAGCTAGAATGCAACCATGCCTCTGATTTATGCTGTGACCATTTTCGTAAAACACATTCATTCTGCAACGTGCCACATATCCAGTAAGGACAAACCTAACATAACAAATGTCTTCAAACTAGATGTTGACACAGGGAACCTCTTCAAACCTGGGTCTCAAGATAAGGTAATAAAGCAGGATCTACTTTAAGAGCCTTTGCACATCAGTTGACATTGTGCTTAAGGTGCATTTCCAAACAAATTTGCAAATTAATTAGTCCAAACCAGTTGACACACAGTAAGCCTGGAGCTTATGTGGGCTCTGAGGACTTTGCTACATTTTCAGGTTGGCAATCCAGCCTTGGTATGGGATGTTTTGTTGATCCGTCGCATAAAGTGTGATCATGATTACAGCATCTCCGTTGGATCCCATGAAGTAGCCTGGTTCTAGAAACGTACATGATGGTGGTCTGGTGTTTCCCCTCGGTTGGAGAGACGGTTGACCAATCCAAGCTTTGTCTGCGGGATTAAGAACGATAGATAGATTTATGGAATACTTTATTAATCCCAAACAGAAACTGCAGTCACCTGTCCACATGGCTAGTTAGCTATCTAGCTACATTCATGAAATAGCTCGAGAAAAATGGCAGCAGAAATGGCCACACGCTGCTGTGCAGGTTGTTGACAGTTGATTTAGAGAAATAAGATCTAAGAAATGTCTTTTTTTCTCCTGAATGCCGTGAAAATTGGTTCACTGCTCAAAGCAGGTGCTCACACAGCTTCTTTGTCGGCTGAAAATGACTTTGGTGGTGCAAATATCAATCAATAACGAAGACAAATGTACAACAATGAATGAAAATAGGCAATGAACACATGAATGGATGAATGAAATGAAACAGGAGAACACTAATTCTGTTCTAAATATAGTAAACCTTTCTGCGAGAATGGTGGAATGTGCTGGACTGAAGTGCAGTAAGCAGACATTTTGTACACATCTTAACTAAGAAAAGATTCATTGTGTGGGTTTTTCTGCAGACTGAGATATGAATGATGCGATGTGTTTCACATGTATTCAGCCTGGGCAACATGAGGCGATCTGTCCTTGACTGTCCTTTTTTTGCACATCATTGTTGGCCAATTCACTTGCATGGAGACGGCTAATGTCATTTTGCGTAACGTGGCGAGGGATGTGATCCAGCAAGTGTTCAGAAGACGCAACTGCTCACTGATCAAGACCCGATCCACGCAGAAATGCTCGAATACACTGGCCATGTGTTAAGCTCAGCACATTTAAATTATTTCTTGGCACACTGTGTGCGCCAACTCCTTTGATTATCCCTTAAAACTTGAGCACATAAATGGCAGGACGTGGTTTGATTGCTTGAGAGTCTGCACATTCCCTTAAATACCATTCTAATTTTTTATAGACCAATCAACAGCTTTGCACTGCCTAATTAATCTCCTTGAAGTTTTTGTGATTCATCATTTCATGTCTTATTGATGTCTTTGGTGTTCAATAATATGCAGATTTCTTGTTTTACCTCAGCAAACAGATGGCAGGCAAAGAGACATGCTGTATGTTTTCGGATGGCCAACAAAGCATGTGAACGGATTTTTAAGTTAAATCAGAATCTGTGCGGCAGAACATGGAAGGGGTCACATTTATTTGTGTTTCATAGCTCAGGTTTGAGCCAAAATATAGAAAGAAACTCACCACGATGGTTTTGATGTTAATTTAAAGTAGGAAAAATAAAGCAGTCTGTATTTAAGAGAGGCTGTTCCTCCTCTCAGCTTCATGAAACTTCACGGCATCTCTCCACTCACTGTTTTTGTTGTAGGCCTCGCAGTTTGCTGTTTAAGTTCAGGCCTTTTTAAAAAACTGTTTTCCTCCTTTATTCTAAAAGTAATCCAGTCCACATAAGCACTGCCCTAAAAAATAATAAGTCTGCACCCACATGAAAAAGCAAAAAAACAGCTGAAGTGGTCAAGAGCATGCCAAACCAATGGATGGGGATATAACCCAAAACCTGAAGCCATGTTGGCCAATCAGAATCCTGAAAAACTCCACTACCACCACCTAGTAGCTACAAGCCAAATATGTCCTCCAGGAGCTGGTGGAGGCCAAAAACAGAGTTTGAAGGAGAGTGAATGCTGGACTTGCAATCGCTTGGTAGCCAGAAAAAAGAATCCAGATGTTGACCGCAGCGACTGAAAAGGTGTTAACATGTCTGTGTTAAGTGCAGCTTGTTTCCACTGCCCATAAGTCGTTACTGCAGGTTTGAAAGGTAACATTTCCGGATTTATTTTGCTATACCGATATAAAAATCGTTCCAAGACTTAAAAGGTAGAAACACTTTCACGTGAAAGCACGCTCATAGGTTATTTTCACAAGAGCAACTGCGATCAGTTCATAAGATAAGAGATAATATATCGAAAGTATGGAGGAACAAACCATCCATGAAACAATCATCTCTCCCCACAACAAAGCTCGCACTTGCATGTTCTGCCACATGCACAGAGCTGTGTTGTATAATACTTAATGTACGAGAGGACATTAACCTGATTAAAAATCAGTCGGCAGCCTTAGAAAAGACCCCCCCCCCACGAGTTAATATTAAACACAGATTGGATTAAATTACAAAATATGTGCTTGAATGCAAAGAAACGGCTCTGCCATTATACTTGCAATAATTTTTTTAATCTGAGTTCAAGTGGGTGCCTGGAAGGAACATTTAATTTGCCTTTTGTAATTGCGTTAGTTTTCGCATGTTTAAAACTGCAGCTGCATAAGTTGTTGATTAAAGAAAAAAAAAAAAAAACTGAAACCATGGCAGTTAATTCTTTATTATAAAGGATCCCCGGAGGTTAATGACTGTTTGAATAAAATGAAATATGCCACCCTGTCATCCACACATGCATCCACAAACCAATATATGGACTATAACGTCATGTAAATGCAGTGTGGTCTTGTGAAGTTAAATTAGAAAAAAAAAAAAAAAAAAGACAATTTAAGGCTCAATCTTAAGCTTTTTTTTTTCTTTTTACTGATTTGATCTAATTAGTATAAATAATTCGAGTTAACAAGAAATGATCTGCTTAGCATTTACTAAGCCTCTCTGTCCCCTCTGAGTGTGTGTCACTTTAACAACCACAAGACTTTAAAACTTAGCCTCAGCATAAATTAGACAGAATCTCAGGGAGCTGAATCTCAGTGGAAATGTTTTCTGCCACGCAGTTCATATTTCATAGCACACCCGCTAGCATTAATTGCATTGGCATACCCAGATATTCAGATGCAAACTGCTTTTAATACAAATTACTTCAGACAGCAAGTAATGACTTTTCCCTCTTTCACAACAGTTACAGCCTCGCACATCTTTCATATTCAGGGCTCATGAGAATACACCCACGGCCTTCTAATCAGAGCTCGTTCCCCACGTCTCTTCGCTCGGTGTTTTTCCAAATGTCACTCGTCTTCATACAGGTTGAGGTCGCGTCTACATTCCCATCTAAAAGATTACCCGTGAAATTAAATCCAGATCCTTATCAATATTCTTAAGATATAAACATTATGGCAGATTAACCACTTTAAGACAGCACATATTAATAATTGAGCAGCTATAGGAGTTGCAGCCCCATGAGACCTGCCCGTGGTCCTTTTATCCCCTTTCTTCCTTGATCTCCATCCACCTCAAACCCCTCATAGAGGAGCATCAAGCACAGACATGCTCTCTCCTTTTCACCCACAGGTTAGGCCATCTGTTTGATATTCTATTGGAGTTCGGCTGTGTCCTGGCCTTCCTCACCCGGCTACCCCTTTGTTCTATTCTTCCAAACTACCCATGTCTATTAAGGTCAGTCCAGGGTAGTGGCCAGTCGGTGTGATTCAGACCCTCTCTCATTGCTCATTTGGCTCGTATGAATTAAGAAGAAAAACAGAAGCACTGCTACTTCATCTTTTACTCAGACTGAACTAAAAAAAACTAGAAAGATGAGATAAATGCAGCTCCTCCTGATGAGTAATAGCTGATCTAAATAAAGTTTTAATTGTTACAGAAAGCACCTGGAGTACAATTATGCTCATTTTTTAACAGTCTTAGGACTTATTTCCATGATGAACTGTTTGACAGTAAATAAATGAGAGGCAAATTAAAGGAACGTAACAAATGCAAGAGCTTCAAAACAGGACACGAGGGACCATAAATGGTTTGATGACTGTGAAAGTTATGTGAATGGCTCACAGTCACCAGTCGCAAGTGAACGCTTATGGGAGATTTTGAAGCGACGTGCTCCGCTGTGCTCTTCATCACCATCGTCGAAAAACACCAAATGAGGGAATATTGTCTGGAGACTTTGGGAAACTATGTCAAGGAGCACTGAAGCTGTTCTGTATGCAAAGACACTTTATGTTGTTGTGTTTCCTTTCATTTGACACTTGTCTGTGCAGCTTAACAGCTGCTGAAGATCTTATTTTGCTGACCTCTAGTGGTCTAACCTGTCACTGCAGTGATATGAAGGTGCACTTCAGGGTGTGCCAGTGCAGAGTGACATCAGTGTTGGGTGTGGTTGCAGGTGCACCATAGGGTCAGAGGTGTAACAGCTTTGAAACTTTCAGTGAGATTTTTTTCAGCCTTGCACAAAGTGGGGAGTTAAGAGCAAAGTTGCAGAATTTTAGGGCCGCTCTTTCATCTCAAAAATCACCTTGGAACTTGACAGAAGCTCCACTGTGAGAGAGTGGTTGCACTTAAAGCGAGTAGAAAAATGCTTGACAGCATCCTGTGTGTGTGACCTGGTCCAAATCGTAAATACAAGCAATCGAGACTCCAACATCGACAAGGTGGGTTACGCTGCAGCAATGTGAGAGGGGATTCTCACATCTCAGCATAAAGAAAACTGAGTACAGATGTCATCTGTCACACACGTCTGTCAGCACTGATGCACATTCACCTGTCAGAGATGACCACAGAGACATTTGACGCAAAGCCAGCTGCTGATCTGTGGATGCAGACAGCTAATCAAGGCTCAGCCTGGGACTGGGAGATGCAGCTTCATCATCGACCTGCAGGAAGCGGACAGCGAGAAAGATCATCTTTGTATAAGATGAGATGAAACTCACCTGAGCGCAAGACTGAGAAATGTATTTGCTTCATGTTTAAGTTGACAGGTTAATGCTTCTTTGTGTTTCTTAAAATTTTAATCAATAAAAAAAAATGCTGTTAAAAGAAGCCCATGCAACCGTAGCAGAAGAAGTTAATCATTTATTTTTTCCCCCGTAAGTCCTTTAAAGATTCTCCTAGCTCTGCGAAACGTCTTACATGAAAGACTGTGATGCAGCGGGAGGTCCGTTTTCCTGATGGCAGGGAGTGTTTAAAGAGGGAGAGGTCACTAGCAGAGCAGCGCCAGCCTTTCCTTCTTAATGACGCCTCAAAGTGAGAGCCCATCATTCCCCCTAATTATTGTTGATTGCATTCATTATGTCATGTCCTGATATCTTGGAGGCGCTGTTGGTGGTTTGGGCTAAATGGCAGCTAAGGGTTAGCTTGTTTCTCAAAGCTAATTGGACGTCAGCTTTGAGAGGCAAACAGAGAAAGAAGAAAGTGTCTCTCATCAGCACACTGTCCATTGTTAAATGTATTTTTTATGAGCTGGCAGACCCCTCACGGAGCAGACTGTGGCCCAGGGTTGTGATGCTTGCGAGATGTCAAGCACCTCTTCCCAGAAATCCCCCAAGCTCTATTTTAATGAAATTAACAAGCCTTTGCTAAAGAGTCTTATTAAAACAATCTGCTGCATTGACATCTGACACAGCAGTGGACTCCACTGCTTCAGCAAAGTTTATAAGCAGTAGCAGGAAGTTAACTGCAAGCAAAGAGAAACATCTTCATTATTATAGCATCCACTGCACAGTATTTTAAGCTCTGGACGTGCGTCTCCATTTATTACTCTGCAACTGTATGAAAAGAATCGGAATAAACCAGGCATTAAATGTATCTAAAGGTACCAAAGGGAAATATTTTGTCTCTGGGTTACATTTCCCCTGAAAAGAGAAAGAAAAAAGATTAGAAAAGCACTCCGGGAGCAATTCTAAATCTCGCAGATCAGCAGTGAAGGGACAGCCAAGCTGGCAACAGAGATACGGAGGCACAATAGTGAATCACTCCCACGCGTCCCCCAACAATGCAAGAGAGGGCCAGTGACTCAGAAACTGATTCACCTATATGCCTACTTGTACGGATCCCACACTCCACCGCCATCCCCCATAAGCAGTTTGAACATGCAGCCGATGCATTGTGCTAGCCTACCTGGCCTTCCTCCAAATCTAGTAAAAATCATAGAAAGATAATCACTGTGAGTGTCTACTGCAGAGGGTAATGTCTACGGATATTAAACACCTGAGTACTCAATTACACCTCGCTACTGTTCCTTATGTCCCGTTTAAAAGACTGTAACATTAGGTGAGCCAACATCAGTCAGCAGACATTATCCACAGAGCTCACTTTCTTATGGTGAAGCAGTGAAATTCGTCCCTTTTTTTCTGCTCTGGTTTCCCTCATCAGCTTAATTCTCCAATGAAATCCCCTCTCTGTCCCCTTAATGCAGCTTTTTGCTTGTGTCTGCACGTAAAAGAGCTCAGGGCTCTTCTCTGCATTACCGAGATTGAAGAGAGACTGAGAGGGAAAGAAGTGATCCATTTCTCAGCTGCCTCTCTATCAGCAAACCCACACAAACGCTTCTGATGTGTGTATGCACTTTCCCACTTGCAAAACGCGCCGCTTTAAATCGCATGATAAATGCCTCATAACACATCTTGCATGTCCTATAGGATGTATGAAGGATGCATGCAACTTGGAAGAACTGCATGTGTAAACCCCAGAACTGCCTCACAAAGATATGAGAATTGGAGCTAGCGGAGCATACTCTACCACAGCAAGCGAACAGCAGCTTAGCAGCTAAGCTGTAGCCACATTTAGCTTCGTTTCAAATAGAATTTCATTAGCAGAGCTTATATGGAAGTATTCTTTTAGAATATTTTGACAAATATCGTGCTTATTCACCTTCCTGCTGAGAGTCAAATGCAAAGATTTAAACTGCTCATATCTGTCAGAACAGGAGGCAATTAGCTTAGCTTAGCATAAACACTGGGAACAGAGGGAAACAGCTAAGTTAGCTTTGTCCAAAGTTAAAAAATTGGCATAGCAGCACTTTTTAAAGCTCACTAATTCACACGTATTACTTTTGTTTCATATGCACACAAGCAGAATTATAAAAATATTAGATTGTGGTGTGATTATTTCTTGACAGGTAATTTTGTTTTTTAAGCTGCATCCCCATTTTTTTTGGAATCAGGGTTGTGAATAGAAATAGAGTTCATATTTTCAGCTTTATTTAGCAAGGTAATGCATTGATGCTAATTTGAAAAGAACAAAAGAGGGAAAATGACTGGAAATAATGCAAATATGCAGCATTTGTAGTGCAAACATCCTGCAGTTTCATCATTTATTTAGTTTTATTTGATTTTGTCATTACCAGAGGCACTATGGATAATAAAGCATATTCAGAAACTTTATTTTGTTTTTCATCTGTCCTTTGTTAACTCTCAGCAAAAGCAAAGTGTCCTTGCCAAGAAAAAAGCAAAGTTACTATAAGCAACAGTCAGCGCCCTCCTGCAGCAGGAAAACAACTTTTAATGCATAGGAAGATTATTACTACTACTACTATTTAATCTGTGCATTTTGGGGAGAAACAAAACAAAACTGAAGCCATAAAGTCAGATTCTCTACAAATGACAATTACAGGATAACAGTCGATGTTAAAACATTGCGTAACAGTAGCAGAAGTACAGAGGAGTCGCTGAAACAATTGAAATGAGCTGATTCAGTTTCATAGTGTAATAGTGAACCGTCGCTAAGATTAGCCACCATAAGCTACTGGCCACACCAGAGCAACTAAGGTTGAATCAGCAGCGATGGTGTGTTTTATTGCTTATGAATCACCTTTGTAAAAGCAGGACTGCTATTAATTCTTTACTCTAAGAGTAAATTTTGACAAAACGTCCACAATGATGAGCTGAATGTGTCCAGTGAGCTCCCATAAAACTACAAAACAAAGAGCCACATCATCACTCCTTTTCCTTACCTTTAGCTTATCAGTCACACAGCACTACACAGCGTGTTGTTGTGAAGAGCTACTTGTACAACAGCTTTTCCACCAGCTTAAAATATAATGTTCCAAAACCCAGACCTGTGTGAGCCACTCTCACAAGCACTAAAATATTGACTGAGTTGACTGCTCTGTGTTCCAAGCTTGATGGCTCTTCCCACGGGTGGTGAGAGCCAGTCTGGTCGTACCTCAGGCTCTTTCCAAACACACATGCACGCAACAACACATACAGATTCCTCCTGCACCCATACCAACTAGCGTAGATGCACCTCATCAGTGACACCCGGGCAGTGGAGAAATACTGCCAACAATGAGGGACACTTTGTAAACTGTCCAATATTAGAAGACCAACAGCCAAATGCAGCACAATGTTCTCTCACAGTATCTCAATTTCTTATATATACAGTACTTTGCCGATGGATTGTGTGATACTCAGTGAGGGGGCCACTTTGAGGGAGATGGGTACTGACAATGGCGCTCGTCGCCACATGGCACCTGTCAGTGCCTGTGCTGACATGCAGGCCTGAGGTGCACCTCCTCCCGGCCGAACCCTCGGATATAGAGAGATATATGGCAGGTAGCCTTTAAAAGTCAGCCACTTGGCAACACTGCATCATTAACAGACCCTGCTGAAGGCCCGAGCTTGGCCTGCTTCCAGGAGAAGAGGGGGAGAGAGAGTTCAGCAGCTCCGTCTCCTTTCCGCCTCCCCTTCCCCCCCAGTCCCTCCATATATCCTCCTCTATCTTTACAGTGCTATGCAAAGTCAGCACTCTCCGACCATCTACCTTTAACACATCAAATGCCTGCCTGTCAGGCTCTTTTTCAAACTGAGCTGAAAAAAAGCCAAACAACAGGGGGAGTGAGGAGAAGGCGGCAGAGTGTAATCATTAGGATAGCCACCTGCCGGCTGACGCTGCTCTCATTTGTCCCCATTCTCTCCCCCTATTTCTCCAAATGCGCTGAAACAAACCAAAAGCTCAAGTTCAATTCCCCATGCTGCCTTAAGATCAACTGGCTTCTCCCTAATACAATCCAATTTACTGTAAAATACCAATTACTGGTGAAAAAAAGGCTGATCCATTCAAAGTGAAAGTCGCATTATTAGAGTCGTAAGTGGTGTCTTTATGAGAATGCAAGCTTAGCAGAAGTTAACAAGCGAGGAAGCACAGCCAGGGACGTCAAAGAGGCCTACCTCGAGGAGTTGCACGAGTGGGCGCAAATCACTTATCATAATTGTCATTGCTCCCTCTCCACTGCAGGCCCTGATTCACAAGGAAAAGAGGAGCAGTCCTGATCTTAAACCACACAGAAATGCCAAATTCATGAGGCTGCAGTCAATTAAGGAGTGAACGAAATGCATGAAAAGAAACATTAGGTGTGAGATGGTGCGCATGATCGAAGAGGTGAACTTGTTGCCTTGATGAGATGCAATGGCGGAGGTGGAGGGGGGTAAAGGTGATGGTGATGGTGCTGGAGGTCATGTGATGAACCATGGCCTTTACCCCCCACAAGATTTATGACATCCTCATGTAACCGCTGAGGGAATAGATGCGTTGGGTGGCTTTGATGTGTTTTATGAGCCGCGCAGGCCGTCCAGTCAGTAACCATTACCATGTTAGAGGCTAATCCATGAAGTGGACACCTCCCATAAATGATTTCCTGACACCAGCTAGTTCCTCTTCAGCCATGCTTGTGACACACTAGCAAACCTCATTAATTTCAGCATCAGTCTCAGTTTGTTCATAAAAGTGATCGTGCTTGCTTTGCTTGAGTTTGACCTTCGAGTGAACCATCTTTCCACGTGTTTCCACCAGCGTGTGTCCATTTCTTCACAATGCGCCGTGCCAGCTGTGAATGCTCCGACGACGGCTTTTCTGCTGCCGCAAGAGCCATCTGTCGGCCGCAGGGGAAACTGAAAGTTGCAGTGGTCGTCTGAGATGTTCATTGCGCTCTTTCTTTCCTCAAGCCTGTTCCACCAACACCTCTTTTCCACAGGCGGCATTGTAGCTCAGAGACTCAGTCAAAGACAAGCTTTGCATCAGTGTTGTTACATGTGAGAGCAACAAAAAGCTTGTCCGCCATAGCTGCTGTAGCCTGTGAGAGAGATTATTGTGGCAGAGAGGAGGTTTTTAATACTAAATGAGGTGGCATTTGCATATGTGCATACAACATTATGTATCCAGAAACATACATGTTTCATTATTTCCAAGAATAATTTTGTTAACAATGCTTGGATGGCCAGATTGGACATTAAAAAGAGAAACCGTGTGCTGCGGCGCTTGAGGCATTACTGCAGGTTGAGTTACTCTGCTCACTCCTCACGCTCAAGGAAGCACCAGTTTTGTCAAAACTGGATTAAGCAGGTTGGAAACTATTCGGTTCATCTGTGTTGAGTCCTCAACATTAATCATTAAAGGCCAGAATGTGCTAAAAATGAGCAAAGGTTTTATGAGCACCGTGTTTTCTTCTGGTCACGTTCCTCATGTGCTCATTGGCTACAGGCCAATAGAGAAACATTAAAGCTGCATGAACTAATATCTTTCTGTGCGCCAAAGATCAATTTACTGTGTGTAATGTGAAAGGTGTTGCTCACACTGACAAACAAACATGACTCCAGATCTTGCTCTACGGGGGTGTTTTAGTGTCTTTCAGCTCATTGTTTTGGTTTTACGGCCCACGACTCTGCTGTTGTGGTTTCGTCTCATTTTTCACCCTGAGTTTCAGCCACAACAGACGGCTGTTCTCAGCAAAAAAACCCCACCAACAAATCCACCGTATGCATCATGCCCAGCGCCAAACAGATGACGAAGTTAGAAACTAGCTTGCGGAAGCCAAAAAGCTAACGAGTGACACATGTTCTTGAATAGCTGGTGAAAAAAGCAAATATTGGACGTACTTCTCTCATGCTCTAGAAATTGACCCCATTAAATGTCTGCTGGGTGAGTAAATATACGTGTTGTGGTGCCCCCACAATCAATTAGTGCTGTTAAAATATGCGCAATCTTGCAAAGTAGGTAGGTAGATTAATACAATGTTCATCCACTTATCAGTGAAGGATAGTCTCTTGAAGTTGTAGGTGGAGTCTTTTGTTCATTTATACCCTTCTCACAGCTATTCACCGAACCCAGAAGCTCTCATGTTAAACCTGCAGTCAAAGTGAAGACATCCTGCAAAACACTGAGATGTGATGTCAGACATATTCCAATGATTACTCACAATAGAGGAGCCGGGGTAACATTTATATCTGCATGTCCTCACTGAGTTTCTCCTCTTGTCTTTGCATCACCTGTGGCGGACCCCATAGGAAAGTAGCACCATCACCAGCACGGTCACGTGCCTCTACCTTTACATTGTCTCTGCAGATCTTTTGTTGAATTCACACCATTTATTTTGTCATAAATAAGCAAGAGCTGAAGCAGCAACATTACTTTGTCCCCATTGTCTGCAGTGATGATGCAGCAAAGAAAAAGGAACATATTGTTTACAGAAGGTGTAGATGAAGTAGCTTTACCTTATACATCTGTGACACGCCTCTCTGGAGTACCACTAGCCTGTAGCTAATTACTACAAAAAGCAAGTATAGCATCAATCATTAGTTGTGTAATTGCAAATGTTTTGCTACAAGCAATATTCATGAATGAGTTTATACTGGGATCATCTTGTTTCATCTCCCTTCTAAAACGCTGCTTCCCTATTACACTCATGTTAAACAAGCTTTTTAATGGTGGCGTGGCGTGCAGATGAGGGAATGTGCTGATATGCTGTGGCAAAATGATGGCACTCCTTAGACATGCAGGTGGTGTAGTGCATGCGTGACCTCTCCTCTAAAGTGTTTTAACCCGTGTGTCGTCAGTCACGTCTTTCAGTCCCGTGTGAGCTGTGGGGCGTCTGATCCATGATGTCACATAAAAGTATTTTCTCGATTGGTGGCACGGTGTCACAAGCTGTATCTTCCATGATTCCATGATCGAAAGATTCAAGGAGGAGATAGCGTTTGATGCTTGACAAAACCCTCAAAACCAGGACCAAATAAAAATTTTGTGTGTTTTCCTCTCTGCCATTGTGAGTGAAAGCTGAACGTTAGTAATTTACAACAAATCTGAGTAACTGGAAAGCATAACCTTGTGCTCAAAACACAAGGTTATGTATTCAAGTGACTTATATATCCCATTATATTGGTGATCCTTTGTTTTTCTTTTCTGTGCAACACAGCTGTTTTCCCTGTTAGGTTGTAGAAATTCCCCAATAATAACTAGTGCATGAAAATCCCTCTTCGCTTTCAATCTGAATTTACTGAAGAGTTAATATCTTGAATGCCACAATATCTGAGGGCTGCCACGCTCACTTCTTCCCCCGACTGTCCACAGGTAGCTATCACAGCGCCGTGGGGTCTTGCAAACACAGCTTCGGCCATGTACAGCTAACGAGGTGAACCCCCCACCCTCCCCAAAGAATAATAAACTAACCAAGAGCTCTCTGGCTCTTCTCTGACCTGTTAGTGTCCCCTCAATGGATGGGCACAAAGTGGAAGGAGTGTTTGTTATCTGTGACCCTGCACTGCCTGACCCTGCACTGCAAAGGACAGAAATTAGAGGAAAGCTCCTGAAAAGCTTTTGAGTCTTTTTTTTTGTGTGTGTGTGTGTGTGTGTGTACTTAACGACATGAATCATCGGAGGCTGAGGGAGGAGGCTGAAAGAGCAGACACAAAAATGGCAGGTGAACTGAACAACCATGCTCAAGGCAGCAGCATATAGAGCCAGCGTCCATACTTGTCTTTTTCTCTTATATTAGTTACTCGAAACTCTCAATGAAGAGCTTTTGGTATGTCAGCAAAAGCTGTTGGAGCAGCAAACAGTCATTATCTCCTACCCGGGCAACTTTGCACAGCTTGTTGCTTAGCATGAGATCGTGTGTTGGTGATTCAGGCCTATGTGCTTCACAAGCACCTTCAAAAACAGATCATTTTTATCACTTGATGTAGCCATTGATGTCTCAGTGTTAGCACTCTGAATAAAGTCCTGTTGGACAAAAGCATCGACAAGGACATGAACAAAAAAAATATTCCAAAAAATCTTTTCATCAATTCTGTATAATTTTGTCAAGCCGCAGAGAAAAATCCTGAAATCACGCTCTGTGTATAACGGCGGTGGAGAGTCAGCACGCCTACGCAAACGCTGCACTTGAGCACAAGTCTGAGGGACTTATACTTTACATGAGAAAATCTATTTTATGCTTCATTATTCTTTTACTTCACAGCATTTTAGAAAAAAATGTTGTACTGTTCTTTAAAGTTCGAGTTAGCTAGATGATAACTTCACCTTAAGAAAGTGATGTGATGAAGCTTAAGATTAAACTGCTGGTTTACAAAACCTTTTGGCTTCTCTTTCAGATGCTTACAAGTTGCTAGCAGCGATTTCCCCTTTTAACGTATCAGATCATTTCTTGTAAAGAGACCGGACAAGAGACAATTACAGGATAAAGGTAAATGCCAAACCATAGGTGGGAACCTTTTTCCTATCAAGGGACATTTCAATTTTCCAAACATCTTTGGAAGGCCATACTAAATTATTGAACAGACAAACCACACTAGCCTGTCTGATGCTGTCAGACCAGTCATAGTTGGCACACTGCGTTTTGAATAAATGGACACACAGCGGTGACAATGCATGGGAAGACACTAGAAAGACACTAGAAGGTCAAACTCAAGCAAAGCAAGTTCACACACTTTTATTAACAAACTGAGACTGGTGTTGAATTCAATGAGGTTTGCTATCGTGTTCATGGACCACCTGAATGGACATGTTAGTCCACTCAGTAACGTCAATCACACAATAATATCTGCATTTCTTAAGTTTACGGCCTTTCGCTAACAGTCGCCACCATAAACTACTCGTCATACTAAACAAAGTAAGGCTGTAGGAATAAAATCCCTGAGAGCATTAAAATGATCAAGCATGTGTTTTATTGCCCGCTGAATGCTACCTGCTCAGCTCCACGTGAGTGACTAGTTGATGAACACAGTAGCATGACATTTAGCATCCAATTAGCCAGATTTTTCTCCTAGGAGTTGGTGGAGACCAAAACAGAGCTGAAAGAGAGTGAAGATGCGGGATGTGTAGGGATGTGAAGTTTGCAATATCAACTATCAACATCGTTAAAAATAATGATGTGTCAATGTTGTGTTCAGAGCATCAGGGTGTTTTTACAGTGTTGCACTGGTACATTTACTTACATAAAGGTGCTGAGTGCTTCTCCCACCACTGATGCATCTGCTGTTATTTGTCATATTTGTCAAGCTTTGAGTTGGTGTCCAACAAAAGGTGTTACTGACCACGCTGACCAAACACTGAACGAACAGTGTTTAGTGTACAGTTTGGGTCAGGAGAGGTTGGATTTTCCATTAAAGCATCTATCATACGACACCCCTGCAGCCTGTCAGAAATCAAAACAGAATGCCTTTGTGCCAACTGCCATCAAGGAAAATTGCACTGATTAGTGACTCTATTTACTCTTAGTTTTAATTACACTAATATCAAGAGGGAGAATTTTTTTTTAGGAAGGGAATAAACAAGGGTTGTAAAAGCACAAAATTGCATCATTAAAATGTCATATTCCACAGGGGTGAAGCTGGGATCTAATTCATTTAATCAGAAAATTACTCTGATTGAATAGATAGAGCAGGGAGGAGGGAAAAATAACTTTGAACTAAAGGTCACATATCAACAGACCAAAACTCAAGGGCTTTTTTTCCATGATTGGGCCTGTTTGTAATGGATTTTGAAAAAAAAAAAAAAGAAACCTGCTCATATCTATAGGGTGCCATATATCTCTCCTGGCTGCACTGTCATATGAAATTCACAGGCCTGAAAAGTGACAAATATTTACAAGTTTAATTTAAGACAGCGCCTTGCCCTCAATGACAGGGAAATTTTGAAAAATAGGCTCTATGCTAGCATGGACACTGGGGATATGACAATCCATGATTAGAAATTGATTTTTCTTTAACCCCAGGTTCAATTATCGGGGTTTATGGTTGATGGGACCATAATGGCGCCTATCTGCAAATCCAGCCTGTCGCGGCTCGTGCCATTTTGTTTGCTTTTCCATCAGGTTTGATTGAGCTGTAATTGATTCACTAATTGCCTTTAATTATAAAGCAAATGACTTTTCTCTGCCGTGCAAGTTGGGTTATCTGTTGGCTATCAAAGAAGAAGTTAATAAACTGGATGATAGGGTTAATAATCACAATCAGGGCTGTGATTCTCATCAGATCCAAATACGCATAAAGAAATGCAATTACTTCATGAGCATATAATTGCTTTGTATAACATCTTCAGCAATCTTGATAACAATTATATCAAACTGTTTGCAGAATAAAACCTAAATCAATCATTTATTACCTAGAACGTCACCAGGGACATTGTTATTTTTTTTCTTCCTTTCTTCCCTTCCCTTTGTTTGTTCTGGGGTGGAGGTTACGTCGGAGCAGCTGCCGCTGAGCTATTTGCAGCTTACTGAGGGAAATGAATCACAGGGCGGACATTTTCCAGCACATTATTTCTAAAACGAAAGTTCCCCCGTTCTTCGGGGGCCGAGGAAAAGGCTGAGATTTCTGCTGCTGTTGCGGTTGTTGTTGAGTTAAACACACCGCTTGCTTTGCCACCCCTGATAAATAAAACATTGAAGTGCTTCAGGAGAAAGGGGGCTGCATACCCTGCCTGCATCACACTTTCCCTGAATGCACTATGGACACTGCTTTGACACCGCAAACACACACAAACAGAGACACACACACTGGTTTTTACCCTTTGGCACTCTCTCACCAGCCCTATCCCACCCCTCGTGCACATTCATCTGTATTCACTCTGAAAATATTCATGCTTATACTGAAACATTCACTTGTAATCTCCCCACAGTGTGCACAGCCTTACAGGTCGCCCAGCGCATGCACCGGAGTCACTATGCACATGCATTTACATGAATTCCTGCGCACACAAATGCAAACCTGAGACTAAAAACAGAGATAATTCTGCTGCAGCCGTCCCTCCCTTTAATGTCTGAATAATCCCGGTTTTCTCCCGGATAATATCATGAATAGATGTTTGAGGTACAAAGGATAAGCTAAACTGCAGCTGTGGAAAAAAAAAAAAGGGAGAGGCTGTTGCACTTCCTCACCCATGGACTAAAACGTGACCATTCCTAAACACCTCATATGCTGCTCTGTCAGCAGCCGCATGCTCTCAGACTCCTAACCGTGTTCCACACAAAAAAACGCGCTGAGTGCTTTCTGCACAGTCAAACATCATACATTCATAGATAAGAACCGCATGCATAATTGAAGCCACACACTGAATGGCATGACATGGGAGAGGAAAAAAAAAAAAAAAAAAATCAATGCAGCTGCGTCTGGGCACCTCCTTTTACTGCCTCAAAAATAAACAAGAAAATGAACAAAATGGGGGCCCAGAAAAGCCCTATGAAAATTTAATGGATGGATATTATTTAGCCGTGCCTGGCTGAATGGCTGTTGTAAGGTTCAAAAGATGCTTTTTTTTGTCTTGGGTGAAGAGCACATTGCAGCACGTGAGCTGAATACAAACTGAAGGCTTTCTGCTGTAGGGATTTGTTCAAGAGTCAAACACTGTAATGGTGATGAACTACAGATGTAAGACAGAGAGCAAAAAGTCAACTGTCTGGTGAAATACAAATACTGAGAGATAATTTGGACAGGTCAATGTGATATGAAAGCTGGTGTGGGGGAAATGACTGTTGTAAAGGTTGTGTTTCTTGCTTTTTTCACTGGAAGAATGTGTCTGAAATTCATTGTGTGCTTCTCTGTCTTCACTGTCACCTGACAGGATTTGAATCGTCCTGATTGGACGAACTGAGCAAGCCCTTCAATTTGTAAATTGTAGGGGCGTATGAAAGCCAAGGCGGTATCATGGCCAGAGACAAGCAAAGATTAAACCTTTCTTTAACATTTTTGTTGCTCTTAAAGTAGCATTTTGGGAAATATACTTGTGTCTTGCAGAGCGTTACATGAGAAAGACTGATACCATCTCAGGTCTATATTGCAAATGTAGCTTAGCATAGAGACTGGAAACAAGGAGAAACAGTTAGCCTGATGCTATCAAAAGGCAGCAAAATCTCCTACTAACACTTATGAAGCTGACTAATGAACTCTTTAGCGTACCCTGCGTCAAGCACACAGCATGGGCAACGCTATTTCAGCACTTAGCACACCTTACAAAGCTCTGGATGCCAAGAACGCAGCATTTTGTTGCCAGGTACTTTAGGCGTACACCTCCTGGGGGTCTTCAGAAGAGGCTGACTTTCCTGTCGGCTTCAACCATTAGACAGATTCTCAGAAGGAGCTGCAGGCGTCATAGCATGTGACGCTTGCCTATGACTCGTAGGCTCGCAACAGCTTTGACAACTCATTGTTTGATTGACACACATACAGACAAACCAGTGTTGAATTCAGACATGTGGTGCATTGTTGATGTTTTTATACGAGGTTAAGTAATAATAAGTGGGACAAAACATGTCTATGTAAATTATTATTTGGTGAAAACCAGGACAATTTGGTAGTGAATGTTAAAAAATGGGACATTTTTGTGCTTTATAGATATTTGTTGGGATCTGCCAGGGATCTGAACAGGATGTAATGTGTTGCTGGTAGGCAGATTTTGTTAGCTTTGGACACAGCCAGACTCGCTATTTCCCCTGTTTTCAGGCTTCACGCTATGCTAAGCTAACCAGCTGCTGGCTCCAGCAACGCATTCATACAAATGAAAGAGTTACATCAATCTACTCATCTGAGAAAAACAAACGAGCATATGTCCCAAAAATGCAAGTTTGCAATTGCCAGTGACTTAAGTTTGAGCAATCAGAAACAGCTGACTCTCCAATTCTTCAAAGTGAAAGTCAAGTAAAAATAATCTTCACACGATCAAACCAGAATCCATTCGGGGCATTTCAATTCTCAGATAGAATAATTGATTGACACTGACGGAAACTGTTTGCAGCATCACTCCGAGTGAAGTTCAGTCTGCCTCTGATGTGCTCTGACAGCTTCTCTGTTTGTTCCTTTGCAATATTAATGAACACTTAATTGCTGCGGTGAAATCGCAGCAACAAGCAAACAGCATTCCAGAGATTGTATAATCCTCTTTATATTGGCCACCACTTTCTTTTTGTTCTGCCGCTCCCACGGATTTGTCTCTCCTCGGTGGCAGGTTGTTTGCACCTTAAGATGGCTGCCATCTGTTCACTTACCACGAGGACATCCTCCTGCTTACCAACATAGCTGACAGGATATAATGATGGATTACATTATTTGAGAAGTTAATGAGAGAATATCTCACTCTTCACCTTTTTCAGACGGCATGGTAATGCTCATTTCTTCTGTGCTGGCAGGTTTTGAGTGATTGTAAAGCTCAGTTTTTTCCACAGCAGCTTGTTATGAGAGAACAAAACCATGATGTAGCCCTAAAGCTGCACTAATCAATACATTACCATCACTTCACTGTAATATGAAAGGAGTCACTTGTAGTGATGAATTCCCAGATTATCACCCAACTCTGCGATTCCCTTCAGCATGACAGCAAGTTTCAGCATCTTTCAGCTCATTGAATCCACAAATGTACTGTTTTGGGTCAAGCTCACAATTCTCATCCATCTATTTTTTTCCAGCTATAACATACTGGCTGTCAGCCAAAATGCTCCGATAAAGCCACAGTGCTTGACCTCCTGCACAAACAACAGGCTAAGTTAGCAACTATGGAGCATTTAGCCGCTCAATAGCCAGATATGTTCTTCAGTAGTCGGTGCAGATCGGACCAAAGCTGAAACAGAAAGTCAATATTGAAGTTATATTTATTGGCTGTCCTGAAACTCTTTAAGAATGCTAATGTTGCTCCAAGTTTTCTGGATGTGTAAACAACTGTTTTGCTAACATTAGCTGCCACGCTAACAGGTATGCCAATGTGTTTGATAATACTGGTTTAAGAGTAAATGTACCAACCCTGCACCAAGTGAAGTCACTGGTTTCAGCCTTAAAACGTGCACACAAATCAACCCAGAACAAATAAGTTTGGGTTAGCATCTCAGTCAGAACAATATATACAACCTTTGCATAAATTATGCATCCATTTACCTTTTATGGTTCTTTCTGTGCAGGACTGGGGGCTGGAATCCATCCCACAACCCTGCAGAGGGTGTACATATGTAGAGTTTCCAGTTCATCCTCCCTGCATGGCTTCAGAGATCCACGTCCTCCCAGAAAAGCCTCAGCTCTGGATTTGAACCCATGACCTTTTTGCCTTGAGGCAACAGCGGCAATGACTTCTATGCAATGGAATAAGTAGACTAAAACTGGCATGTGTCTCAATCTTAAAATATGCTGTTTAATAAGTCAGTAAGTTGGCAACAATTGAAGTTAAAGTGCAAATATGCTGGAAAATTATGGTAACATTAGAAATGTGTACAATGTGTCATCTATCATATGTGTTTATGTGTGTTCCAGAAGTGTTTATACATGAAAAGGCAGTGGTCATAGAAAGAGATGAGTCTTACTTGGTTAAATAACGGTCAACGCGTACAGTCTCCTCTGGAATATATTCATAGTGTTGCCCTCGCGTATACACACACACAAGAAGGGACATAAATCAATGCGTAAAACGGGTGGGAATGCCGGATTGCTTCTGAAGCTTTCCAACCATCCGATAAGCAGTGATGGTGGAGTTTCCTGACATCTTTAGTTTATTTCAATCGAACGCAAGTCAATCCCAAGTGAAGTCTGAGGGTGTACATTTTGATTAGTCGAAATTTATATTCTACAAATCCTGATATAAAACGCTTGAGGTTAGCATATTTGTGATGGCTTGCATTGGAAGTGCAAATGAAGCTGCAGAACTGAAAATGAGACTCTTTTCATTAAGTGGTTGATTGACTTTGCCCGGCTGATTGAGAAGCAATGGTGTCTGAGGCCGATGCGAGGCTAATTGATGGCCAGAGTTGATGCATTTTGCAGCAGGGGTGAAATAAAACCCCAGCCACTGAGAGTAATGTATGTTAAACGCCGTGCAGGGTGAGTATTGTGTTCAGCGTAGTACCATCATAAATATAAGAGCTGAAAATAATAACATACAGAGTGAGGGAGTGGTGAGTTCGCCTGTACAAGTACATGCACAGAATGCAAAGCCGAAAAAATAGAAATGACATAACGCAAGAGAAAAAAATAGTCTGAGTGAGTCAGCTGCCCGAAAACGCTTCCCCTTCTCTTTTTCTATCTCTCAACTTTACCTTGCAGAGAACGTATTGTGAGGAAGAACGGCTAATCCACTGAGAGGATGTCTTGAACTATTCCGGCACAAAAAAGGCTGCTTCAGCAAATAGCAAAGTACAGGAGCAATGACAAGGCCCCCACCCCCACAGCCCCCTCTCACACTTTACATACAAATAGCTGTCAAAATAAAATTGCCTATTTTGAATAAGAATATGCCCGGGACGAAAACACAAATATATGAAAGGACAAAGCAGCCCACTGGAACAGACAGAGAAAGCATGAAATAAGATATTAATGTGTTCTAAATTGAAAGACATTGCATTATGACTTTGCAAATAAAGTAAACTCATGTCACTTTCATCACTTTTTTAATATAAATGTTATTATTGGTTTTGATATTCAGTCCCTGGATGCCTCCCATGCTGGGATGTAATGATGTTTTTCATCAAGGGAGGTCACCTTGGCGTCTTGATGGAGGTCAACAGAAGGCTGACCCTCTGAGAAGGCAAGATGAGTACGATTTGCTGCAAAGATCATGGGAGTCTAACGGCATCAAGCGCTCACAATTATGTAATTATGTTTACAATTGTAAACACATTTTGAAAACCTTTAGAAAGGTCGCTGCATTTGCATCTCATTTTATAAAAAGCAGGTTTGTCTGCTTTCCTGGAGAGTTCTCAACTGTGTGAAAAGCGCACGCCATATATATTCTCTGCAATCTAACAGCCCTGCCGTAACATCTATCTTTGCAAAGCTCATAATGTAAAATTTATTAATTCGGTTATCTTTATTGTTGAGGTTATGGTTAAAGGTGGTATTGTAAAATTATATTGAACAGGGTTTCTGATTTTTTTGCGCTTCCCATTTACAAACTGCACGTAAAGGGGGCACATAACGGGCATCATAAAAGTCGACTTCATGGCGCAGCAGTAATATTAGACTCTACAAGTCTACCCGGTGAAGTGAACACTGAGTGTGCTATTATGTGCTATAATTCTATATACTTATCTAGAGCAGTTTTAGCTGTTTTGAGTATGTAAGTTCACAAAACGGTCAAATTAAGTATACTTCAATATGCTTCATTAAATCGCTGGATTTGTTAATGGGGTTTTGAATGTGGCACTTTCAATGCATTATGTATACTTTACAGTGAAAATATGTAGTTTAGAGTTGGCATAATACATGTTAAAGTAAGTGAAGGTTTCAGGAAAATAAGTTTAGAGACATGGCGCGAGATTGTAGCGACGCAGCTGATACTGAGTACAAAACTGGCCTTTCAAAGATGGAACTGGAGCTGTGTGGCTGTCAGTATGAATCTTGCAGATAAATTTGATCAGAGCAAAGCCTGTGAGATCAGAGGTCAAATTGCTCAAGAACCTCTATAAGCTGTCACTTAACTGGAGTGTCATCATCACTGACCATTATCAACCTAAAATATATGCAACAAGAATGACCAAGGCATTATGTTTGTGATATTCATTTTGATTTTAAGCAACAGCCATATAGATAGGATAATCAAGAAAAATGAGACGATTATCCATCAAGGGCATTACACAAGGCAGGAGCCAATTTATCCCTGACGAGAAGGCTCTGAATGGGCTTGATAAATCATCAAGAGAGGGGATATCATTTGGCCTCACAGCGAAAAAACTGTAGCACAAGCATATTTCAAACCATTAAGGGCTAAAGTTAGCTCTCACCCCCCTCCCGCCAATCTATCAAAGGGTGTGCAGTCTTTAGAGTGAGCCCAACAGCAGGCTCGGCTGTGTGCCTGTGAGGTGCCCTAAAGAACAAATGTTTCATTTTCATTAGTTACCTGGTAGTGTGCGCCTCAGGGCCAGGACAGGCTTTCTCAGTGTCTGAGTGTAAATCTCTCCTGGGAAGATAAGGGATGGAGAAAAGTTTTCAACCACTTTTCAGTTTGAACAAGGTTGGAAGTGTCACTGGAGAAATACTGAATATCATAAGAGGATATTCATCTCACTTGAAGTTTCTGTTCCTGCATTAGTACTGCTGATGCGGCTTGACCTCCTGTAAGTTCAGAAACAGTGTATGTGATGACAAATGGGAACTAATGACCAATCTTTGGTTTACTGGCCTTCTTTCTCTTGGAGGAAACTTGCATTACTGCTCATATCTAGTTTTTTGAATCCATCATGGCCAATCCCAGCTTGTGAAGCACAGTACCAGATCATTATTTTAGTAAAACTAAGATTATTAATAATAATATCTTCATGTAATAATGAAAAAATACCTGTTCACACTGCTAGCTTGCTCCCAGGTCAGGAAGCTAATTAAGATAGCAGTGTGTGAGATTTGGGGATTTTGGTCATGAGTTGAGCTTAAATGATGAGTCGATCGATGAATTCGTTTATCAAGATAAGATCATTTGTGAGCAATAATGTATTTACATTCAGCTCAATGCAACAGTTTTGGTTATTGGTGGCGGAGTCCGCCATTACTGTCATGACTTGGAAAAGAATAAGGCTCACTGGAATGAAGCTCAGATGATTAGTCAATTAATTAATCAGTTGATCAACAGAAAATAAATAGAGAGCAACGACCATTCAATATATTTACATTCACTAATTACTGTACCTCTCTATGTCGCAGTTTTGATCGTCACTGTTGGAGTGTGACATTCCCATGCTGGATTCAAATGCATGAGGATTTAACAGGAAGTGATGGATGTATAAAATTCAGCGTTACAGCTCGTCATTTAACTCATTGATGTCATTTTCACTGTTTGCTGCTGCTTCATATTAAAAGCATTCAGCTGGTGAAACGGCGCAAATTTGGCTTTTCTTATAAAGCAGGTGTTACCAAATCAACCAGGACTGATACCTTAAGGATTACAACTTCCAGCTTCTTCTTGGAAGGTTGTAATGAGTTTTTTCCCCAAATTTCTTATATTGTATTGACCAATACAATATATCATAATATCACTGAGAAAATAACCAGCAAATTAAACTGTAACTCCACCAAAACTAAATATCAGATGCTGTTTGCAGGTACTACTGCGCAAAAAGTTGCATCATAAAGCCTTTTGTGGATGTTGAGAGCTGTCTGGACTCCATCTGACACTGCCTCAAGTGAAGACTTCAAGTTTGGAAATGAAGAAAGTCCAGAGGTGTGGAGTTAGACAGAAGTGAGCTTACCCGACCTCTGTAACCCGCTTTTCAGCTTTGCTTCAGGCTAATGGCTCGGGGCTACATTATCCGATGCAAGCATAAAACGCCCAAATCTCCAACCAAGCTGTCGGCAGTCGCATTGCATTGTGGGCAATGTAGGCACTCGTTTTTAACGAGGAAGCAAAATATGTGGAATAAAACTGATAACATGACAATATTAATAGCAATGCAATAAAAATCTGCTCTGGTTTTTAAGACAACATGCGGCGACACTTCTCTGCTCATAAGGCGTCTTTTTTTTTTTTTTTTTTGACATCAGATTGCGAGGTTGGGCTAACAGTTGACAGGACACGTACAAGGAAGTATTGAGCAATTAAACTGGAAAATTCATGTCTGACACATCAATGCTATTTAATTCTTTATTTGAGAACTGTGTTTAATTGCAAAAAGATTTATTTAATCCCCAGCCTATTAGCTTATCTGCTTTCACGTGACACATAATTCACCTCGGTTGACTAGATAATCCCAAGCCAATCACCCTTGCGCCATTCCTCCTCTCACTCCTCCTCAGTCTTTTATCTGAACCTGTCCGCAGGGCAGCCGTCACCACATGCTCTCGCTTCAGGGCCAAATTTAGATGAGACAAATGGAAGGAATTTAGACAAATGCACAGATGAGACAAACAACTCCATACCGCCCGAGGGCTCTGTGTTTTTTCTTTTCTTTTTTTTGTTTTTTTGGTGTGACTGTAATTCCCTTCCAAGAAGTAATAACTTTATCTCAGGCAGGCTTATGAAGAAGAGAACCTCTGCTGGTGGATTCTGACAGGTCTGCTAGAACGGGGCTTTATGTGTCCCTTTCATTTTCACAGCGCTTGTCCTTGCAAGTGCCACTTGATTTGTTGTCCTGCAAATGTGCCATGTGGGCGGCGTTCGGGCAGATCCCCTGTATCTGCCTGAGCGTCAATCTTCCCCTGAGATTTGTTGGAACTTTCTGAGGCTATTGTCAATTTAACACCCTGAAGGTCCACACAATTCTTTCCATTGAAGGTACGTCGCCCGGCGCAGTCGTACGTTTGTTTTGAAAATGCTATCATAACCCGGCTATTGCTTCTCTTATTCTATAGTAAATTTAAAAGCGTTGTACATTTTCATGAAAGCACAGACAACATAAACAGTAGGTAGCATTCTCACAATAAAAGCATCACGCTGAGAAGCTTATACTCATGTAAGAATTTGTTTATCAAATTGCCGGTTTTCGTCAAGCCGAACAATCAGAGTGGCCTCCGGTGTCAAAGCAAGCCTGCACTCAAGCCTGTTGACAAATTATGGTATTGCAAAACTGTTGATTGGTTTTTTTTTTTAACCAGCAAGTGAACCTGAAATGACAGGTGTGAGTAGACAATTTACGAATCCAAATCGAGTGACAGCTCTGCAATCACTGCGCTCTTGACTGAGCCGTGCAGCCGCTCAAAGGGCACACGGAAATGAAAAATCTCAAAGAGCAAATAAATGTATGATTGCATAATTGTTGTACTCTGCTATAAATTGATTGATAACTCAGAGAGGCTCATTGCCACCTTGACACACTTTCAATGACTATTGATTACTTGTAATTGGACTGTCAAAACGCTCTCTTGTGATATTGGATAATGGATAAAGTCGACACAATGGAAACCCTGAGGAAACAGAGGCTTTACACAGGAGGAGCGATCATATACATGCATTCATACATTTACAGTTACAATATCACATTTAGAAATAATCTTCTACAAGTTTAAGTACAGGACATTTGTCTATGAGCAATGTGGTCCAACACCAACACACAATATTCTGCCAAAGGTAAAACAACAGTGCTTATTTCACATGACAGATTTCTTTATTTGTGTTTTTCTCAGTGCTTTTCTCAGTGAAAATAAGTGGGCGGGGCTCTATTGGAAAAATGTGACGTCACATGCTTATTTGCACCAATCAGGATTGAGCAACCTTGGAATCAAACTTGTGACAGTTGTGAGCTTGTTTGCTTCAGGCTGCCAAGCTGCTGTCAGTCGCATCTGGTTAAACCAAAGCCACACAGTCCTGATTGTTGGTTGTTTCACCACGCATATTTAATGTTACAGAGAAACACTTCAGATTTAAGGGTTGAGTGGAAATGCAATTAATTGAATACAGCAGAACAAAGACAAAGCATAAACTGTATCAAAAAACTCAAGGATTATAACTTTAAAGTGCACAATGACTTCAGTCAATCTGCATTTATCCCACTTTTTTTCATCATATATCTCAATGTCTTCATTTACTTAAAGGTCCAGTGTCTCACCCCTCACTTTCCAAGCGCATAGCGCAACTGCAAAACTCATGAAAAACATGAAAGGCCAGTGATGGACTGGTGTGAAAGAGGACCTCCTCCTTCTATAGCTATTATCAGCTCATTCTAATGAAAATACACCTATTCTTATTTACAGGTGATGACCCACTGATGAAAACATCCATCCATCCATCCATCCATCCATCCATCCATCCATCCATCCATCCATCCATCCATCCATTTTCTATGCCGCCTATCCCTTTCGGGGTTGCGGGGGGGCTGCAGCCTATCCCAGCTGTCAATGGGCGAGAGGCGGGGTACACCCTGAACCGGTCGCCAGTCGATCGCAGGGCAACATACAATAGAGACAACCATTCACGCTCACACTCACACCTAAGGGCAATTTAAGGTCACCAATTAACCTAATGAGCATGTTTTTGGTCTGTGGGAGGAAGCGAAGAGTGCCCGGAGAGAACCCACGCATGCAACCTTCAACCTTCTTGCTGTGAGGCACGCGCACTACCTGCTGTCCCACCGTGCCGCCCTAATGAAAACATACTTATTCCATTTCTGCCAATAGATCCCCCTCAATCTTACACACTGGACCTTTAAATGTTCCTCTAAAACGATCAGAATTCAGTGCTGTGGATGAAAGTGCATGTTTCAGCAACTGGAAGTGACTCAACGTTAGATAAATTTGTATCTATAATATGATCTATAATATAATTTGACTGGTCAAGCAGCATGGAAATGGGATGAACGGACCCCACAGAGCATCCCTGACTGATCTCAGATCATTTCTAAGAGTGCTGTAAGTGAATCCTTCACTGTCTTCTCTTGTGGTTATCGTGCTTTTGCTCTGATGTGCAAATAGGTGAGACTTTTTCCCACACAGTTATGCAAATGCGTGGATTTTTAGTCGGAAACATGTGCAATATATGTAAGATTAAGAGGTTTTTATGTGCGAGAAATCAATCTGAGACCTCAGCATGAGATGAAATTACACAAATCCACAGCAATTAAGTCACTCTAAGCCGTAGTCATTTAGGATCTAATTAGATATGCTGAGAATTACAGTCAATGTTTTCAAGTCGTCAAGCACACTTGTGAACACAGACACATTTCTATACACTCCTGCGTGTGTGTGTGTGTGCAGCCGTTTGAAAAGCCTCTGAGTTGTAGTGGTCATTTTCTCCTTGATAGGAGCCAAAGAGTACAGCTGTCAATGAGAGTGACCCAAATGATAGATAGCCTATTCTGCAGGGGCCAGCGAGGCCATTTGAACATGGGGACATTCACTTAGGAAACCCCCCCAGTTCTCCTGTACAATTTATATCCCCCATCCTCTCCCAAATCAAAAGCCGTCTGCGTCAGTGTCATTTCCACTGCGAGCCTATAGCAGCAAGCGCGAGAGCTGCAAAGCAACTTCTTTCTCGAAAACAAATAAGCAGCACAACACAACAGAACCTCCCTATGGGGAAGCCTTGAAATGGATTATCTGTCTTTAAACACCCACACTCCTTCCTCTATTTCTCTCTTCTCTCCTCGACATCTCCTGTTCTGTGATCCAAATTATAAATCTCAACTGGAGGGTGAGAGATAAAAGTTCCCACAGGAAAACGGCTTTTATGTAAAGAAGAGGGAGCAGTATGTGGTTGCAGATGCAATAGGGGAAGACACAGAGATGACTGTTCAACTACAAAACCACACAGCAGCTTTCCCTCACACGTGGAATTAAAGTAAATACTCAGGTTTCTCTCTGCTTTTTAGTGCCATGGCTGCAGCGTAAAATATTCCCAAACTGCAAGTTTGTGTGTTATTACCTTTCGTCAACTGTCTCATCCCTTGCAGTTACAACGACTGCTGGAAATAGGCGATCTAAAGGGATAACCACAGTCGGGGCGAGTTGCAATTGACTGACAAATGTGGCTAAACATGCTGTATGTGCCCTCCAGCAGTCTGACCATAGATTCATCACCCAAGCCAAACATTTCACTTGTACTCCACCACATGTTATTTCCCATCTGTATAATAGCAGATTTCACGGTGAATACTGACCCACTTTTTCTTCGTGCTTCTTTATTCCTGGAAAATACACACTTTTTCACCAACTCAGAAACCGCACTCCTGAGTCTACCTATTATTGGCTCCTCATAATGGTCGAATTTGGGGGAACATTTCTCCACAGGCACAGATTGGCTTCCATGGCAACAGGCACAGACTCGCACGCACCAAAGTCTGGCCTTGTTAACCTCAGTGCTGCACCTGACAAGGAAACACATTGCTACAGTCATAACATGATGTCGACAGTTATGTTTTACTCGCTACATGACATCATTGTGCTGTGAAAGACACTTTCCTCGTCTTGTCCAAATAATATGAATACATCTATTTTTAAAGTCGAACTGGAACTTCGATTCTCCTCATTTTCTGGGTGAGGGAGTAAAACTTGATACGGCAGCTATTGTGCATATTTAGCTGTTTCGCAAAGAAAGATAAAACTGCTTTTTGACAGATTGTATTTGAAATAGCATCCAAACTTCAGGTCTCTTGGTGGGTTTTTCCCAAGGCAGTGATAGCACTTGCTTTTTCTCCATTTCCTCCACACAGTATTGGCTATCAACCATTTAAACCATTGTGTGTTCTTGAGTTGGATCCAGTTTTGGTGACGACAACTGACCAGATCATCAAAACTCACAGCGCTGGGGAATCCTGTAACCTCAGCCGGGTCACTTCCCATGTGGCTTTTGGAAATTAAGAGTTCTTTTATTGGGTACACTCTCTTGGGTGATCCTTCCTTGGTGAGCTTCATATATGATGGGAAGGAGGGCCAGTTTGCGACTATTTCCTAAATCGGTGCGACAAGTCAAACCTTCTCTGAAACACCTCTAAAACATAGCAAATGTTCTGAGACTTTAGCTGCAATCCTCTAACTGGACTTTAAGCAATGGGGAGCCAATGCAGATGCTCGATCATCATCGTCAATGTGACCTCTGGACGGGCCTCTTAAGACACAACAAAGAAAGCGCAAAGAGCTTGTTATCCTATTATGTCCACAACAAAATGCTCCACATGTTCTTCTTTGCTTTCTGCATCATCTGTTGGTTTGGCAATGTTACTGAGGCACAGAAAAAGACAGAAAAACTGTGACAACATGCAGCAAACTGTTCAGGACTACAGGACCAAGTATGGAAGCATCTCCAGAGATAGACCGAAGAAGAAGACAAACAACATGGCTTCAGGTATCTGTATGAGTATCGATCTATCAATTAGTTACTGCATGTCCACACAAATATTGCTCCGATCAATGTTGGGATCACAAATTCATGCCCACTGGAAACTTCAGGCAGTGCTATCACTGCAAAACAGTACATTGGAATTTACATGCCTTCAATGGAAGTATGCAAGTCGAAAACACACCAAGGATCTATATCTGCTGTATATATGCGCTGTGTACGCTGTGTATGCTTCATGTGAAATGTTTAAAGAACATCTCGGGTTCAGAAAGTCTGTGTTAAAGCATGTTAGATCAGTTGCAGCTACTTTTTTCCAGCCTTGACAAGGAGATAATGAGCCTTATTAAAAACCTGTTTCTCCTGGCTTTCACCGCATTTGGAGTGCCTCATAGCCAGCCTTGGCTAGCAGCACCGCTTGTTTAATTTTTCCTCTCATCGTGTCACTGCTCTTGTTTAAAAAACTGTTTATGTTTGTTTGTTTCCTTCCTGACCTCTATTAACACTTGGCAACGGGAACACCTTCGCTCTTCATAATGCCTGTCTGAAGTAGCGACTGGGTACGAGCAAGCCAACTGAAATGTATTGAAATGTATGCTCGGGCTCCAGCAGCCAGGTCAAACATTTTGCTGACTTCGTATCAGTCTATAAGTGCCGAGAAGTGAGAGAGATCCGAACATTATGGGAGTGGTATCAAACATCCTTATAGACTAAGACCAGTTTTCCCCCATAAAAGTCAGCTTTCCTGGCAGACAGGCAGTAATGCACCAGATGACCTAGCTTAATTGGCTGCGTTGGACAGCAGTGCAGATTTTGTACACACTTAGACATGAGTGATTTAATGTTACATTTTTTGATCCAAGGGAGCTGCAAAGACATTTAATTACACTGAGTAGGACCACAGGAGTGACTCCATATTGAAATGTCTATTTGAATGCCAACCTGCGATGCAATTAACAACCAAACATTTAGGGAACATTTCCGCATTGTCATGATGGATTAACGCTATTAATGTTTTCAAAAATGAAAACATCACATAAAACAGCAGTTACAAGTTTTGTGCATTATGTTTGTTGCATAGCTAGAGCATGTATGACACAGATGTCATTTATAACTTTCAACATATTCCAGCTGCTGCTGCTGAGGTCTGGATGTTGTCTGCGGGTTCAGGAGCCTCCACTGCCATCCCATTATGTTTGCTCTGTGCCAGCACAAACCCCTTCCCCTCATGCTTTCTTAACTCTGTGGGAGTTGATTAATGAAGCAGATTTCCAGCTATCAAGCTGGGTGCAAACTGTTCAATTATGCATCTTGGAATCTCCTTATATCATGTTTTAGTAGCTTTGCAAGCTCTGCGGGACCGATGTGTGTGGGAAGCCCAGCCAGAGACAAGCCTCAATGGCATGAGCTATATTTGTCTGAGTGATGACCTTTGCCATTGCGACAAATTAAAGTGGAGTGATTGGTGCAGCGCTGTCAATTTGCTCTTTCATGAGGTCTTTGCTGGGGATGTCACAGCGATCCTGGCGGGTCTCAGTTCACATTCTGACTTAATCAAAATGCACGACTGGGGCAGGCAAGGAGGCAGCAGGCTCATGCTGTAAACAGTAAAGAAGCCGTTTACAACCTGACGGAGACATCTGTCCTCATCAGACACAGCTGCTCGGAGACTGCCTTATGATTGTTTGGTTGCTTTTGCAGACACTCGTGCCACTTTCATATTTTATATTGGAGTACGCAATTTGTTATACAGCAGTCTCTTTAGCAGATATAATTCTTGGTGGATAAAAAGCCTTGGGTGATGTGCCGACGGGCTTTGACAAACAAAACATTCACGTCTCAGCAGGTGAAAGTTAAGATTATTACACCCCTTGCAAAGCACTGAGGTTTCAAATTCGTATCAGGTTTCAACACGGCTTCTCAATCTCCTCGATTCAAACTTCAAACAATACGAGCATGAGAGGCCTCAAAGACCTGTTTCTGTTTGGCGCTGACATGAAAGGCCTTCATCTGTAGAAAAATGAGATGTCAAAATCTGCTGAGATGAGTCAAAATGAAATGCATCTCCTAATCAAATTACATCTGAGTTCCAGAAGCATTTCATGACGTGAGGCTTGGGGAGCTGGGGTAGCGTGTCTCTGTTTGTAGCCACACGGGTGAGGCTGCAGGGTTGGCGGTGCTGATTGGACGGTCAGTTGGTGTAGACTAAAACATCCCAACAAATATTGGATTACCATGAAAATTGGTTCAGGATGAGTACCAATGATTTTGGGGATCCTTTGACTTTGACCAACGGCAAGTCAAAGTTCTCAATTACGAGTTTTGCTATCGGAGAAACTATAGCTTAAAAATATTGTCCCATCATCATTTTAAACACATTGCCTCCGTTATTGCAGCGACTGACAAAAATATGAGCTGGTATAACAAGGAACTTGACACTGACATTTATTTATGTTTGTTTCTATAGAATCAGTTTTGTTATAACTGCAGACACGCAAGCATACTCATAAACAAAAACTCCTGGCAACTGTGCAGATGAATAATTGAGGAGATGCTGTTACTTGTTGCTTGAAATATCACATTCGCTACTGTGAATAGGTGGTGAAACAACAACAATGCATTTTTTGTCCATAGTGACAATAGCTCTACAGAGGGTATAAAGGAATCTACAATGAAAACAAATCCGTCGAGTTATTTAATCAAATAATCATTAAAGTGGCTCAGCCCTCAATTAGTTCTAAATGTTCAGTAATTAGGTAATTAGGCTTCGTTTTAAACAAGAACCCCATCAAAATCTGAAGGAATCAAATGGAGATTATTGCATTACTGATTTGTGTTATTGCATTCTGATGTGTGTATTCTAGACGAATGCAGTTTAAAGCAAAAGGCCGACATTATCGTCCTTCATGAAGGCCATTACGTTTGGATCTTGTTCAAAACATTCAACTTAATAATAATTTGGAGGATGTAGTTTGTGGTGCTGTTGCATTGCATTGCAGTACACTGAGAGACTCCTTTACTACTTAGCTGATCCTCGCGATATAAATGTGTACATGTTTGCAGAATAAACTGGAAGCTGAGTGCAGATTACATGAAATGTTGAAAAAATTAGATAAAAAATAGATCTTTTCGCAGTACACAACCACCACTTTTCTCTCTGGGCGTCTGTGTTTGTGGTTGGTGATGATTCCCCTGCGAGCAATGTAACAGGTGGGTGGATGGACAA